>NC_138769.1:601470011-602170011 GCF_965119305.1 Pelophylax lessonae
TTTTGTTAAGCTGATCTATACTTTAGATTCTACAGGCATCTTCAATTGCTTTTGAAAAGATGGCACTGTAAAGATAAAGCACAAAAGTAGGGACACTTTTTTTTTAAAGTGTATTATACAATTCCCTAAAATCTTTAATCCTTGGTTAGAACAGACAGTGCTCACATTTAGTTTACAACTGGTTATGAGACTGGCCAGCACAACACAGACTGGGTTAATTATGTTAAAAAAAAAAAATAACAAAAAAAAAAACCCTAGATTGTAAGCTCTAACGAGCAGGACTCTCTGATTCTTCCTGTGTTAAATTGTATTGTAACTGTACTGTCTGCCTTCATGTTGTAAATCGCTGCACAAACTGTTGGCGCTATATAAATCCTGTATAATAATAATATAAATTCCCAGCGCCCTCCTTAAAGTGTCATTAAACCCACATCCTTAAAAACTATCAATAGATGGTTTATTACATGCTGTTAATGCTCAATCAGTCACTATGGAATTTTTCTGTATTCTGCAAAAAAAAGAAACCTGGTTAAGCTGTTCTCCTAGTTCTCCCTCATGTCCATGTCCCCACTGCAGTTAGGGATTTTGCAGAGCAGTGTTGACGGCTAGTGCACATGCTCAGCTTTCAGTGAGTTTCTATGCTAAGCATTTTCTCCTTATCACATCTGAGCAGCCCATGTGACTATAGAGTCACATATGTGGGCGTGTATACACAGTGAAAAATTACAGCCCTAAAGATTTGATTTCAAATATATATTTGTATGACAGTTTATTGATATTTATTTTTTACTCTGTATCCCAAAGGCTGATTTTTATTTTGAACATGTGACTGGCAGGAGAGGAGTAGAAGCTCCTCCTGCTTATGTTCCCCTACAGACAGGCTGGGAAAGATCTGAGCCATGTGACAGCTGTATATCGATTAGAAAAAAGGTACTTAGATGTTTGTTTATTAAAAATAAATACAGTGCCATCATCCACATACAGAAAGAGCAGGGATAATGTGAATTACAGTGTTTGTTTAGTATCACTTTAACATGACACAGCTGGGGATAGCTTGGTAGGATTTTAAAGCGCTTAAAAAGGTGCGCTGCATGCAGTAAAAGTGCAATTTTTTATTTATTTATTTTTTATATATTATTAGGCGATGTTAGTAGGAGAATGTAACAATTCTAAAAAAAGATACTATCCAAATTTGGCTGCAAACATGGAAATTCACTTCAAAGTGTATTTATAGCCGACACTTTTAAATTTTAGTTTTAGACAAGGTAAAGAAATTGTCAAACCACTGTCTATATTGCTGGGGAAAATTCCATTCACTTACTGTCCCTAAAATGAAACAAGGAGTGTTACAAAATGTCCACAAAATGTAATTGAATTTGCCTCATAGACAATTGTCGAAGGAAACTGTGGTCCATTGGAAGATATTACCTCACCTTCTGTTTTGGTGATAATTGTACAATTTCAGATTTCCCATTATTTTCTGTCTCCCTGACATTGGTCACCAGGACGAATAGGAAGAGACAAGTTATCTAACTACACTCTTACCAAAATCTGTGAAAAAAAAGTTTTGGCTATACCTACTCTTTAGGTTATAAATGTAAACTGGGTTGCTGGCTGGAGCCAGCAACCCCACCAATGGAATCTCTAATCTAACATAAATAAAAACTAGGAAACTTTTTAATGGCTGTAGAAGGTGTGTGAATTTGTCTGTGCTGAGATTCCTCCAGTGGACAGATGTATAAGCCTAGACAGCATATATCTAGATCTGAAATGCCAGTTTTTAGTGTATATATGTATGTATATGCAGGTTTAATTGCAGACCACAGCAAGTCAATGTGTGATCATTTGTGCTGTTTGCCACACTATATTATTTCTATGCATGGTTTTTGGTAGCTTGGGTGATGATGTTTATTATGTCACTCTGGTAAAGGTGCCGCCAAAGCCGCAGGTCAGCTCAACGCCCACTCCTACAATAGTTCGGCCTGGCTCTCTGCCTCTCCACCTGGGATATGATCCTTTGCACCCTACACTTCCTTCACCCACATCTGTCATCACACAAGCCCCTCCGTCCAACAGACAGCTAGGGTAAGGAAGCTGTAGTTGTGTGTATTTTACCCTATCTGCTTTTCACACACTATCCTTAATTTCCTAACCACCAGTGTGTTCATCATTATCCTTTTCTACCCTATGTTATGTTTTTCCACTCCCTTGTATTGCTCATACTAAAACAGAGCTCTATTTCATGTCTAAGTGTCAGTCTTCCTTAAATCATTGTGCTGTATAAATCTTTACATTGATTGCGTTATTGTAAAAGGTTTCTTCTGTGTTTCAGCTCCCCAGGAAGTTCAATCCCTCTTATGATGAACCTGGGTAACGGCCAGGCTGTTCCTTTCCTTCCTGGCCCACATGTACAAATGCCATCTGTAATATCGGTAAGGAAACCTTTGTCTGATTTGTTGTGGTATTAAATGCAGAGAACCAAATTCCACTGACCAGTCTTGTTTCTGTGTTAACTCGGCTCAGTTGGCAAGACCAATGACCATGGTGCCCAATATCCCAGGAATTCCCGGTCCTCCAGTTATTGGTGGTGCAGGCCATATTTCTCCATCAGGACTTTCAATTCATTCAGAAGCCAAAATGGTAAGTGACCAGGTAGCACAATGATGTAATAAAGAAAATAAATATTTTGATTAGGCTCTACTGTTTGTCTCAATTTCCTCACCTGGTTTTATTTGCAGAGACTTAAAGCCTCACTTACTCAGCAAGTCCCATCATCTTTTAATGGGGGGATGGCTATGGTGGCATCAAGGCCTGAGCAAAGCCAGATATTGGTCCAGCATCCAGATGCTCCTTCCCCTGCACAGCCTCAGGTCAGTTGTAATTTCTGCATGCAGTTTAGGTTGCTTTGTAAATTGACCCATTCACCACCAGAGATGTTTTGCATGTGTTAAAATGCACATTTTAGGTCTAAAGATTAGTTAAACCCCCAAACATATATGTTACTCATACAGTACAGAGCGCAGATTAGAAATTCAGATGCCATGGGTTATAGGCTTCCACTTGCAGGTGTTTGGACACTGGCAAAGCTTTTAGAACCCCCTCCCCTTTCCCTTGGGCATACCCCCTAAACCCTACTCCACTCAATTCGTTTTTTGCTAGTTTCCTGTAAGTGATGGAGCTCTTCTTCTCTTCTAGAGTTTCTGTGTCTAACTATTTCCTAATGAGTTTAAATTCTTATATTAACTCTTCACTATCTCCTACTATAACAATAGAAACAGTGCATCCAGTTCAGTGCAACCTTATTTAAACCTTGGGAACCAAACCCCATGCCGTGGCACTGAATCCTGCTTGGGGGCTTATCTTGACACTTGGTGCAAAGCATGTAGTTAGAGCAGGAGTGCTATATAGGTCCAGGGCCATGGTCCATTCTAATGGTTCACTGACTCTGAAGACTTCTAGGGGGCTTTGCCCACCCCGATGGGTGAAGCCTGATTCCATACAGGGACCAGCAGTATGAAAAGGTAAGACAGGTTTGTCCTGTTGTCGGACCATTACTGTAGCCTTATAGCTAATTATGAGACTTGAAAGAGAAGTTTGGGATCTAAAATAAAAACAAATCACACTTACCTAGGTGAATCCAGCATTGATCCAATGTTACTTCTGTCCCCTACCACCTCTGCACTGAGAACTGAGTGATCAAACACCACTGATCACCCAGTTCTGCCCCTCTGCTCTGAGCAGAGAGCTGTGACTGTCAGTCAGCAGCTCTCTGCTCTCCTCTCCAGATCTCACTGGAGAGCTGGGCTGTGGAAGGGGCGATAGGGGCTGGCTCAGGCTCTCAGCAGATCGCTGAAAGGCTGAGCCAGGTGCCGATCCAGGCTTCTGAGTGCATCTTGACCATATGGTCGGGACCTTTTCAGAGCTTGTACTGGCTCTGTGACATTAGGCGAACAGCGGGCTTCAGCCAGCTGAAAATAGATCACAGGAGAGCAGAACGAACTGCACTCCTGTGATCTATAGAAGTATGGCCAAAAAAGCTTACTTCTCCTTAAATATCCAACTACTTGCAGTAAATTTATTAGTGTCTCCTGAATGCGATTTTGTTCTTGTGATATCAATTATCAGGAAATTGGGGATTGTGTTTTACTTGTTCACTCATTGAGTATTTAAACTTTCAAACTTGATGATAAAGTTTCGACCAGTCAGAGCTTAGGCTCAAGTGAATAACTGTGTTCCATCACACCACACAGGTCGTGCTGTTACCACCACTTCTGCTGAGAGCCCTTATAAGGTACTAGGGTACTTCCTCAAGCCTTTATGCCATGAGGAGCTCACTACAGGATGGTCTGCATAGGCTGTAAAGCCCTCAGAATGATGTTGCTTCACTGGTTCAGAATCTTAATTTAACATCCTGTATTTGATTCTAGCTCTAAGGCATGCAATAAGCGGCGTAATTGACTATGTCAGAAATTCTGTGACTGATAGCCTTAATTTAGCCATCCTTTTTCAGAAGTGCCAGGCTTCTTCTCCACCAGAGTTTGAAGTGGAACTATAACTCCCTTAGAAGAGATGGACATGGAAAACTTTGAAGAAGACCCAAAGGCAGTGTTGTACCTGATGCTATTGCTTCACGTAATATGCTTTCCAATGTAGATATGCTCACTTCTGCTTCTGCGCCAGGCCCCTCTGGGTATTAAGAGACCTACAAAGTCTTAAAAAGACATTCCCTATTAATTTACGAATAGAATGTGCAATTTATAATAATTTTTACCCCACATTGCTAAGCTTTATCCAGTGCAAAAAGAATACAAAAAGGTGGACTGTTCCAGTAGTGGACCCTGTCGTCTCAATCTTTATCAAACATTTTCAACAGAAATTTTGAGACTCCTTTAACCACCTCAACTTTGGAAGGTTTAATCCCGTTATGACCAGGCCATTTTTTGCATTGCGGCACTGCGTTGCTTTAACTGACTATTCGCAGTCGTGCAACGCTGTGCCCAAATAAAATTTATGTTTTTTTTCCCACAAATAGAGCTTTCTTTCGGTGGTATTTGATCACCTCTGCGATTTCTATTTTTTGCACTATAAACAAAAAAAACCCCACAATTTTGAATAAAAAAAAAAAAAAAAAAAACAATATTTCTCTTTCATTCATTGACGGACACAGCTCCATATCTTCTTTAACTCTGGGGTTATGCTGCTCTCCATAGGAGTAGGCTAGGTGGAAACAAAACTTGACTATGCTCCTAGGGCCGTCCTAGGAAGTATACTTCCCACTTCCAGCTATAGGACTTCAGTTTTTTCTGCCTAGCCAGGAGCAAGGGCCTGGTTCCCTGCTGGGATCTGCCGTCCTAGCATTTTTTCCCTTTTTAAATGGAATTTTTTTTCTGCCTTTATTATTTTCTGTTCCTGTGAGAACTACAATAAACTGCTGGACTGGGCGACACGCGGGGTATCCTAGATCCTTACGGTCTTCCCGGTCTAGCCAGCGAGCGCACCCCAATTATTAGCTCCATGCTAGGTTGGCCGTGAGCTAGTCCCACTGGATGGGAGCTGGCTGACGAGTGAAACACCTAGCGAAGACGCATAGCCCTGGTCGCGATAATAGTCACGGCCAGAGTCGCAGCGTACCTCTGGCCCGCAGCACCCCCATTCCAAGATGGCGCAGTGGACTGTGAAAAGTGGTGCCCGCTCGGTTTCCCAGGTGCAGTGAGTAGTGTCCCCCCTCTCCTCTGGGGAAATACTGGGGTGGACGTTCGCGGTGGTAGCGAAGTTCCCCTCTACTGGTCGCCCTCGCCTAGAGCCTGCCCCCCCCCACCTTAGCCCTCCCTCGGAAGTGTCATGTTGGTGGACTGGAGGGTGGCGGGAGAGCACCACCGGCGACTCAATTTTTGATGCTCCTGTGGCAAATGGCTGTGCGGGGGGTCCATGTGAGAACCGCCCCTGATTGACTACAATTACCTGTATAGGTCCTAGGTGTGGCGCTGCGCCGCCATTTTGTTGTGGATGGCTGTATACAGCCTCAGCAGCCATGTTTTTGGAGTTTCCCATTGAAGTCAAAGCGGCGGCCATTTTCTTGTAGCCCGTGGAGCGGTGATGCAATGGTGGGCCTCTAGTGGCAGTGACTGCGCTTCCTCTTCCTTCTCTGATGGCAGCATGGCAAGCAGCTTGGCATTCTGTATCCAGCTCTAAATAGGTGGTGGTGAGTCCCAGCGGGTATACAGCTCCCTTTCTCTGCTTTAGTAGCACCTGGTGCGCTGGGTCTTGCAGTCCCACAGCGGTAGCGGTGTGACGGGGGTTTTTTGTAAAGGGGGGTTTTCCTTGCATATTAAGGGCAGCCTCCGATTTAACCATGGAATTCCTGGAGCAGGTATCACCACCTGGCCCACTCTCAGAAGCTGCGGGACCCTCTGGGTCTCAGTTTGCTCTGGCGGCCATGACGGCGGTCCTATAGCCCACTTGTATCACAGGTTGATATGGCTTTTCAAAAGCGGCCAACAGAGCCCACTGCTCCACCTGTATCCTCTGCCTCCTCAGAGTCTGAGGTGGATTTGGCCGCCGTGGACGCAATTAAACCCACTGGGTCTGTGTCTACGCACCCTGAGTGCTCTGACATTGAGAATGGTTCCTCTTCCACTACGGCCACGCATGGAGGCGCTGATTGCATCAGTGCAGGAAAATTTGAAATGCTGGTGCTGCTTCGGTTGCACCAGTTACAATTTGACACCCATAGGCTAGCCAAGCTGACTAAGGTGTTCCCCTTTCCTGCCTTTTTCAATGAGATTGTCGCTAGTTAGTGGGGATCCCCGAAACACGTGGGTGGAATACTGAAGCGTTTTGCTAGGAGATATCCCTTTGAGGAATCTCTTTTGAAGAAGCTAAGGGTTCTACCAGTGGTGGACTCTCAGGTTTCCAAATTAAATAAGGCCACGCTCCTTCCGGTGGAAGATTCCCCATCTTTTAAGGACCCTGTGGATAAAAGTGCCAAGGCTCTGGTCCGATACCTTTTCACCATGGCAGGTTCTATTTTGAATCCCCTTGGTTTCCCAGACCTTAACGGAATAGGCAAAGCTCTTACACCAGGATCAAGATGGGGGTCAACCTCCTCCTGAGCTGACGGATACAGGGGCTACAGTACATCTGTGATGCATCCTTGGATGCGGCCCCATTGGCTGTCAGAGTGTCTTTGACTGCGGTGACCCTCTGCCGCATGATTTGGTTGAAGTACTGGTCAGCTGACAAGGCTTCCAAAAAAGTGCTGACTGATCTACCGTTTTCAGGAGACTGTATGTTCAGTGCTTCTATGGTAGACCTATTTAAAGGTGACAAAAGTCCACCCGTATCTTCGCGGAAGGTTCCAAGAGACCCTGGGCTGATAAGTCAAAAGCGGGTTCCACTGGTCCCGCAGACAAGCCCTCCTCTGCCTGAAGGGGCGCCCCCACCCGTATCTGAGGTGAGGGGGACGTCTTTGCTTTTTTCCAAACCCGTAGGCCTTGCTCATTTAAGACAAATGGGTCCACGAGTTGATTTGGTCCGGTTACAAGATCGAGTTTCCGTCCTTAGTCCGGCAAGGTTCCTTCCTTCCAAATTGCACTGGATCGGCTGCAGGGCCTTTACGGGGCAGGGCAGGATCTGCTGTCACAGAGAGTAATTTTCCCGGTTCCAGAGTTGAAACGTTTTCACGGATTTTATTAAAATCTGTTTACTGTTCCCAGGAAGGAAGGCAAGGTCCGTCCAATCTTGGATCTCAAGGCCCTGAATCGCTTTGTGTGGGTTTAGAAATATCTAATGGAGTTCATTCGCACGATGATGGCAATCCTTCATCAAGGGGTTTTTCGGCACTTACCTTCATATCCCAATATATGTAGGGCATCTGCCTTTTTGCGTTTTCTTCGTTTTGCTGTGGGAGAGGAACATTATCAATTTGTGGTGTTACCCTTTGGTTTTGCCCCAGCTCCTCGGGTGTTGACAAAAGTGTTAGCCCCGGTGTTGTCCTTGCTCAGGGGATTGTGATACTGGGGTAGCTGGACGATCTCCTCTTGCGAGCAGAGTCTCCATCTGTCTTTAAAGACGATCTGGATATCTCTGTGCGACTTCGGCAAGAGTTCGGGTGAATGCTGAATTTTCAGAATTCAGCTTTGACTCCGTCCAACAAGCCCGAATACCTGGGCCTGACTTTGGATCAGTCTCAGCCAGGGTGTTTCTCCCGGAGGCGACACTGCTGAAGTTGCAGCATGCGATTCGGCTCCTGTTGTCCAACTGGTCCAACCGTTGGTCGTCTTTCAGGACATGCATGCAAGTGGTGGGCTTGATGATCTCGAGGCGGTTCCATTTCCTCAGTTTCATACCAGGCCTCTTCAAAAGGAGATTCTTGCCAAATGGGACAAGAATCCACAGTCCCTAGACAATCTGATCCTGTTGAGCTGGGGTGCGAGGGGATCCTTGCTTTGGTGGCTCCATTCCCTGGTGCTTCGACAAGGGAAGTCCTTTCTCCCCCTGTACTGGACAGTGGTCTTGAGCACGGATTTGACTCAAGGCGTTTGGATACGGGAGGAGACCAGTCTGCCGATCAATATTGTGGAGATTCGGGCGATCAGGCTTTGCCTGTCCCAGTGGATGGATCTTCTGCTGGGGTGTCTGGTAAGGATTCAGTCGGACAATGTCACGGCTGTGGCGTATGTCAATCATCAAGGGGGCACAAATAGTGCCCTGGCGGCTAGAGAAGTTGGGCAGAATTTTATGTTCCAGCCCTCTCTGCTGTGCACATTCCAGGAGTGGAAAATTGGCAGGCAGACTACCACAGTCCGCAGGCCCTGAGTCTGGGCGAATGGTCTCTTCATCCGTAAGTGTTTCAACAACTATGTCTCCGGTGGGGGACTCCCGATGTGGACCTGTTGTTCTCTCGTCTCAACCGGAAGGTTCAGAGGTTTGTGGCAAAATCTCTGGATCCTTTGGCCGACGCTCTGGTGGCCTCTTGGGGTCAGTATCGTCTGATTAACGCTTTTCCTCCACTACAGCTTCTGCCGAGGCTTCTACGCAGAATCAAGGTAGAAGGGATTCCAGTCATTCTGGTGGCTCCAGACTGGGCTTGTTGGTCTTGGTACGCAGGCCTTGTAAGGCTGGTAGCTGAGGTTCCTTGAATATTCTCTCTCAGAAAAGATCTTTTGTCTCAGGTGTCGTTCTTCCATCCTGCTTTATGGTCTCTGGCTTTAACGGCCTGGCTATTGAAAACCAGGTGCTGAAGGATAGAGGGTTGTTGGATTTAGTGATTCCTACTCTGTTAAGAGCTAGAAAATCTATTTCTAGGAAGATTTATCGAGTCTGGAGGGCGTACATTTCTTGGTGTGAGTCTCGGGGGGGTTCTCCCCGTTCCTTTTCGGTGTCCCGACTGCTGGAGTTTTCTACAACAAGGTGTAGATAAACGTTTGGCTCTGAGCACCATCAAGGGCCATGTTTCTGCTTTGGCAATTTTTCTTCCAACGGCCGTTGGCTACAAATCATTTGGTTCACACTTTCGTTCAGGGGGTTCACCACTTGGCTCCTCCGATAAGGTCTCTGGTACCTCGTGGGATCTCAATTTGGTTCTGTTGGTTCTTCAAAGAACACCTTTTGAAAATATTTGTGAACTTCCTCCCCCACGGGTTGTGCATGACCAGTCATCTTACCCATGCCTGATAACCACACTTGATAATTACACCTATGTATAGAGTGCAAAGGTCAGGACTGAATAATTTACCCCTATGAGGCATTTCACATCTATATATATATATATATATATATATATATATATATATATATATATATATATATATGCATACATACATACAAACACTCAATATATACATTAAACCACCAATTTATGTACCTGTCTGACCCAAATATCTTCTCTGAAATGTTTTCATAATAAAGGTTTAGATCCCAACTTCAGAAAAAAACAAAAATCAACCCTTGCATTGGGGCCTGAAAAGTCCCAGTATATTCCTGAGACTAGCATGTAAAAAAAAAAATATTTGATATTCTGATCGCGTGTATGGGCCTTTTTTTTTCTAGGAGCAGAGGATTAGGGTAAAATCACTTAGTCCCAGTTCACACTGGTGCGATGTGGGAAACCCTGCTATTCAGTGCCGGTTCCTGCATTGCACCAGAATCACACAGTGGTTTACACTGAGATCTGTGAATCTCTGGGAGTGTCATTGTACAGTTTAAGAGGAAGTAAACCCTCCTCTGAAACTTTTACCTATAGGTAACCCTATGATAAAGCTTACCTATAGGTACTGTAAATATCTCCTAAACATGTACCGTTTAGGAAATATTTACCTTAAATGCAGCCAGTGACATCACTGGCGCATGCGCTCTGAAGGAACGGCCGCTGGTGCCGTTCCTTCAGAGCCCCATGCCGTGACCGTCGGCTCCTGCGCGCATGCGCGGGAGTGACGCAATCGCGGGTCCGGCCAATCACATGGCCGGATGCCGCGATCCCGGAAGACGGGTGACTGAACTTGTCGCCCGTCATACAGGTAAGAGGGCGGCACGGCGGGGGCTCGTTCTAAGGTAAGTATTTCATAATGACCTAGTATGCGATGCATACTAGTTTATTATGTGTTTCTCTTTCAGGTTGGAGAAAAAGAAAAATGTTTAATGAGTTTACAACCTCTTTAATGACACCCCCAGATTGGTTAGCAGATCGCAGTGCAAACTGTGAAATGGTGCAGGAATTGGATTGCATAGGTGTGAACACCCGTGCAATGCGATTCCAGTGCGAACCAAAAAAAGGGCCCTGCACCATTTTTGTGCAAATGCGATGCGATTTCACCCAAAAAGTTTGTATGGCTGAAATCACATTGCACAGACATTGCATTGGATCTGCACAACAATGTGGTGCAAATCACATGCAATGTCGACCGACGCTTAAACTGGCACACATGCAAAGGTTTTTGTTTTTTTTTGGTTCAGCGAGTGGACTGAATTGAAAAAAAAAAAAACACTTACAGATTCATCCATCCATCCACATGAGAGGTGGATGCATAAATCCCCTCCACGAGATGTATTCTGGCAGTGGGGGACTCTTCTCTGTCAGAATACACTGTTCAGCATTGCAGCTAATTGGCTGCAAGCTGCTGATCGAACAAGGTTTTCCAGCAAGTTCCCATTCTACAGAAGCTGATCTGACAGGCGGCTTCCATCTAACAGGCAGGGCCACATGTAGATCAAAATTCAGCTGGTCCCTGCTGAACTGAAATTAATTTTGATCCATGTGTACCCAGCTTTACCTTGTTCCTTGCTCCAGTAGGCTCTCTCCAGTGTTGTGACTGGTCCTCGGGGGCTCCTGGCTAAACTGTAACTGACTGTGGTCACACTCCAGCCTCATCACACAAAAATCACATCACTTGTTTATGATCAAATCTTTGAATAGGTTAGGAATATACTGGGACTTTTTAGGCTCTACATACTGTAGATGTATTCCACCAACGTACACTATATCTTATTAAAAGGCATGATTTTCATTAGGATATAGGATGTGCGTATGTGGATTCGGAATACATCTACAGTATGTAGAGCGTGAAAAATCCCAGTATATTCCTAAACCTGCAAGGGTCAGTTCAGGCGCACAGCACTGCACAGTGTGAAAGACAGTACAGGACAGGTCGGGACTCACAGGAGGAGAAAAATGCGGTCTGCTATCTGTCTCTTATCTTTACTCTGCAGAGGAGGAGAGGTCCGATGTCTGCTGGGCAGAAAGCAGTGATCGGGGCTGCAGTGTAGTGCTGTCTGCATGCTCCACCAACCTGTACAAGAGCTCTCTCTGTTCCGATCCAACCAGCCAGCCTGTCAGAAACTTGTGCCTGGGAGAGTAATTCTCTCCTTTCCGACAAGGGGCCGGAAACCTGCAGAGTGGTATGGGCGCATTATTGGCTCTGCTTTTGGACAGGCTTTAGCATGCAGGAGCTTAGAAAAAAGGTGATGCTTCAGTGTTTTGGCGCCCCCTCCTACACTCCGTCCAGGGCAGCTGTCCCTCCCACCCACCCCTTGTACCGACCCTGTACGTAACTGTCAGTCGTTTCCTAACTTAGGTTGCCATTGGTTTCAACGTGAATGAAGAAGTGTTGCCTTCATTGTGCCCTAAGCCGAAACATCCTAAAGAAATTGCTTTACATTCTCTGGATGTAGTTTGGGCAATCGGGGTGTACATGATTGCGACTGAGGCAATTCTGAAATCGGATTCCTTGTGTGTCCTTACGAATGGATCGCGTAAGGGGCAGACCGCATCTGCTGCGATCATTTCCAGATGGTGCCGGCCTATTCCATAAAGGGCCAGGATCCTCCTTTCCCTGTTAAGGCACATTCTACAAGGGCGCTCAGTGCCTTCTGTCAGGCATCAGTGGTTCAGATGTGCAAGACGGCCACATGGTCATCTGTGCATACATTCACTAAGTTTTACAAGGTGGATGCCCTATCCTCTGCAGAAGCTGCGCTCCTGCCTCTTGAGGGTGTATTTTTTTCTTTTTTTGGTGGGGAGCTCCAGTTGTTCCTGGTTGAGTTCCTTGTTTACCTGGTTGGCTGTGTTTAGCCCTTTTGGGAATTATGTGCATTGCTGTGTTTTTCCCACCCCTCATATTCTTCTGACACTGCTTATTACAAACTAAAGTCCTATAGCAGGAAGTGGGAATTATACCCCCTAGGGCGGCCCTAGGGGCGTAGTCAAAGAAGATATGGAGCTTTGTCCGTCAATAAACATCAGAGAAAAGGATATTACGATAAGACAAAAATCCATTTTTTTTACTTTTTGCTATAAAACCTACCCAGTAAAAAAAAATGTAAAAAATCTAATTTTTTCATCAATTTAGGCCAATATGTATTCTGCTACATATTTTTGGTAAAATAAAATCCTAATAAGTGTATATTGATTGGTTTTCGCAAAAGTTATAGCGTCTGCAAACTTTGAGATACATTTTTAGACTTTTTATTTATTTTTTAAATTATTTTTACTAGTGGTTTCAGCGATTTTTAGCGGGACTGCGACACTGCAGCGGCCAAATCTGACACTAAGTGACACTTTTTGGGGACCAACATGTACGTGATTTTTGCGCAGGCGGTCCGGAACTGGTTAAAGGCTGTCTTACTATTGCAGATCCAGCCCTGCATCCAGCTATTGCTGCAATTTCTGTTACTGAAACTGCAGCTAATAGACTAGGGCAGTGAACAATGTCTTTCAAGAACAAACTCTGGTGAAACACATACAAACACTGCCTCCCACCTTTTTTGTGTTGTGGGCAGAATCTTATGGCTTAAAGCTTGATCCGATGAAGCTACCTGTAAAAGATGCCTCACTCCTTTGCCTTTTGAAGTAGAATGTCAATTTGGTGAGGCACAGTTAAGTTCATCAAAGATGCCACGGAAGAAAAGGTCCTTTTCCCATAGTGGACAGCTTTGAAAGCCCCTACCTCCTCAAAATACAGATCACCACACTGCTCAGGCTTTAACTTCAAAGCCTAAATTGACCTCATTCTTTCGGCCCACGACTTGAAACTCTAAGCCCACCAAGTCTGCCACAAGTCCAATCTACATTGAAGGGGCATTCTCACTCCTAAAACTAAGAGCACATCCTTTACAGTTTGCGTTCCTCTGAGTCAGACATCGCAGTCCTATAGGTTCCTTTGGTGTTTTCAAAAGGGTACAAAATAGAAACCAAATAAATAAGAATCTACCCTGTATTGTTCCCTTCTTGAAAACCAACCACAATCTGATTTATAAACTGTCCTGGAACCTCTTGTCTCATTGAGTGGTTGTTACAGTCCCTTTGGAGGATAAGGTCAGCAGATTCTGTTCATACTTGTTCACGGTATCAAAGTTCAATGTGGGGTATTCATCCTATCCTAGACCTAAAATCCCTCAACAAGTACCTACAAGTTTTGCATGTGATTTGGCAAGGTCGGGTATTGCCTCTCTGAAATGAGAGTGAATGAAAAGGAGTGCCCAGTGTCCCGAAAAATAACTTGCTCGATGATTTATTATAAGCTTTTATAGAAGGTGTAAGAATACAAGTAGAGTCGATGCATTTTGGGGAAGTTGCCTCTCCCTTCTTTAGTTTTTTTAACTAAAGCTTCTCATCAACATGTTGTAGCTGAGAGCAATAAAATTTGCTCTGCACCACTGTACCCCCTTTCATCAGTCAGGGTGCAATCAGACATTGCCTTGGTAGTGGCTTGTATCAATCATCAGGTGGAACCAGGAGTCAAGCAGTCTTAACCACTTGCTGACTGCTCACAGTATATTTACTGCGGCAGTCAGCCCCTCACAGGCAGAGTGACGTAGATCTACGTCGCTAGCCTGTGAGGCTCTGGGGAGCGAGCGCGCGCCGCCGGAGGCGCGCTCCCGTGCGGTCATGGACCCCCCCCGCGTGTGTGACCGGCGGACCCGATGTCCGCCGGTCACTCAGGGATCGTCGCTGCAGAGGGAGAAAGTCAGGCGGCTGATGTAAGCAAGCCGCCTGTCATTCTCCCCTGTGTAGAAACAGTGATCACACGGTTCTACTATGTAGGACCGTTGATCATTGTTCCTACAGCCCAAGCCATAGCCAATCACAGTTAGAATCACGCCCCTAGGGACACACACAGCCCCTCCCTCTCAAAAAAAAGTTAACCCCTTCACTGCCAGTGTAATTTTACAGTAACAGTGCATATGTATAGCACTGATTACTGTAGAAATGTCACTGGTAACCCCAAAAGTGTCAAAAATGTCAGTCAAGGGTCCGATCTGTCCGCCCCAATGTTGCAGTCCTGCAAAAAAAATCTCAGATCGCCGCCATTACGCGTTAAAAAAAAAAAACAACAATAATGACAAAAATCTTTCCCTTTGTTAGTAAACGCGATAACTTTTGCGCAAACCAATCAAAATACGCTTTTTGCGATTTTTTTTTTTTTTTTTTTTTTTTTTTTTTTTTTTTTTACCAAACATATGTAGCATAAAACTAATTGGCCGAAAATGTTAAAAATTTTTGATTTTTACATTTTTTTGGGGGGGGGGAATTTCATATAAAAAAATGTGAAAAATATTGCTATTTTTGCAAAATTGACGCTCTTTTTTTGTTTATAGCGCATGATCAAAAAATTGCACAGGTGATCAAATACCACCAAAAGAAAGCTCTGTTAGTGGGAAAAAAAGGACGTCAAATTAGTTTAGGTAGTGTCGCACAACCGCGCAATTGTCCGTTAAAGTCACGCAGTGCCAAATCGCAAAATAGGTCCTGGTCAGGAAGGGGGTAAAATCTTCCGGGGCTTAAGTGGTTTAAAGGAAGTCTAATCCTCTCCTGAATAGTATGTGTCCAGTCACTGTCCTGTCCAATCTTTGCCGTGATATTAGCCTGCAGTTAACCTATGGTCCTATGAAGTCGTATGTCCTATACTGTCCTTAAGATAAGGAATTTACAGATAAATGAAAATGTCTGTTTCTCTTCCTCCGACAGTCGCAGCCCCTCATACAGCCTTCAGGAGTGGGTAATGGCGCCCTCTGCAGGAGCAAGCTAGGCAGTTTGAAATGTTAATAAAAAACTTTCTACACTAAGGCACACCTCCAGGGGGCTGTCCCGCAGCCATTATCCTGAACCAGTTACCACTGTCCTTCAGTTTTATGCTGCCTAGCGTCAGGAGTAGGCTAGGTTTACCTGCTGGGACCTAGTGTCTCAGTTTCTTTATATTTTTTTCTTGAAAAGTGTTTTTCTCTTTGAAAATAGCTTTTTTATTTCACTCACTATCGCTAGTTAGTCAGGGATTTCCTGGAGGACTACAAGCGACAGCAGAACTGGGCCTCGCACTGGATAATATAGAACCTTATGGAGTCCCAGCCTGCCACCGAGCGTCGCAGGTCATTGGTGCGCCCTGGCCTCGCAACGACAGTGCCCCTTGAGATGGGGACGAGCCTGCTGAGTCCCTTCTTCGCCGGGATGTCTCAACTCTGGAATGCCTGTAAGTTGCTAGCATCCTTCCTGGCTGACAGCACCCCTGCTCAGGGTGGGAGGTGTTCCATATCGGAGCGGTGCCCGCGTTCGCTGGACTGGTGAGTGCTACTACCCCTGGGTCCCTAATAGGGGGCTATTGTCTGTGGGGGTGTTCCGTGGGCCCACCCTTAGGGGATGGCAGTACATGGTGGCTTCTGTGGTATGCCCCTCCTGGCCGTGTGTCGCAGCCCCCTTCTTCCTTGCCCCTGCTGGGGGCGCTCTGCGGTGCATACTGCCATGACTGGGGGGTGTGGGGCTTCATACATCCCGGGGGTGCTCTCTGGGGTTCCCTGTGGGGGCCAGCACGTGTATTTTCTGCCCTATTTTGCGCCGCTCGCACGGCCGCCATTTTGGGTGTGGGCAGGCTGTTTAGGCCTCTTTGTGTGGGCAGCAGCCATTTTAGCTCATTCTGGCGCCAGTTTGGGTGCCATCTTGGATGAGGGCGACCGCCTAGTAAGGTCGGCGGCCATTTTGCCAGTGCTTCCTCTCATTTCATTTCTATCAGGCACCATATTTTTTGTGGCTGCAGGCGGGCATAGGCCTCTAGTGAGTGAGGTCACTTCCTCCTTTCTCTCTCACTGCAGCAGCGTGTGTGTGACAACTACACTGGGACACTGTGGGGTGATTTTAACCGTTTTCTTCTGGCATTTTCCTGCAAAAACTTCTTCTTGTACCTGTAGCTGTTTCTAAGGGTCTCCACGAGCGGTGCAGTTTTGCGGTGGGGGTCCGTGGAAACCGCCATTTTAAAGGGGCAGCGCTCCAAAAAAAATTTTATTGCAAAAATGGAGTCCCAGGATAACAAATTCACCACAGACCTGGTTGATGCTTCAGGGACCCCTGAATCCTCTTCATGTCCTCATTATCTTCTGCTCTTGCGACTTTGGCGTCCAAAGTGAATCTGCTGATGTCTGAATGCACTTCTCAAAAATGGCCTATACCCTCCCAGTCTTCTGACTTAGAGCCTGATTCGGTTGCCACGGACAACGTCCCCCCGGAGGTGTCCCTGTCCTCACATTCTGAGGAGAAGGAGTCTTCCTCCAATGCGGCATGGGAACGCGCAGCAATGGATGCACTTATTAGCTCCATTAAGGAGACTTTGAATCTTGACGATGAGCCCTCTCAGTCAAGTAAGCGGGCTGGCTTCGGGTTGCGCAAAGCCCAGAATAAGTCGGGTCGGGTTTTCCTCTGCCCGAGGAGTTTTACGAAATAGTGAACGACCAATGGCATCGTACCAAACATATGCTGGTGGTGCCTAAGCGGTTTAACTACCGTTATCCCTTTGCGGATACTGCAGACAAGCGTTGGACGGTGTCGCCTAAGGTGGACCACACTGTTTCTAGGTTGAATAAATCCACCTTGATGCCGGTGGAAGACTCTCCATTGTTCAAGGACCCGGCAGATAGGCGTGTGGAGACGCTTTCCCTCCACATGTATTTGGTGGCGGGCTCCCTGCTCAAACCTGTGTTTGCTTCGGTGATGGTCTCTCAGGCTGTCACGGCATGGTCCTGTGTGATGCGGCCTTGGACGAGGCTCCTTTAGTCGCACGGTTGTCTGCGGTTGGGGTTGCAGTCCGCCGCATTATTTGGCTGAAGGTCGGCTGACCTTGTTTCCGAAAGACTGTATCTGATGTCCCTTTTGTGGAAAGTCATCTGTTTGGGGACACTCTGGATGAGTTGATCAAGGGGCTTACAGGGGGTAAGAGGACCCTTTTGCCCCAGGTCTCTAAGGGAAAAGCACCCCGCGCTAGGCGGGGTCCTTCCTTTAAGGCTCATCGTGGGTCCTTTCGTGCCTTCGGGGCACAGGATAAGGGAAAATCTTTCAGGACCTCGGGGAGTCAAAAGAAACCATGGTCCAGTAAGCCTAAGGCTGGTCAGACCGGTTCGGCGGCCCAGTCCACCTCTTCCTGAAGGGACGCCCTCACTCGTTTCCAGGGTGGGGGGATGTCTGCGTTACTTTCAGGAACCCTGGTTGTCCCCAATTCAGGTCAGGTGGGTTCACAAACTGATTAATTCTGGGTACAAGATCGAGTTTCGTTCTCGCCCCGTAGACAGGTTCTTTCCATCAAATCTCCAGTCGGTCTCGGAGTCGTTGTGCCGGTCCCTCCGCGGGACAGGTTTTGCGGTTTTTATTCCAATCTGTTCACGGTGGCCAGAAAAGAGGGCAAAGTGCGTTTTGATTCTGGACCTAAACTCTCTGAACCGCTTTGTGAGGATACAGAAGTTCCGGATGGAATCCATCCAGTCGGTGGTGGCGTCGTTGAGTCCAGGGGATTTCTTGGCCTCCATCAACTTAAAGGATGCATATCTTCACGTTCCTATCTACGAGGGTCATCAGCGGGATCTTCACTTCGCAATGGCATTATCAGTTTGTGGCGTTACCTTTCGGTCTCCCAGGGTATTCACCAAAGTTTTGGCTCCGGTGCTGGCTTTGCGGAGTTTAAAGGGGATTGTGGTCCTCGGTTATCTGGATGACCTCCTGTTAAGGGCGAGCTTGTGTGCCACCTTAACGAGCAACCTGTCGGTCACGGTTCACATGCTCCATGAGTTTGAGTGGACCATCAATTTTCAGAAGTCGGCTCTGACCCCTTCTGTTCACCTCAATTACCTGGGGATGGTCCTGAACTCCACTCAGGCAAAAGTCTTTCTTCCGGAGGACAAACTCCGGACCCTACAGGGGGAGATCAGAACCCTCAGGGACAACGATCTCTCCTCTCTGCGGGCCTGTAAGCGGGCTCTGGGTCTGATGGTTTCGGCCCTCGAGGCCATCCCATTTGCTCAGTTTCACACGAGGACTCTGGAAGCAGAGATTCTTTCCAGGTGGGACAGAACGCCTCGTTGGACAGGATTTCTCTGAGCTTCCTTGCAAGATCGGATTTCTCTGACCTTCCTTGCAAGATCGGATCTTGTGTGGTGGCTCCTGTCGCCAACTCTATCACAAGGCAAGTCCTTTCGACCTCTGCTATGGATGGTGATCACCACGGATGCCAGCCTGTCGGGCTGGGGTGGAGTTTTGGCCTCGCTTTTTGTCCAGGGGGCGTGGTCGGCAGAGGATCAAGCTCTCCTTGTTCCATTGGACACCTTGTCTTCAGGGTTGCCCAGTTTGTGTTCAGATGGATAACGCCACGGCGGTGGCTTACATCAATCACCAAGGGGGCACCAAGAGTGCCTGGGCAGCCAAGTAAGTGGCCGAGATTCTGTCTTGGTTCCGAGACGCACGTATCGGCGATTTCGCCTGTGCACATTCCGGGTTTGGAAAATTGGCAGGCAGACTACCTAAGTCGCCAGACCCTTGACCAGGGAGAATGGTCCCTGCCTCCGGAGGTATTTGGCCTCCTGTGCGCCCAGTGGGGATCTCCGGATGTGGATCTGTTCATGTCCCGTCTCAACAAAAAGATGGGAAGGTTCGTGGCCAGAACCCGTGATCCTCTGGCGGACGACACGGATGCGTTGGTGGTGCCCTGGCACAGGTATCGCCTGATTTATGCCTTCCCTCTGATTCTACTGTTATCCAGGTTCTTCCGCAGGTTGGTGTCCGAACGGGTGCAGGTCATTCTGGTGGCACCAGCCTGGCCGAGTTGGTCTTAGTACGCAGACATCGTGCAGATGGTCGTCGAGCCTCCCTGGTGGCTTCCGCTGAGAGACAGTCTACTGTCACAAGGGCCAATCTTCCATCCTGCTTTACAGTCTCTGGCTTTGACGGCGTGGCTATTGAAAGCCAGGTCCTGAGAGACAAGGGACTCTTGAGTGCTGTCATTCCTACCTTAATGAAGGCCCGGAAAGCTACCTCTAGGAAAATTTACCATCGAACCTGGAAGGCGTATATTGCCTGGTGCGAGTTGCGGGGGTTTTTTCCCCGCTCCTTTTCGGTATCAAGCATCTTTGCCTTCCTAAAAGAAGGTGTGGATCAGCTTTTGGCGCTGGCCACGATTAAAGGTCATTTGTCTGCCTTGGCCATTCTTTTCCAGCGTCCCTTGGCGACTAATTCCTTGATTTGCACCTTTATTCAGGGGGTGCGACATCTGGCTCCCCCGAGGACAGCTCCTTTACCTCCATGGGACCTGAATTTGGGCTTTGTCCATTTTGTAGCGGCCTCCCTTTGAGAACATCAGAGACATTCCTCTGCTTGTGTTGTCCCAGAAAGTTGGCTTTCTGGTGGCTGTCATTTCTGCTCGCAGAGTGTCTGAGTCTCGCCTTATCTGGTTGTTCATAGGGACAAAGTGGTCTTGAGACCCAATCCCTCCTTTATTATTCCCAAGGTGGTATCTGCTTTTCACCTCAACGAAGATGTTGTCTTGCCTTCGCTTTGTGCGAAACTCATGCATCCTAAGGAATTTGCCTTGCATTCCTTGGATGTGGTTCGGGCGGTCAGAGTTTACCTGTCCGCCACTGAGTCTTTTCGGAAGTCTGACTCCCTGTTTGTCCTTCCTGAAGAACCTCAGAAGGGTTCGGCTGTGTCCGCGGCAACCATTTCTAAATGGATCTGACAGACGATTGTTCAGGCCTATTCAATCAAGGGTCAGGTTCCTCCTTTCCCTGTTAGGGCTCATTCTACTAGGGCTGTCAGTGCCTCTGGGGCTTTTTGCCATCAGGCTTCTGTGGCTCTGGTGTGCAAAACAGCGACCTAGGTCGGCTGTGCACACTTTCACAAGATTTTTTTTTTTTTTTTCTTTTTTTTTCACTTTCACAAGATTTAACAAACTTGATGTGATGGCATCCTCGGATGCTTCCTTTGGCCGCAAGGTTTTGAGTGCGGCGGTTGTTTGAAGAGACGTGTTTTTTCCTGTCTCTTCCTGGGGTGTTTTTTCTTATTCTGGATTAGCTCCTGTTTGAGCTTTTGTTGCCCTGTTGGCTCAGTTGTTTTTTCTGGCCTGGTTGATATGTTGCCTTTCCGGTAGGTTGCGTCTTCCCACCCCTCACACCTGCACTGCTTTGGGATGTCCCACTCGTGAAGGCTGTATGAGGGGCTGCGACTGTCGGAGGACGTAAGAGAAAATAGAGTTTTTGTAAGAACTTACCGTAAAACTCTTTCTCTGAGTCCTCCGAGAGACGCAGCCCCCGCCCCTCGGTTTTTTTGGATCTTGGGGTTGTTGCATTTCGGTACTGCTTGCTACAAAACTGAAGGACGGTGGTAATTGGTTCAGGATAATGGCAGGGGGACAGCCCCCTTGGAGGTGTGCCTAAGTTTAGAAAGTTTTCTGTTAACATTTCAAACTGCCTAGCTTGCTCCTGCAGAGGGCACCATTACCCACTCCTGAAGGCTGTATGAGGGGCTGCGACTGTAGGAGGACTCAGAGAAAAGAGTTTTCCGGGAAGTTCTTACAAAAACTTAATTTTTTGCCATGTAACAAATCTGCATTTTTTTATTAATTGAGTTTATAAGAATGAATTACACATTTTCCATTTTGTGTAATTTGTTTAGGTATAGCACCTTTTTTCTGTAGGCTATGATTATGTTTGTCTCTTTAGATATGTTACAAAAGTTAACCATTTCAATGGGGTGAACTTACTTTTTTACATGACTGTAAATACTGAAGAAGAAGGCATATTAAGAGTTTTGATTTTACTCTATTTATGGTCAGACTTAATATCAAAGAGGGAGGATTAACATAACATGCATGCAAATAGAATTTTTAGGAAGCCAGCGGTGGCAGTTGTCTTATTTTTTTTCATAACCGATTTCCTTTCAGAATTTTCACCTAGTTAAGATGAACTTTCACTAGTAAAAACTATATTAATGCCCTGTTTTACAGATTTAAGAGTGGCTTTAAACTGATTGTATATTTGGTGTTTCTTTGTCTAATTTACAGGTATCTCCTGCGCAGCCCACTCCAAGCACAGGAGGTAGAAGAAGGAGAGCAGCAGATGAAGATCCAGATGAACGCCGGCAGCGCTTTCTAGAGAGAAACCGAGCAGCTGCATCCCGTTGTCGTCAGAAGCGTAAGGTTTGGGTGTGCTCATTGGAGAAAAAGGCAGAGGAGCTTACTTCTCAGAATGTGCAGCTAAGTGTAAGTAAAGTAAGGAACAGAGTACACAAAGACTGCATGTGCTGTTTACTGTGGCAGCAATGTAATAACTTTGTGTCTCCACCTGTAGAACGAGGTAACTCTTCTGCGGAATGAGGTAGCCCAACTAAAACAGTTGCTTTTGGCACACAAGGATTGTCCTGTAACTGCCCTGCAAAAGAAGAACCAGGTGTATCTTGGTGAGTGTGGCACTTAATGCTATCTCCTTTCTAACATATTTTACATTTAATAAAGTAACAGATTATATCAAGTGTGTAGGAATATGCATTTAAAGAAACAGTGTCACTTTGGACAATTAGGGCAAAGTAAAAGTATCTTTGTTGAGCAGACCCACTAATACTGACCCCTCCAGCGGTCCCCGGCTACTCCTGGGCCTGTTGCAACTGGTACAAAATACTAGGTTTTTCCAGGCATGGGGGAAGATGTAATCTCCTATCTTAATGCAGTACTAGGGCTTAATGACCAGTCTCTAGGCCCAAGCACTGGCACATGAGGGAAGGGGCTCTGTCTGGTTTCCAACAGACACTGAGTATTTGGTATAAGCTGTGATAAATTACAGGATTGACCTGGAATCGATAAAGAGGTGAGTATCAGTGGGTCAGTGGTTGGGGGCTGCTTTATACAGACATGTATTATGTATATTTATACAGACACTCAGAGTTATGAGTTATACTCCTACTTTTCCTCCCCAGAGTGTTTGAGCCCTAGCTAACAGAGCAGGGCATCTCAGTAAGTGGGAAGTACATGACCTCTCCAAAGTGATAGTTCTTAGGCACTCAACAAGCCTGAATACTGGCAGGTGTAGTGGGACTTGATGTCATTCCCCTGTCAAAGCTGAACTCTAACACTAGCCAACACTGGAGCTTAGACGGGTTGGTATACTGCAGTGGTGAAGTGCGGCTCCAAATATAAAAGCTGGAGGGGGTGCGTTCGGCACATGCTGCTGTATTTGCTCTGATCGGGCTAAATAATGGGTGGCCCTCCAGCTGTTGCAGAGCTACAAGTCCCATGAGGCATCGCAAGGCTGACAGTTAAAAGCATGACTCCCAAGGGCAGAAGCAAGATGGGACTTGTAGTTCCGCAACAGCTGGAGGGCCAAAGGTTGAGCACCCATGGGCTAAGTGATAGTGTTACTTTGTTTTTTCCTTTTTCTTTTTTGTAAATGCTTCTTTTTAATCTGTAACTTGCTTTCTTTCAGAAAACCTAAAGGATGGCTGTGACGCAACAGGCTCTCCAGGCCCCGTCAGCCAGCACAGTTCCTTGTCCTCTGCCTCTCCTAATGGTTTGCGCTCTCCAGCTGAACACATGGCTACGTCAGTGCTCACACAGATGGCCAACCACAGGACAGACGGCCACAGTCAGATCCTACAGTCACATGTCATCATGTCACCACAGTCGCAGGCGGCCAGCAGATGATGTATCTCAGCCACTGGACCTAGAACTAACCAATGGGATGCCTCAGCCCCAGAGACTGAGCATCATAACTAAGCCCCATTACAGAAGGGGTGGATATGGATTATAAATATATATATACATATATATATTTGTTTTTAAAGTTCGGTAAAGGGTGTTTAGGGAGGTTTTTTTGTTTTGGTTTTTTTTTAAGTCCACAGATCCCAAGTGATTAAAGCACTAACATTGAAAACCCATCAGGTCAAATCACTAACACCATCGCACATACAAGAAAAGTATGGGCTTTGTGCACTAATAGACATGGAAACACACCCGACCGCACACAATGCAGCCTATGCAGAATACATTACTAATGTTTACCATTACGGTGCCAGTGGGCGAGTTCTTCAGCAGTGTTCCTTGTCTGAGCACCCTGCCTCCTCTCTCCTGGTTACATTTTGTAGCCCTGTTATTACAAGAACTCCTTACATATTCCCTTTTTGGTTCTTACATTTTTTTTTGGGGGGGGGGGGGGAGGCAGTGCCATCCAACCTTTATCTGTCCATGGCATTTCATTGTTGCTGGAAAATCACTAATGCATTAGAAAAAATTGCCTTTTTGCTCTGTTGCCTTCCAGACTTTTCACTTTATGCTCTTGTGTTGGGTAAAGAACCAAGAGACTTTGTTCTTAGTCCTGAGATAGGCCTGGTGCTGGAGGGACCCAAGACAGTGTGGACAAGAATTTCAGGGGGGATCCTTTTCTTCCAACAACTGCAGGAGGAGACCCAGGAACTAGAACTAGAACTGCCTGAGCAGCCAAGTGATCAAAGTTATAACTGGTTGCATCTCCAAGGAAGTAGCGACTGCAGGATGAAAAATATCTCTGTGTCTTCCACGACTCTCGAGATGCTGCTGATATGCATTGTGTTTTAAACCTGAGGTCTGGGTCTTTTGCAGCCTGTTTCAACACTAAATATAACCAGCCATGTAACCTCTTCAAAGCCTTATTTCAGTCTTCCAGCAAGTTTTGTCTGACAGGGGACTTGTACCTCCAGTGTAAAATGCCTGTGCCATGGAGGCAATCTTTTGAGAATTGTCAAAGATCTAGCTTCGTCAAGACTGTGGTGGATTATTGAAGTCACTTATATATAGAAGAAACTTCTTCCTCCGTGTACTTTCCCTACTTTGTCCAAGAGATGCCTTGAAATGTGTCCCCGTGGCATTGGCTTTTTTTTTTTCATTGCCCAGTGAAACGACCAGAAGAAGCTTCTCGGTTTTGAATAGAGGGCTAAATATACGTGCCTCTTAGATTGTTCCTCTACAGTCTTTTGGAAGATTCAGTTCTTGCTTCAACTACAGTACTTTGCATTTGCTTATAGCTCTTTCAGGTATTGTTCTATGCAGTGATATAGAACTGTTAGACATGATTCTCTTCCTTCCCTACTACAGTATGGGATGCTACATAATGACTTTTCCTGTAAACTTCATTATGCTTTTATACATTTACAGAGCATTGTGGGATATTTCCTATACAAGAGTTCACAAAGCAATGTTAACCGTTGTGTCATCCAAGCATTTTTTTCAGTCATGAGGTTTACAATGTGTATGGGGAGCTAATCATTGATAACATACAAGGGCTCATCAATAACTCCCCCCTACCCCTTCAGTCCAATGTGATCAAGTTCTGCGAATGGAGGGACAGTTGTTTCTAATGGCTGACAGTCTCGCTTGCTTTTGTAAGCATTGCAGTTCTTGAAACAGGCACATAATGTACTAATCAAGTTGGGATACACTACACTGTCACCTATATTTACTAGCAAATTCACATTTTTATTTTGTGGTTGAAAAGAACTGATGAGATGAAAAAATTGCTGTAGTTGAAATGGTTGTTCAGCCCCTTTGCGCCGGCACCTCCCGACCGTTTAAGGGGTTTCGGATGCCGGGAGGCATGGCGGGGTTTATGATCAAGTGACTGCCTTGATTGGCTGCCACAGCGGTCACATGATTGGAAAGCTTCCAGTCGCAAGTAGCAGGAGGCACATCTGTGTTTACTACCTGGTACGCAAATATGCGGCCACTCGGTGTTAAGGCCCATCCGCCGTGAGGCCGCATATTTGCCTACTGTCAACGTGAAGGGGTTAAAATGGTACCAAAGGCAAAATCAAAAATTACATATGTGATGCAGTCTTTCACTAAAATTAACAAAGCAGTCTTTATTCTTCTGGGGCCCTGTTGACCTATCGCTTAGTGAGAATGCGGGTTCCCGCTAGTGCTTTGGAAAGCACAATTCTCATGCGTTTCGCTTGAATTGGCTGCCCTATGCGCATCTGTTGCGCCAACGGAGCTCAGGAACTACATTTTGGCCCTGAGTCAGGTGCTTTTTTACATGCGCATTTGTTCGATGACAATCATGGCAAAATTGCACGGCATTTGGGATGAATCCCAAATTGGGGCAGGATTGCACCAATTGTGCCCAAGATTCCTAATCGCCCAATGTAAACCGTACCTAAGTGCCCCCTGTAACTTAATTTTTTAACCCCTTTTAACAGAACAAACTGTGCAGCAAAAGTGGAAGTTAGAGGTTTGAGAAACCATTTAACACTGATGGGTGCTTACAATACAGAATCTCTTTCTGTACCTTCTTTCAAAAGGTTGACAGGAGTAAGGCTTTAATTTGTTAGTGGAACTTATGAAAAGTCCATCTGAATCTGATAGTCCAAGTAGCACTACCTTTTTCAGACAGTACTGCTGTCCAAGGGGGTCTATTGCTTCTCTATAGATAGTGGAGACACCCTAAGCAAGAAACTGTGTTACTTGCAATTAATGGTAGAAATAAAGGAAACCCATAAAAAACAGAAAACTAAGCCAGCCACCACATTTAAGGATTGGTAAACTTCAATATATAACATTTTTTGTTTTTTGTCACTTGAACCAGATGCAAGCTTTCTGTTGGCAACTGCTTTAATGGCACAGTAAATAAACCACCTCTGCTTAATAATAAAAAAAATATATAAATAAATGCATATCTTTTTGTAGGTTAAAAAAAATGTGCCTTTTTTTATAATTTTTTTTTCGTATGGGTAGATAGTTACACAATGATGGGAATAAACAATGAACTACATAGGGCTCAACAGTGCCCTGGTAGTTCATTGAGAATTACAAGCTGACATCTGCAAAGGTTGTTGGTATTTGTAGTTCATTCACAGAACTCTGTGAATGAATAATCTGGCCGGGTGGGCAGAGCGATCCCTGGCTCTGTTGCTAGAGGCGGTGGGTTGGGGAACTGCTACAGCAGTGGGAAATGTTACATGTTCCAACCTAAAAACGGGTGGAATATGTAACCTATTCCCAAAGGTGAACTTATCCTTTGATACTGATTTTTGTGTTTGCCATATTGGCTGTCTGTTAGCTGAAAATGGACAGTCCCAAAACAGTAATAATGAAAAGGGTTCTGTGAGCTGCAACATTAGCACAGTTGTCAGGGGATCACTTGCAAGTTTATTTTATTTTTTTTATTTTTTTTTTTCCTTCACCCAAGTGCTAACAAAAGGTGCCAGGTGAATAGATAAATTTAAGCCCTCCATCAAGGAAGTTAAAGGAATATTTTCTCTACAGTAAGGATCCATTTTTACCATAAAGCTTTTAGAATAAATACAAGCATCACTGGGTAAGATTTTACTTTTCACTTGTTTAAAGTAAAGGGTGATTGCTACTAGTTTGTTGTCATGGGCTGCTACATACATTACTGTTTGCCTTATTAACACCAGTCTTTAATAAAGAAAAAAGAATTGTGCTTAGAAATCACTTGCTCATAGCAACCAGTCGATAAAGCCCCTGTGTTGCTTTTAAATGTGTATACGTGTATCATATTTCCATCTCCCTGACATTTTATGTTACAAAGTATATATTTTATTGTAAAAAATTAAAAATTAAATATAATAGTTTTTACATCATGTATGCCTATACAAAAAATTTGGAAAAATCCAAAACTAGATAGAACAATGAGTGAAACCAAGTATGCATAAAAATTAGCGTTGCATTGATATCGGTATCCGTGCCGATACTAGCCTGGCCTATTAAAAATAGAAATCGGTAATTGGTATCAGGGGGTACTTGAGAAAAAGTATTACTCGTACTTGGTCATAAACTGGTATCGGTGCATCCCTAAAAAAAGTGCATAACAAGAGACACAATAATGAATCAGTGCTTCAATGACTTTAACAAAAATATATGCATACGTTAAATTAATGAAGGGCTATAGGGTTGATATGCCTAAATTTGGCCAAGCATGGGCAGATCTTTTCTAAATTACATCTGGCAATGGTCTGATCCCAGTTGTTGCCGGAACCATGAGCTGCTTCTGGTCAGCTGATTTCCAGACTACACCTGTGATGCCCATATTTATCCCTTGCCTTGCAGCAATCCCAGCACACCATTATAAACGTTAGAAGACAGAACTTGCTGTTGAATTGTTTTGCTCTTGCATGCCTTCATAAATCTTACAAGAACTCATCTGTGCATTGACTTTGGAGAACAGCAGGGAGTCCAGTAAACGTTAACACCCTAGCCAGTGAAGAACTTACCAGGAAATAGTGTTTTAAAATTGCTCAATTCCCCCATCAACAGGTAAGTGTTGATTGGGGAAATGCCTCTTTCCCTGCCTTCAAAATACAGTGATCACTGCCGGCAGCGATCAAACGAAAAAAACCTGGCATAGATTGACTTCAGTGCAACCAGCTTGCCCATAGATGGATCGAAATTTGTCCGGTTCCTACAGAACTGGTGGAATTTCTATTCGGCTAGGGCCAGCTTATGTTTACCTGTTGTGATTTCTACACTATCTGCACCAAATGCATTTTTAGACATTGGTTAAATTGTGTATTTTATGTTCATTTGTATCTAAAAATAGAATTACAATTTTTACCATGTGAATTCCAGACAATGTAAGAGTGCCCCCACGCACTGTTATAATAAATCTTGTGTTATGTAAAGCCATTGTGATAAGATGAATTACAAGAAAAAGGACCCGGCCTATTGTTATCTACATGCTTGAATTGACCTCTTTTCTATCAGAATTATCCTTCTTGCACCACCAGATGTTCTTATATTACCAGTGGCTGCGGCTACTGAGGGAGACTTACAGCGAGGAAACTCCCCATTGAGGCATAAATACAGTGTACAGCACAAACACTGGGAGCAGAGAGTAATAGTCATCATTGACATGTAAGGAATGTTGCATATTGCTGAGTCTCCTCATTGTGCTGCTTGTCCATTAAATGCAGTTACAAAGAGGATTTCTAACACCTTTAGGGCCTAAAAGTTTTGCCGGCTAGGAATATATTAATGCAAGAAATAACAGTACAGATCTGATCAAAACTATGGGGGCATTATGGCCATATTAGAGACTTGCGCCAAAATCATGAAAACCTTGTGATCGTTTTATTTTCAGCAAATACTACAATTTCATGTAGTTTTTGTGTGACGCTTTTATATTCTGGCCCTGTGACTGCGACAAATACCACACGGCCATATAAGGTCAATTACATCGACCGAATGTGGCCATGTAGCCATTTTAGGTAAAAGATGTCACATGCCTCCCAGAGCCTTGGCTGCAGCTGATCGAGCTGACAGGAATGCAGTCATGTTACAGCTTTCTACTGGTTCTGTGGAATTGGGTTCCTGGCCCTACACACACAGAATTTCGTCCATTTGCAGACTGAATGATTATTCGTCGTTCGAAAGCGAATTGTCTACTAACTGATCGAATAAACTCGTTTATATGATCATTTCCATGTTCGTAGTGATCGTTCAATAACAATAAAAACATATAAGACACAATATTCTTTTCTCTTTCATTCATTGACATACACAGCTCCTGATTCTTCTTAACCATTGGGTTATACTGCCCCCTACAGAAGTAGAACACTAGGTAGGAAAAAGCTTGCCTACGCCTATGGGCAGTCCTAAGGGGTATACACCCACTCTCAGCTATAGGCACTCAGTTTTTTCTGCCTAGTCAGGAGTAAAGACCTAGTTCCTTGCTGGTCCTGGCAATTTTTTCTTTTTAAATTTAATTTTTTCCTATCTTTGTTATTTTGTTCCTGGGAGAATCTACAATAAATTGCTGGACTGGGCAATGGACTGGATAATCTAGATCCAGAGGGTCCCCCAGTCTGGCCAGCAAGCGTGTGCAGACCGCAGCTCCATGCTAGGTCAGCCGCGACATAGCCTCACTAGACGGGGGCTGGCCTGTGAGTTAAATGTCTCGCAAGGACGCATACGTCCTGGCCTCTGCCTTAGTCGCAGCGTTTCTCCTGGCCAACAGAATCCACATTACAATGGAGCGGTGATCTGCCTAGAGCGGTGCCCACCCTGTTCCTGGTATGGTGGACCCTGGAGGGTTTTGGGGTGGATGTGGGCACCTCCCTGGGACAGTGGGCCTTCAATTCCGGTTGAGGAGTCCCCGGCCTTTAAATATCCAGCTGGTAGGAGGGCGGTGGCTCTGGCCTGCCAGATGTTCCTTGTGGCTGGTTCGGCATTTAGGCCAGTATTTACTATTGCCCTGATGTCACAAGCTCTGACCGAGTGGGCTAAACTTTTACGCCGGAACCTGGAAAGGAAACCTGTTTGGAACTTCCTTGGATGACATTGTTAAGGGTCTCAAAGGGAGAAGAGTACTCTTCTTCTGCAGGCTACCAAGGGCAAGGAAGCCCCGTCAAAGACGTGGGCCATTCTCCTCGGCTCATAGAGGTTTTTTCGTCCCTCAGGATCTCAAGAAAGGATCAAAAGTACGGGCCTCCACCAGAGGTTCCAAGAGGACCTGGTCTGGCAAGCCATGAGTGGCCTCTTCCAGACCTGCAGACAAGGCTGCCTTTGCATGAAGGGGCGCCCTCACCCGTATCTCGGGTGGGGGGATGTCTTTGCTGGTTTCTGGATTCGTGGACCTCCCTGGTATAGGGCACATGGCTCCATGAAGTTAGTCAGTCAGGCTACGAGATCGAGTTCGGTCTTGTTCTCCGGAAAGGTTCTTCCCTTCCAACCTGCACTTGTCCCTAGATCACCTATGGGTCTCTTTGATGTAGTGCAAGACTTGTTCCGATTTCGGAAAGTTTTCAGGGTTTTTTTTATTAACTCAAACCTGTTTACAGTTCCCAGGAAGGAAGGCAAAGTACATCCAATTCTGGACCTCAAGGTGCTAAACTGCTTGTGCAAGTACAGAATTTCCACGTGGGGTCCATTAACACGGTAGTGGCGTCCCTACGTCAGGGGGATTTCTTCTCGCTTCTATCGACATCAAGGACGCCTACCTGCACATGCTAATATGTGCTGGTGACCAACGCTTCCTCCGTTTTGCCGTGGGCAACCGGTTTGTGGCGTGAATCTTTAATCTCGCCTCTGCTCCTCGTGTCTTCACAAAAGTGTTGGCCAAAGTGCTGGCATTGTTTGAGTCGCCGGGGGATCGAAGTACTGAGGTACCTGGACGATCTTCTGTGAGCAGAGTCTCCGACTGCTCAGACAACTGGAGATTGCTCTGCAAACTCTGAGGCAGTTTGGTTGGATTCTGAACCTTCAGGAGTCTGCTTTGGTTGTTTCCACCAAAACTGGACCGTCTGGGTCTGACTTTGGAATCGGACTCAGCCAGTGTGTTTCTTCCTCTGGAAAAACTCCAGACATTGCAGGAGGCAATTCTGCCTCTGTTCAACAGATGGTTATCCCTTCCGGCTTGCATGTGGATGCTGGGCCTGATGATATCCACCCTTGAGGCGGTCTGTTTGCACAGTTCCACACAAGATCTCTGCTAAAGAGATTCTGGTGAAATGGGACAATGATCCACGGTCTCTAGAGTTGGCTTCGTTCTCTGGCACTTCGACAGGAAAAATCCTTTCTCCCCCTGTACTGGACAGTTGTTACCACAGATGCCAGGCTGTCCGGGTGGGGAGGCGTTCTCAGCACAGATGTGCTCAGGGGGTCTGGACTGGCAGAGCTTTAATGTTCTGGAAATCTGAGCGATAAGCATTTGTCTGGTTCATTGGACAATTCGTCTTCAGGGATGTCCTGTACAAATTAATTTGGACAATGCCACGGCCATGGTCTGTCAATCACCAAGGGGACACAAGTAATGTCCTGGCAGCTCGGTAAATAGCCAGCATTCTAAGGTGGGCTGACCAATTCATTCCAGCCCTCTTAAATTTCTGCCACGACTCCTGTGCAGGATCAAAGCAGAGGGGATTCCGTCCAGACTGACCTCGCCAGTCTTGATACGTAGATCGGGTACAGCTGGTCGCCGATGCTCCTTGGGGACTTCCTCTCAGGGAAGATCTGCTGTCCAAAGGACCAATCTTTCATCCTGCTTTACAGTCACTGGCTTTGACGGCTTGGTTGTTGAACGCCAGGTGCTGAAGGATGGAGGTTTATCTGAGTCAGTGATTCCTACGCTGTTGAAAGCTAGAAAACTACTTCTAGGAAGATCTACCATCGTACATGGAAGATGTACATTGCGCGGTGTGAGTCACTTGGGGGTTCATCTTCGTTCCTCCTCGGTGGATCAGAGCTTAACCTTCCTTCCACGGGGGGTTGCACATAAATTGGCCTTGATTACCATCAAGGACCAGATAGCGGCTTTGGCAGTCTTTTTCCAACAACCTTTGACACTCCCTTGTGCGTATCTTTCTTCAGGGTGTCGAACATTTTGGTTATTTCCGTGCGGACTCCGTTGCCGCCCTGGGATCTTAATGTGGTGCTTTCAGCTCTACAGAAGCCTCCCTTTGAAAATATTCAGGAGGTTTCCCTGCTTGCGCTGCCCCAGAAAGTGGCTTTTTTTGGTGGCTATCACCTCTGCGCATAGAATGTCGGAACTGGTGACGTTATCCTGTTGTTCACTTTATTGGTGATTCATAAGGATAAGGTGGTGCTTCGCTCCTGTCTGTCATTCCTTCCTAAGGTGGTCTCTGACTGTCATGTGAATGAAGATATTGTGTTGCCTTCCCTGTGTCCCCGGTCAAACATTCAAAGGAAATTGCCGTGCATGCCTTGGATTTGGTCCGGGCAATTAGGGTGTACCTGGCAGCTATGGAGTCTTTTAGGAAGTCAGGCTCTCTATTTGTGCTCACGGACAGATCTCACAAAGGGTATACCGCTTCTTCTGCGACTATTTCTCAATGGATCAGACAGACAGTGGTTCAGACATATTGCATCAAGGGTCAGATTCCTCCTTTCCCTATCAAGGAGCACTCTACTGGGGCACTTAGTGTCTCATGGGCTTCCCTCATCAAGCGTCAGTGTGTTGGCATCTGCGGATGCTTCTTTTGGCCACAAGATTTTGCTGGCTGGTGCTTGGAGAACCTGGTTCTCTTTCAAGGTGTATTGTTTTTTTTCAGGTGGGCTCCAGTTATTTATGGTTGAGCTCCATGTTACCTGGTTGACTATGGTTAGCCCTGGGAATTTTTTTCTGCTTTCATGTTTAACACTGCTTTGGGACATCCCAATGGTTAAGAAGAATCAGGAGCTGTGTCCGTCAATGAACAAAAGAGAAATGGTATTTTTTGACTTACTGTAAAATCTATTTCTCTGATGTTCATGGACAGACACAGCACCCACCCCTCTGTGGAGTTGGCTTTCTTCTGACACTGCTTGTAACAAAACTGAGTGCCTATAGCTGAGAGTGGGTGTATACCCCTTGGGACTGCCCATAGGCATAGTCCAGCTTTTTCCTGCCTAGTGCCCTACTCCTGTAGGGGGCAGTATAACCCAATGGTTAAGAAGAATCAGGAGCTGTGTCTGTCAACATCAGAGAAATGGATTTTACATTAAGTCAATAATCCCATTTTTGTTTTGATTATAACATACACTTATACACTTTAGTTGAAACGGTAAAAAGATAAATAATTACTACAAAATTAATTATAAACACTAAATAAAATAGAGGTGTGTTTGTATGTACAGTGAATATAAAAAGTCTACATGATCCTGTTAAAATGTCAGTTTTCTGTGATGTTAACAAATGAGACTAAGATGAATCATTTTAGATCTTTTTCTACCTTTAATGTGACGTATAAACTGTACAACTCAATTAAAAAAAAAACTGAAATCTTTTAAGTGGGGGGAGTAAAAATAAAAAAACTAAAATAACTGGGAATGTAGCTATGTTCAGAATTGAGCAATCACATTCAAACTCATGTTAAATAGGAGTCAGTACACACCTGCCATCATTTAAAGTGCCTCTGATTAACCCCAAATAAAGTTCAGCTGTTCTAGTAGGTCTTTCCTGACATCTTCTTAGTCACATCCTACAGAAAAATCCACGGTCCACAGAGAGCTTCCAAAGCATCAGAGGGATCTCATTGTTAAAAGGTATCAGTCAGGAAAAGGGTACAAAAGAATTTCCAAGGCATTAGATATACCTTGGAACACAGTGAAGACAGTCCTCATCAAGTGGAGAAAGTGACATTATCAAAAACTGGATGTCCCTCCAAAATTGATGAAAAGACGATAAGAAAACTGGTCCGGGAGGCTGCCAAGAGGCCTACAGCAACATTAAAGGACCTGCAGGAACATCTGTCAAGTACTGGCTGTGTGGTACACGTGACAACAACCTTCCATTTTCTTCAATTGTCTGGGCTATGGGGTAGAGTTTCTTATGAAGAAAAATATCCAAGCCCAGCTAAATTTTGCAAAAACACATCTGAAGTCTCCCAAAAGCATGTGGGAAAATGTGTTATGGTCCGATGAAACCAAGGTTAAACTTTTTGGCCACAATTCCAAAAGATATGTTTGGCACAAAAAGAACACTGCACATCACCAAAAGAACACCATACCCACAGTGAAGCATGGCGGTGGCAGCATCAAGTATTGGGGCTGTTTATCTTAGAGAGGGAATTATGAACAGTTCCAAATGCCAGTTAATATTGGCACAAAACCTTCAGGCTTCTGCTTTAAAGCAGAACATGAACTTCAGTTTTCAGCATGATCACAACCCAAAGCATACATCCAAATCAACAAAGCCATGGCTTCACTAGAAGAAGATAAAAATTTTGGAATGGCCCAGCCAGAGCCCAGACCTGAATCCAATTGAAAATCTGTGGGGTGATCTGAAGAGAGCTGTGCACAGGAGATGCCCTCGCAATCTGACAGCTTTTGAGTGTTTTTGCAAAAAAGAGTGGAAAAATATTGCCGAATCAAGATGTGCCATGCTGATAGAATCCAAAAAGACTGCTGTAATAAAATCAAAAGGTGCTTCAACAAAGTATTCGTTTAAGGGTCTGCACGCTTATGCAACCATATTATTTTAGTTTTTTTATTTTTACTTCCCTCCACCTAAGGCTAAGTTCACATGTGGGCGCAGCGGATCACGGGCACAATCACCGCGATTCTGCCCGCGATGCGGAAATCATTACAAATCGAGGGACGCCTTTGCGATGCCCGTGATTTGCAATGGCACTCCAAACGCTATGTGATGTTTCCGCGATTTCCGCCTGCCGAATCGCGGTAACATCGCGCAAACAGAATCACGGGATGCATGACACACAAAAGAAGCTCTTGTACCTTTTTTGGGCGTCATGTGTCCCGCGATTCTGTTTGCGCAATGTTACCGCGATTCGGCAGGCAGAAATCGTGGCAACATCGCACAGCCTTTGGGGTGCCATTGTAAATCACGGGCATCGCACAGGTGTCCCGCAATTTGCAATGATTTCCGGATCGCGGGCAGAATCGCAGTGATTCTGCCCTGATCCGCTGCGCCCACATGTGAACGGAGCCTAAAAGATTTTGTTTGTTCAACTGAGTTGTACAGTTTATAGGTCACATAGGTTTATAGGTCACATTGAAGGTGGAAAAAGTTCTGAAATTATTTATCTTTTGTCTCTTTTTTTTTACATCACAGAAACCTGACATTTTAACCATAGAAATGTGCAATGAATCATGCATGTAAACCAACAAATAAATTGCATAATCAGTCTATATGTCACAGTGAAAATAAATCTATTCATTCAAAAGTCAATATAAAGTGCTACAGTGGTATAACAAAATATAAATAAATAAATAAAAGTCCATTAATAAAGTGAGTCCCATGCACTGTTCAATCTTCATCCAAACTGTCCCAAGATCAACCTATCTTCAAAAGGAGGTTGGACGAAAATTGAATGGTGTACGGGACTCACTTTATTTATGAACTTTTTGATTAACATATATTTTTCTACCACTGTTGCATTTTATATTGACTTTGGAATCAATATATTTAATATCACTGGGACATATGGACTGATTATGCTATCTATTAAATTGGTTACATTATTAATTGCACATGTCTATGGTTCGTTGTAGATTTATTGAGGTTTGATCTACTCACTGATTTATCATATCTTAACAGATATACAGTGTGTGTGTATATATGCATATATATACAGTATACACACACACACACACACTATATTACTAAAAGTATTGGGACACCCGCTTTTACAGGTATGTTAACTTTAATTGTATCGCAGTCTTATTCCGTAGGTGTCAAAATAGTTTTGGCTCACCCTTTGCAGCTATAACAGCTTCAACACTTCTGGGAAGGCTGTCCACAAGGTTTAGGAGTGTGTCTATGGGAATGTTTGACCATACTTCCAAAGCGCATTTGTGAGGTTAGGCGCTCATGTGGACGAGAAGACCTGGCTAGCACACTTCGTTCTATTTCATCCCAAAGGTGTTCTATCTGGTTGAGGTCAGGGCTCTGTGCAGGCCAGTCAAGTTCCTCCACCCCAAACTCATTCATTAATGTATTTATGGCCCATGCTTATTGCACTGGTGTGTAGTCATGTTGGAACAGGAAGGGGCCATCCCCAAACTGTTCCCACAAAGTTAGGACCATTACATTTTCCAAAATGTCTTGGTATGCTGACGCATTAAGAGTTCCCTTCACTGGAACTAAGGAGTCAAGCCAAACTCCCTGAAGAACAACACCACACCATAATCCCCCCTTGCACCAAATGATTTGGACCAGTGCAAAAAGCAAGTTCCATAAAGACATGGATGACCAGTTCATGCCTAGTCACAAGTCGGGCCATTTGTTGAACTGACATAAGACCTTTTTGTAACAAGTGCCTACAACACTCTGACTTTTAGGGAATGTGAGTGTGTTCCTTTTATAGATTGTTCTGTTTTCTTATGCTTACATCCCCCTCCCTCACCAGCTATGCAAGGGGAAGGGTTGCATTTAAAGCAAGCGGTACCAGGATGAACTGGGACCCTTAAAGCTGAAGTTTAGTCAACAATTCTATTTCCTCTATAGCTGCAGTCAAACATTTTTACACAAATCAGCACCTTGCACGACACTGGACATTCTTCATTACAGGTAATAAAGAATGTTCAATGTTATGTAAGGTGCTGCTTTGTGTAAAAATATTCTATGCAGGGTGTTTGGTCTTCTTCCTGGAGATGAGCTTCCGGCACAGCGGGGAATAAAAGCTTAGGGTCTTCAGACTAAACTGCATTCAAGTTGGTCCTATGGGGACCTGCCTCTTCCTCTCTTCTCATCTATTGAGAAAAGCCTGTACAATGTTTACTCTTAATATAATGCGATCTCTAAATAGGGGAGAGAATCCTGTCATTCATCCAGCGCTCCCCCAATATAGCTTTAGGGGGAAAAAAATATTTTTGAATAAATGTCATTTTTATTATTTACTTATCAAGAGGGTATTTCATACGTTTGTAGAACAGAAAAACTGTTTAAAGTCATTTTGTTAGCAAATTTTCTATGAAAGTACACGTTATGCTGTAGGATCAAGCCATAGACTGCGCATGTTGTCATAGCCTTCCCTCTGACATTATGGTCCTATTTACGGAGAGGCTACAAGAAGCTGCACAGTGCATGTTTCTTTTTTCCCACTGAGACTGCCTTTGATTTTGGAGAAGAAAGGAATGCTGATTGGAATAGTACACCTAAATGCCCGAAACCGGATTTGCTTCATACTGTATCCTGTTCTTGAAAATTGCTTGCAGCCTCTGGCCTACATCAGTTTCTGTAGGCCAAACATGTCAGATGGGCATTTTAGGACCACGTTTTGCCCCTCAGTTTGTTTAGGGTTTTTATTTGAATAAAGCTGTTCCGCAGCTCATAAGAATTTTCTTAAATACTTTTGAATATTTCAATAACATTTTTGTATGGCCCATTTTTTGGGTTTTAAGTAAGCAAGTTACATTTTTTTTCTAAAAAGTTAATCCTAGCTCTAATTTTGTGTGTCCCTCGGAAGACATAATGTGCCTTCTTGAAGAATGATTCCAATTAGTTTGGTCTGCTGTTTCTTTTGAATTTGACATGCCTGCTTTAGTACCTTCTGCCTGCCAATGAGCCCTCTGGTGGCCTCTCCTAGAACAACATTTAAAAAATCCAGGCAAAGTCACACATATATTGGCTGGGGTTTTCTGCATGCTACACCTATGTGACCAAGGGCTGACTATGCAATTGGTGAACATTTTAAAACTTTCCCCTGCTTTAGTTACAGTCCCTTTAGCTTAATACATAAATGTTGCATAAAAGTTCCAGAGTTGTTTGTGACAAACCTAAATTCATGTTTGGTCAGTTTTCTTTGTAAAATGATCACATTTTAGCTGTAAAACAATAAATGAAGATATGCATAAATGTAAAGTAAAAAATGTTTTATTCGACATTGGCATCTACATTGTCATGTTGGGTCACTGATAAAAGCATATATTGTCTGTTAAAGAAGACCTTAAACTCAAAATAAGGTATGTTTTGTTATACTTCATAATGTAGATAAATGCAAGAAGATAATATTTTACTTTGTGTTAAGGGCTAAATTCAGCATTTTTAGGTTGCCTGGTCACATGACCTATGCTGAGACTGTGATCATAAGAGGGCTGTCACTATATAGACTGGTTCTTAAAGTGCTTTTAAGGGAAGCTTTGTTGACTGACAGAAATTATAAGTGCTTACCCATTTCACAAAATGTTAGGTGCCTAGCTGTTTTTTGCTTCAATCCCTGACTTCACATGTCTGCAAGGCACATAGCTTGTTCAAATGGCATTAGCTATGATGGCCTACATGTATCTTTTTGCACAGGTTTACATGCAATCAAGATCATGGGTCCAGGATCTCTGAATTGGTTATTTGAATACTGAAGGGTTATTGAATTTAGAGTTTCCTGCAAAAAATATTTTCTGTTCCACTGATTGTTTACATATTAGAGGGTAATTAAATGTGCATTACATTTTCAGTTTAAGCCTGCCTTAAAGTATAATTTTACCATTCAGGAAAAAATCATAAATGCACATATTTTTGCAGAAAAAACTGTGCATTTTTTTTTTTTTTTCTACAGGATCACAGAAGCAATGTCAGACACATCCTCTAACTTTCTGCCAATCCCTCTGTATGGGCTCAGACACATCCTCCTACCCTCCGGCAGATGGGACTTTTAGTTTCTTAATTTGCAGATCTCTGAGGCAGCGCTGATTTTAAATGTGGCAGTGGCTCCAGAAGCTGTCATGGGAAAGTTGGGGGAGGGGTGCTGGAACATTTTACACCCTAAATGTGGGTGTAACATGTTCCAGAAGCTGTCATGGGGAAGTTGGAGGAGGGGGTGCTGAAACATTTTACACCCTAAATGTAGGTGTAACATGTTCCAAACGTGAACTTAGCCTTCAATGGATAAAAAGTTTTAAATCTCACAGTGGCTCCAGAAGCTGTCATGGGGAGGGGGTGCTGAAACATTTTACACCCTAAATGTGGGTGTAACATGTTCCAAACATGAACTTAGCCTTTAATGGATAAAACGTTTTGCCTTTTGTTCTACTATAATATAATATGAAAGGGGACCTCCCCTCCCTATTACACTGCTGCTTTTGTTACTTGGTTAAAGTACAGGGGAAAAAAACATTGATACACCTGTAAAGAACTGCAGATAAGCTTATGCAAACCTTTTATTATTTGACTAGAAACCTTACCCAAGTGAAGTGAAAAATTAAAAGGGTTAAAACTTAGTTGATAGTTTTAAGGATGATTGAACTAATATTCCTGTTTAATATTTCCATATCATATTTCATTTTTCCTCATCAGTCAAGCAAATTGTAAAGCACTTAATACTGAAAGGTGAAGTATGGCCAAAGATATTTTGGGCCTACTTCTCCTATAGATCACATATATGCACTTAGTTCTGCACTCCTGTAACCTGTTTTCAGCCTGACATCACTCAGCCAGTCCATGCTCTGCAAAGATCCCGACTTTACAGTTGCGATCCACCCAGATGCCTGGACAGTCAGTTTGCTCAGCCTCTCAGTGAGATGCTGGAAGACTGAGCCAGCCGCTCCTGCACAGCCCGGTGCTCCAGTGGGCACTGGAAGGGGCAGAACAGAGAGCTGTGAGTCACCACTCTCTGCTCACTGAAGTCCGAGAACTGTGATCACTATGATGAGTGATCAGTGGTCTTTGATTGTAAGTTCTCGGTGTAGAGCCGGCGGGGTTACAGCTGTAGCTGGAATCAGTGCTGCAGCCATCTGAGTATGATTGGTAATTTTTTTTTCTATTCCAAAACTTCTCTGAAGGAAAGGGTAAAACTGTTTTCATACTTCTGCTGTCAAATTTATGAAAACCCCACTATATGTTTGTTGTGTGCTCCCATTCACATAGCATACCTATAAAAAAGACAAATTATTACCTTTTTAGAGGTTTCTGAAGTGAAGGTATCATGGCTGTTTCTAAGAATTTCTGGACAATCTCACATTGTCTTTGTCCCCAAACAGAATGAGCGAAACCTCATTAACAATACAGTGCAAGAGGGAGGGTGGTTTCTAAATTTTAACCCCTTTTTTAGAACAGTGTTCAAATCTAGTTTGTGGAAACACACTTTAAGCATTTCTCTCCAGGCACTAGTTAAAGGAATATTTGCATATCCTAAATGGCAATCCAAAATTCCCCATTCTTCTGAAAAAACCAACACATGACATGCCTGCTGGTCACTAAGGGTCACTAACATAACTGTCCAAAGGACCTGCAAAATCAAGCTAAGCAAAAGGCACAATAACAAAATCAAACCGGTCTATAAATACAAATGCACATTCTTGCCAAAAGGAACAGAATCTGCACTTTTAACTGCATTTACCATCAAACTTTTTTGAGTAAAGGAGAGTTATAAACCCTGATGTTTGTCTTTTTTGTTTTGTCATCTGTGTCCCATAGCCAAAACAGGAAATCTATGGTGTTCACCAGAACTAGTGTCATCAGAAGATTTCCTGATATAGTGAAAAATCAAAAATTGGGGATTTTCTTTCACTCTCAATGATAACGGTAAACCGCACAAATATAGATGGTGAATCTCCCTATCAGGGGCAGATAGCAGGGAAAACCTGACAGGTGCTCTAATCCCTCTACACTCTAAAACTATAAAAGTTTTGCCTTTAGTTAAACTTTTGTGGACATGGTTTGGCAGCCAGAAAACTTTCTCCCCAACCATGTAGGTATTCCTGAAATCACAAGCAGACACTATGGGGTTGATTTACTAAAGGCAAATACACTGTGCAATTGCCCCAGAGCTTAGTAAATGAGAAAATGCTCTGCTGACTTCCATCATCCAAACATGTGCAAGCAAAAATTCAGTTTTTTTTTTTTTCCCTTTCGCGTGATTGGGTACATCTTGCAATGTGAAGCTTTACCTTATTTACTAAGCTCTGGAGCAACTGCACTTGCAGAGTGCAACTGCATTTTGCAAAGTGCACAGTCTATATGCCTTTAATAAATCCACCCCCATATGTGTTGCATACAGCCATTATGCCTTTGAGTCCATGTTGATCCTTGGGGTGTCACGATGACCAGATTCTGTTTGTGTGCAGACATGCATTTTCTGGCCACACTTACCAGTGTTTTCATCAAGTCACACCCTGTGCCGCTGCTCTTTCTTTTGTGTCAGAATTAGCTTCTACTGGTCACACTACATTCTATTGCAGCTCTCTCACGGTCTACGATACATCCAATTGTTTGCACCACTTTTCAACCTGATCTCTCTCTGCAAAGCTGTCACCTGGAGCTAATCAATTTCTAATCCCCTCTGCCTTATCTACCCTAATTCAGAGCCCTCTTGATGCTGCCTTGTTTTCACGTTTCTCCTCCAGTGTTGCTACCACTACTTTTCATGGTGGATACAGTCTCCCAAGCTCATATGAGATATTGAAAAATGTACAGGAGTGTTGGTGGTGCTAAGCCCCACCCCTTTTAGCTAGGGTCAGCCCCTTACTGTGGGCTTGTTTTGACTGGTGCAAACAGCCCCACTGCCACTTAACACCTCGGGAGAATTTATGAACTGCCAATTCTCTGGAACATGTTCATACTTGACGTAAAAAATGTGGGAACTCTAAAGACTTCTTACTAAAAATGTATCATATAGGAATAGAGTAATATCTTACGCTAATTGTTTTAAAGCAGCTAAAAATTGGGACAGTCCCGGATGTTTAAGCTTTTCCTTTTAGGCGATGTCTCTTAAAGTACTGTAAATAATGTTGCCTAGTTCCTCCTGTTATATCATTTACTCGTTTCTACCTATTGTGTATGGCTACTTCAATAATACAGTGCAAAGTGCAGTAATCCTTAATCTAAATAGTCAGCAATATATAACGTTTGATTCATCTGGGTTGCTCTACACTTTACTTAAATGGTTATATCACCTTTTCTCAGGAAAATAAAAGGTGAATTAACTCCCAACATTTAGTCCCAACCCTCAGGTCTCTGCTGCATGTACCTTATGTTATTCCCATCTTTTGCTGCCTTCTGCAGGTAGTAAAACGGTCTGGCGCTTTAAAACATCACTACACAGTGTAGAAGACTGTAGCCGTTTAATACAAGCAAAGGCAAGCACTCATTGGACAGTGCTGGCCATGTGCCCACACTGATCAAATAGAATCCTTTTGAAGCTTCTTTCTTCTGGAACAAAACTATTCTCATTGGTCAGCGCAGACCAATGAGTGCTCGTCATTGCGAGCAATATGCTGGCATACAGCCTCCAGTTCTGTTCAGTGAGTTTTGCTGTGCCGTTATACCACCTGGAGAGGGCATCTGAAGATGGGGATCACATAAGGTGCATGCACCCAGGTCCAGAGGGATGGGAAGGGTGTTGTGAGGTAATTGATCTTTTCATTTTTTGTTGTAAACTAACCCTTTAACTCAGCCATAGAGGGAGCAAATTTCTTTCCTGCAACCATGAGTTGCAGGAAAGAAATTAGCTTGATTCCCCCATCAACACAGTCCGTGTTGATGCGGTAATCCCTCCTGACGAGCCATTGTGTTCTCTTGGCGGGAAGCTATTCCACCGGGAGAAGACAGTGATTATTGCTAGTGGCTAGAACAGCCGCTAGCAATAGTCGCATGTAAAATCCAGCAAGCTGGTTGTAGCCAAGCTGATGGATCGATCAACTTGTTAGGTACATTAAGCCTGCCCATGCAAGGTTGGAATCTCAGCCGGTTCATGGCTTGCTTAACTCAAGCGAGAGCTGGGGTTTTTTTTTTTTTTCTCTTTTAGGGTTATTTACTGCAACAACACATTTTTTTCTTGTAAAATGGGGAAGGGTTAGTGCATTTCAGGTGTTTTTTTTTTACCGTTTGTGTCTTCCTGTTCAAGGAAAATAAAAATTTATATTTTCCTGCTTTGGGGGTCATGGACATCAATAAAAACTCAGTTTTTATTCTTCTTAATTTTATCCAACACCGAAGAAAAAAAAAAATCTGTCCGAGATTGGGCCAACACTTATTGCCGGTCAGAATTTTTCTTTTTTTTGGACTGACTACCCTAGGTCCACAAGTGAGTGAATTGTAGGACCTCTTGGAAGGCTTGTTCAGCTCTGTGTTGTCTTGTACAAGCTCATGGTTTATACCCTTATCATGGAGGTTTGGAATGTGATGTAAACCATGTGTCGTGCTCTGTCCATGTGTCGTGCCATTCTAAAGATGGTGATGATAAATCCCAGTTCTTAAGGATACTGGGATTTATCAGAGTTACGGGGAAATGCGTTTTGTGATCTTTCTTATGGTTTCATTTTGTCTTTGAACAGACACTTGTTAAAGTCAATACTTTGTATGTAAGAGAAAGTGATGCAATGTTGTGTGTCGTAAAAAGCAGGTGCATCTATTGAACACAGACCGTAGTCATGTCAGATGTTGCCTTTCCACCGTTCACTGATACTGAACCTTGATGCTGTACTGCCTGTATCCTAAGAACTGCAAACTTGCAAAAAGAGCCAGTGACAGACTTAAAGATATTTTAAGAAAACCAAGAGAGACCTTTTCATGTTTTGTTACTCAGGTACATTTCTTGCATTAATCTCTGTACCCAAACACCTACATTGCTGTAAGTGCCCTTGGTGGCCGGGGGATGTAGGTGTAGTTGCACCATTTTACCCTATTACTGCCAGAGACCTGCAGTGCAATCAATCTCTGGAAGCGGGTGAAATTAGGGCCTTGTTCCTTTCACCTATGTTGACACCAAATTAATGTTAATGTGCCTTTTATTTTGTTAATCCTGTAACAATAAACTTTGTTACCAAGTACCTATATGTTTGATGCGTCTGTGATTTGGGGAGCGGGGGTCATAATTTTCCAGCAGATGATACTATCATGCAGAATGTGAAGCCATGGATGAGTCTACTCCAGCTGATGTTACACTAAAGATCCCAGTATGGAAAACGTTTACTTTGAGTCAAGTCATTATCTGCATGCTTGTCCTGGGTAGGATTCTGGAAGTATTGAAGTGATTTGATCAGTGTAATCATGCATAGCCGCAAAAGTATTAAGGTAAAAAACCTTGAGCCTTTGGAATCACTTTAATACTGTGTCCCCCAGCCCTCTGCTTTTCTTTGCCGAAAAATCACAACCTACAGTGCCTTGCGAAAGTATTTGGCCCCCTTGAACTTTGCGACCTTTTGCCACATTTCAGGCTTCAAACATAAAGATATAAAACTGTAATTTTTTGTGAAGAATCAACAAGTGGGACACAATCATGAAGTGGAACGAAATTTATTGGATATTTCAAACTTTGTTAACTAATAAAAAACTGAAAAATTGGGCGTGCAAAATTATTCAGCCCCTTTACTTTCAGTGCAGCAAACTCTCTCCAGAAGTTCAGTGAGGATCTCTGAATGATCCAATGTTGACCTAAATGACTAATGATGATAAATAGAATCCACCTGTGTGTAATCACGTCTCCGTATAAATGCACCTGCACTGTGATAGTCTCAGAGGTCTGTTTAAAGCGCAGAGAGCATCATGAAGAACAAGGAACACACCAGGCAGGACCGAGATACTGTTGTGGAGAAGTTTAAAGCCGGATTTGGATACAAAAAGATTCCCCAAGCTTTTTAAACATCCCAAGGAGCACTGTGCAAGCGATAATATTGAAATGGAAGGAGTATCAGACCACTGCAAATCTACGAAGACCTGGCCGTCCCTCTAAACTTTCAGCTCATACAAGGAGAAGACTGATCAGAGATTCAGCCAAGAGGCCCAGAATCTGTGGAAAGAACTGAAAACTGCTGTTCACAAACGCTCTCCATCCAACCTCACTGAGCTCGAGCTGTTTTGCAAGGAGGAATGGGCAAAAATTTGTCTCTCGATGTGCAAAACTGATAGAGACATACCCCAAGCGACTAATAGCTGTAATCGCAGCAAAAGGTGGCGCTACAAAGTATTAACTTAAGGGGGCTGAATAATTTTGCACGCCCAATTTTTCAGTTTTTTTTATTTGTTAAAGTTTGAAATATCCAATAAATTTCGTTCCACATCATGATTGTGTCCCACTTGTTGACTCTTCACAAAAAATTACAGTTTTAAATCTTTGTTTGAAGCCTGAAATGTGGCAAAAGGTCGCAAAGTTCAAGGGGGCCGAATACTTTCGTAAGGCACTGTATATAAAGTTGGTGGTACTGAAAGGTTCTTGCACATATCCAATGTACATCCTCAGGAATCGAGCACCACCTGTCTTTCTGTTCTCCTTCTCAATATGGCTCTTGTTCACCACCTCGTCTGCTCTCCAATGTTTTCTTTTATACATGCCACGACTCCACTAGTTTACGCACACTCTAGAGCTGTGGTTATCAAAATGGGGGGGTATGCAGAATAGTACATGGATGCAACTCCTTTTTGAAGAGCAGAAGGGCACTGTTCATCCCCGGCTGGATGTGCAGCAAAGATATTTGCTGCTTTCTGCCCCAGCCTCTGGCAAGCTACAATCTCTTTCCACTGCTATATCCTCCAGCTTGTAGAGCAGAGAAAACACTGTGGCTGCATAACGGCTGAAGCAGAAAGCAGTTTTATCTTTCCATGGGGAAAATTGTGTTGAATTGCTAGCAAGCAAGTAGACTTCAGCATTCACACCTGAGCGTATTGTTTTCAGGTGTTTTTCTGCAGGTGTTTGCAGGCAGGCATTGACATCTAACAAAAACGCTGGTAATTTACCAAAAAAGAAGCTCGTGTACTTTTTTTTTTTTTAGCTTCAGGCATTTTGTTTCAGGTGACAAAACGCTCATATGTGAACAGGGGCCATTGAAATGAATAGGATTTTGCTTGTTGGGCTTTTTGAGACTTAAGAGATGCGTTTTACCAGCTGAAAAATGCTCAGGTGTGAACAGGGCTTGAAGTTAAATGCAAGGTCCACTTAAAGTATCCATGTCCCCTTCTGAATATGGGAATAAAAGAAAAAGCTTGAAAACCACTGTTCTAGAGTGACTGCATACACAAAACCTCCACAGCATGGAGAGTTGCAGAACACACAACCATTAAAAACAAAACGTTCAAATGTGAAAAAGACCACTAATGAGTATGAAGGATTCCTGTTTATTTGCACAATGGTGACTGGAGTGTAGCAGAGTGTGGTGACTTGAGTGTCGGACAAGCACAATGTGCTTAATTTGCACAGTGTTAAGTAAATCTTCTGCCAACACTTTAGTGTTTATATCCTACATATATAGGACCATAAGGAAAGTCTTTAACAACCTGTTGTTGTTTACCTCCTGTAAATATGGAGACTTTTCGCTTGGATCACTTAATGCATCAACAATATGCAGAAGACTACGGGAAGATGGCATTCTGTCAAATACAGGTATGTTTCTGTGATCCTATCTGTGTTATCATTGTCCTGGCCCTAACTAAACTCTTTGCTTTGTTACCACAGTGTCGGTGTGTGTTGTCATATCTGGTTAAGGGTGTGTCACAGCTGTTAAGGACTGGGGAACCAACACATTTCAGCAGCACCTGAGGGGAGTCAGGGCTACATGTAGATGAGAAGGGGCTTGATTCCGTAGTTTAGCAAAGACAACTGGGCAGGACCGACACTATTCAATACACAAAATTGTTGTGTGTTGTCAGCTCACAACAGGACTTAATGTGTTACTAAACCTACAACAGTAAAATTAGTCTGTATATGCAGCAAAGCATGCTTGTTATACTCACTGTGGAACCTATGTTCATCCTCCACATTGTTTAAAAAGGCTGTTTGATCCTGTACTCTCTGATCTTCCCTTTCTTCCACATTCCCCAATCTTCTGAAAGCACTCTGCACATGCTCAGTTTGGTGTGTATTGCTGGAGTGTGTTTGTTTTTTTTTTTGGGGGGGGGGGGGTGCATGTGATCAGCACTGTCCAGACAGAGGGTAAGAGGTCGTGCAGCCTCATACGACAGTCAGAGGAGAATAAAAACTCCTCCTACAAGCTTTAACCAGTGTTTGGCCGGACACTGATAGAAGTCACAAGACTGATATATATACTGCTGATGAGAAAAGGTATTTAGCAGTTTATATTTACTAAAATAATTGCATTTCCATGTGCTGTGTACTGTGGGAGACCATATATAGTGAATGCAGAGTCCTGGGCTTAGTAACACCTTGTGAGAGCATTTTCTGACAGATCAACAAGAGTTTTCCAGTGCTTGCTGGTATAAAACATGGTACAATGTACTTTACATGTAGTGTTTTCTTCTTTCTGCCTTGTTGTGCACTTTAAAGCTGAGCTAAATTTTATTTCTCTTACGTCCTCCGACAGTCGCCGCCATCTTCATATTCGTCACAATGGGGTATTAGACTTTGCTCCGTAGGAGTAGCTAGGCAACAGAATATGTCAATATTAAAGCTTTTAACATATCCCCACCCCAGGGGGTGGTCCCCTCAGTCTATACCCTCCTGCTTCCTGTTTCCTGCTTCAGTTTCAATGTCTAGCTTGTCAGGAGTAGCTGGATCTCTCTATGCTGGGGCATTTTGTCTCAGCCTTTATCTTTTTTGATTTTTTGTTTGAGTTTTTTCTCTCTCTTTACTTGGCTGTTCTTTTTGTCAGCATTAGTTAGTTCTTCTGATGAAGAGGATTCGTGCGGGCTGGGTCTCGGGCTGATCCCCCTGGTCGCAGGATGTGGGTCAGTGGCTTCCCAGCCTGCCATCGAGCGTTCAGCCAGGTAACGCTCCTGGCACAGTGAACGACCCATCCCTGTTCGGTGCAGGGATGATTGGTGAGGTGGCTACCTCACTGGACGCTGTGCGGTTTCTTAACCCCGATTTTTGCGTCCTGGCTGCGACTCTCCCTGCCACATGCGCAGCGGCTTGTTCGCCTGTGCGGGTTCCCCACGCCATTAGGAGGTAAGTGTATCTATGTGGGGACCTGTCTGTTAGGGGGGTGTCAGTCTGGGACTGTGTAACCCTGCCTGTGTTCACACTATTGAAATCCCTATCTCTCTGGCTGCATGCTGTGGGCTGCAAGGAGGGGGGGGCTGTGCTGCACTGTCTGTGTCAGTTTGTGTATGTGTGAATGGCTGTGTGCTGTGGGGCATGATTTTTATCATGTTTGGGGCATTTTCAGCGACCGCTGCGGCGGTCCGCCATGTTTTTACATGCTATGCTATGTTTGGTCCACCTCGCTGAGGTGGAGGAGCGGCGGTTTCAGCACCAAACGGCGCCATTTTGGCAGCGCTCGCTCCGGCCGCATGGTGTCACTGCGGGCGGCCATTTTCTTGTAGCCTTCCATAGGCTTTCATGGAGCGCCCTGTGTTGCATCGCTTCCTCTCCCTGGGTGCACCGATCGAGGCAGCAGCAGCGATGGTCTCTACAGGTTTTTACCTCCCTATCCCTTTATCCTTGCCTGTGTTGAGCCTTTTTCTCCCGGTGGGGGTAAAAATTGTGCCAGTGTGTGTGTGTGGTGGGCAGCGCTCGCCGCGCTTGTTTAAGGGGCAGTTAACCCTTTATTTTCCGGCTTATCATTGGGGCAATGGATTCTCAGGGACACAAATTTCCTACCACTTGGTGGGTGACCAAGGGCTGTTTTCCCCCCCAGGGGGGGTTTTGGCTGCGGTTGTGGCTAATCTTGCTGCTCAGGGGCTAATGCTTGTGGCTGTTCAATCCACACAACGACCCAGAGTTTTCAATCTCCTCTGACAGAGGGTGCTGGTGATGGGGCTGCTATAGCTGGGGTCTCCTTATCGGGGTCCCGTTCCTCCCTGGGTCTTGTGGGGTCCGAGGTGGAGGCTGAGGTAGAAGGGGTGGATAATTCTCCCCCTGGCTCGCCTGAAGAGCTTGCACTCATGGATGGTTTGGTTGCTTCTATCAAGCAAACACTGCGTTTACGGGTTGAACCACGTCCTCCTGCTGCCCTGGCAGCTTATAGGACGCAGAAAATACGCAAGACATCGCAGGTCTTTCCCTGCACTGATGATTTTCAGCGCGCTGTTAAGGAACAATGGCGCAATATACGCAAGCCTTTTGCTGTACCAAGTAGGTTCAGGCTGCGTTATCCTTTCACGCCCGCTACTGATGAATAGGTCCACTGCGATTCCTGCAGAGGATACCTCGGTGTTCCGGGATGCTACGGGCAGGAGGCTGGAGTCTCTTGCCCGTCATGCTTACTCTATTACGGGTTCTATGCTAAAGGCTCTATTTGCTTCGCTTAGTGCAGCCCAGGCTGTCGCGAATTGGACGCAGGCACTCAGGCGCGTCCTGGTGGCTGATTCAGCCTCACCGGCGACATTGGATATGGTGGATAAAATCCATCAGGGTGTCGTGTATTTGTGTGATGCGGACCTGGATATAGTACCGTTGGCTGCATGTGTACACAGTGTGGCGGTATTGTCTCGCCGCCTGGTTTGGTTGAAGTGTTGGTCTGTGGACCAATCTTCGCGCAAGACCTTAGCCAATCTGCCCTATGATGGATCTCGCCTTTTTGGCGAATCCTTGGATGCACTGATAAAGGGGGTCACGGGTGGTGAGAGCACGCTCCTGCCCCGATCCCACCAGGCTAAGGCTGTTCATGGTAAGTAGCATGCTTCTTTTCGGCCCTCTCAGGGGTCCTTTCGTGCCTTTCGGTCGCCCTATAGGGGAGAACCATTCAAAGGCCAAGGCTCCCAAAAGAAGCCGTGGTCGGGTAAGCATAAGTCCGGCCAGTCCGGATCCGCTGCCCATAACAATGCGGCCTGAAGGGGCACCCTCACCCAGTTCTGGGGTGGGGGGGCGCTTGCTCGGTTTTTCTTCAACCCTGGTTGGCCCGTGTTCGGGACAGGTGGGTTCAGGAAATCGTTCGTTCTGGTTAAAAGATCGAGTTTTCTCTCCCGGCCGGAGAGCAGATTTTTTCCCTCAGGTGGTTCCGGTGCCTCATCGGGACAGATTTCGGGGGTTTCTCTTCCAATCTGTTCACTGTGCCCAAGGAGGAGGACAGGGTACGTCCAATTCTGGACTTCCAGGCTCTGAACCGCTTTGTGCGGGTTCGCAAGTTCCGCATGGAATCCCTGCGGTCGGTGGTGGCTGCCCTGGTTCCGGGCGAATTCATGACTTCCATCGACTTGAAGGATGCGTGCCTTCACATCCCGTTTTTTTGTGGGTCACCAGAGGTGACTTCGATTCGCCATTGCGGAGGATCATTACCAATCGTGGCGTTACCTTTTGGTCTCGCTTCGGCTCCACGGGTTTTTCTTCGCCAAGGTGCTTGCACCGGTTTCTGGCTTTGTTGAGAGCCCAGGGCATCTCTGTCCTGGGGTATCTGGAAGTTATTCTGGTTCGGTCTGCGACCAGCCAGGGTCTGGAGGAGGACCTGTCCTTCACGATGCTGACTCTCAGGAGTTTGGTTGGGCGATTGATTTTCCATAGTCGACGCTGTGTCCGTCGATTCGTCTTCCCTACCTGGGAATGATTCTGGACTCGGTCCAGGCGAAGGTCTTCCTACCGGACGACAAATTCAGGACTCTTCAGGAGAAGTCAGGTCCCTCAGGGACGTTCCGTGCTGGGATTGATGGTCTTGGCTTTCGAGGCGATTCCCTTCGCCCAGTTTCACACGCGGGGTCTCCAAGCGGAGATCCTGTCCAGGTGGGACGGGCGACCGCAATCTCTGGATCCAGATTTCATTGGGCCATCGCACCAGAAGGGATATTCTGTGGTTGCTCCAGTCCCCGGCGGTGTCGGGGGGCAAGTCTTTTCGTCCTCTCTCATGGACGGTGGTCACCATGGATGCCAGCCTGTCGGGCTGGGGTGGTGTTCTGGGCGTTCTGTCCGTCCAGGGAACTTGGTCGGAGGCGGAATCCTCCCTTCCGATCAACATTCTGGAATTGCGTGCGATGAATCTCTGCCTTCATCATTGGCCGGACGGGCTGCAGGGCTGTCCGGTTCGGGTGCAGACGGACATTGCCACGGCGGCGGCTTACGTCTTTCGCCAAGGGGGCACCAAGAGAGCCCGGGCGGCTCAGAAAGTGGCCGACATTCTGTCTTGGGCCGAGACACATGTCCCGGCGATATCGGCGGTTCACATTCCGGGGGTGGAGAACTGGCGGGCGGATTATCAGATGCCGCCAGTCCCTGGACCAGGGGGAATGGCCCCTCCGTCCGGATGTTCTCCAGATGTTGTGCGCGAAGTGGGGTCTTCCGGAGGTGGACCTGTTCGCGTCTCGTCTGAACAGCAAGGTGAACAGGTTCGTGGCAAGGCCACGCAATCCTCGGGCAGACGCGTCAGTCGCGTTGGTAGCTCCGTGGCATCAGTACCGACTGATGTATGCGTTTTCACCGTTTTCAATTGCTGCCCGGGTTCCTTCGCAGGTTGGACTCGGAAACCGAAACACAGTGATTCTTGTGACACCGGACTGGCCATGCCGGTCCTGGTACGCAGACCTCGTGCATTTGGCGGTCGACGCCCCGTGGCGTCTGCCTCTTCGGGAAGATTTCCGGTCTCAAGGGCTGATATTTCATCCTGCCTTACAGTCGCTGGCTTTGCCGGCTTGGCTGTTGAAACCGAGGTCCTGAGGGATAGGGGTCTCTCCCCTGAGGTCATTCACACTTTGATCGACGCAAGGAATTTTTCCTCGGGGAAGGTCTTTTACCGTACTTGGTAGGCCTATTTTGCCTGGTGTGAGTCCAGGGGGTCTTCACCTCGCCCGTAGTCGGTGTCTGGGGTGTTGTCCTTCCTTCGAGAGGGTGTTGACAGCGTTTGGCGCTGGCTTCGTTCAAGGGTCAGGTGTCTGCAATGGCCGTTCTTTTTTCAACGTCCTATGGCATCTACCTCCTTGGTTGGCACTTTTGTTCGGGGGCATCTGGTCCCTCCTAGGAGGGTGCCTCTGCCTCTTTGGGACTGGAATCTTGTTCTGTCCGTGTTACAACATGGTTCTTTTTTGAACGGATCAGGTAGATCTCGTTGTCTATGTTGTCCTAGAAGGTCACCTTTTTATTATGGCGATCACGTCGGCTCGCAGAGTGTCGGAGCTGGCAGCTTGTCCTGCCATTGTCCGTATCTGGTCACTCGCTTGGTTAAGGTGGTCTTGCGACCTAACCCTTCTTTTTTTCCGAAGAGGGTTTCGGAATTTCACCTCAGTGAGGTCATTGTCTTGCCTTCGCCTTGCGCGAAGTCTAAACATCCGGAGGAGGTGGAGTTGCACTCCTTGGATGCTGTTCATGACGATTAGGGTTTACCTAAAATCGTCTGAATCTTTTCGCAGGTCGGATTCTTTGTTTGTCCTTCCGGGGGTCCTCGGAAGGGCGTAGCGGCGTCGGCTTCTGCCGTCGCCAATTGGTTCAGACAGGCCATTGAACAGGCCTATGCTTTGCGGGGAAAAGTTTCCCCTATGCCTGTGGAGGCGCACTCTACCAGATCTCTGAGTACGTTTTGGGCCTGTCGTCAAGGGGCTTCTGTGGCCCAGGTGTGTGGGGCGGTGACCTGGTCGACCGTGCACACCTTCACTCTGTTCCACTTAGTGGATGTTCAAGCATCGGCAGATGCTTCCTTTGGCCGCAAGGTTCTTAGTGCGGCAGTCCCTTAGGGTTCCTGGTTTTGGTCCTTTGGGCTATTTGGGATTTCTTTTTATCCCTGGGTTATTTGTTTTTTTCCTGGGTTATTGCTCCCGTTGAGCAAATTTTTTCTCGTATTGCCCAGCTGGTTTCCTTCCTTTGGTAAGGTTACTTTCTTTGATGTGGAGACTGCGTTGCCTTTAGGCGCGGCTGCGTTTCCCACCCCTCATGTTTGCACTGCTTTGGGACGTCCCCATTGTGACGAATATGAAGATGGCGGCGACTGTCGGAGGACGTAAGAGAAAACGGAATTTTTTTAAAATCTTACCTGTAAAATTCCTTTCTCTGAGTCCTCCGACAGTCGCCGCCCCCGCCCCTCTTTTGGGGTTTAGGTACTCTACTGCTATTCCACTGAAACTGAAGCAGGAAACAGGAAGCAGGAGGGTATAGACTGAGGGGACCACCCCCTGGGGTGGGGATATGTTAAAAGCTTTAATATTGACATATTCTGTTGCCTAGCTACTCCTACGGAGCAAAGTCTAATACCCCATTGTGACGAATATGAAGATGGCGGCGACTGTCGGAGGACTCAGAGAAAGGAATTTTACAGGTAAGATTTTACAAAAATTCCGTTTTTTTTATTGCAACATGTGTAAGTACCTTTAACCACTTGCCGACTGCCTAACGCCGATCTACGTCGGCAGTCAGCCCCTCACAGGCAAAGTGACGTAGGGCTACGTCACTAGCTTGTGAGGGTCTAGGGAGCGAGCGCGCGCCCCCGCGTGGTCACGGACCCCCCCGCGCGTGTGACCGGCGGACCCGATGTGTAAACAAGCTGCCTGTCATTCTCCTTGCTGTTAGGATACTGATCACTCGGATCTAGTATGTAGATCCGTTGATCAGTGTCCATACAGCTCAAGCCCCAGCCAATCACAGTAGAAAGCACGCCCCTAGGGATACACACAGCCCCTCCCTCCCAAATAAAGTTAACCCCTTCACTACGTGTATTTTTACAGTAACAGTGCATATATATAGCACTGATTACTGTAGAAATGTCACTGGTAACCCCAAAAGTGTCAAAAATGTCAGTCAAGGGTCCGATCTGTCCGCCCCAATGTCGCAGTACCGCAAAAAAAATCGCAGATCGCCGCCATTACACGTTAAAAAAAAAAACAACAAAAATGACAGAAATCTTTCCCTTTGTTAGTAAACGCGATAACTTTTGCGCAAACCAATCAAAATACGCTTTTTGCGATTTTTTTTTTACCAAACATAGGTAGCATAAAACAAATTGGCCGAAAAAGTAAAAAAATTTTGATTTTTAAATTTTTTTTTGGGGAATTTCATATAAAAAAATGTGAAAAATATTGCTATTTTTGCAAAATTGACGCTCTTTTTTTGTTTATAGCGCGTGATCAAAAAATCGCACAGGTGATCAAATACCACCAAAAGAAAGCTCTGTTTGTGGGAAAAAAAGGACGCCAAATTCGTTTAGGTACAGCGTCGCACGACCGCGCAATTGTCCGTTAAAGTCACGCAGTGCCGAATCGCAAAATACCCCTGGTCGGAATGGGGGTAAAATCTTCCGGGGCTTAAGTGGTTAATATATAATATTAACTTCTTGTACGCCCTTGTACAGCAGAACGCAAACTGGGAGAAGGATAGGTCGGATCTCAGGCATTCTGCATGCAAATGTGTTAAAAGGAACATGCTGATGGGAAGAGAGGTATAACCCTCATCATTGTGCTGCTCTTTCGCTATCGAATCAGTAGGTGGGGAGTGGAGAGAGGACTCCACCTTATCCCTTAACTGTGAGTAGTGTCACCCACATGGCTGTGTTGTGTACATCTCAGGATTGGAGAGAGAAAAATACAAATCCTTTGGCGGGTTATAAAGCTCTCTAATGTGAGTTTATTCTATGTATTAATCTGTTTGTTTGAAGTTTAGCTTCAACTGCAGTAGAGAAAAGTCAGGTTGTCAGCATAATTGTACAGGCTGGCAGGACAGGTACCTTAGGACTGGATAGACATAAATGCAAATTCTTTGGCAGGTAAAACGGCTTGTATATATTTATTTCTCTTTCGTTCATTGACGGACACTGCTCCTAAACTTCATAACTATTGGGTTAAACTGCCCCTTACAGGAGTAGGACACTAATCAGAAAAAGAATCTGGCTACACCTATAGGCAGTCCCAGGGGGTATACTCCCTCTCTTTGCTATAAGTTTATGCCTAGTCAGGAGTAAGGACCTAGTTCCTTGCTGAGATCTCTAAACCTGGCAAATGTTTTCCTTTTAGATGGAAAAAATCGAAAACCTTGGAACGGTCGGACCCCCGGGTTCCCCTCCTACCCCTCATGCACCCCCCTTTCACCTGTCCCCCATCCTACCCCCCTTCCACTTATGCTGTATAGTTGGTCTGGTCCACCTCTTGGGGTGGGTGCAGGGCGCTACGCTGGTGATGGGGGCTGGTGGGATGTGCTGCCGGCGACCGGACTACCAACTGTGCGGGGGGGGGTTGTACCTGGTGGGGGCTCCTTTCAGGTCCCCCCGTCCTGCCTGGGCCTGTCCTTGAGGCCTATGGATCCCTCCTTGGTCCCGGGGAGCTTTGTGGTGCCGCCATTTTTCCTGTAGCCTGTGTGTTTAATGCACGGTGCCCATGTTTGTGTAGTCTGGCGGTGGTGTGCCAAAATCGTGGCGGCCATGACAGTGGAGCCCTGTGGGCGGCAATTTCGGCAGTGGGAGCCACTCCTCATCCCCTGTTGCTGACTCCTGGATCTTTTCACTTCCTGATCGCCTCTCGTGGAGTTCAGATTATCCTGGTGGCTGCAGGTGCCTGTTTCTTCTGGGTGGTGAGTCTGGTGGGGTTCTCTCCCCCTCTAAGAATCGCTTGGTGCTTTGTGCCTGGCGACCAGGTGGTGCTGCCAGCGTGGTGGGGGTTGTCCCTTTGCAGTGTTTTACACTTTTTTGGTAACTCATGGAGTCTTTGGAGCACATCTCCCCACCTGACCCTCCCTCCGGGTCCCAACCATTCATTGATGCACTGATGTGGTCTTGGTGTCCCGAGTGGAGGTGGCTTTCGGGCGATGGGCTAGCAAAAAGCGCCCCCACCTTTCCCTGCTGGGTCTGCGACCACGCGCCCAGAATCCTCAGATAGTGAGGATGATTCCTCCACATCTGCAATTTTGCACGAAAATGCGCCGGTGGAAACACAGATTGTATCTGTGCATGAGGCCTTGAAGATGGTGGATGCAGCTGCGACGAAGGCACATGTTTCCATTGGCACTCACAAGCCATCCAGAGCGGTAAGGGGGTTTCCTTTCCCCACCTATTTTGAAGAATTGTCACTAAAGTGTGGGGACTACCAAAGCGTCCCCCTGGGGTCCCTAAGCAATTTACTAGGCGTTACCCCTATGAGGAGTCCTTTATTAAGAAGTGGACTGTTCCACCAGTGGTGGACCCTAAAGTTTCCAGATTGAGCAAGGCAACCATGATGCCCCGGCCCTTAAGGATCCAGCTGACAGGAAGGCGGAGGCTGTGGCCCAAAATATGTACATTCTGCCTGGTTCGGCAGTGAGACCGGTATTCACCATTGCCCTGGTGTCACAAACTCTGACCGAGTGGGCTAAGCTTTAACACCATGATCATGATCTGGAGGGAGAACAGCTCCCCCCTGCCTTTGCTGAGCTGGCAGACCAGCTGATCCAGGGGCTGCAGTTTATCTATGATGCCTTTTTGGATGCGGCTCCCCTTGTGGCTCGATTCTCTGTTTCGGCAGTGGTCCTTTAGCGTGTCTTTTGGCTTTAAATGCTGGTCTGCTGACCAGACTTCTAAAAAGGCCTTGACTAATCTCCCTTTTCAAGGGGGATCACCTGTTTGGGGCTACCCTGGATGACATCATTAAAGGTTTCACTTCTGCAGACTACTAAGGGCAAGGAACCTCGTCGTAGACGTGGGCCCTCCTTCTCTGATCATTAGAAGTTTTTTTGTCCCTCTGGGTCAACTGACAAGGGCTCAGAGCCTTTCAGGGCCTCCTCCTGGAGATTCCAAACAAACCTGGTATGGCAAGCCGAGAGCAGGCTTCTACAGACCCCATGAAAAGGCTCCTCATCTGTATCGGGGGTGGGGAATGGTTTTGTTGTTTTTCGGATCCTTGGACTTCCCTGGTACAAGACAAGTGGGTCTACGAAGTCATCTGGCTACAAGATCGAGTTTCTCTCTTGTCCCTCGGCAAGGTTCTTTCCTTCCAACTTGCTCCTGTCCCCGGACCGTTTACAGGGTCTTTTTGGGGTGGTACGAGACCTTTTCAGGGTTCGTACGGTCATGAAAATCCTGGAAAAGTCATGGGATTTTGACATGACACTTTCCAGGCCTGGAAAAGTCCTGAAAGATGAGTAGACTTACTAAGCTTTGGAAAAGTCATGGAATTGTGTTTTGCAACTATTTAATTTTGTCTTCGGGCCCCCTGTATTCTGTGGGAGCGGGGGACAGTAAGTGGACTATTTTCTCTGTTTCGGGTTTAGGTGGATTAATCAGCCACAGCGCACTGCACAGCTGAAGCCTGATCACTGGTCTTTTCAATATGAATAGACCGTGACAGGCTGGGAACTCTGCGGCCGATTGATCCGCTGAAACCTGAAACTGAGAAATAGTGCACTTACTGTCCCGCTCTCAGGGGCGTACCAGCGGGGGGGGGGGGTGTCAGGCCGGTGTCCGTCGGGCCGCCCGCATCTCCACACCGGGGGGGGGCGCGTGCACTGGGGGGTGTCAGGCCGGTGTCCGTCGGGCCTCCCGCATCTCCGCACCGGGGGGGTGGTGTCAGGCCGGTGTCCATCGGGCCGCCCGCATCTCCGCACCGGGGGGGTGTGTGTCAGGCCGGTGTCTGTCGGGCCGCCCGCATCTCCGTGTGAAGAAGGCAGCGGCAGGAAGAAGGTCAGTGAGAGTGCCTGAGGAGTCTCGTGTGCTGGATAGGAGGAGTATGGGATGGGACAGCTGCATAGAGATGAATTGAACTTTCCTATTCCTCATGCCTCATTTCGCTGAATGCTTGTTACTCCTCCTCCTCTCAGAAGCTGCACTAGGAATATGGAAAGTTCAATTCATCTATATGCAGCTGCCCCATCCCCCTCCTATACAACTTCCTTTGCTGGCCCCCCTCAGTGCTATCAACCCCACCCCCTCAGTGCTATTAACCCCACCCCCCCAGTGCTTTTAACCCCCCCAGTGCTCTTTACCTCCCCCCTGCTCTTAGCCCCCTCCGTGCTCTTAGTCTGGCTCCCCCCTCAGTGATTTCCTGTTCCCCCCCCAGACAGTGCTCTCCAGTTCCCCCCTCCCCCTGTGCTCTCCATCCCCCTGGTTTACCCTGCCTGCCCCCCCCCCCCAGTGCCTTCCAACCCCAATGCAATGCTTTCCAAACCCCCCCCCCCCTTAATTCTCTCTATTCCCCCCCCCCCAGCCCTTCAGCTCCTCCAGTGCTCTCTGCTTCCCCTGTGCTCTCCGGCCCCCCCTAGCGCTCTTCTATCATGTTCGCAGTCTCTGACCTTCTCTTCTATCATGTCCGCAGTCCCTGACTATCTCTTGTATCATGTCTGCAGTCTCTGACCATCTCCTGTATCATGTCCGCAGTCTCTGGCCATCTCCTGTATCATGTCCGCAGTCTCTGACCATCTCTTGTATGATGTCCGCAGTCTCTGACCCTCTCTTGTATCATGTCCGCAGTCTCTGACCATCTCTTGTATCATGTCCGCAGTCTCTGACCATCTCTTGTAACATGTCCGCAGTCTCTGACCATCTCTTGTAACATGTCCGCAGTCTCTGACCATCTCTTGTAACATGTCCGCAGTCTCTGACCATCTCTTCTACCATGTCTGCAGCCTTTGACCATCTCCTGTACCATGTCTGCAGCCTTTGACCATCTCCTGTACCATGTCTGCAGCCTTTGACATCTCCTGTACCATGTCTGCAGCCTTTGACCATCTCCTGTACCATGTCTGCAGCCTTTGACCACCTCCTGTATCATGTCCGCAGCCTCTAACCACCTCCTGCACCATGTCCACAGCCTCTGAAAATCTCCTGCACCATGTCCGCAGCCTCTAACCACCTCCTGTACCATGTCCACAGCCTTTGACCACCTCCTGTACCATGTCCACAGCCTTTGACCACCTCCTGTATCATGTCCACAGCCTCTGACCACCTCCTGTGCCATGTCCACAGCCTTTGAAAATCTCCTGTACCATGTCCACGGCCTCTGGCCACCTCCTGTACCATGTCCACTGCCTCTAACCATCTCTTCTATCATGTCCGTAATCTCTGACCATCTCTTGTCTTTTATCATGTCTGCAGTCTGAGGGGGTCTGGAGAGGAGTCAAAAGTGGGAGTGCTGTCGGGATGGGGATCACAGGAGAAGTCAGACATGTGTGGTCTGGGGAGAGGAGACTACAGGATAAAACCAGAGCATGGTGCACCTAAGAGGAGGTCAGTGACAGTGCTGCCCGGCCAGTCTGAGGGGGGGTCACTGATGTAAGGGGCACTGTTATAAAGGTTCCTCCTTATATCAGGACCCCCCCTCCCTTCCTTAGTGCATTCACTCTGTGGAAAGTGGTCTCTGGTTACCAGAGTCCCCCCCCCCCTTACTTTAGAGTTCTCAGCTTTTTCTCCCGTGCGCCTGAAGTGACACCCGCTCCCAGCTGCGGCAGTGGTGCTTCCATCTCATCCACTGTAAAACAAGGGACCATTTTGAGTTGCGCTGTATCCAGAAACGAAACCCTAACTGCAGAGGTACTGTACACTACAAAGATTGTCATTTATTTTAGTAAAAATATGCTGGGTGTGACATGGATTTTCTTCTTATTTAACATGTATCTATAGACATTTCATGAAACTTTAGGTCATGAATATTTACGTGAAGTCATGGAATTTTATTGGTAAAAATGTGTATGAACCCTGCTTTTTGCTTCAAGGGGTGATTGTCCCGGTTTCCGACTTCGGAAAGTTTTCAGGGTTTTTACAGTTCCCAGGAAGGAAGGAAGGCAAGGTGCATCCAATCCTGGACCTCAAGGTGCTGAACTGCTTTGTGCGGGTGCAGAAGTTCAGGATGGAGTTCATTCGTACAGTGGTGGCATGCTTGCATCAGGGGGATTTTTTTGCCTCTATTGACATCAAGGATGCTTTCCTTCACCTTCCAATATGTGCCAGTCACCAACGCTTCCTCCGCTTTGCCATGGGAGAGGAGCATTATCAGTTTGTGGCGTTACCCTTTGGTCTCACCTCTGCTCCTCAGGTCTTTACAAAACTGTTAGCCCCGGTGCTAGCGATGTTACACCAATGGGGGAATCGCTGTACTGGGCTACTTGGACAACCTCCTTCTGCGAGCAGAGTCCCCTACTGCTCTGGTGAAAAACCTGGCAATCACCATGCAAACTCTGTGGAGTTCGGCTGGATTCTGAAGTTTCAGTAGTCTGTTCTGATTCCGTCCACAAAGCTGGACTATCTGGGTTTGACTCTGGATTCTGCCTTAGCCAGAGTGCTCTTTCCTCTGGACAAACTCCAGAAATTTCAGGCTGCAATTTGTCTCCTGCTGTCCAGCAGATGGTCATCCCTCCGGACTTGCATGCTGGTGCTAGGCCTGATGGTGTGTACCTTTTTGAGGCAGTTCCGTTTGCACATTTCCATACAAGGTCCCTGCAAAGGAAGATTCTGGCCAAATGAGACAAGACTTGGCAGTCTCTCTGCTCAGGGGATTTGGACACTAGAAGAGTCCAGACTACCGATCAATGTCTTGGAACTCCGAGCGATTAGACTATACCTGGACCATTGGACGGATCATCTCCAAGGATGTCCAGTGCACATTCAATTGGACAATGCCACAGCGGTGGCTTATGTCAATCACCAAGGGGGCACAAAAAGTGTCCTGGCGGCTCTGTAGGTAGCCAGCATTCTAAGGTGGGGAGAACTGTTCGTTTCAGCCCTCTCCGCTGTACACATTCTCAGGGTGGAAAATTGGCAGGTCGATTACCTCAGTCGGCAGGCGTTGGACCATGGTGAGAGGCCCTTCATCTGGAGGTGTTTCATCAGTTGTGTCCTTTTTGGGGGATCCCCGAGGTGGATCTGTTGGCGTCTCAGCTCAACCGAAAGGTGCAGAGGTTTGTTGCTCGGTCACTGGATCCTCTGGTGGATGCCACAGATGCACTGGTGGCCCGGTTGGCTCAGTATCTTCTGATTTATGCCTTCCCTCTTCTCAAGCTTCTGACAAGACTTCTACACAGGATCGAGGCAGAAGGGAAATCCGGTCATCTTAGTGGCTCCAGACTGGCCTTGCCAGGCTTGATACGCCGATCTGATGCAGCTGGTTGCCGACGTTCCTTGGAAGCTTCCTCTCAAGGAAGATCTGCTGTCCCAAGCACCAATCTTCCATCCTGCTTTACAGTCACTGGCTTTGGCGGCTTGGCTGTTTAACGCCAGGTGATGATGGATAAAGGTTTATCGGAGTCAGTGATTCCAACGCTGTTAAAAGCCAGGGAAACTACTTCAAGGAAGATCTATTATCGTACGTGGAAGACGTACATTGCAAGGTGTGAGTCTCTTGAGGTTCATCCTCGCTCCTTCTCAGTGGCTCGGATCTTGGCCTTCGTTCATCTTACTTGGTGATTCACAGAGATAAGGTGGTTCTTCGCCCCTGTCCGTCGATCCTCCCAAAGGTTGTCTCTGATTTTCATTTGAATGAAGACATTGTGTTGCCTTCCCTGTGTCCCAGGCCGAAACATCCAAAGGAATTTGCCTTGCATGCCTTAGATGTGGTCCGGGCAATAGGGATGTACATGGCAGCTACAGAGTCTTTTAGAAACTCAGACTCCTTATTCGTGCTCACGGATGGGTCTCGGAAAGGGTCGTCTGCTTCTTCTGTGACCATTTCCAGATGGATCAGACAGATGGTTATTCAGGCCTATTCCATCAGGGGTCAGGGTCCTCCTTTCCCTGTCAAGGCGCACTCTACTCGGGCACTTAGTGCCTCCTGGGTCTAGTGACCCCTAATGACAGAGATGCAGGTTTGCAAAGCGGCCACCTGGTCATCGGTGCACACTTTCACAAAGTTCTATAAAGTGGATGTGTTGGCATCTGCTGATTCTACTTTTGGCCGCAAAGTTTTGCAGACTGCTGTTTAGAGGACTTGATCTTCTTTGAGAGTGTATTGTTTTTTTCAGGTGGGCTCTAGTTGTTTTGATTGAGCTCCTGTTGGCTACTGTTTGGCCTTGGGAATTTTTTTGCTGTTCCCACCCCTCATGTTTAACACTGCTTTAGGACGTCTCAATGGTTATGAAGATCAGGGGCTTTGTCCCTCAATGAACGAAATTTTTGACTTACCGTAAAATCCATTTCTCTGATGTTCATTGACGGACACAGCACCCACCCCTCTGTGGAGTTGTACATTTTCTGACACTGCTTGTAATAAAACTGAGTATCTATAGCAGAGAATGGGAGTATACCCCCTGGGACTGCCCATAGGTGTAGCCAGATTTTTTTTCTGCCTAGTGTCCTACTTCTGTAGGGGGCAGTATAACCCAATGGTTATGAAAATCAGGAGCTGTGTCCGTCGATGAACATCAGAGAAATGGATTTTACAGTAAGTCAAAAATCCAATTTTTAAATGGTGTCGTTTACAGTTTGCATTAATACCTGACCTGATCTCACTCTAGAAGCTGTGCCCGACAAAAACAAAAAGGCAGGCACAGGGCAAAGCTCTATCCATCAGCATTACCTGTGGTCTTCGTGCAGCTGATCTTTTCCTATAACTAACTGACTTACTATGTCTTCTTTTGCGCTGTGTTCTTGTGTGGAGTTGACCAATTTGGTGGGGGCAAGGCTTTGCTTCCATGTGTCAGTGCCTCCAGCAAAGAGAACATTGAGCAATTACATCACTAAATCTCATTCAAAGTCTCCTGAGACAAGCAGTCAGAGGAACAATGCCTTAAACTGATCAGCCTGGGCTGATTAAAAAAATTAACCAATTCTTTCATCCACACAAACAATGAGTTTCTTCAGCCCATTAATTTTATTGTACCTGTAGACCATTTGGAACCCCCTAAAAGCCTGGCCGAAATACTGCTCGTTTTCAATCCCCATGTCCTGCCTTTCCTATCATCCTCTCAAGTTCAATCAGTCCTGTACTCCAGAGAGTAACCTGCTATTATATTCATTTTCCCATCTCTCTTCCCTGTAAAGGCAATAAACATTACATTTTGCAAGTATCTATTTCTTTTTTTTTTTGCCCAGGATATGCATATTCTTGGCATAGATGGAGTAAAGCTGGCCATACACTAATCAAAATTCAATTGGTTCAGAAGGGATGGATGAAGTTTGATCAGTGTGTGGCAGTCTCCTCTTGACAGAAGTCAATCATTTGATTGACTTCTGTCAAAAGGACACGTTGGATTTTTTTTTTTTTATCAACCACAGGCTGCAGCCATTGATTGGTGTATGCTGACAGTGACAGGTGCAGCTATCGGAATGCAATGTCTCAGTGGGGTGGGAGAATTTTTTCATCCACCTCATTTGTGTGAATGGAGGAATCTATATATGCCCAGTTTAAGCAAGAATGGGGCTTTAGGCAAGGTAGCAGCTTTTCACATGACCAGCTCTTTCCCAGCCTGTCTACAGGGAAACATAACACAGGAGGGGCTTCTAGTCCTCCGCTGCTGGTCACATGTTAAAAAATAAATAAACTGTTTGTTTTAAATTGTTATACAAATATATATTTAAAATGTAATCTTTATTTTTTTTTTGGCAATAAAATAGTGTGGGTGGATTTCTTCTAGTCACAGGCTGTGTCACACCCCTCCAGCCTTTGTCTAAAAATAGGAGGAAGGTATAGCTTCTATCAATCTAAATGGAATATCTCCCCCCCCCCCCCAAATATATTGTGTTTAGCTGGTAAATGGATATTGAGGAGGAAGGAGTGTGCTGTCATTTACCACTGTGACTGTGTACACATTGGCTGCTCAGATGTGATGGGGACAAAATGGTCAGCATAGGACCATTTCCTCTTAGCATACTCACTAAAACCTGAACATGTGCAGAGTTTCCACTGCAGCTGCAAAATCCCTAGCTGAAATAAACAAAAGGTGGAGATAGAGAACAAAAATATATAAAATATTTTTCGCTACAGTGCAATACTCAACCAGAGCTGCACCAATACACCATCCGAAGACCCTGAATTATTTAAAACCTATATGTATATAAACAATAGTGCGCTATCTGGTGGAACAAACTGTTACAGGGAAACAGTAATTAAATAAATGTAAAAAAATTCTAAATTTAAATCCTGTAGTGATATCAATATATAGATAATCAGTGATCAATATGTTACAAATATGACTCAGAAAAAGTGAAAGAAAGAGAGTCCATTTATTCTATTATGTCAGGGTGCACTCCAAAGCCACCAAATCACGTGGACAGTGTTAAAAACTCCAACTCCACCTCACTGAAAGTCTCAATCTGATCCCCAATTACAGAGATCAAACAAGCTCAAAACACTGACACCTCCTATAGTTTCCACTGGCTTCTAATATCTTATCCCCAGGTCTTGTGTATCTCAAACTACCACCATAGAGGAGGAAAGACTCAAATAGGGTGAATACTGCTAAATCGATATTTATTATAAAAAGTGAAAGGTACTCACATTGCTAAAAATTGACATGGGCATGTAAACAGCAACAGCCTCGCTCTACACGCTTCCCATCACAGCGCGTCATCAGGGGATACAGAAGCGTGAACATGGGATGCCATAACATAATTATATAGAGTCCTTCAGTCACATGAATCGGGTCTGCACTCAAGAAAAAAACCCAGAAAAATGGCATACGCCATGGACAAACACTAGAACGCAAATAGAGGCCAGAAACTATCTCCACTCATTGGTGAATGCATACTATGGTATTGACTCTATATTTATTAATTTCCTATGGTTATTGAAAGAACATACAAAAGGGGTCACAAGGACATCCAAGCGAATTAAGTCAGAGCCCCCTTTGGTCAAAAAAAATCCTGACCAAACAGGATTATTAGAGAGGATGATACAACTCCATCTTGTATTAAAAAAAACAAATATGCTAATAAAATGTATTTCTATACTAAAAATACTGAATTTTTTTTATGTAAATCATTATGCACCACCATGTATATTGGAGGAGTCTTTACATAAGCAAATGTTAAAATTAATAAAACTAAAGGCAAGAGAATGAGCAACAAAGGAATAATAACTATTGGGAAAAATACATGAAAATTTATTAGAAATGAAAATAAAAATGAAAATAAGTACCTTTCTCTTTTTTATAACATATATCCATTTAGCAGTATTCAAGCTATGTGCATCCTTTATCCTTCTTCCTCTATGGTGGTTGTTTGAGATATACAAGAGCTGGGGATAAGATATTAGAAGCCAGTGGACACTATAGGTCCTGATCCAGTGGTCCTAACCCAGTTGGCTTTTGTACACCAGGAGGTGTCAGTCTATTGGGCTAGTTTGATCTCTGTAATTGGGGATCCCATTGATCCAGTAGGAGGCTTTCAGTGCAGTGAAGGGCACGGGTCCATGTTGGACTTTTTAACACTGTCTATTTGGTTTGGTGGCTTTGGAGATCAGGATCAACCAGGTTTTTTGCAGAATACAGAAAATGAGTCTCATTGTGACTTACTGAGTATGAAAAGCTTGTAACACACCATTTACTGATAGTTTTGTATGATGTGGATTTAGTGTCACTTTAACCACTTCAGCCCCGGAAGGTTTTACCCCCTTAAAGAGGTTGTAAACCCCCCAAATTTTTTTTTTTTTGCAACCTGCAAGAGAAAGGCATAATGAGCTAGTATGCATCGCATACTAGCTCATTATGAAATACTTATCTTAGAACGAGCCCCCGCCGTGCCATCTGCTTACCTGCATGATGGTGACATGTCCAGTCGCCCGTCTTCCGGGATCGCGGCATCCGGCCATCTGATTGGCCAGAGCCGCGGTGACGTCACTCCCGCGCACGCACGCGGGAGCCCGACGGTCACGGCACGGAGCTCTGAAGGAACGGCACGGCCATTTTTTGAGATAAAGCGCTGCGTTGCTTTAACTAACAATTGCGCAGTCATGTGACGTTGTACCCAAATAAAATTGATGTCCTTTTTTTCCCACAAATAGAGCTTTCTTTTGGTGGTATTTGATCACCTCTGTGTTTTATTTTGGTTTTTTTTTTTGCATTATAAACATAAATTTTGAAAAAAAAATGTTTTACTTTTCTGCTAAAAAAAAACATTCAACATAAAAATGTCAAAAGTCAAATTCCTTCATCAATTTAGACCAATTTGTATTCTGCCACATGTTTTTGGTACAAAAAAAAAAATCCAAAAAATTGTATATGGATTGATTTGCGCAAAAGTTATAGCGTCTACAAACTATGGAATAGATTTATGGACTTTTTACTTTTTTTTTTTGGTGTTATTGCTTTTACTAGTAATGGCAGCGATCAGCGATTTTTAGCGGGACTACGACATTGCGGTGGACAAATTTGACACTGACACTTTTTGGGGACTAGTGACACAAATACAGTAATCGGTGCTAAAAAAAAAAATGCACGATCACTGTATATATGACATTGGCAGGGAAGGAGTTAACATCAGCAATCAAGGTTAACTGTGTTCCCTGGGTATGCTCTCTTACTGTGTGGAGGATGAGAGACATCGGTGTTTCTAATTAGCAGAAACACAAGATCTCTCTGTGTCTCTGTGACAGAACGTCAGTCTGCCTTGTTTACAGATGGTCATTCTGTCTCTCCTACGAACAATCGGCTGGTCACGGTGGCCACTGGACCGCTAATTGGCTCTCACTGTGTCCAATCACAGGGGGAGCATGGCTCCAGCAGCACTCGCCCCAGAGCCGAATATGAGACTCATATACAGGTATGTAATGTTGCGCTTAAGGGCCGCCCTGCCGCTGTAAATGTATTTGGGGCGGTCTTTATGTGGTTAAAGCATTTTCAGAAGATAGTCTGTAATGGCAGTCTCCATAATATTTTTTAAAGGAGATGTTTGGGGTTACATAAAAACAAATACATACTCGGCTCTATATCTGCAGCAATGATGTGATGCTGCAGCTGTCCCACATTGACTCAAAGACTGAGAACTGAGCACTCACATATCCGCTGATTGCTCAGTTCTCTGTCTTCTCGGAGCAGAGAGCTATACTTGCTAGTCACTGCTTCCTGCTCTAGAGCACTGAGCAGGGGGAGGGTGGGCACAGCTGGCTTTGGCTCTCAGCCACGCAATGAGAGCCAGAGGCAGCTGTCAATCAGGCAGATTGGTAAATCCCAACAATATAGTCGGGATCCTTCCAGAGCTTGAAGCAGCTCTGCCACATCAGCTGACAGCAGGCTTTAGCTGCTGTCTGCTGATTCTGGGTCACGAGCTCAAATGTAAGTGCACTCCTGTGACCTAGGAGGGAAGTATGACCAAAAAAGCTATGGCCATACTTATCTTTTAATAACCGGTTTCCTTTAAATACAGGCAACAAGGAAAAAGTAGATCCCCGTCAAACCTGAATGTTTATTGCCTTTACAAGGAAGAGTGATAGTGAGGGAAAAAATGGCTTTAATAACAGCATGTTACTCTCTGAATTAGAGGACTGATTAGACCTAACAGGCGGAAGTTTAAATATTAAAAGCCAAGTGCGCTGAGTATTTGTGAGGGATGTGACACCTAGCAGTTGCCAGAATTTATTTTGTACCCTGATTGTCTGACTTTCTTAATAAGTGATCATCTCTGCAGAGACTTTGCTACTTTCTACACACTGTGTAATCTGTCTGCCCCCTTGGTAATACAGACAATATCCACTCATTCTAATTTAGCACGATCTCCATGTAATGAACTGTAAGTTACGGAAAAGCTGTGTCATCCTGCTTTATATCACATTTTACTACACAGTAAATAAAGCCTGTACTTTCCATATTTGTATTATCATGGCTTATTTTAATAATTAACAGAATTGCCAGCTTCTTGAGAAGTCCTGTTTTAACCACTTCAGTACTAGCCTGTAATATCCCTCAATTACCAGACCATTTTTCAACTGTTTGGCTGACAGTTTCTCGGTCATACAACACTGTACTCCAATACATTTTATATATTTTTTTTTTTTATAGCTTTCTTATGGGGGTATTTAACCACTTCTGGACCAGAAATATTTGCCCCTCTTAATGACCAGGCCATATTTAGTGATCAGGCACCGCATTACTTTAACGGACAATTGCGACGCTGAACTTAAATAAAATTGAGGTCCTTTTTTCCCCACAAATAGAAATGATCAGAGACCTGTGTTCCTATATAGAAGGATCAAAGGAGCTCTGTGATCATTCCAGGGAGAAGAATGGTCAGCTGTGTTTAAAACAGCTGACCGTTCTTCTCTCTCAGCAGGGAGAGATCATGGGTGGCAGGCGACAATTGGAGCCGCCTGCCCCGTGCATCGGCTTCCTCGCCCCCTAACTGTCTGCGCGCGACCGACTTATGCCTGCGGCGGTTCGGGCAGGAGCGCCTGCCTGCCGCAGTATAACTGCGGCGGGCGGTCCTAAAGTGGTTAAGAACCACTGTTTGTTTAAATTTTTTACTATATAAAGTGTGGGGGGTTAGCTCAAAAGGGGATTACCTTCCCCGGGAAAAAGGCAGCCCAGACGTAAGGTCTTTCTTAAAAGTCTGACTTGTAGCTAGTTTTATTTAAAAGGTTGCATGGAAATCAATGAAACATAAGAGATTCCTATCTCACAGGTGAAGGGCTTCTCCCAATCACCAACAAAACAAATGTGGTACAAACCTTTTTCTTTCTCTCACAAAGCAATCCTCACATTGATAGCTCTCTCCTAGGTTTGGCTTCCTGAGTGCTACGCCAAGAGCAACCTCTTGCTTAAGTTCTTTTTTTTTTTTCTATACCACCTGCTCATAGTCCCCAGTGGAAACCAAAATCTGGTCCGGAAACTAACACTGCCAAGGTGGCCTGGAAAACCCTCATCGGATTCCACCCTATAACAAACCTGTGCCCTATTAAAAAATGTGTCTAAAATTGTGTACAAGTACTGCTGACATTATTCACAATCCCATAAATGTATTGCAAAAGATAATAGTTTACAAACTATGCAGCGCCATAGTGCTCATTAACACACCAATTACTATGTGCAAATAATAATGTGAACAAAAAGCAAATTATATAACACAGCTTCATATCTTCATTTGACAAATGGGTCATGCTGCTCTTCCTAGGAGTAGGACACTAGGCGGAAAAGGGTTAACAAAGCTTAACTACGCCTATAGGGCAGTCCCAGGTGCTATACTCCCACTTCCTACTCTAGGATCTCAGTTGTTTTCTGAATAGTCAGGAGTAAGGACCTAGCTCCTTGCTGGGATCTCTGGTCCTGGCATTTTTTCCTTTTAAACTGAACTTTGGGCGACGCACTAGATATCATAGATCCTTACGGTCGTCCCAATATTGCCGGCGAGTGCCTGCAGGCCTCAGCTCCACGCTAGATCAGCTGCGACATGGTCCCACTGGAGGGACTAGCCTGCGAGTGGGACACCTCACGAGGACGCACACAACCTGGTCGCTGCCGAGATGGGGAGGTAAACTGTCCAGAGTGACCCACGCCTGGTTCCAATGGATGGATCAGGCAAACGGTGGTGCAAGCCTATTCAATTAAGGGTCAGGTTCCTCCTTTCCCAGTTAGGGCGCATTCCATAAGGGCGCTTACTGCCTCCTGGGCCTTCAGTCATCAGGCGTCAGTGGTCCAGGTTTGCAAAGCGGCCACCTGGGTGTCTGTACACACGTTCTCCAAGTTCTACAAGGTGGATAGTTTTGCATCTGCAGATGCTGCCTTTTGCCGCAAAGTTTTGCAGGCTGCTATGGCAGAGACTCCTGCCTCTTGAGGGTGTTTTTTTTCTGGTAGGTGAGCTCCAGTTGTTCCTGGTTGAGATTTTTTTTTGGGGGGAAATTTGTTGATTGCTGTGGTTTTTTATTTTCCCACATGTTACCGTAAGATCCTTTTCTCTGATGTTCATTGACGGACACAGTACCCACCCCTGCGGAGTTGGGTTATGTATTCATCTGACACTGCCTGTTACAAAACTGAGATCCTAGAGCAGGAAGTGGGAGTATACCACCTGGGACTGCCCTATAGGCGTAGTTAAGCTTTGTTAACCCTTTTCCGCCTAGGGTCCTACTCCTAGGAGGAGCAGCATAACCCATCTGTCAAATGAAGATCTGAAGCGGTGTCTGTCAATGGACATCTGAGGAAAGGATTTTATGGTAAGACAAAAATCCAGATATTTCAAAACCGCTTCTGATTCGTGCAATCAAAGCAAAAAAAAAAAAAGTGTCCATGCAAAATAGAGGAAACAGCCTTCACCACATAAAGAAGATTCACACAGTGGTATTTTTTTCGATCTGCTCCTTTTAGTGCTTAAAAATTGGTAAAAAATACGGAGCTACCACAAAGTCTTCCCCCCTCCGAGAGTAATCTCATCTGATGTAATGCAACCACTACAGCTAAGTAGGGTCAAACACAGCTTTTCAGCCTCTCCAGGGCTGCAACATAGCACATTCCAAGCTTCCTCTCCAATATCTCCTCTCAGATGGCCCGTATCATCCACAGTATGGAAAAAAAGAAAATCTAATAGTGCTTATATATTTTCAAAAACGATCTATTTTAATAAAAGCACAGGGTACTCCCATTTCACTGCTGCTTCCAGTGCACCAGTCTATAACCAGCATTAAAACTTTGTTGTCAGAGGTCTCTCCCTCATTCCACACAAGCCTCGCAAACACCTGGCAAACCAGCTCCACACTAGTTCCAGGTGTCTTCTCTATCTGTGCCCCTCCTCTACACGTGTCGACACAGGTTCACGTGTCTTCCTCAGGGGGATTTCTCACAGAAAACCTTTTTGAGGCTTAGTCAGCCCTCTACCAATAATGTAGCCAAGGTATTTGGCCTCTTCCAAGCTTTTGGCACACTTTCTGGGGTTGGCAGTATTTCCTGCTTTCCTAAGGAAATCTACTACTGCTTGCACCTGGGGCAAATGAGATTCCCAATCTGGGCTGTGGATAACTATATCATCCAAATAGGGTGATGCGTATTGTCGATGTGGTCTTAACCTCTTTACGACCACCTGCTGCAGATGTACTGCGGCAGGCAGCCACTCCTGCGCAAACCGGCGTAACTGTACGTCGGTCGCGAGCAAGAGGCTAGTGGGCAAGCGCGCACCGCTGGCAGCACGCTCCCAGCCCCGCTCATCAGCGAGGAAGCCGATACAGCGGGCAGGTGGCTCCGATTGTCGCCTGACACCCGCGATCGCTCCCCGCTGAGAAAGAATGGTCTGCTGTTGTAAACACAGCTGACCGTTTTTCTCCCTGGAATGATCATGGAGCCCCTGTGATCCTTCTATGTAGGAACATAGGTCTCTATGGTAATTTCACAAGCCACGCCCCCCACAGTTAGAATCACTCCCCTAGGCTCACATTTAACCCCTTGATCACCCACAATGTTAACCCCTTCATGTTTATTATTACAGTAACTGCATATTTTTAGCACTGATTACTGCAGTAATGTCACTGGTCCCCCCAAAAATGTCAGTCAGGAGTCCGATCTGTCCACCGCAATGTCGCAGTCCCGCAAAAAAATGCAGATCGCCGCCATTACTAGTAAAAAAAAAAACAATAAAAATTTACATAAATCTTTCCCGTAACAAACAAGCAAATGTACTGTCGGTGCAGCACCTATTCCCTGCGCTCTGAGTGGTGCAGTCCTCTATCCAACCTGACTGTAGACTTGTAGATGAGAACAGATGACACGGCAACTTGATAATATTTCAGCCTTGCAGCCCCTCGCTGGACCAGGTTGGTCCGGAAACACTATAAACGACAACAAACACAAGGGCGCACCGGCCTAGTGCATTATCTCTTAAACAGGTTTATTAAAATAATTGATTAAAAATACTCACAAACGAGTTTCTTGATAAAAAGCACATCAAATAGATATAAAATCCTCAGCAACAAGATTGGGATTGAATCGTCCCCTGAAGCTGTGCAGGCTTACGCATTTCGAGGCGGCGCCTCTTCCTCAGAGCCTGAAGAGCATGTCTAAACACATGCTTTATATATGAACAATGAACAAAGACTCAGTGGATTCAGTACAATTAGGTGGAGTCCCTCCCACTCCAGGGCGTGTGCATGAGGTACCCACCCACAAGCTATCGTCTATCAAGGATAGAGTCATACCCCCAGAGACTAGGGAGGACCCAGTCATAATTAAATTAATAAAAAAATAAAACTCTGGTGGAAGCTGAATGGTTTAGCTTATATAAACCTGTTGTAGTACACAAATAGTTAACACTTAAAACCTAAAAAATTTTTATGTGTATATACATGCGCACATACATATATGTATATGTATATATGTATATATATATATATACATACAGAGAAACACCGGTATCGGCTGAGATGGGGTTGCACTTAATTAAAATATGGTGGTGAATGCGACTATTCAGATAACCATTGTTACTACTAGAATCGCTAGCAAACCCGAAGGTGGGGACGACAATCCAAAAGTGTAATGTTCTGGTACCCTTATTCCACTTTCCATTCCATGTATGCGTCCCACCATTCTCTTCTGGTAGGTGCGCATACACCTTTAAGACCGATGCTGTCATCACTGAGCGCCGCAGAGCGGCTATTTCAACCGCCGGCGTTCTCACTCACATGTTCGTTCAACCTGCCTTGCATCTATGCTTACAAGCGTGTCTCGCTGTGGAACCTCGTTACAGATCCCTGTATCTCGCTACCAGGATCACTTCCTCAGACCCGAACCTCGCTACTGATCCCTGTATCTCGCTACTGGATCACTTCCTCATCACCGGACCCTTCTACTACTATACTATAGTGATAAGTACCCCGCAGGGGAAACCTCCATAACTTACACTACTACTATTGCATTAAGGACTGTTACTACCTATCCATACTATCCTATCAACTGCACTGTCACATAGATTGCTAGCTCTTGAGACTACTACCATCTATCATCTGCACTGCTGCATAGATTGCTAGCTCTCCTGTCTACTACCATCTATCATCTGCACTGCTGCATAGATTGCTAGCTCTCCTGTCTACTACTATCTATCCTTGCACTGGGTTAGTCTATCCTGTATTTGTCATCTGCTGTCCTCACCACCTGTTAGCATACTCGATACTAACCTATCTGCATTCCTAAATACCATCTTGAACTCTCCTGTACAAACCTATCAAGTGCTTACCATCCTTGTCACTGTTCACACCTGTCCCTTCAGCACATCACCTTCATACTAGCATATACATCCCATCACTCCAGGAACATCTCATTGAGTGTGTATATATCTGTATGTTGAAGCTGACAGGCCCACGGTGATGAGTCCTGGAGAGTTGGTTCTGGTATTCAACACATCTCTACATGACTACTGAGTGGAGATTTTGCAGCTGTAAATCCAGCCTATAACAAAAACGCAGGAGCGTTACAGATTGAACGAACCTTAAAAATGGATTCAGCAGAATTACCCACTCAAGCGACACAATTAACACAACAAGTAAAAGCGTTAATACTTGCTCTGACTGACGTACAAGAAAAGAATCAGACTTTAACACAGCAGGTAACCCAGCTCTCACGGCTTACTGCTGTTCAGCCTCCTGAACCTAAAATAAACCCCCCTCTAGTGTTTACAGGCGACCGAAAAAAATTTCGGGAATTCAAAAACGCATGTCAATTGCTTTTTTTGTTAAAGCCTCATACATACCCCACTGATCAAATAAAAGTCTGTACCGTTATTTCATACTTGACGGGTGATCCACGGGCCTGGGCAGACTCTCTCTTTGAGAATAATGATCAGATTCTCAACACCTATTCTTTATTCCTAGCGGAACTCACCAGCTTATACGATGACCCCAATAGGCAGAGTACTGCTGATATGCAGTTGAGGGCCTTGAAACAAGGAAGGAGACCTGTAGAAGACTTTGTATCTGAGTTCAAAAGATGGACCCTTGATTCAGGGTGGAATGACACATCTTTGCGAACTCAATTCAGACTCGGGTTATCGGAAGCTGTTAAAGACGAGCTCGCCCGAGCGGATTTACCTGGCACCTTGGAGGCCTTGATACAACTTAGTATCAACATCGACAGACGACTGCGAGAAAGAAGAGCTGAAAAGATGGGAATGCCATTGTCTAGTCCTTCTCGGATTTCGGCTGTTGACCCTACTCCCATGGATGTAGGAACCATACGCCCACCTTTAACGACTACTGAACGAGCTAGAAGAACATCCAGAAATCTCTGCATGTATTGCGCATCCCCGGATCATTTGATAAGCACCTGTCCCCTTGTTCGCAAAAAAGAGGGTGAGTGTTCACATGTCTTGCTGGGAGGATTAACGACTTCCTTTTCTAACCCCTATCTTTTTGTTCATTTAATATTACAGTGGGACCAAACTAGGATCACCACCAAGGCTATGGTCGACACTGGATCTTGTGGAACCTATATTGATACACGCTTTGTTACCTTAAATAAAATACCTATTATTTCAAAATCTAAGCCTGTTTCTGTTAGTTTCATTAATGGTATTACACTGTCTTCTGGTCCAATCACCAACCAGACACAGGCACTCCTTGCCACTACCAACGAGTCACATGTGGAGACCATCACTTTTGATATACTATCCTCACCCCATTTTCCTATTATTTTGGGACTTCCCTGGTTACACACACACCAACCAATCATAGATTGGAAAAAACGGACTTTGGTTTTCCCTCACTATTGTGAGAATACGTGTAACCTCCCATCTTATGGGAAGATTCTGTCTGTGGTATCAGATGAAATTGCACCACTATGCTATCAGGATCTGTCCGAAGTGTTCCTTGAGAAAAATGCTCAAGTGTTGCCTCCCCATAGGGATTACGATTGCACTATCGATCTACTCCCTAACAGCAAATTGCCTTTCGGTCATGTTTATCCCCTTTCACAGGATGAACTTTCTCACCTCAAGGAATACTTGGATGAGAATTTGACAAAAGGGTTCATTAGACCCTCTACTTCTTCCACTGCTGCATGACTTTTCTTTGTCCGCAATAAGGATTCCAGTCTCAGGCCTATTATCGATTATAGGCAATTAAACACGATTACGATAAAGGATCGCTATCCTTTGCCGCTTATCCCTGAACTTATTGAACAAGTGCGTGGGGCTACTTATTTCACCAAATTAGACCTGAAAGGGGCATACAACCTAATCCGAATCCGTAACGGGGATGAGTGGAAAACAGCATTCAGAACCAGATACGGACTATTCGAATACCTTGTGATGCCATTCGGGCTATGTAATGCTCCCGCAGCTTTCCAAAGATTCATAAACGACATCTTTAGAGACTTACTTGATGTCTGTGTTGTAGTATACCTAGACGATATACTTATCTATTCTCGATCTATGCCTGAACACATAAAACATGTAAGACTTGTGTTGTCCAGACTGCTCTCACACAGTCTATACGTGAAATTAAAAAAATGCCTATTTCATAAAGAAGAAATATTATTTCTAGGATACTTCATATCTAAAACTGGAATTAAGATGGATATGAGTAAGATATCCTGTATTCTAGACTGGCCTATACCAACAACTCGTAAGGCCCTACAGCGATTCCTAGGATTCTCGAACTTCTATAGGAAGTTCATCAAGAACTTTTCCGCCATTGTGAGACCTCTCACACAACTGACAAGTATAAAAAAACCATTCAAATGGTCAGAAGAAGCAAATCAAGTTTTCTGCTTGTTAAAATCAAGCTTCACTTCTGCTACCATACTACGCCATCCAGACCCATCCCTCCAATATATTCTAGAGGTAGATGCGTCAAATATGGCAGTAGGAGCAGTTCTCTCCCAACGACCAACAAACACTTCATCACTCCACCCAGTTGCTTTTTTTTCAAAATCACTAAGCAGCCCAGAGGTGAATTACCCAGTGGGTGAAAAGGAGTTGCTTGCCATAAAATTGGCACTGGAGAATTGGCGACATCTGCTCGAAGGTACCCAGTTACCAATACTCATATATACAGATCATAAAAACCTTCAATACCTCCAGACTAACAAGACTCTTTCCCACCGGCAGGTACGATGGTCATTATTCTTTTTAAGATTTAATTTCTTAGTGACCTATACGCCTGCAGACAAAAATAAAAAAGTGGATGCGATATCACGACTAACCGAAGATAACTGCGCCGAAATCCCTTCCATTCCCATAATACCCTATGAACGCATTATTGGTGTTGTCCGATCCTTGAAGGAAGAGATTTTGCACAGTATAGGAATGGATTCACCTCCACCACAACTAAGTACTGATGCAGAAGGCTTCCTCTATTACAATGACAAACTTTACATACCCCCTACTATGCGCACCAAGATCTTGGCGTTATCGCATGATGTACCCATGGCAGGACATATGGGTATGACGAAAACCTTTAATTTGCTCACCAGGCAGTTTTGGTGGCCTGATATGAAGACGTCTGTACAAAAATTTGTTTCTTCATGTGACATCTGTGCAAGGTCCAAAATTGACACTACAAAACCATCTGGACTACTTTGTAGTCTACCAATACCCCAGGTTCCATGGGAATTTGTGTCCTTAGATTTCATAGTAGAACTACCACCTTCCAAAGGATTTAATACCATCCTAGTGTCAGTGGACCACTTGACAAAGATGGCACATTTCATCGCTATCCGTAGACTACCTTCATCCAAACAAACAGCGGAACTACTGATGAAACATGTGTTCAAGTTGCATGGAATTCCAAAGACTCTTTTGTCCGACCGTGGTTCACAATTTATCTCTAAATTTTGGCAAGCACTTTGTCAAATTTTACGCATTGAGCGAAAGCTCACTTCTCCCTACCATCCTCAGACCAACGGACAGACTGAAAGAGTCAACCAGTGCATTGAGCAATATCTACGCTGCTACACATCATACCTGCAGGATGATTGGGTGGATCTCCTTCCTCTAGCGGAATTTGCTTACAACAACGCAACCCACAGTACTACGAAGCAAAGTCCGTTCTACTTGAACTATGGGTTTCATCCCACTCTTCTTCCACCACGCATCCTGCCATCGAGTAACCTAGTAGCCTCGGATTACCTTACCCAAATAAAAGACTCTTTGGGTTTACTCAATACTACCATATCACACGCTCATAGTCAACAAAAAAGGTACTACGACCTTCGTAGAAGACCTTCTCCTCAGTATGTTATTGGGGACCTCGTTTGGCTATCAACAAAAAATTTAAGATTAAAGATCCCTAGCAAAAAGCTTGGGCCTTTATTCTTGGGACCCTTCCCAATCAGGAAACTAATTGGAAAAGCTGCAGTACAGCTCACCTTACCGGCAGATCTCAAGATCCATCCCATCTTCCATGTGTCGCTATTGAAGCCACATGTTCCTAACCAAGGAATAAGGCCTACCATCCCACCTCCACCTCCTGTACAAGTTGAAGGCGGAGAAGAATATGAGATAAAGGAGATTCTGGATTCTCGTATCCACAGAAGAAGACTCCAATATCTAGTACGATGGAAGAACTATGGGCCCCAAGACGACACCTGGCTGGATACCTCTGATATACATGCCCCTAGACTGATTCGCAATTTTCACTCGAAATACCCGGAAAAACCAGTTCTAGAGGCCTTCCGGAGCCGGCCTTAAGGGGGGGGGGGTACTGTAATGTTCTGGTACCCTTATTCCACTTTCCATTCCGTGTATGCGTCCCACCATTCTCTTCTGGTAGGTGCGCATACACCTTTAAGACCGATGCTGTCATCACTGAGCGCCGCAGAGCGGCTATTTCAACCGCCGGCGTTCTCACTCACATGTTCGTTCAACCTGCCTTGCATCTATGCTTACAAGCGTGTCTCGCTGTGGAACCTCGTTACAGATCCCTGTATCTCGCTACCAGGATCACTTCCTCAGACCCGAACCTCGCTACTGATCCCTGTATCTCGCTACTGGATCACTTCCTCATCACCGGACCCTTCTACTACTATACTATAGTGATAAGTACCCCGCAGGGGAAACCTCCATAACTTACACTACTACTATTGCATTAAGGACTGTTACTACCTATCCATACTATCCTATCAACTGCACTGTCACATAGATTGCTAGCTCTCCTGTCTACTACCATCTATCATCTGCACTGCTGCATAGATTGCTAGCTCTCCTGTCTACTACTATCTATCCTTGCACTGGGTTAGTCTATCCTGTATTTGTCATCTGCTGTCCTCACCACCTGTTAGCATACTCGATACTAACCTATCTGCATTCCTAAATACCATCTTGAACTCTCCTGTACAAACCTATCAAGTGCTTACCATCCTTGTCACTGTTCACACCTGTCCCTTCAGCACATCACCTTCATACTAGCATATACATCCTATCACTCCAGGAACATCTCATTGAGTGTGTATATATCTGTATGTTGAAGCTGACAGGCCCACGGTGATGAGTCCTGGAGAGTTGGATCTGGTATTCAACACATCTCTACATGACTACTGAGTGGAGATTTTGCAGCTGTAAATCCAGCCTATAAAAACGCAGGAGCGTTACAAAAAGACAACTAAGTTCGAGCAAAGAAAGCAACCTCCAAATGGCACCTCCAAAAAGGAGGGAAAGAAAGAAAATGACAAGTGAGTGATAAAAACACAAGCTATATACAATCATCCTGGTCAGCCCAGTGCATAGATTCCATACACAGCATATTTCCTACGTATATAGTATATATAACACATATGATAGTGGCCCTGCTGCTGGTGACCCACATACGCAGCATATCTCCTACACATACAGTATGCATAATATATAGTGACCATGTTACTGATGACCCACAGCACAATAGCCTGGATAATCCTCTTTGAACTGATGGCCAGCAGGGAAGAGCCGAAACAGTTGCTAGCTAGGCATACCCATTCCACTAACAGGTGAGGGGGGCGGGGGGAAAGCATTACTGTGGACCAAATTAGCAAAACCCAATAAATGCATAATATAAACAGACATCTCCCCCGATAATCCTAGGGACATCATGGCTGTTACTAACCCCTCTCAACCTGGGGTACAATTCACATGGATTGCAGATCACAGCTTGATTAAGGAGTCTTGCTTTTTGTGCTGAATACAAGTGTCCCATAAGACGTGGGACGCATCTCGCCATACCAGGAAGTCAGATGAGGCACTCCAAGCCTCTCTCTCACAGGCGGATCCCATTCGCAGGCACCTGACGCTCCTCCCAGCCATGCAAAGCACAGACAGCAGGAGGGAGGGCAGCTGCGATGCGCTCCGCCCAAATATTTCCCGTAGTTAGTAGACGCAATAACTTTTGCGCATACCAATCAAAATACCCTTATTTTTTTATTTTTTTTACCAAAAATATGTAGCAGAAAACAAATTGGCCTAAAAATGTTAAACAAAAAAATTTTGGGAACGTTATATAGCAGAGTGTGAAAAATATAGATTTTTTTTCAGAATTGTCGCTCTTTTTTTTGTGTATAGCGCAAAAAATAAAAATCACACAGGTGATCAAATACCACCAAAAGAAAGCTCTATTTGTGGGAAAAAAAGGACGTAAATTTTGTTTGGGTACATTGTTGCACGACCGCGCAATTGTCAGTTAGTCACGCAGTGCCAAGTTGAAAAAAGTGGCCTGGTCGTTAAGGGGGCAAATCCTTCCGGGCCTAAAGTGCTTAATGACTTGTCCATCATTCTCTGGAATGAGGCAGGAGCACCATGCAAACCAAAAGCCATCTACTTATACTGGAATGACCACTTGGGGGTAGAGAATGCCGCCTTATCTTTTGCAGATTCCGTTAGGGGTATCTGCCAATAACCTTTACTCAGATCTAAAGTAGTTTATGTACCAGGCTTTGCCTATTGGTTAACAAGGTCATCCACCCGAGGCATTGGGTATGCATCGAGTTTGAACACGCTGTTCAATTTTCTAAAATCGTTACAAAAAAATATTGTTCGGTCTGGCTTTGGGACCAACGCTATGGGACTTGACTAATCACTGTGGGACTCCTCCATTACTCCCAACTCTAACATATTCATACTGTCATTTGCAAGTGCTTCCTGCCTAGCCTCAGAGATTTTATAGGGCTTTACATTTATGTGGACACCTGGTTTCATAATTGTCATGCTGTATAACTAGTAAGTCCAGGTAGGTGAGAGAAAAAGTCTCTATCGTTCATTGACAGACGCAGTCTCTGATCTTCATATCGGTAGGGTTATACTGCCCCCTACAGGAGTAGAACACTAGGCAGAAAAAAGTTCTGGCTATACCTATGGGCAGTCCCAGGGGGTATACCCTCTCTCCCTGCTATAGGAGTCAGTTTTAATCTGCCTAGTCAGGAGTAAGGACCTATTTCCTTGCTGGGATCTCTGGTCCTGGCAAAAAGTTTTTTTTCTAGATAGTTTTTTCTAGTTCGCTTTTTCTCCAGATTTTTTCCTGTGAGATCTACAAGCAACTAAGCCAGATATGGGCAAGGGGCTGGATATATAGATCCAGTGGTCACCCCAGCCAGCCAGCGAGCGCACGCAGACCCCAGCTCCGCGCTAGGTCGGCCGGGACATAGTCCCACCGGACAGGGACTGTCACTGCGATTTATTTTTTTTTAAATTCGTTTATTGAAACAAATAGAACAATAAGGCACTTTACAAGCCACCAGATAAACACAGTAAACAATAACAATGGAAAGGTAGAAAACAGAGCTTTCGGCTCATTCATATCTCATGGAATAACAGGACAATAACACAATGAAACAAGGGGGGCGTATAGCCCCTTAAACTCATACAAAAGCATTCCGACCCCCCAGAACCCCTTACATAGGAAAACATGGTACATAGTGCAAAGTCAGAAGTTCAAGGGCCATCGCGGGGCACACCCCCGACACCACCGGCATCCAACACATGGCCGGTATCAGGCGCAGGGGGGGCCTCCCCCCAACGGACTCCCAAGAACTTCGCAGGGGCAGGGGGGGATCAATACCAGTATGTCCGTCTGGGAGCAAAGCGTGTATCTTGACAGATAAGCAGATAAATGCGCCTACAAGAGTAATCCAGACAGGGTAATAAAACAAAGAAGTATAAATAAAAAACAGCAAGGAGAAAAGAGAAGTGGGAAGAAAAAATATTGGTAAGGGAGAAAGAGAAGGGGGGGGGGGAGTGGGGGACTGCTCAGCACACCGGTACCCACATGTAGAGCATTTAAAGCAACAGATCGCGGTATTCCGCAGAGAATGTAAACTCGTGCCAGTAGAACCAGCGTTTCGTAAATTTCTCTCTGGTTCCCCTCTCCGTCGCCATCAGATCTTCCATTTCATTAATACATTTGACTTTTTCAAGCCACATGGCCACGGTCGGAGGCTGGGTCTGTTTCCAAAGGGGGGGGATGCAACTCTTCGCTGCCGTGAACAGTATCGGCAAGATGGACTTCCAGTATGATGCCCTCGGGAACTCGTGATGGTGGAGCAGGAAAAGCGCAGGGTCAAGCGTCAGAGGGTGGTCCGTGAATTTTTGGGCAATGAGGCGTACAGATGTCCAGAATGGCTGCACCCTTTCACATGACCAGAAAATATGGAGGTACGTCCCGCGCTCCTTCCCGCACCTCCAACAAGTGTCGACACTGGTCGGGAACATCCGACTCAACCGCGCCGGGGTATAGTGCCACCTGGTCAGGCACTTATATCCTACTTCCTGGTAGCGAGAGCAAATCGAGGTTTTATAAGTGAAAAAAAGTATGCGTTCCACCTGTTGATCCGTCAAAGACAGATCGAGATCCCGCTCCCACCGTACAACGTAGGGAGGTCGGAATGACGCCTCAGGGGCGACCAGAGTCCTGTACATGAGGGAAATAGTGTGACGTAAAGGAGACTGAACGGAACAAAGTTCCTCGAAGTAGGTCAGTCGTCTGGTAAATAGGGGTGCCGCTGGCAGAGACTGCAAGAAATGCGAGAGTTGGACCTGTTGCCAGAAGGTCAGTTCGGAGAAGATGGCGTCTGAGTGAAGGCGAGACCTAGTGATCCAGGACCCGTCCCGCACGAAATGGCAGGCTCGACCATGCCCCGCGTCCTGCAGAGACCTGAATCCCGGCTGGTCCACCCCCGGAAGAAAATCAGGGCTGTCAACCACCTGGAGAAGGGGGGACGGCAGGGCAGCCAATGAGCCCCCGTGGCACAGCCGTCTCCCCACCCGTAAGGTAGGGCCAATAGTCGGGTGGTCAGAAAGCTCCCTCCGAACCGCAGAGGGAGTCCACAGAGATGCCTCGGGTGGGGTCCCCACCGAGCCCCACTCCAATCGTACCCACTGTTTCAGGGGGCCATGGCGGTACCAGTCCAAAATACGGGACAAGTGGCATGCCTCATAATAGGCGACCGCATCCGGCAGAGCCATGCCACCACTCAATTTAGGCATACGCAGGACTCTCAACGCTAGCCTCGGGGAACCCCTGCGCCACAGAAACTCCCGGAACACCCGATTAACCTTCCGGAGGAAGGAGACCGGAACGGTTACCGGTACCGCCTGGAACAAATACAGCAGGCGGGGCATCACGTTCATTTTTATGACATTGCATCGCCCGAACCACGAAAATCGTCCCCCTTGCCAGTCATCAAGATCTTTTTTGATTCGTGTCAATAAGGGTGGGAAGTTGCAGTCAAAGGCTCGGTCCGGTGAGTGCGGCAGGGAAATCCCCAGATAGCGAATATGGGTCGATCCCCACCTAAAGGGGAAGTCCGCCCGAAGGAGAGCGGAGAGAGCGGGTGGAATCGCCACCGCCAGGGCCTCTGATTTAGATTGATTTATTTTATAGAACGAAAGGGATTCATAAACGCGGAACTCTCTCAGCAAATTAGGCAAGGAGGTCAGAGGTTGCGTAAGAAAGAAGAGGAGATCATCCGCGTATGCCGCCACCTTAGGGGAAAGCGTCGGGGAAACCGATGCCCCAGCAATATCAACATTAGCCCTCACTGTACGCAGGAAAGGCTCGAGGGTTAAGACGAAGATCAGCGGGGAAAGTGGGCAGCCCTGTCTTGTCCCGTTGGAGATCACTAGGGGGTCAGACAGATGACCATTGACCCTCACCCTCGCTGACGGGACTGAGTATATTGCTCGAACCCATGACATGAGCCGCTCCCCCGCTCCAACGTGCTCCATGGTAGCAAAGAGGAATTCCCAGTTCACCCGATCGAATGCCTTCTCCGCGTCGGTGGATAAAAGTAAAGTCGGAATTCGACGGGTATTGGCAAAGTGCACCAGGTCAAGCGCCTTGGTGGTGTTGTCTCGGGCTTCCCGGGAAACGACAAAGCCCACCGGGTCGTCGTGGATCAATTGCGGAAGCAACGGGGCCAACCTGGAGGCCAGAATCTTAGTAAAGAGCTTCAGGTCAACGTTTAAGAGCGAGATAGGCCTGTAGCTGGCACAGACCAGTGGATCCTTACCTTCCTTTGCAAGAACCGCGATGTGGGCCCTAAGTGAGTCCGTCGGGAACGTGACTCCTTCACCCGTAGCGTTAAACGCAGCGAGGAAATGGGGAGAAAGGATGTCATTAAAGTACTTGTAGTAACGGAGGGAATAGCCATCTGGGCCCGGGGCTTTCCCCGGCTGTGTCGCCTTCAGAGCCGCAAGCAGCTCCCCAGGGCGCAAAGGTTCATCCAACTTCTCTACCTCTTCCACCGGAAGGGAGGGGAGGCCCGAAGCACTAAGATAGGATCGGATCGCGTCGAGCCGCCCAGACCCGGAGTGGGACGGTGAGTCCGGTGACAAATTGTAAAGAGACGAGTAATATTGACGGAAGGCTTCAGCGATGTCTGTTGTAGAATGCACCCTGCGACCCCCTGAAGCCGAGAGCTCAGGCACGAAGGTGCGGGCCCTCTGCACACGGAGTGCTCGAGCCAGCAACTTCCCACATTTGTCTCCATGCTCGTAAAAGGTTCGTCTGCACTTGGCCAGCGCCGCCTTAGCCCGGAAAAGGACCAAGGACCGTAGCTGCTCCCTCAGAACAGTCAGCTCCTGCAGGGCAGCCTGAGCCAGAGAGCGCTTGTGGGTCAGTTCCAGAGCGCTGATTTTAGAGAGGAGGTCACTCACCTGCTGCATACGCTCCTTCTTGCGGCGTGATCCCAGCTTGATGAGAACGCCACGCATGTAACACTTATGCGCTTCCCATACCATCAGGGGAGGGGTCTCGGGCGTGGCATTAGTGGTAAAAAAACCCCTAAGCTCCGAACACAGTTCCTCCACTATGGCAGCGTCATTGAGGAGACTATCATTCAGCCGCCACTGCCACTGCGGGCGGTCTGAGGAGCTCAGATCCAGATCCAAAAGGACCGGGGCATGGTCGGAGATTGTAATAGACCCGATGGACGCCGCGACGACGCGCGGCAGCAAGGTCTGGGGCAACAAGAAAAAGTCGATACGAGAATAAGAGGCATGAGGGGGGGAGTAAAAGGTGTAGTCCCTCGTGTCCGGATGAAGAACACGCCAAGGATCAACCAGACGGAACCCCTGGAACAGCGTCTTGAAACGTTTCAGGGCAGCGTAAGAAAGGTGGGAGGACCCCGTCACTGCGATTTAAATGTCTCGCCAGGTCGCATACGACTGGGTCTAGACCCGAGTCCCAGCGTTCCCATTGGCTGACAGCCCCCCTACTTCGGCGGAGAGGGGTTCTGTCAGGAGATGGCGCCCACCTGTTCCTGATATGGTGAGTAAATGTTCCCCCCTCTTCCCCTGGTGGATTTGGGGGTGGACGCAGGCCCTTTCCTAGGATGGTTGGACCCTTACAACCCCGGGTTCCCCTCTGTCCTGTCAGGCACCCCCCCACCTACCTGTCCCCCTCCCCCCCTCACTACTGGGGCTATGGGACATTTGTAATTACTCCCAGGGGCTGGGACCGAGCTTCAGGCCCGATGGTGGGGGCGGGGGGGGGGCGCCGCTAAGGACAGGGGGTTTACCTGTCAATCCCAGGGCCCTCTTTCCTGTCAATCCTGTCCTGGAGGCTGGGGGGGTCCCCTCGAGGGCCCTCAGTAGCTCCGCAGGCCGCCATTTTCTTGTAGCCCATGTGCTCTGCAAGATTTGGTGGCCATATTGGTACACCCGGCGGCCATCTTACAGTAGATTTCTATTGAGAATCACTGGCGACCATATTCTGGGAGTTCCTAGAGGCATTTTTCTGGTGGTGGAGCCCCTCCCTATACCCTAGTGCTGACACTCAGATCTTTCTCTGTAGATCGAGATTGCTGCAGACACGTGCTGTGCAGATGTTCTGGGCCTCCTGGTGCATCTTTGGTGAAGGGTGGTGAGTCTCGGGGGGCTCTCTCTCTCTCTCGGCTGGGGGGGTCTTCAGTACGCTCTGCCTGACCTCTTGGGGGCGCTATAGCGCGGTGGGTCGTTCTAAAAAAAAAAAAAGAAAAAAAATTTTTTTTCTTAACTTTTGCTGACGGGTTTCCCTGGTGTAACATGGACCCTGCAGAACAAGCGTCCCCACCTGACCCCCTTCAGGGAGGCCGCAGGGTCCTCAGGATCCCAGCTATCCAAAGATGCACTTTCGGCGGTCCTGGAATCCTTTGTGTTCCAAGTGGAGGTGGCCTTTAAAGGGCGAGGTGCCAAAAACGCCCTCTGCCTCATCTGATGTGTCAGATTCTAAATCTGATTCAGCCACCACAGACGCAGGTTCCCCTGCCGGGTGTACTACCTCGCGCCCGGTCTCCTCTGATAGTGAGGATGACGTCTCTACCTCCGCCACCACGCAAGCAAAGGCGCAGCTTACGTTTGGCACTCACAAGCCATCCAGAGCGGCAAAGATTTTTCCCTTTCCTGCGTATTTTGACAACATGCTCAAAAAAGAATGGGACCGCCCACAGCGTTCCCCTGGGGTTCCTAAGCGGATTGCTAGATGCTACCCCTTTGAGGAGTCCCTTTTAAAGAAGTGGACTGTGCCACCTACGGTGTATCCTCTGGTCTCAAGACTGAATAAAGCTACCATGATCCCAGTGGAGGATTCCCCGTCCTTTAAGGATCCGCCGAATAGAAAGGGGGAGTCTGTGGCCTGCAATATGTACTCCCTGGAGCGGTCTGCACTAAGATCGGTGTTTACAGTTGCCCTTGTCTCGCAAACCTTGACTGAATGGGTTAAGTTGCTACGCTGTGACCTTCGCAGGATCGAGGCAGAAGGGATTCCGGTCATTCTTGTGGCTCCAGACTGGCCTCGCCAAGCTTGGTACGTCGACCTGGTCAGGCTAGTCGTAGATGCTCCTTTGAGACTTCCTCTTAGGGAGGATCTACTGTCTCAAGGGCCAATCTTTCATCCTGCTTTGACGGCTTGGCTGTTGAAAGCCAGGTGCTGAAGGACAGGGGTTTGTCTGCTTCAGTGATTCCTACTCTGCTTAAAGCGAGAAAGGCGACTTCTAGGAAGATCTATCATAGTACATGGAAGTCGTATATTGCATGGTGTGAGTCTCTTGGGGTTCCCCCTCGCTCTTACTCGGTGGCTCGGATCTTGGCTTTCCTTCAACGGGGAGTTGATCAAAAGTTAGCTTTGAGTACTATCAAGGTTACATATTACATAGTTACATAGTAGGTGAGGTTGAATAAAGACAATAGTCCATCCAGTTCAATCTGTGTAGGTGTGTGTGGCTGTAATCATCTCACATAGCCCTGAATGTTCTGATCCTTGAGATGTACGTCTAAGAGTCTTTTGAAAGCCACCATACTACCCGCAGAAACTACCTCTTGTGGTAGAGAATTCCACAATCTTGTAGCCCTAACAGGAAAAAAACCCCCACGTTGCCTGAGGTTAAAACGCTTCTTCTCTAATCGCATTGTATGCCCTCAAGTCCTCATGCAATCCCTTCAACTGAACAGCTTTTTTTCTAAGCTGAGGTCCCCATTGAGATTTATAAATTGCTATCGTGTCCCCCCTCAGGCGTCCCTTCTCCAGGGAGAATAAATCAAGCGATTGCAGACGCTCTTCATAATTAAGGTCCTCCAATCCCCTAATCAGTTTAATTGCCCTTCTCTGGACTCTCACCAGCTCCAACACATCCCTCCTGAGGACTGGCGACCAGAACTGGACAGGTATCGGCCTTGACAATTTTCTTCCAAAGGCCACTAGCCGCCCATTCCCTGGTGCATAGCTTTTTTCAGGGAGTGCGACACTTGGCACCTCTGGTGCGACCTTCGCTGCCACCTTGAGACCTTAATTTGGTGCTGTCGGTTCTCCAGAAACCTCCTTTTGAAAGTATTCTTTGAAAGTATTCGGGAGATTCCTCTGCTTACCTTATCCCAGAAGGTGACCTTCTTGGTGGTTATTACTTCTGCGCACAGGGTGTCGGAACTGGCGGCGTCCTGTCATTCTCCCTATCTGGTGGTTCACAGGGATAAAGTGATACTTTGTCCGGATCTGTCCTTCCTTCCGAAGGTGGTTTCCAGTTTTCACTTAAATGAGGACAATGTGTTACCCTCTTTGTGTCCTAAGCCTAAACATCCTAAGGAAATTGCGCTACATACTTTGGATGTGGTTCGGGCACTCAGGATGTACTTGGCAGGTAAAAACAAGGTGGATGTGCTGGCATCTGCAAATTCCTCTTTTGGCCGCAAAGTTTTGCAGGCTGCCGTATAAGGGTGTTTTAGTCTCCCTTGAGGGTGTTTAAAGTTTCTTCAGGTGGGTCTCATCTTGTTGTTCTGAGAGTCCTATGTTGCCTGGTTGGCTATGGTTTAGCCTTGGGGAATTATTTTTCTGCTGTTCCCACCCCTCATTTTTATGGCACTGCTTTGGGACATCCCTACTGTTATGAAGATCAGAGACTGCATCCGTCAATGAACGATAGAGAAAATTGGATTTTTGTCTGACCGTAAAATTATTTTCTCTGAGTTCATTGACGGACGCAGTACCCTCCTCTCTATTGAGTTGGGTTGGTATTATTTTCTCTGACACTGCCTTGATACGAAACTGACATCCTATAGTAGGGAGAGAGGGTATACCCCCTGGGACTGCCCATTAGCCTAGCCAGAACTTTTTTCTGCCTAGTGTCCTACTCCTGTAGGGGACAGTATAACCCTACTGATATGAAGATCAGAGCCTGCGTCCGTCAATGAACTCAGAGAAAAGGATTTTACGGTACATCATTCTATTGGGCCACTGACAAGGTTTCAGTTATGGGTATCTAAGGTGTCACAGGGGCCACATCCTTTTGGGGGGATGGCACTGCCAATAAAGTCTCTCTGTCCTTCCAAGGTTTTAAGAGATTAGCGTGATATATTTGCTCTCGTTTCCTTTTCCCTGGCTTGTAAACTTTGTAGTTTACTTCCCCTGCTTTCTCCAGAATTTCAAAGGGACCTTGACACTTGGCTAGAAATTTACTCTCAACTGTGGGTACTAGTACCAGCACTCTATCCCCTTGGTTGAAAGTCCGGGTCTTGGCACTCCGATTATAAGTCCTTCTCTGGGCCTTCTGGGCTTGCTCCATATGTTTCTGTACAAGCGTCATGACAGCTGAGATTCTATCCTGCATCAGCGAAATATGCTCAGTGACTCTTCTATAGGGCGGGGGTATCGCTCTCCCACATTTCTTTTGCAACCTCTAGCAATCCCCTGGGATGTCTGCCATACAGTAGTTCAAAAGGTGAGTAACCTGTAGATGTCTGAGGTACCTCTTGTATCTCAAACGTGAGGTATGGCAACTAAAAATATCAATTTCTTTTTCATTCATTGACAAACTGCTCCTGATCCCAATAATCATTGAGTTATACTGCCCCGAGGAGTAGGACACTAGGCAGAAAAAGAATCTGGCTACGCCTATTGGCAGTCCCAGGGGGTTTATTCTCTCTCCCTGCTATAGGTACTCAGTATTTTTTCTGCCTAGTCAGGAGTAAGGACCTAGTTCCTTGCTGGAATCTCTGGTCCTGGCAAATTTTTTTTGGATAGAAATTTCTGTCTCCTGTTTTTTTCCTGTGAGATCAACAATCAACTGCCGGACTGGGCGACGGGCTGGATAATCTAGATCCAGTGGTCACCCCAGTCTGGCTAGCAAGCCTGCGCAGACCTCAGCTCCATGCTAGGTTGGACGTGACATAGCCCCACTGGACAGGGGGTGGCCTGCGAGTTAAACGCCTCGCGTGGTCGCAAACAACCGGGTCTTGGCCTGAGTCGCAGTGTTCCCCCTGGCCGACAGCCCCACCATTTCGATGGCGAGGGGTTCTGTCTGGAGCGATGCCCCCCCCCCCGGTTCCCTGGTATGGTGAATAGCTATCTCCCCCTGGAGGGTTTTGGGGTGGACGTGGGCCCCTCCTTGGGACGGTTCGACCCCTGGGTTCCCCTCCTTCCCGTCAGGCAACCCCTTTCATCTGTCCCCCATCCTACCCCCTCCCCTTCCACTTATTCTGTGGCTGTGTGGTTGGTCCTGTCATTGCACTCTGCTGGTGATGGGGGCCGGGGGGAGTGCGCCGCTGGCGACCGGATGATCTGCTGTTCGGCGGGGGGTTTTATCTGGTGGGGGCTCCTGCCAGGGCCCTCCGTACTGTCTGGGTCTGTCTTTGAGGCTTAGGAATACCTCCTGGGTCCCTGGGAGCCTTGCGGGGCCACCATTTTGCTATAGCCTGTCTTTCTATGCACGGTGGCCATTTTGTTGTGGTTTGCCATTAAATATAGTGGCGCTGGTAATGGGTGCCAGCGGGATGCGCTGCTGGCGACCAGACCCTTGCTGGGTCTGCGACCACGCACCTGGAATCCTCAGATAGTGAGGATGATTCCTCCACATTGCAACCGCGCATGAAAATGTGCTGGTAGAAGCACTGATTGTATATGTGTGTGAGACCTTGAAAATAGAGCATGCAGCTGCGACAGAGGCACAGGTTCCCTTTGGCACTCACAAGCCATCAAGAGTGACGAAGGTGTTTCCTTTCCCAGCATATTTTGACAGAATTGCTGCTAAAGAGTGGGGATGACCAAAGTGTCTACTTGGGGTCCCTAAATGATTTACTAGGCATTACCCCTATGAAGAGTCCCTTATTAAGAAGTGGACTGTTCCACAAGTGGTGGACCCTCCGGTTTCCAGATTGAACAAGGCAACCATGATTCCAGTTGAAGAGTCCCTGGCCTTTAAGGATCCGGCTGATAGGAAAGCAGAGGCTTTGGCCCGCAATATGTACACTTTGGCTGGTTCGGCACTGAGGCCGATATTAACCATTGCCCTGGTGTCGCAAACTCTGACCGAGTGGGCTAAGCTTTTACACCGTGACCTGAAGAGAGAACAGCTCCCTCCTGCCTTTGCTGAGCTGGCGGACCAGCTGGTCCAGGGGCTGCAGTTTATCCATAAAGCCTCTTTGGATTAGGCTCCCCTAGTGGCTTGTCTCTCTGTTTCGGCAGTGGTCCTTCGGCGTGTCTTTTGGCTTAAATGCTGGTATGCAGGTCAGACTTCTAAAAAGGCCTTGACTGAACTGATCTCTCCTTTCAAGGGGATCATCTGTTTGGGGCTACCCTGAATGACATCAATAATGGTCTCACTGGGGGAAAGAGTACTTTTTCCTCTGCAGGCTACTAAGGGCAAGGAACCCCGTCCTAGATTTGGGTCCTCCTCTGCTCCTAGGAAGTTTTTTTTTGTCCCTCAGGGTCGCCTGACAAGGGCTCGGAGCCTTTCAGGGCCTCCTCTGGAGGATCCAAACGAACCTGGTCTGGCAAGCCGAGGGCGGGCTTTTCCAGACCCACAGACAGGGCTCCTTCAACATGAAGGTGTGCCCTCACCTGTATCGGGGGTGGGGGACATTTTTCTTGGTTTCCAGACCCGTGAACTTCCCTGGTACAAGACAAGTGGGTCCACTAAATAATTTGGTCCGGCTATAAGATCACTCTTGTCCCTTTGCAAGGTTCTTTCCTTCCAACTTACAGTGATACTAATCAGCGCAAACCCTAAAAAAAATAGTGAAAATTATAAAATATTGTGCACAAGGCTGCCAACAATCAGTGCCAAACACAAAACACCTGTGATAAATTAATAAATAATATTGCTGCGCCAAGTGGATAAATCAATCGATGTAAAATAATGTCAAAAATAAATATCAAGCTTCTCAAAACCAATGAATAAACTGTGACAGCAAGTGATAATATTAGTCCCAATTCACAGTGAATATAGAAGTGACATGATAATAAACGAAACAATCTTCATCTGTGAACGTGATCAAAAGTGCTCCACTCCAAGTGCTCCTAGTGACTGGTGTAAGATTAGCAGCTCACCTTGAAATCAGACTCCTGAGAGTCAAACACGTTTTGGGATAATCACAGCCTCCTGATGTCCCTTCCTATCACCGCCTCCAAACACTCTCCAAGTATATAAGGAATCCGGTGTGGAAAGAAAAAGAGATCTAGTGCTCTCTGTTTTAAATAGGCTATTTATTCTCACAAAACAGATGAATATACACTTACATTCTAAAGCACTTCAAGTAGTGCGGATTTTCAGAGCATCAAAAATATTGCCTGTAGCCTCTGGGAATCAACGTAGTGACGAGCAGGCTCCTCCCCCGTACGCGTTGTGTCAGAGACTTCACATTTTTTTCTAAGATTAACTTAGATGCACAGCAGCTGCAGTAATTTAATTTTGTACACAGGATTGAGTTATTTTAACACCAGCAGCGCGGGTTTTAATTTTATTAATTTCACATCGTCTGATTTATGCCTTCTCTCTTCGCAAGCTTCTGCCAAAACTTCTATGCAGGATTGAGGCAGAAGGGATTCCAGTCATCTTAGTGGCCCCGGACTGGCCTCGCCGAGCTTGGTATGCCGATCTGGTGCAGCTGGTTGCCGACGTTCCTTGAAAGCTTCCTCTCAGGAGGGGATCTGCTGTCCCAAAGACCAATCTTTCATCCTGCTTTACAGTCGCTGGCTTTGACAGCTTGGCTGTTGAAAGCTAGGTTTTTATGGATAGAGGTTTATCTTAGTCGGTGATTCCAACGGTGTTAAAAGCTAGGAAATCTACTCTTCTAGGATGATCTACCATCGTATGTGGAAGACGTACATTGCACGGTGTGAGTCATTTGGGGTTCATCCTCGCTCCTTCTCAGTGGCTCGAATTTTGGCTTTCCTTCAACGGGACGGGGGGGGGGGGCGTGTGGAGCAGAAATTGGCCTTGAGTACCATCAAGGGCCAGCTGTCGGCCTTAGCGGTCTTCTTCCAATGATCCTTGGCCACACACTCCCTGGTGCGTACCTTTCTTCAGGGTGTCCAACATTTGGTTCTTCCAGTTTGGTCCTCCATAAGCCTCCTTTTGAGGCTCCATGTACACGGGACGTTAGAAAAAACGTACTGCAAAGCTATTTCTGACGCCGGGAAAAAGCAGCTGTTAAACGTGCTTTCAGTAGCTTTTTCCATTGGCGTTATTGCACGTTTGGCCACGTTGCTTTTAGCAGCGTTTTTTCTGCCTCCATTCATAATCAATGGTTCCCTATGGGAGCCTATTGATTTCAATGGAAGGCGCACCGCAAGTCGGATCAGGATGATCCGACTTGCGGTGCGACTTGCGCTGTGAGAATCTTGAGGGGGAACTCCAGGCCAAACATGGGGAAAAAACTGCGTGGGGGTCCCCCCCAGGTTCCAAACCAGGCCCTTCGGGTCTAGTATGAAATTTGAGGGTAGCCCCACGCCCTCCCCATATCTTGAGAGATCCCAGACCCCCTCCCTATGTGAATGGGTATGGGGTGCACTGTACCCCTACCCATTCACCCCATAAAAGGCAGTGTATGCAAATAACGACAGGAGACGTTTTGGAAAGTTTATTAAAAATCTTCATCAGGTCTTCTTCGCTCTGGTCTTCTCCCTCTCCGCTCTTCTGGTCTTCTGTGACATGAGGGGGTGGGGTCTCCTGATGACGTCACCTGGCTATATAACAAGCTGCAGAGACCGGAGACTGGCATAATCACCGGAGACATCGTCTGAGGAGGACCGGAGGAAGAAGAAGAGCTGAGGGCAAAAGAGCAGAAAAGCGGACAGCAAAAGAGCAGTCATGTGGGTATTCTAAAATAAATATTAATGGAACAGGGCACACTTTTTATGTCCAAATACCTGGACAAGCTCTTTGGCAATAGCTGAGGTATTACGCAAAGGAATGGCTTCAGGATACCCTGTGGCATAGTCCAGTATTACCAGTATGTGCTGATCCATGTCAATTCTTTCAAAAGGCACTTCAATTATCAGTAAAGGTACCAACGGACTGTGGAAATGGGATGATGGTGCAGACTACTGACAATCCGGGCACGATTCTTTGATACCTGCATGTAAACCAAGAATCACTGGGTTATTCTCTCCTTAGTTTTCTATATACACAGGTGTCCAACTCATTATCTGACCATGGGCTAAAGCTAATACTATCCGGCGATGGGGTTTCGGGACCACTAGCAGTTCTATCACCTCCTCCCCTCGCTTTACCACTTGATACAGCAAGTTATTTTTAGGAGCTATGTAGGATCTACCTCTTCCTTAGGCACACCAACAGTTTCCCTTTCAATTTTGCAATCAAGAGTCTTAAGGGAGTTCAGATGTTTCCTCAGCAGGGGGAGCTCTATCCTCCTGACTCTTTTGTTTTCCCTCTCTCCCCCCTATAGCTTCATGAAGTAGTGAGGGTACTACTCCCACTATGTGTCAAAATGCCCCAAGGGGTATCAGTCTCAACCATAGCAGTCTAGTAGTCGTGTGTCACCATATATGCAAGTAACCCCAATAGTGCTAGGGTGTAACTTTGCAGGGTTCAAAGTCTAGCAGAGCAGTGACTGGCTTTCCATCAACTAAAATCGCACACATTTGTTTTTCCATGTGTCCCTGACATGATGCAGTACATTCTACCTGTGAAAAAAAGACATGCTTTTTTCAAATAAGCATTATTGCACTGCGTTGGTTCATCACTTAGGGAACAGCAGCAATATTACCTAACGCATGGTAACGATAACATTTTATGGGTTCTGTACCCAGTCCTCTAAACTGCCTCAGAGACCCTCCTGACCTATTTTTCCAGTCTCCAAGTCCTTAGCCCACAGTTTCATTATTTGTAGCAACCAACAGTCTTGCAATTTTCCCCCAAGCCTTTGAACCCTGGAACAGGTGTATCGCGTCATCTGGGTGGTCTTTCACTGCTAAATACATTGGGGTGGGGCACAGATAAGTTCATCAAGTCCTCAGCAACAGTATACCTCTCCACCAGGTCCGCTAGCCGGTCTGCAGACTTAGGGTCTCCATGGCTGACCCACTTCTTTAAAGTGGCAGGGAGCGCACGCAGATAGTGATCCATGACCACACGCTCCACAATCTTAAGGGCTGACAGTCTCGGGCTGTATCCACTTCCTGGTAAGTGGCTGCAGATCAAACATCTGGGAGAGGGAGGGTTTGTCAGAACTATCTGACCACTGATGCACCCACTGAGCTCTGACTGCAGAACTTCCACTTTCATTGTCTCGTAATCCCCGGCAGCCTCTGGTTTTAGGTCAGAATAGGCTTTTTAGGGTTCAACCATCAGAAAAAGTGCTAGCAGTCTGGTCCGCTGCTCTTTTTGCCATTCTTTCTGAACAGCAACTCTCTTGAAAGTTGTGAGGTAGGCCTCCACATCTGCAGGTGTCATCTTCTGCAGGTAGTAGCTGGCACGCATCATTTTCTGTTTTACCGGCAGCGCACCTGTGGACTTCTTCTTTAATTCCATCAGGTGTTAGGTCACCTCCTTGGAGAGCTCTTGGTCCGCTTGTTGGTTCTCTGCAAACTGGCGATTCGCCTCCTGCTGCGCTGCAGTGGTCTCTGCGAAATAGCGGTTGGTTTCTTGTTGGGTTGCAGTGGCCTGCAGCAAGGCTCTTATTATATCCTCCTCCTTCCTCCTTGCTAAGAAAGTTGCCCGCATCCTTCACCATATGTGGGGGTTAGCTCAAATGGGGATCACTTTCCCTGGGAAAAAGGCCAGACGGCAGAACTTTCTTAAAAGTCTGACCTGTAGTCAGTTTTATTTAAAAGGTTGCATGAAGATCTAACAAAACTGAAAATAACGAACAGAAGAGATTATCTCACATTTGAAGAGCTTCTCCCAATCACCAACAAAACAAATATGGTGCAAACCTTTTTACTTCTCTCACAAAGCAATCCTCACATCGATAGCTTTCAGGTTTGGCCTCCTGAGTCCGAAGCCAAGAGAAACCTCTAGCTCCATTACTTCTTTAGGTATACCACCTGCTGGTGGTCACTAGTGGAACACAAAATCTGGTCCGAAACCAGCACTGCCAAGGTGGCCTGGAAAACCCAGACCAGATTCCACCCTAGTTTCCTACATATAAACGCATGCAAGGTGACACACAGCATCCATCAATCACCTCGCCTTTTATAATGTCACAGAAAACAAAAATAAGTTTCAGAACTTTTTTTAAAAGTTATCAAATAAAAATGCCAGTACTGTATAAAATCCCCCCAAAATGATTCCTTTTGGAAAGTTAGATGCCCATAGGCGCTTTTTCTTTTTTTGCCACAAATTTTTGAATGCGCAGGGGCGCCGCCCCCCATCCATGCGTTCGGCCCCCTAATCTGCATGAAAATTCGCTATTGTCACACCGATCCTCCTGGCCAATCAGGAAATGCGTCCGATACGCGCTTCCTGATTGGCCGCAAGGCTAACCCCATGCCATTGGCCGAGGAGGAGGCGGGAGCGGAAGGACTGGAGGAGACGTGCCGCCGGTCACCGGGACTGAGGAGAAGCCGCCCGCCGCCGCTACAGCTCCAGGTAAGTAAGGGGGCATGCACGCTGATCTCTGCATTGGGGGCATGTATGCTGGTCGCTACATTGGGGGCACGCATGCTGGTCACTACATTGGGGGCACGCATGCTGGTCACTACATTGGGGGCACGCACGCTGATCTCTGCATTGGGGGCATGTATGCTGGTCACTACATTGGGGGCACGCACGCTGATCTCTGCATTGGGGGCATGTACGCTGGTCACTGCATTGGGGGCATGTATGCTGGTCACTGCATTGGGGGCATGTATGCTGGTCACTGCATTGGGGGCATGTATGCTGGTCACTACATTGGGGGCACGCACGCTGATCTCTGCATTGGGGGCACGCACGCTGATCTCTGCATTGGGGGCACGCACGCTGATCTCTGCATCGGGGGCACGCATGCTGATCTCTGCATTGGGGGCACGTACGCTGGTCACTGCATTGGGGGCACGTACGCTGGTCACTGCATTGGGGGCACGTACGCTGGTCACTGCATTGGGGGCACGTACGCTGGTCACTGCATTGAAGGGGGCACGCACGCTGATCTCTGCATTGGGGGCATGTATGCTGGTCACTGCATTGAAGGGAGCACGCACGCTGATCTCTGCATTGGGGGCATGTATGCTGGTCACTGCATTGGGGGCATGTATGCTGGTCACTGCATTGGGGGCATGTATGCTGATCTCTGCCTTGAAGGGGGCATGTACGCTGATCTCTACATTGAAGGGGGCATGTACGCTGGTCACTGCATTGAAGGGTGCATGTACGCTGGTCACTGCATTGAAGGGGGCATGTACACTGGTCACTATGCATATAAAGGGGGCACGCTGGTCACTGCATTGAAAGAGGGCAGGCTGGTCTCTCTGCATTGAAAGGGGACACACTATACCTTAATTACTGAAGGCCCCTTTCACACTTTTGCGACCTCAAAGTCACGCAATTTTTTACAGCGTTTTTTGCCGCAAAGCAATGCCTATTACATTTTCCTGTTTGCCCCCCCCCCCCCCCCCCAAAAAAAAATGTTGAGCACCAGCCACCACTGCATATAAATGTATAGGTCTTACACAGAAGGAAGAGATGAAGGGGGTAATGTGCAGATGCACAGAATATGAGTTGATACACAGGCCATTGTAAACCCTACACTGTTTACATTTGTGTTGCTGAGACAGGAAAAGATTTGGGTTCCCCTGATTCAAGTGTGTGCAACCACAGATGCAAACGCACCTATCAAGAGTATTCGCTCCTTCAATGCAGTTGGGAAGCAAGGATGTCATTGGCTTCATCCAACCTGAAATAACTTTCAGCATTTTTCAGAGCCTTGTTAGGATTTTAGAGAGAAATTGCGGGCTGGCATGTTCACATTTTCTCAGACAACTGAACTATGGTGCCCTACACCAATCAACAGGGAGGCACCAAGTCAAAACAACTTATAAGAAGAGCTTATCAGTTGCTAACATGGGCAGAAACAAATCTGGCTTCAATTTCAGCAGTCCACATTAAAAGGGATAACAGCATCTTGACAAACTTTCTCTGCAGAGTATCCCTGGATCCAGCAGAATGGGAACTGCATCGGGAAGTTTTCAATAAGCTGAAACAAAGATAACAAACTTCTGCTATGGGTCTGGTTGCTACGGCAGAAAACAGGAAGATTAAATGATTTTTCGCTCTCTCTCTCTCTCTCTCTCTCTAGAGAGAGAGAGAAGCACTGGGCACAGATTCTCTGGTGCTTCCATGGAGCTTCCAACTGGCTTATGCCTTCCCACCTCTACATCTGCTTCCAAGAGTTCTGAAAAAAAGATTGAGTAAGTGAGAGTGATAGTCATCTCTCCTTCTGGCCAAAAGGAGCCTGGTCTTACTATTGAAAGCACTGGCAGAAGAGCCACCTTGGATTCTACCACTGAGCAAGGATCTGTTGGTACAAGGAATGTTTCATCCCCAGTTAGGTACATTGAAAATGTCAGCCTGAATCCTGAACAATCATTTTTATAAAACAAAGGATTCTAGACCAGAGTTGTAGATACTCTTACTCTGTTGAAGAATAAGAAAGAAGTTATGTGACAGCCAAAGTTTGGAAAAAAAAAGCCATGGCAAGTGGACAAAATCCCAACTAAATATCTACTGTGCTGGAATTCTTTCAATAGTAAAAAGGATCACTAGAAACCATCCTTGTGGTGACTCCATGGGACCTCTCCTTAGTCTTAGTTGGTCTTTTGAGCCACTGGAAGAAACTTTTGTGAAATCTTTGACCATGAAGGTAGCATTCTTGATTGCTATCACATCAGCTCAAACTACAAGCTATATTTATAAAAGAACCATATTTTGAAGTATTTTCCAACATGTTAATCCTGAAAGTGGACCCCACATTTCTACCCAAGGTAGCTCCAAATTTACTTCGCTCCTAGGAGATTGTTATCCCATTCTTTTTGCCAAAAATCCAAAGAACCAAAGGGAAACAGAATGTTTTATCTCTGAATGTCAGGATCTGCATCCTAAGATACGTAAATGTTTCTAAACCATTCAGAAAGATAGCAGCAATACTTGTCCTTTACAATAACAAAAAGGTAAAGCGACATCTAAAAACTCTATTGCTAGGTGGATAAGAATGACCATTCGTCTAGCATTTTCCCTGCTAAGTTTAGAATGCCCTGGGTAAGCTCTGAACAAGGGTTTACACATGGCTGAGGATTGTCCACATGTCAGCATTGGGTCAGTTAGAAAAGGGGAGTGAATTTACATGGTCCCTATACCCAGAAGTATCGGGTATTTCTCTTCAAAACCAGCAATGAAACAAGCAGTGGTGGAACAAAGGTAAGGTAAATAAATGCAGGTAGCAGTGCCGGGCTTTAAACTGAACCTGTTTCATTGCCCTGTGTAAGTGATGTTCTCCCTGTAGACTTTACAGCTTTCTACATGCTCTGTCTGCATCTGCCCACTTTCTTTATGGCGACAATTTCAACTTATTTTATATTCGCAATATCTCGATGTAATAAACTGTAAGTCACGGAGAAGCAATGTCATCATAATCTTCATATCACATTTTACTACACAGTAAATACAGTTAGGGTTTTCCCATCTGTGCTATTTTGACTTATTTGAATAGGATTACCCAATTACTAGCTTCTAGAGAATTCAAATAATGTGTAGTCATATCTTAATATAGAAGTAATTATTCTGTGTGGTTTTCATATGTCTAGCTTGCAGTTGTCATTATTTACAGTTTTTACACATGTAATACTTTCTGTACTCTGCACAAATTAAGCCGGCCATACATAATTTGAAATTCCGCCGGCTCAGCAGCAGCAACATGTATGGGCAGCCTGGTTGTACACAAGTCGATCTATCAATCGACATATGTACAATCAGCCTGTCGGGTTTATCCCAAACGATCAGAGCTGGCAGCACTTATATTCTGGCTGTGTGGGAAGGCTCCCCGCTGTCAGAATAGAATACCACAGCAGGAAGGATTCCCACCTAACCTGCTGGTTAAACAAAAAAAAAATATTAATATATGGGCTGCCTTATATCCACTTTTTGTTCTTGTTATGAGACACTCAGAAGCCTGCACGTGTATTATGGATGCCCTGCAAGATCAACTCTGCATAAGCAAAGAAAAGGTTCACTTTAAATACCATGCATTCATAAATTATTCAGACCCTCTTCACTTTTTTCAATTTTGCTATGTTGCAGCATGATACTACAGTTGTTTGTATTCTTTTTTTTCCCCTTATTTTTCTACACTTTGTACCCCATAATGACAAAGTGAAAACAGAATTTTAGAAATGTCTGTGAATTTATTAAAAAGAAAACTGAAATATCATATCTACTTAAATATTCAGACCTTTTACTCAGTACTTTGTTGAAGCACTTTTGGCAGCGATTACAGCCTCAAGTCTTTTTGGGTAAGACAAGACAAGCTTTGCACACCTGGATTTTGTGCCATTTTCTTTGCAAATCCTCTCAACCGCAGTCAGGTTTGATGAGGACCATCATTGGTGGGCAGCCAACTTCAGGTCTCTCCAGAGATGTTCAATAAGGCTCAAGCCAGGGCTTTGGCTGGACCACGCTAGGACATTCACAGAGTTGTCCCTAAGCCACTCTTGTGTTGTCTTGGCTGTGTTCTTATAATCGTTGTCATGTTGGAAGGTGAACCCCCGGCCCAGTCTGAGGTCCTGAGCGCTGTGGAACAATTTTGCATTGAGGATATCTCTGTACTTTGCTTCATTAAGCTTTCCTTCAACCTTGACTAGTCTCCCAGTCCCTGCGGCTGAGAAACACCCCACCACATGATTCTGCCACCACCATGCTTCACTGTTGGGGTGTATTGGGCAAGTGAGGAGTGGGGCCTGGTATCCTCCAGACATAATGTTTAGAATTGAGGCCAAACCGTTTAATCTTGGTTTCCTAAGACCAGAGAATCGTGTTCCTCACAGTCAGAGTCCTTTAGGTGCTTTTTTTTTTTTTTGCAAACTCCAAGCGGGCTTTCATGTGTTTGGGCTTTATGGCAGAGGGACTAGATGGAAGCCTCTCCTCAGTGCAAGTTTGGTGGAGGGCTGCAGGAATGGTTGTCCTTCTGGAACTTTGTCCCGTCTCCACACCTGATCGCTGGAGCTCAGACCGAGTCACCATAGGATTCATGGTCACCTCTCTTACTAAGGCCCTTCTCCCCTGATTGCTCAGTTTGGCAGGGCAATCATCTCTCTGAAGAGTTCTGGTTGTGCCAAACTTCCTCCATTTGAGAAATATAGAAGCTGGCCACTGTGCTCTTGGGAACTTTCAGTGCAGCAGAAATTTTATCTAGCCTTCCCCAGATCTGTGCCTTGAAATAATCCGGTCTCTGAGCTTTGAAGGCAGTTTCTTTTTGACCTCATGGCTTTTGCTCTGATACAGTATGCAATGTCAGCTGTGAAGCCTTTTAGGCCCGTTTCACACTGGCGGAGCCTGCCAGCAGATCTGTCCACTCAGCAGGGGATCTCTCCACTAATCCCCGCTGAGCAGGCAGATGGCAAGTTCGTGTCTGCTCCGCATCAGCGGACACAGAGCGCTGTCCTCTATGCGGTGTCAGATAGAAATGGACCGCTTTTCTGTTTGCATCTGACTGTCATCCAATCTGATGGACCGGATAGGGAATGCCATCTGTCTGTTTTTAGTAGCAGGATCAGATGTCGGTGGGTGTCAGCGGACACATCGCTCCATAGAAAGCATTGGATGGTCCAATCCGGTCCGCCCGAAAAAACAGACAAATGGACCCAATCAGTCTGTGAGTGTGAAAGGGACCTTATAGAGAGGTGTGTGCTTTTTCATGTCCAATCAATTTAATTTACCACAGGTGGACTTCAATCAAGGTGTAGAAACATCTCAGCAGCAATCAAGAGAAATGGGAGGCACCTGTGCTAAGTTGTTGTGCCAATCTGATATTTTGGAATGTTAGCTTTTCTCTTAAGATGCAGTTTGGTTAATTTAAATTAATCACTAGTAATAATGTTGACAGGTAGTGGGAATCCAAGCTGTAGGATATTTTTATAGAATTATTATTTATTTATGTTTTACTAGTCTAGCGGGACTGCGCTATTGTGGTGGACAGTCAGGACACTAAATGATAATTTTGACACTTTTTGAGGGCCAGTGACACTAATACAATGATCAGCGCTAAAAAAACGCACGGTCACTGTACTAATGACTGGCTGGGAAGGGGTTAACATCAGGGGCTATCAACGGATTAAATGTGTTCCTAGCTGTTTTTTTTACTAAACTGTGGGAGGTGCTTTTACAAGTGGAAAGCATAGATCCGTGTTTCTGATTTACAGAAATACAGGATCAATACCTTCCCTACTGACAGAATGGCAATCTGTCTTATTTACATAGGCAGACTGCCATTCTGCCTGTGTAAGGAACGATCACCGGGTGCTGGTGGACATAAAGTCCACGGTACCCGCAGATCAGCTCCCGCTGTGAATTATCACAGCGGAAGTGGGCCGCCAGCAGCGCGCCCCCAACCTGGGATTGCTAGTTCACGTACTAGGTACGTGATCCAGCACAGGAGAGCCGCCTTATATGTACAGTATACAGTTGGCAAGCAGTTAAAAGTTATTTTCCACTTTTATGTTCTGTCACAATGCAAGCCTTGTAGCAAAAGATAGAAACTAGTGTCCCACAGTCTGAAAACATGGAGCCACCAGGCCACCTAACCTCTGGATTTTTATTACATCTACCCAGATCATCTCAAAGCCTGGAATGAATTAATCATTTTAAAAAACACAAGCCTTCTATTGAACTTTAAACAGAAATAACTTATTAGTAATTAATTTGAAGGAAACAATCAGCTAAATTGAAGGTTTGCATCTGAGAGCCTATTGTTCTTCACTTGCAGTGACGCAATTTATAATAAAGGGACAATTTATTTTATTGCACACCTACCTAGCTACTAATAACATATTTGTTCTAGCTCTGTGGAATAGCTCCCTAAAACAAACCTGTATTGAGTCCAGTTCTTTGGGGTACTTGGTGCGCACCAATAGTTTAACACTATGAGTGTAAGAGGAATTATGCGCACAAAGCTTGTCTCTTGTCACAGTGTTCTACACTGAGGCTTGATAATGTCCTCTATCACATTAGAATGGCTATTTGATGGAAAATCCAGCCAGCATCTCCCGTGATGAACCTGGAGGAAACAAAGCACAAAAAATACAGATACTATTCTTGTATTTGCTGTTATCTGCAGTAATTCACAGTGTAAACAGTCAGCCAATATATGAGATTGGCTCTTTATCTACTATTCCCTCTAGAACACACTGTCGATAATCATCTGATATATTGCTCTTCACTATTAGCTCATTAACAATGTAATGTAACTGTTCTCCCAGGACGCTCATTTCTATGTTCCTGATCAGGATAGTGACAGATGCTCTTTAAATGTATAAACTGTTTGCGGTGACAGTGTGTTGTTGGTACCATTGGCTGGGTCACACAACTACCTGGAAAAAAAAATGCAAGATATTAAAGTATGATTCAACAAGTTTGTGTAAAGTTTTGCTTGTCATCTGATTTAGGGCTTATGCCGACAGGCTTTTTTTCATGTCAAAACTGCTTCTCATCCCTTAAAAGTTTCTCAGAATGCAAAAGCAGCTTAATGCAGGTCAATCACAGGTCGAATGTGCCTGTCATTGAATTCTAAATAATCCCAAAAGCATCTCAAGCTGGTGTCAAAAAGTAAGCTGTGTTTGGCCATCACCACAAAGCCTATCAGTCTTTTAAGCTTAGGGTCACATTGAATGCATGTTTGAAATGATGTGAATTTAGCTGAACTTGCACGTTGTGAAACCGGCATTTCAGTCCGACTTGCCTTTCACAGACATCACTGCGGGTTCCTGCACAGATACCTATTGAAATTGTCCCCGAAGTCTCCAAAAGTAGGAAATCGATGCGGTGCCACAAACTTGGCGTCGCACCGATTCAGACGATGCAAATGCCGGCAATTGGCTATGATTTGACATGCGATTTGACTTGTCAAATCGCATGTCAAGTTGGACCAATGTGAATGTAGGCTTAAGGATAAGTCCAGGCAAAACCTGACAAATGCTGAACCTTTTCTGTGCCACATTCGGAACCTAATAAATTGAACCTATCTTATTCTGCAGCCAAACCTGGTCTGGTCCCACGCTGAGCTGTCAGCGACGGCTTCAGCGTGGAGGCGGGTGCAGGAGGCACTCAACAACGGAAGCCCCATTGTAAGTTTATGGGTGACGTCACTTCCCATTCATTTCATAGCCATTGTCGGTCCTCTCCTGCACAGAGCTTCTGTCACTGGAGACCGGATTGGGTGTAGAATGGGTAAGTACAGCGATTTTTGCTTTACAGGGTTAGATAGATTAGGTTTAGAATGTGGCACAGAGCAGGTTTAGTGTTGTTTGATTTTGCCTGGACTTACACTTTAGGCTGAAGCTTATGGGGAATAGTATGGCTTTAACCACTTGCCTACTGGGGCAATCGTTACATTTTTCACATACATGTTAAAATCAAATTTTTTTTTTCTCTAGGAAATTACTTTGAACCCCCAACCATTATATATTTTCTAAAGGGCTTGGAGAATAAAATGGTGGCTGTTAGAATCTATGTCACACGATATTTGCGCACCCTTTTCTTAAATGCTAATTTTCAGGAAAAAAATACACTTAAATTAATTTAGTGCACACAAACACAATATGATACTGAATTTGTGGCAAAATATAAAATATGATGATGATACCAGGCATGTCAAGATGTAAAACTGCACACGCCTGTGAAATGGTGACAAAAAAAGTACATAAAATTGTCCATAGACCTTTTAAAATCCTTAACTATTTATCCATTTAGAAAGGTTAGCTATGGCACCAGAGAAAAACAACACATATAATGGAGAGGCTGCACACCCCAAATATGAACTAGAAGAACAAGAGCAAAAACCACCAGGGGTTTTATGGCAGAAAAAAATGTATAGAATTATATAGAATGTATAAGACTAAAATTTTATATATAAAAAATTCTTTATTGATAAATAGAGAAAAATAGTAAAAATCCCGAAAGGGAAAGTTTGTAAATTATGAGCTCTGGTTACAAGCAAAGCAATATGACCTTGCACGAGTGAACAACAATCGCATAATGCAGATCATCCAATGGAATGCGGAAACCTGACGCGTTTCGACCTATAGAGTAATGTCTTCCTCAAGGGGTCTGTGATGTCTGGAAGACATGTTTTACAATTAAGGCACATACAAAGATTATATGATATAACATCAATGTATACAGACATGTAGAATAACTTTACCATATTAGCGACATGACGCGTTTCGACCTATGGAGTAAGGTCTTCCTCAAGGGGTCTGTGATGTCTGCAAAAGACATGTTTTACAATTAAGGCACATACAAAGATTATATGATATAACATCAATGCATACAGACATGTAGAATAAACTTTACCATATTAGCGATATCAATCAAGGACAAGAGAACATATTCGTGACTGAAGAGTCGTCTCCCAAAATGGAGGTATTTCCATTCTCGCAAGGGGTGGTCGAGAAGATGCACCAGACTACAAGAAGCCACATCTGTGGCCTACCACATAGGGGCAAAATACCAGCCTGAAAAAATATTAGTGTTCATTTACTAGGGAAAGGAGACCTATGTCTATATTCTAGTGACTGTGGAAGATGATAGAAAACACCCAATGTGTCCTGTTACCTGAAAGACAAGAGAAGAAAGGAAAGGAAAAAAAGAAAAGGAAAAAGGGGGAAGAAAAAGAGAGAGAGAGAGAGAGAATGGAAAGAAAAAATGGAAAAGAGAAATGGGAGATGACTGATGAACGTTGTCCTATAAACGAACACCAGTTCAAAGGTGGAAAGGGGTAAATGAACCAAAATACATACAATGCACACATAGACAATTAATATATATGATGCACAACATGTACTTTAGTATTAGAAAATATATCAAGATAAGACAATGAGAAAAAAACAGAACCTTTTAACAGCCAAAGGTAGACACTGTCAGTGGAAAAGGTATGTTAATTCAGTGTGTCCAAAAAAGGACAGCCGGAGGCTTTCTGTGAATTACAGCTACGTAGACTCTACCAAAAAGAAAAGGCTCAGTTTTCCAGAATGCCAAAATCAAAAATAATAAAAGTGGTCCCCGAAGCACCAAGAGGAGATAAGGAAAGCAGTATAGAGTAAACATCAGGTGAAGGACATAATCATTTCCAACTTACTATTGTTGCAACGGTGTGGAAAGAATGATTCCTCAGATCAAAGTGTTTCCATGTGGGAGCACCAGTATTATTGCTCTCACTCTTTTTGCATCAATACCCCACGTGTGGTTCTGAACCTAAGTATCCGTTTGCATTTGTGTGCAAGCATAAGGGCACAGGAGGTGCTTTATATATATATATATATATATATATATATATATATATATATTTTTTTTTTTATTATTATTATTTATTTTTTTACTATTTTATTTAAACGTTTAAAGGTGCAGAATAATGTTTTTGCCACTTGACTTCACTTGTATGTATGCTTATTTTATACTGTTGTTCAAAGTACTAGAACTTCCAAAATCAGCCTAAATAATCCTGATAATCAGTACAGGTTTCTTATAACATAATCTCACTGCCTCTTGGTGATTGGTGAAGAGATATGTCAGAATGGAGTTGACCTTTTGTGAGAAAAAGCAAAACCAGAAAAAAAAAAGTTAGCTGAGCGAGTTTCATGTTCTTTTCGGCTTATTGAATAGAAGCTGATGTCTGTTATAGGCAGTATTTTTCGCTTGTCTTTCCTAGATTGGTGCCACATGGACCATTTCCACATTAAGACCTGTGAATAATCAGTGGAAGCAGGCAGAATTTCATTGACTGCTATTAAATAACTTCCAGTAGCAATTTTTTATAGAGCAAAAGAACTGACTGCAGCTTACAAACTAAATACACTCTTTTGCTCCCCTTGTCACAAAACCTGGAAAACTTCCCATGAACAGCTTTGAGCTCCTGAAAAGCTGTATATAAACTGCTTAGAAGAAATTCAGTTGGACAAATTATTAAAGAGCGGATAGCCCAAATGTGAGCAGCCTTCTCGAGGATCAGAGAGCAGAACCTAAGGCCCCTTTCATGCAAGCTTTCCGATCCGATCCGCCTGTCAGTTTTTCAGGCGGACCTGCTCAGATGCTCCATGCAGCCCTATGAAGCAGCGGATGTTAGCGGAGACCTTTCTGCTGACATCCGCGGCTATCCGATCCAATCCTGTCTGTGAAATCTGGATGGATGGAAACCCTATTTCCATCTGTCTGGAGGATAAGATCGTATGAAAACGGACAGGCGGTCCGTTTTAATCAGATCTCCCATAGAAGAGAATTGGGCTCTGACAGCTCCGTCTCTTCAAAGTAAGCGTAGAGGGACTGGTCACCCGCCTGCTCAGTGGGGATCGGCGGATCGATCCCCGCTGAGCAAAACGGACTCCGTTGGGCGCACTGCCCATGTGAAAGGGGCCTAAGTTTCAGTATGTCACTGTACATGTTGGCATTCATGGTTCCCTCAATGAACTGTAGCTATAATAAAATATTTACAAAAATGTGAGGGGTGTACTCACTTAGAGATACTGTATGTGCGAATGCCCAGCACGCAATGGAGCCAATTCACACAGGTCCAGGGTGGCAGTGGTCTGCATTCTTGTGTGTGTTTGGGTCTGGTTCAGGTACGAATTCAGGCAAAAATTTGCACTTGAATCAGTAAACAGGGACGCACCGGACCCCATGCTGGGAACCGCAGCCGCACATATGTGAAACTGATCTTAAAGAGTAATAGCATTTTGCAGACTCCCATATGTAGGAAAGGCAGAGGTTTAGTAGTGGGTTTTTGGAAACGCACGTTCAGAGATTCTTAAGGGCTTCTATACAGTTGCAGTTGAGCCGCATTTTCCCCTCGCAACCTCCCATCCCCTTTAGGCCGCACAGGCAGCCAGGCAGAAGTTTACACATGCCAGGATATCGATGCCATGCTTTGTGGCAGCAGCAAAAATTATATTAGAAAGTACAGCACTAAAAGTGAAAACCTCTGACTCTAATCTCACTGATGAGCAAATATTTAAAAAAATGTCCCAATAAAAAACCAAGAGAGAAAAATAGTACAGTAGTCCCTCAGCAGTGTTGATTAGTAGGAAACCTATGAAAACTGGGTGGCACCTCACACACTCAAATCCTGCTTACCAGATAGCCAGTGATCCCCCATTAGAGTGGTCAATCTGCGCTTGTGTGTATTCCAGCTCATCAGCACAGACAATCATCCAGCATAAAGCACCATCCGGTATGAAGCACATCCCAAGGTAGATGTCAGTGGGTAAATTCCAGAACACCAGATATGTTCAGGTAGACGAAGCAAAAAATGGCCACAATAGTGTATTGCTGTTGAAAGCCACTATTAAGCTCAAATGCACTCACACATTCTCAGATTAGTACAAGCATGTAGCTGTATTGCAGACGCCAAAAATCCACAATTCCAAAAACAAAGATAGCCTATCCTCAACTGCGTATTCATAGTGGTGTGTGTACTTCCGCCTAACCGCTTTAGTCACAACTGACATCATCAGGGGCACCCTACCATCTGAATGTCGCAGCTGAAATCAAGACTCATCAGACCAGGCAACATTTTTCTAATCATCTTTGGTCCAATTTTGGTGAGCCTGTGTGAATTGTAGCCTCAGTTTCCAGTTCTTAGCTGACAGGAGTGGCACCCGCTGTGGTCCTCTGCTGCTGTATCCGACCTTCTTCAAGGTTCAATGTGTTGTGCGTTCAGAGATGTCCTTCTGCATACCTTGGTTGTAATGAGTGATTATTTGAGTTACTGTGGCTTTTCTATCATCTCGAAACCAGTCTGCCCATTCTCTGACATCAACAAGGCATTTTTGTCCACACAATTGCGACTGTTTTCTCTTTTTTTGGACAATTCTCTGCAAACCCTAGAGATGGTTGTGTGAAAATCCCAGCAGATTAGCAGTTTTTTAAAATACTCAGGCCAGCTCATCTGGCACCATCAACCCATTCTTTCTCATTCTGATATTCGGTTTGAACATTAGGAAGTCATCCTCACCACGTCTACATGCCTAAATGCATTGAGTTGCTGCCATGTGACTGGCTGATTGGCAATTTGTGTTACCAAGTAATTGAACAGGTGTACCTAATAAAGTGGCCAGTGTGTGTGTATATATATATATATATATATATATATATATATATATATATATATATATAGTGTATATTGACAGCTATATAGATTATGTGCTGTGCCTAGGTAAATGTATTCTTTGTAGATAAAGGTTTAGAAGTACAGTATATTCCTAACAAAATAAGCACTTCTGTCCTATTGCGGTAGAGCAGATAAAAAAAAAAAAAAAAAGTTCCCATTCCCCATTTGGGCACAGATTTAGGACCGATATCACCAATGGCAAAGCATAAAAGGATTTCACTATGATACCACCTTCTGCAATTAAAGCTCAAGATTCTTTAGGACACTCTTTTCTCATTCTTTTTTTTACCTTGGTGGAACCCTTGAAACAATTGTCAGGCCTCAAGGAACCCCTTCTAAAGCCAATTAATTGTTGGTCAGGGTAAAATGACTCTTACACTGGCGGTTAGTGAGACGAATGCCCCCCTTAAAGGAGAAGTACAGACAACGCTTGTTTTGCTGTACTTCTGTGGATCACAGGAGTGCAGTCCGTTTTGCACCCATGTGACCTGTTTTCAGAAGATAGCAGGCTAAAGTCACAGAGTCGGTCCGCAAGCCACTGAGAGCCTGAGCCAGCTGCTCCTGCCCCCTCCACAGCCCAGTGCTCCAGTGCAGGGGGTGGGGGGGGGGCTGAGCAGACAGCAGTAACTGACAGTTACCAGCTCTCTGCTAACGGAACCCTGAGAACTGAAGGATCTGTGGTCTTTGATCAATTGGTTCTCAGAGCCAGTGGGGGAAAGATGCAGCTTCGGACTGATGCTGTATCCACCTAGGTAAGTATGATTTTGAAAGAAAAAAAATCTCTTACCCCCGCCCCCCCCCCCCCGTTTACATCAGCGCGATTTGACATGTCAAATCACAGCCTATCCGGCACCATCCCAATCGGTGCGGCGCTGACTTTGCGACTACTTTAGGTGACTTCAATAAACATCTGTGCATGAATCCTCACCGATGTCTTTCAAGTCGCCCCCGTAGTCGGACTCTAATGCTGCTTTGGAGTCAGTGGAAGAAGATCAGGGTAAATGCATTGAGTTCCTGCCATGTGATTGGTTGGCTAATTAGCAATTTGTGTTACCAAGCAATTGAACAGGTGTTCCTAATAAAGTGGCGTGTGTGTGTGTGTAAAATAATAGAAGATGCAATCCAATTGTTGTTCCAAATATCCTTTACTTCTGATCTTCATACATATAAGTAAACATACATTTACAAGCGACTGCACAGTTTCAGACATGTATATGTCCTTCATCAAGCTGCATATATATATATATATATATATACACACACACACACACACACACACATGAGAAGTTAAGGGGTCACATATACCGTAAAAAAGGGTTGTAAAGGTTTGTTTGTTTATTTTCCCTAATAAAAATAAACTTGTTATACTTACCTATCTGCACTGGTTTTGCACCAAGCTCCTGTCTCCTCCCCTAATTGGGTGCCCCATGGAAAGCGGATTTTCATGGGGGCACCCGTGCAGGCACGCTCCCGAGTCCCACTGCTGCGTCCATTGACACAGACAGCGGGACTCGGCCCCACCCCCCATGTCACTGGATTTGATTGACAGCAGCGGGAGCCAATCGCTCCTGCCGCTATCAATCTGCCCAATGAGAAGAGAGACAACTGCTGGAGCCGCTGGGCTCGTGCTCATCGCTGGATCGGATTGGACTCAGGTAAGTAAAGGGGGGGGTCGGGGGGCAGCTGCATAGAGTGCATTTAGGGGAAAAAACATTGAGACTTTACAATCATTTTAATTGCCCCTAATATTTGTATGTATGCATGTGAGATAGGGATTGTAAGCTTCTTCAGTGCAGGAACTGATGTGAATGTACAGTATGTAAAGCACTATGTGCAGTATATGGTTAGCGCTATACAAATACATATAATAAAGTAAATTGATGAACCTAAGTGCAATAATATAAAGTAGGACATGGAACTTCTCATTCCTGTACAGTCATCAGTACTGCCTTCCCCAGAGCTGCTCCTGGATGGCAGAGCCATATGTCCATCGCACAGGAAAGTATTAAGACTATTTATTCTGCCGCTGCTTTCACTTCATTTATTAGGATTTGGTCCTCTCTGCTGACAAGATGTACTAAATACACTAGAATAACAGAAAAGGACATCTACATTCCCCAGCCATTTACATTAGCAGCAGTCATCCCAAGAATATATGTGAAATAAAAAGGCAAATCTTTTCCCCAGCTCCCTCCACTGGGACCCCGAGCATTAGTAGGACAAACAGCTTTCAATTAAGTATCCACAAAAAATAAGTGCTTTAAACGTAATTCAGCTGGATTTATCCAAGTAATAATGTTAGAGGGAGCTTTATTGGCACTTCAGGGAGTGTCTTCCATCCCCAGAGCCAAATCTCCCCAGCTGTGACAGTACCATGTGGCACCTGCACATGATGATTCATCTCCTCCACCTTGCTGGGATGCTGGCTCTGCCCCCTGACTGGTACCTATATATACAGGAGACCTGAGCCCGTCCTATCACACCTGACCTACACAGCCATGGGGATAGTCGCCCTCCTCTTCCTCGCCTTCCTCTCCTGTGCCAGAACGGCTCAGCCTCACCAAGCAGATGAGGACTCCGCTGAAAACTTCATGGAAGTGCCTCCTAATCTCCTAGAGTCACAGGTAAGACAAGCTTCCAGGTGAGCATACTATACAGGAACCATCCACAGGTACACACAAGAGCAGAATGTGTGCTTTACAGATAGTTTAGATGTCATGCATTTTATTTTTAGTTACCATGATATGCAATATACTTACAGGTAAGATAGTCAATGTGCACAGTTACAGATCACAGTACAGTCTGTTATCGATTTTCTTTTTCTTATGGCCAACCACTGTTTAGTATACCTATGAATGGGTTCTAGCAGGAAAAAAAAAAAAACTTGAAATGTTAAACTTTGAACCCTTTTACATAATCTTGCTGTAGTTATCCTTTCATGTTTATTATGTAATAAACTCATAATAGTGTTGTAATACACGCATACTATTACTTTAATGTACTCCTACTATTGATGTAATAAACCCATACTATTACTTTAGTGTACTCCCACTATTGATGTAATAAACCCATACCATTGATGTTATATATTTATACTATTAATATAATATACTCATACTATTACTTTAATGTACTCATGCTATTGATGTTATACAGGCATACCCCACTTTTAAGTACACAATGGGACCAGAGCATGTATGTAAAACGAAAATGTACTTAAAGTGAAGCAATACCTTTTTTCATTTCTCAATGCATGTAAATACACTAGCTCCATAGGATATCTTGGTCAGCTTGACATGGCATTGCTCCCAAACCATGTGACAAGGACACCAAGCTTGGGGAGCATGTTAAGGGGATCCAGGACTATGACATTGTAGATTACCTAGGCAAGCTGGCCGACCACAAACAGGATATGTTGTAGTCCTGTGTCCCCTCTCGGTGCTCCCTAAGTTTGGTATCCCTGTCACTTATGGTTTGGGAGCAGTGCCATGTCAAGCTGACCAAGATTTCCTATAGACGCCAATGTTAAAAACCAGGAGTAGTGTCATGCCAAGCTGAACAAGCTGTGTCCTTACTCGCGAGTGTACTTAAAGCGGGGTATGCCTGTATAGTCATACTATTGACCTAATATGCTTATAATCCCGCAGAACATATTGGCATTCTAAAGTTTTGGTATACTCAGTGGTGTAAAATTCTAAATCCCCATTAAGCAGAGTAAAGTTAGAACTATGAAAACTTATTTTTGATTGCTCAGTATATATTTGTCACCAATGTTGATGTAATAAAAAAGAAAACTAACCTCCTACAACCACAGACGTAGCCTAACTACCCCTGAAAGTCTTTTCTTCTTTGTCATGCTAATCCTTTGGCCTCAATACTTTCTCAGCCACTAGAAAAAGTAGGGTGGGTAGATAGGTGGTTAAAAGGCTATTGAAGATTGGTAAAATCAAGGTGGGCTCCTACCCATCCAATTTTATAGGGTTTGATGAGCCGCAGCAGTCCTGCAATGTGCATGTTGTATTTAACCAATGCAATGCAAAGTATCCACATAAAACATGTATCCCGGACAGAACATTGAGATGCTTTACATATAGGCACACTATGGGGCCACTAATCCCAGGGTTCAGTATGCAGCCCAGTGTATATAGAGCAGTGTCTGCAAATACCTGTATGCAAGCCACAACTTTTAACTTAATTTGTTGCACTTGTGGTCTCATTTCTCTCATGGCAGAGTACTTTAAATAAGATCACAGACTTGTAACCTGCTTTATGTCAGTTTATTTACATTAAAGTAGATGTAAACCCCCAAATTAATGGCATTTAGTTGGAAAAAAAAGAGGCACAGTGGGCCATAATTACTATTTTTATACAATGCTTGTTTTTACCCTCTAATTAATCATTTGTTGCATCTGGGCTGCTGATCTCTCCTGTTTACATGCACTCTGATAGTGATCACATTCCATTCTCTTTAAAAAAAAAAATGGCTGCTTCTACATACGTTTTGTGTTTTGCCTGTAGAAGCACCTCATTGTTATCCTATGTGTCCATGCACATTAGGACAAATAGAGGCTCAGTGTTTAGAGGCAGGAAAAAAAAAAAACCCTTCTGGTTTGTGTTTGAAGCTTTCTGGCAGCAAAAAATGCAAAACTCCTAAACTATGTACAAAAAAATGCTCCATTATAACGTTTTTTTTCTGCCAAGGGAACTGGCGTTTTTTTTTTTTAAGCCCAGGGTGCATGGAGCCTTAGGGTGGTTTTTACTGGTGACAACAGTGAACCATGCCTGTATAAGGCTGGGTTCAAACTTATGCGATGCTGGGACCACCGCGAACCCTGTGCAGGTTCCCGCATTGCATGTGTCTTGCAGGCATTTCACAATGCCCTGTGCGAACTGCTGCTGGTGTCAATACAAAGTTAATAATACCCCCAGATCGGTTCGCAGATCGCAGTGTGAACTGACAAATGGTGCAGGAATAATTTCCCGTGCTCTGTCTGTGCTGCATTGTTATGAGTTACACTGTTCCCAGCTCTCTCTGAGGACTACAAAACATGTCCTCTTATATTAGAAGAGGGACTGGTGTTGTGTAGTCCTGTCCTAGGTTGACAACACTGCTTCTCTATAGATACAGTACAGGGGGTCAGCATTGTCACCCTAGGACTGGTAGGATCACTAGGTACAAATAAAGAGAATACCGGCTGTGGGAAGGTCATTGTTTTATGTTGCCCTTTTCACGCAGAATACTTATGGAGGTCTGTCTCTAATCAATCTGTATGTCAAGTCATGTTTTTGTATTATGACGCATTCCACTAAATAAAGAATTCAAAAACATAAATAAAAAGGTAAAAAGCCTTCAAATGTTCACCTTTTTACAAAAACGAAAATAAACTAACTCACGGCACACTAATCCCCCCCCCCCCCCCCCAACCTGGTCCCTGCTGAATTTACCTTCTTACAATGATTACTTTCTGCCATGCATGCTAGCAGAGTGAAAAGTGCAGTACACAGCCTAGAATAGTGAGCGGTCATTGGTCAGTGCCAACATGCGGACACTCACTGGCCAATGAGATTCTCTTTGTTCTGGGAGGGAGACTGAAAAAGAGAGAAGGGTTCAGAAGAGTGTGGTTTTCAGATTATTGGCACTGCTACATCAGCTAGCATGGGTGGCAGAGAATAATCAAAGAAGCTAAAGGGACTAGGGGTTGGGGAGGCTGTTCTGAGATAGTTGACCTTTTGAGTTTTTGTGAGTAGAACCAACCCTTAAAAAAGAAAACTAATGCACCTGCCTCATCTTAGGCTTCATGTACATTACAGCTCCTAAACCTGAGTTTAGGAGCTTTTGCTGTTTTTTTTTGCCAAAGCTCCTAAACTCAACTCCATAGCCTGTGCGTCCATGTACACATAGGCTTTTACCAGAGTTTAGAAGCTGCTGCAGTTAGGGGCTCTTCAACCTCAAACACCCACACCTGAACACCAAAGTATTGTGTTCAGAATAGGAATGTTTTGACCACCGGCCGCAAAACGTGGCAAAGTCGTGGCACAATCTGTCGTTTTCCTGCAGCTGGCGGTCAAAGTAGGCTATATGTACATGAAGCCTAAGGACTGGTAAGCTGCAATATATGCGTTTTGTTCTTGGGTTTACAGATTTCCTCAATAAAAACAATGTCCCTGCTAGGAACTGAAGCCAAAGACCCCAGCACAATACTGATAGCCACTAAGCCAAGACTAATAATACTGTTAATCTATGTTTCTTTTTTCACTTCTGTTTAGTTGGATGAAAGCATCTCATCGCAGCCCTTCTCACAAGAAAAAGGCGCATTGAGCTCCTTTTTAAAAACTCTTCTGCACTGGAGGACATCACGCAGCTCCTTCCACTTCCAACCACAAAGGTAACAGCCGCATGGCTCCTTGCCCTAGCTGTGTCTATGTGTCTTTATCAAAGCTGGCCAAATCTCAGCAAGAGCACCTTACTGTGTGAACTTAGGACAGCGTCCTGGCTTGGAGGAACCCAGCCTCAAATCTGAGTGAGACAAGTACGCCTAGGGAAACCCAAAGGAGCTATTGCCAATAACATCCAATCAAATGTAGTTTTACAGTTCTGGTGCAGAGTAAACCCTTTAGCCTTTAGAGTTTAGGTCATCATAGGTTACTGAGCATCTACGACTCAGAAACTGTATCTATGCCCAAAAAAACAAAGGTCCATAAAGAACTGTCATCTCTGCGTTATACAGCATTTTATTTACAACAAATGGCACCAGTACACACAATTTGGGGAAATTCATAAAGGGTGTCATAGGCAACCTTTAGAATTCTGTGTGGGCACAGCTCGGAAAAAGTGCCGGTGCTTGCGCCTGATTCATGTATCTGAATAGGAGTCTGTTCCTGTCTGCACTGAGGAAGGAGTATCCACATTGGACAGTCCTTCCTCCGTGCAATCACTCCCTCCAGGGATACAGCTTTGTGCAGAAAGGTTCCCAAACACAGTCCGTTCTAAAAACTGGCATACCTCTGACTCAGAGTTAGCCTTCGAGATGAAGTAAAGCTTCCTCTAACTTGTACCTACAGGTAAGCCTATGATAAGGCTTACCTATAGGTACTGTAAATATCTCCTAAACATGCACCATTAAGGAGATATTTACTTTGAATGCAGCCAGTTACATAACTGGCGCATGCGCTCTAAAGGAATGGCCACCCGTGATGTTCCTTCAGAGCCCTGTGCCGTGAACGGCAGCTCTTGTGTGCATGCGCGGGAGTGACATCATCGTGGCCCTGGCCAACCAGATGGCCGGAGGACGTGAACCCGGAAGGAATACAGGTGAACATGTCGGCCGTGTGAGCGGTGTGCTGGCGCCCCTGCAGGGGCTTTGTTCTAAGGTAAGTATTTCAAAATGACCCAGTATGCAATGCATACTAGCTCATTATGCCTTTGTCTTTCAGGTTTTTATTTTTTACTGGAGGTTTACAACCTCTTTAAAGCGTTAGTAAACCGCCCGTGGCATGTAAAATAAAATAAAAAAAATCCCCTGCAAGGCAGTGGCATAATATGCTAGTATGCACCACATACTGGCACATTATAGAATACCTACCTTAGAATGAAGCCCTCCAGCGGCGCAGTCACAGCTGACAGGGCTTCCATCTTCCCCTGGTCCTCCTTCCGGGTTCATGAGCTCCGGCTGTGCGAGTGGCTGGAACCGCGATGACAGCACAGAGCTCTGGAGATCCGGCCACGGTATGCCAGATCTTCAGAACGCATGCACCGGTCACGTCACCAGTGGCATCCAGTGTAAATAAACCCTATTGGTGCAAGTTTAGGAGATATTCACTGTACCTACAGATGATCCTTATTATAGGCTTACTTGTAGGGACGATTTCGAAAAAAAAAATAGTTTACTACCACTTGAATTACCACTATTTTTTTAAAATCTGAGAACTGCCAGTACTTCTTTCAGAACTTGCTGCTGCCATAGCAATAGGTTTTTAAAGTTTGCCATGTGTCAGTAATGTTACAGACACTGGTGGAAATGCTTGCTTAAATTAGGTGCAGGTAGTTCTTCTAAAGGTAACTGCTGCCAAAAAAGTGCCGTTAGGTTTGTTTAGAACTCCCCCATTTAATTTCCTGTAGCCAAATGACCATAAAATGGCATTAAAAAATAGCTATATGTAAGGTTGGACTAGCAAATCATACAATAATTACATTAAGAAATGCTTGATTTTTACAAACTAACAACCAAAACCTAAAACCGCAGAAACTTTCCTATGCCTGAGTATATGAACAATAGTTTTGTGTAACACTTATACAAATAGAATCCCTGTAAATGAATTCATTTTCCCCTCAATGAACATGGGAACAGGGAAACATTTTGGCGGTGCGTTATGTTAAAGTGGTTGTAAAACACAGACCTAGTGAAGTAACTGGCCTCAGATGATACACAGAGATGAAACCATTACATAAGTTGTACCTGTTTATTTGCAGCCATCTTTTCTCTACAGCCATTCAAAGTGCAGAATTTTTACACCTTGTCTGAGCGTTCAGAAAGCTGGGAGCTGAAATTACACTACAGATCTCAATGAGAAGAGCTCAGAGTTAATTGGAGGGAAGAGACACACACAGCACACAGGAACAAAGCTGAGGTTGTCAACCACAGACTGTGTGCTGGTGCTCCCTTCTCTGTCTTCTTTTTACTTCTCTGTGTCAGAAAAATTGAAGTAACTCGTGTTGATAGCAGATCAATGAAGCAGCAGACAAACTACAATTAGTGCTCTGGTTTGAGATAAGTACACTATAGATGGATGTGCTTTTTTCATGTCTGAGGTTTACAACCACTTGCTGACCTCTCTATAGCAGTTTTGCTGCTACAGGGTGGCCGCTGTGCGCAGGATCATGTGTGTGTGTGTGTGTGTGTGTATATATATATATATATATATATATAGGCTTACTTGTAGGGACGATTTCGAAAAAAAAAAAAAAATATATATATATATATATATATATATATATTTATACACACACACACATGATCCTGCACTTCTGGGTAGGTGGCGCGCTTCCACTGTGATTACACACAGCGGGAGCCGATCAGCAGGTACAGCGGACTCGATGTCTGCCGGCACCTGCTGATCATCAGCCTCAGAGACAGAACTTCAATCTGCCTGTAAACAAGGCAGATTGCCATTCTGACAGGAGGGAAGGCATGGATTCGTAGGTCCTCTGCAAGGTAGGGACTAGGATTCATGTCTTCCCCCTAGTTCAGAAAAACAGTTAACCCTTTGACTGCCCCTGATGTTAACCCCTTCTCAGCTAGTGTATAATTTTACACCCCTTCTCAGCCAGTTTATATATTTTTCACCCCTTCTCAGCCAGTGTATATATATATTTTTTTTTTCATGTGTGTAACTGGTTCCCAAAAAGTGTCAGTGTCAGAATGTTCATCGCAAAATCGCAGCCCTGCTTTAAGTCGCTGATCGTTGCCATTACTAATAAAAACAAAAAAATAAAAATATCCCATAGTTTGTAGACGCTAGAACTTTTGCACAAACCAATATACACTTATTGGGATTTTTTTTTTTTAACTAAAAAATGTAGCAGAATAAATATTGGCCTAAATTGAAGAAATTTTGATTTTTTTTTTCTACCCTTTCAAAATTGTCAGTCTTTTAGTTTATAGCGCAAAAAAAAAAAAAAAACGCAGAGGTGATCAAATACCACCAAAAGGAAGCTCTGTGGGGAAAACGACAGTGTTGCACGATCACGCAATTGTCAGTTAAATTAATGCTATGCTGTATCGCTTGACCAGGAAGGGGGGGTAAATCTTTAAGAGGTCAAGTTGTTAAAGCGATGATAAAGAAAAAAGAACACAATCTCATGCAATAAAAATGGTACATTTATTAGATGTAAAAACAAACGTTTGCTAAGGAACATTATCACATCTTGGCCACAGTTGTTGATTTCATTGTCCAACAAAATATCAGGCCCATGATTTCTTGTTTAGTCATGAAGGGCTCATGCTTCAAATATTGTGCGCTATACCATATCAATTCATATCCCCCCCCCCCCCCCATACATCTGTGTTGCTGCATTTGTTGTGCTATTATATAGAGTATATCTTGGAGATCATCATTCTTTGTTTAAAATCCAGTACAGAAGTGCATTGAATGATAAGTTTTCTATTGATTATTGTTAGGTAGCCCTTTATTACACGATCCTTCTTGCTGTGGGTGGATATTAAATGACAATGCAGAACATTTAAAATGATTGATGCCAAAATATAACCCATTGAGTTATTGATCTGTGTCGGGCCTACAGCTAGAAAAACATACACTGATACATGATTGTTACTTTTATCTGGTAGAAAACGTTAACATAAGGCTAATAAACCAGTAAGCACATAGGAAAATATTGATCAGACACTGCTCTAGAACAAGCCATGAGCTCTAAATAGAAGACCACATCTAAAGCTGTGCAATAGTCATCGCCCTATTTTCCATAATCCTATAGTCCAAAATTACTTAGAGACCCTGTCACCAACTTAAAATGTAATTGCAGGTAAAGGCACAAAAAAAACTTTTTTTTTTTTTTTTTTTTTTTTTTTTTACTTGCTGGCAGTGCTTTACCTATCCATTCATTTATTTTTGCAGTTCAATAACATTGTGTCTTTGAACTTGCTAGAATTTTTTACTTATTCATGAGCATAGGCGTGCGCAGGGGAGAGTGGCGGCTGGTGCATTGGGGGCGCAGGGGTGCCGCCCCCCATCCATGTGTCCGGCCCCCTAATCTGCATGCGGGGCGCCGGACGCATGAATCCCAATAGGGTTGTTTTTTTTTTTGAAACGTGATTAGAGCCAGAGGCTGTAATAGGCTTCAAAAAAGGGTGGGCTCAGGGGGGAAGAGCTCTGCGCCCTGAGCCCACCCAGTTGTGTGACAATAGCGAATGAATATTCGCTATTGCCACACTGATTCTCCTCCTGGCCAATCAGGAAGCGGGTCCTGAGACCCATTTCTCGATTGGTTGAAAGGAAAAGCCATGCTATTGGCCAAGGAGCGGAGGAGGAGGAGGGAGGAGACTTAGGAGGAAGCCGCCCCTGCCTGCCCAGGGTGAGTGACCTGGCGACTGGGGGGGACGGGACTGTGCAGGCTGGAGCTGGTGGGGGACAGTGCAGGCTGGAGCTGGTGTGGTCCGTCCCATGGAGCACCAGCCGCCACTGGTGTGCAGTGCAGGTTCCTCCTGCAGATATTTCACCAAAGCCCCCCAACAGAGCTCCTAAAAAATTTATGAAAATTAAAAAAGCTTTTGACACCGTCCACTGCTCTACTGACAACAACCTCTGCCCTACTAACATTGTCCAAGTTTTAATACATTTGGGGTGCACGCGCTAATGAAGAAGACTGCGCACATCTAGTTCATGAACCGATTCGTTGGTACAACTCCTCCCCCTGTAAATGGTTCACAGAATACAAGGAATTCTGTGAATGGACAAGGAAAAGGGGGGGGGGCACACTACTGCATACCTCCTAACTGTCCCTGATATGGGACAAATTCCCTCTTTCCTCCTCATTTGCCCTCATTTTGGTCTGATCTATATAGTGGTATATAAAATTATCTTTCAAAAAGTGTTTCCCAGTGCTAAACCTTTCATCCAATTTCTAAATTCCTGCATTTGTAGATGTCAAATGTCAGTATAATGGAATAGTAGTGGTAAAAAAAAAATGCACTTGTGGGTTTCAGCAATCATTTTTTTTCCTAATTCTCCTTTAAGGGGGCAGTGAAGGTGTGTGTCCTATTCCTACATACTTTTGCTAATAGGTGTCCCTCGTTCCCATCTTAAAAAGTTGGGGGTATGCTACTGCTTCCCTGTATGAGGGCAGCAAGTTTCATAGCAGAAGTACATTGAGAGCTGTATTATCCAATAGGAATGAAAGTATGAATTCTGCACTACACAGAAGTGATCTAGGGGTGGCATAAACACCAGAAGAGGCAATGTTTTATATAACCGATGAGACCAAAAGCCTGGATTCATACTTTATCTGTAAGATTCTAGCCTTCCTTAGGATTGTCTGTGTTGGAGGGCATGTTTGGGCCTATGTGTGAATTGATAATTATACTAAACGTGTAGGAAGCATTCCAGTCCCAGGAATAAATGAAACCAAGGTATACATACACAGGACTCACCAGAGTACTTCACATTTAATATTTAAAAAGATAAAGTTGCCACACTTTACAAGAGTTAGACTGGCATGCCATCTTTCACTGTAATTAAAGAGTTATTAAACCAAAAACAAACATTTATTATATTGCAGCTTACCAATTCTTAGATGTGGTAGCTGTATTTGTTTTCTTTTTTATGCTTTCTCTTCATTTGGTGATCCAGCCAGTAGGTCTGTTGTTTTTCCAACAGAACAAGCATTCCTACAGATGTAACAGTTACCACTGGTAGGAGTGCTTACAATGATGAGCTTTATTTATTCATATAAAACCTTCGTCCCAAAAGAAAAAAAGAAATATGTTGCTGTAACTGCTTGTATAACCGCAGTTTGAGCTAGAGCTTGATTTCAATTTGTTAGTGTATCTAAATCTGCTAGTCTAACACTACTCTCCCCCTCAGACTGACAATGCTGCTGTCTAAAGGTGCCCCCTGTATGCCATCATCCAGGGTGGGGGCACTCTAACACAGGAGGTGTTACTGGCCAGATCACCAGGTGAAAGAGGAAAAAAGCCTAAAAAAAAATGTAATTAATGCAGCCACCACATCCTAATGATTGGTAAGCTGCAATATATTACATTTTTGGTTTTGGGTTTAATATTGCTGTAAGCCCCCTTCTTTGTGGATGGGTGGCTAAAGCAGACTGGTATACATCTTCAGTAAATGAATATTGTGTTTTCATGAATCAATTTATAGCTTTAAGGTGATAGTACAAGGATTGCAGCACCCAAATACAGTTAAAAGGTGAAACACACTCCTATAAAAATTATATTCAGCACAAGTCCATATATAATGAATATAGTCCTTTTAAAAAAAATCAAAAGGAGGGTCACTCACCAAAGAATCAATGATTTCTTTTGAGTCTTGGGAAAAAACTGGATTTTTGACTTACCATAAAATCCTTTTCTCTGAAGTTCATTGACAGACGCAGCTTCATATCTTCTTAGCCATTGGGTTATGCTCCTCCCATCAGGAATAGGACACTAGGCAGGAAAAAGCTTTCACCATGCCTATGGGACTGTCCCTGCAGGCATAACCCCACACACACTCTGGTACAGCCCATAGTTTCATTGCTAGCAGTGTTTAGAAGACAACAACCCCATTCCACTCATATTTAGAGGGGCGGGTGCTGCGTCTGTCAATGAACTTCAGAGAAAAGGATTTTATGGTAAGTCAAAAATCCAGATAGAGTTCAGAAAGACCTCTATCCTTCAATACCTGGCTTTAAACAGCCACGCCGTTAAAGCCAGTGACTGTAAAAGGATGGAAGATCGGCCCTTGAGACAGCAGATCTTCCCTGAGTGGAAACCTCCAAGGAGCATTGGCGACCAACCTTACCATGTCTGCCACCAGTGTGTCTGTGGTGTCGGCCAGAGGATCCCTTGACCTGGCCACAAACCACGGAACCTTCTTGTTGAGACGAGAAGCAAACAGGTCGACATCGGGTCTCCCCAATCGTACACACAGGAGGTGAAATCCCTCCGGGTGCAGGGACCACTCCCCCTTATCCAACACCTGATGACTCAGGTAATCCGCCTGCCAGTTCTCCACCCCGGGGATGTGCACAGCAGAAAGAGCTGGGACAAACTTTTCCACCAAATCCAGAATCTCAGCCACCTCCCGGGCCGCCAAGACACTCTTGGTGCCTCCTTGATGTACGCCACGGCCCCCTGCAATTTTTGCAACTTGTCTGGGGGGGAAGAAAGACCCTTGCCAAAGTGGAGTCCAGAGTCAGGCCCAGATAATCCAGTCTCATTGAAGGTATCGGGGTAGAATTCTTGAAATTGATGTTCCAACCAAACTCTTGCAGTGTTTGGACAGTGACAGTCAAATCGCCCAACAGGGCTGAGTGAGAGTCCGCCCTCAATAGGCGATCGTCCAGGTACCCCAGTAACGAAATTCCCCATAGGCGCAGTAATGCCAACACCGGAGCCAGCACCTTGGTGAAGACCCTGGGGGCCGAGGTGAGACCAAAGGGTAACGCTGCAAATTTATAATGCTCATCTCCTATAGCGAAGCGGAGAAAACGCTGGTGTCCAGCGTAGATAGGGATGTGTAGATATACGTCCTTGATATCTATGGAGGCCAAAATGTCTCCCTGGTGTAGGGACGCCACTACCGTGCGAATGGACTTCATTCAAAACCTCTGTACCCGCACAAAGCAGTTCCAAGCCTTGAGGTCCAGGATTGGACACACTTTGCCTTCCTTACTCAGCACAGTAAACAGGTTTGAATAAATGCCTTCCTTACTCAGCACAGTAAACAGGTTTGAATAAATCCCTTAGAAATGTTCCTGAGAGGGAACCACCGCAATCACCCTTTGCAATAGCAGATCTTTTACCGCCTCTCAGAGATCCCTTAAACGGTCTGGAAATAGGAGCAGATTGGATGGGAAGAACCTGTCCGACGGTCCAGACCGGCATTCGATTTTGTACCCCAATCGCATCAGTTCGTGAATCCATTTGTCCTGAAACAAGGAAGTCCATGGTTCCGGAAAGAAGCAAAGATGTCCTCCCACCCCAGAATCGGGTGAGGACGCCCCTTCATGCAGACGAGTATTTGTCTGCAGAACCCAAATTGGCCTGTCTTCGGTCTGCCTGACCACTTCTTCTTGGAACTCCCAGAAGACCTGAATGGCTTTCCTTTTTCTTGCGACCCAGAGGTACATAAAAGCCGCCTATGGCTAGTAAAAGAAGGCACCCATCTGACACGTGGTGCCTTGCCCTTGGGGTTGAGGGAGAAGAGTACTCTTCGCATCCATAAGGCCTTTGATCACATCATCCAGGGAGGATCCAAACAACCTCTCCCATGCGCCTAATAGCAATCCCCACCGCGGACACTCTGGCTACCAGTGGAGCCGCATCCAACGACGCATTGCATATATACAGAAGGGCTTCAGCCATTTGATCCAAGAGCTCAATCAGCCCCAGGGAGAGCTGTTCAATTTCTAAGACACATTTTAGCAACTTTACCCATTCAGTGACCGCCTGCGACACCAGGGTGGTCACAAAAATTGGTTTCAATATGGAGTCCGCTATCACATGTAAATGTCGGGACAGAGGCTCAATCCGTCTATCAACGGGTTTCTTCCACCAGGACCACAGTAGACTTATTCAGTCTGGAAACTGGATGATCCACCTTTGGTGACACGGTCCACCGAGTGGAAACCTTATCCGTGAAGGGATATTGGCATTTAAAACGCTTGGGCACAACTAACATGTGCTTAATGCGCCCCCATTGTTCATTGACAATATTGTCAAAAGTTCTGGACAGGGAAACACTTTGCCCGATTTCTGGGAGTTGTGGGAGCCAAAAGACACCTGTGTTCCTGACACTGTAGACTCATCCGCCATTTTTAAAGTTTCTCGGACTGAAACTATAAGTGCTTCCACCAATGCACTTTCCCGTGCAGCGGGTGACGAGTAAAGGTCCTCTTCGCCATCAGACTGTGATGACACAGAGCCACCAGCATGTCTGCGGCGGCCACATCTGCCTCTGAATCCTAAAAAACAGGGGGCGAAGGCAAAAGGTGCTTACGGCTAGTGCTACTTTTTAACACCAAATCCACTTTTGACTCTAGGTTTTCCAAAACTGCTGTAAGAGCTGACAGGGGCTGTGACCCAGAAGGTTCCACAGTTGTACTGAGGGGGTCTGTAGGTGAAATTTTGTCCTGGGACTCCATGTTCACTAAATTTAAAAAGATGTAGTGTCACTTTAAAAAAGTCGCAAAAACGCAATTGCACTGCCGGTACAGCACGTCCCAGCCTAACACAGTCTGTTAGCAGTGTGTGAGGAACCCCACAAGAGACCCAAAAAAATTTTACCAAACCGATCAGGAGGCTTCCTGAAAAATGCCCTCCCTCACGCGGAACCACCTTCGTGGCCGCAATGTATCTGCCCCCCAAAGGTAGAAACCTGTAATGGGGGGGGGGGGGACAGCTGAAGGGGGGGGCCTGGTATATCCAAGAGGCCAGGGGAACCGAGGGTCCGACTATTACATGGAGGGGGCCCACGTCCACCTGAGACCGCCAGAGAAATGGGGGGCTCTTACTCACCATAACACAGATCGTTTGGGCGCCACTCTAAAAAGACTACCACCCAGGAGGGGGGGTGTTGCCAGCCAAGGGGTACGCCTCAACTTAGTGCGTTCCAGGTCATTCGCGTCCCAGCGAGACGGTCCACTAGCGGGCTCGTCCCCGTCCATCGGGGCTCTGTCGTGGCGAGGCCTAGTGCTGGACTATAACCTGCTCACGCTCATTGGCCAGGCTGGGAGATCTTAAGGATCTAGAATATCCAGTCCGAAACCCAGCCGGCTGTTGCATGTAGTTTTCCAGGAACTCTACTTAAAGAATAAAGTACAAAAAAAAGGTTCCCAAAAAAATAGTGTGTGTGGGGTTAGGCCTGCAGGAACAGCCCCATGGGTGTGGTGAAACCTTTTTCCTGTCTAGTGTCCATTTCCTGATAGGAGGAGCATAACCCAATGGCTAAGAAGATATGAAGCTGCGTCTGTCAATGAACAATAGAGAAATATTATTTTACCTGAATACTTCCCCACGGAAAGGGAATCTTAAGTGTTCGCACTTAGTTTAGTCTCCTCCACATAAAAGATCATGGGAAAAAATCAGACAAAAATAAAACACTTGTAGTGTAGTAGATTGATGCAATCTTGCACAGCAGATAGGAGAAGTGCACCAGTGATGAACAAACTTTAATGCGTCACTCCTTTAGCCCCACATGCAATGCAAACTCACCAAATGAACATAATCATAGCGCTTATCACCATGCCCATAAGGCCATGTCACCAGGATCTCCGTATATATGCAGTAGGTGAATGGTCATACACTCTGTCCTCTCAGTATTTCATCCAAGCAGAATAAACAGTGTCGCGATAAATTCCATTTATTAAAATTCATCAAGGTGCAAACGAACATTATCAATAGATAAGTAAAATGCCACTCAAATGTGGAACGCCGCCATAAACAGCCATCGCGGCGGCGTGAAGTCATGTGAGCAGCACCGCCCCAACGTGTTTCCAGCCAATTCTTGTCCTCAGGGGCCTCATGGATGGATGGGAGAGTTTTCTTTAACCACTTCCCACCCAAGGACGTACCTGTACGTCCTCGGGTTTCAGTGGCAATACTTGGATGAATGCACCTACAGGCATCATCCCAGTACCATTGTTTACAGCCAGTGATGGCTTATTACCCACTCAATCACTTCTGCGGGTGGCGGAAGGGGGTCTTGCCGCCGCCTCTCCCAGGCTCTCCGGTCCCATCACGGAGCTCGGGAGCGATCCGGCAAGCGGCCGTGGCTGCTTTGGACAGAGAGAGAGAGGAAATTACATTGTTCCCCTCTCTCTGTAACCCTGGAAACCGGGAGCAATGAGTATTCGTCACAATTTTAAGCACTGTAGTCTGCCGCCATTCCACAGGCAGGCGCAATTTTAAAGCGTGACATGTTGGGTATCTATTTACTCAGTATAACATAATCTTTCACATTCTACAAAAAAATTGGGCTACCCTTACTGTTTTTTTTTTGTGTTTGAAGGTGTTTTTTTTTTACCCAAAAAAATAGTGTTTGAAAAACCGCAGCATAAATACCGTGTGACATAAAAAATTGCAACACACACCATTTTATTCTATAGGGTCTCTGCTAAAAAAAAAAAAAAAAAATATATATATATATATATATATATATATATATATATATATATATGTGTGTTTGTGGGTTCTAAGTAATTTTCTAGCAGAAAAAAAGTAGATTTTAAAAAGTAGTGTCAGAATAGGCTTGGGAAGGAGGTGGTAAACATTAAAAATGACTGAATAGCGTTCTTTTTTTGGTGCTTAGATAGTTCCACTTTAACAAAGATGTTCTCTGTGAGATAAGTGAAGCTTCACTTGTTTGAGTTCAGGTGCACCTTCGTAACAAAAACATAAGTGTGCAAGTTTTGTATTGCTTAGGAACACAGAGGTAGAAGATGGAATTTGCTTTTAAATGTTGTGTCCTTCTCCACCTAAGGTTTGGAAGAGATGAACACAGCTCAATACTGGGTGACGGACGGATTCATTCTCGAGGATGGGACTCGGCACCACAGTTTTGGAGCATGGCAGTACCTCAACGCTTTGGGAGAAAAAAATAAACCCAGAAGACAAATAACAGGATTGACCAATAAATATCTCACTTCCAAAATGTACAACCTGAAAGAACTCCTGTGTATAGTCTGACCACATATACAAGATACAATGGGACTGTTTACTAACAAAGTGCAGAATACCTGTGTATCACAGTGACCAATTCTACCTTTGTGATTTGTTGTTGCAATGTACAGTTGACCCTTATGTTTAGGAAAAGAAAAAAAAAATGGAGGTGATGCTGACAGTAACCAGAATCCTTTATTCTTCTCATGTAGGTCAAATAATGAATGTGAATATCTGATTGGTTGTTTTGTGCCACACACTTTCACTTCTCTTTCCTCTGTATTATACATGAGGCCCAGCAAGTCTATAGGGCCAACCATTTAGTTTACTATGTATGCCTTCAAGTGTCATTAAAACATTTTTTAGTTCAGCGTGGTAATTACTTGTTATCTACCTTTATACTTTGTTGGTACATTCCATCTGAAAGTTGAATTTAGCAGAGATAAGTGTTTTTTCCACTTTAATAAATTTTATTAATTTTTTTTAATTATATAAATTTATTAAATGTATTTATATTAATTTATGTCCCATAACAGGTTGGCCTAATGACTGACAAAGGGCCTAATCCTTCCCAACTATATCTAAAATGTGGCCTTTTTTCCTGTCATGGAAAATATCATGGATTAAAAAGTCACCAAAGTATGCTCATAGTATAGAAATGCTAGATAATCTAGTTGCTACTACCATGGCAACTTTGCATGAATATGTTTTTTTTCCTCTGTACCATTTTTTTGTATTTCTTATTTATCCCCCCCCCCCTTTATATTTTATTTTATAGTTGTATTTTTCCCCCTTCCCCCATTTCTTGACCATAACAGGGATGGAGGTGCTTTGATTATAAGCACCTCATATAAAGTCCCAAATTTTTCTTTTTTCTTTTATTATCTATATATGTTCATAGTATAGTCTATATACAATTAGGGCAAGCCTGTTGAAATTGACCAAACAAAGGGGATGTAATAAAACCTTGGATTGCAAGCATAATTTGTTCTGGAAACATGCTTGTAATCCAAAGCACTCTTAAATCAAAGCAAATTTTCTCATAAGAAATAATGGAAACTCAGATGATTCGTTCCACAACCATTTATTCTTAAATCCTTCAGTTTATAGTCCATATAATAAGTTTATAGCAATGGGATAGGTTGTGTAACCATAAAATTTCCATCCACAAGGGGATTAGAAGCAAAATCCAGCAGGAACTACAGAGTGTAAAAGGGATGAGAGGCGCCTATAGGTGTAGCAATATGGTTACATTTAATGAATGTTCAACATTTAGCAAATCACATGGTCGATTATTAAGAGGCACATCTAAGAATGCAGGCAACTGGGGTAAAGCTGTCCCCCTAGACCATCCTCTCTCTTCCCCGCTGGCTCCCACCGCCGTCAATCTGCAGTCATGCCCGGGATGACCACCCTGCAGTAGAGCGAACTGAAAGCGAGGCTTGAAGCGTTCGTAATGCGCAGTGTGGAAGGGATGATGTTGATAGTGGTGCGGAGGATGGCCTGTGTGGACAGCTTTATCCCAGATGCCTGCATAAATTGATGTCCCTGTTTTAATCTTCAACCATGTGAGATGCTAAATGTTGAACCTTCATTAAATGGTAACCATACTACTACACTTAGAGACACCTCACTTCTCTTTTTTAGTCAGTTGGGACATGACGCTACTTGTATATCAAGACATTACCTGTTTATCAAGTCAAAATTTATAAAAAAAATTTGCTGGTCTTGCAAAATGCTCTTAAACCAAGTTACTCTCAATCCAGGGTTTTACGGTCTAAAAATGTCTCCAGTTGCAGCTAACACAGTAAGTTCTTCCACTACACTTAATACACAAACTCCAAAAATGAGTGCAGCGCTACTGTGAACTACTTATAGGTACCTGCATTTGTGCAAATCATACAAACTTTTACCTAGTGCAAGCTTTATATACAAGAGTGCCAAGTAAATAAATAATTTCAATATATGGTTAAGGATAATAAATATGATATATAAAATGTTGTATATAAAAATGTGTGGTAAGCCGTAAATCAAAGTGACATGTGCATTTACGTCCCTCAAAAGCGACGTGTGCTAAAATGATCGTAAAAATAGAACCAAATATTGGTATAGGGTAGCGGTATTATGGATATAGGTGTCCTAGTGAATACAGGTGTAATAATATGTATACACTGACACCAATAAATAAATGCAAAAAAATATATATACTGTAAGTGCAATTATACTTAAAGTGACACGTGTGACAACCTCAATTTAAAGTGACATATGCTGATAGAACTATAAATAGATAATTAGAATCTTCCTAAAAAAAAATATATATATATATACATATATATATATACATATAAGTGCCAATAACCCAAGTAAAAAATTAAAAAATATTAATAAATAGAAATTTATATATACAGGGAGTGCAGAATTATTAGGCAAATGAGTATTTTTGAGGATTAATTTTATTATTGAACAACAACCATGTTCTCAATGAACCCAAAAAACTCAATATCAAAGCTGACTATTTTTGGAAGTAGTTTTTAGTTTTAGCTATTTTAGGGGGATATCTGTGTGTGCAGGTGACTATTACTGTGTATAATTATTAGGCAACTTAACAAAAATCAAAGATACAGTATACCCATTTCAATTATTTATTTTTACCAGTGAAACCAATATAACATCTCAACATTCACAAATATACATTTCTGACATTCAAAAACAAAACAAAAACAAATCAGTGACCAATATAGCCACCTTTCTTTGCAAGGACACTCAAAAGCCTGCCATCCATGGATTCTGTCAGTGTTTTGATCTGTTCACCATCAACATTGCGTGCAGCAGCAACCACAGCCTCCCAGACACTGTTCAGAGAGGTGTACCGTTTTCCCTCCTTGTAAATCTCACATTTGATGATGGACCACAGGTTCTCAATGGGGTTCAGATCAGGTGAACAAGGAGGCCATGTTATTAGCTTTTCTTCTTTTATACCCTTTCTTGCCAGCCACGCTGTGGAGTACTTGGACGCGTGTGATGGAGCATTGTCCTGCATGAAAAACTGAATTTTTGTAAAATCTTACCTGTAAAATTCCTTTCTCTGAGTCCTCCGACAGTCGCCGCCACTTCATAATCTTCACTAATGGGGACGTCCCAGAGCAGTGTAGACATGAGGGGTGGGAAAAACGCAGCCGCGCCTAAAGCAACGCAGTACCCACATCAGAAAAAGGCACCTTACCAAGGTAAGAAAACCAACTGGGCAACAGGAAAAAAGTGCCCAACAGGAGCAACAACCCAGGAAGAACAAGTAACCTAGGGGTAAAAACACCCCAACAGCCAAGGACCCAACAAGGGACCCTAAGGCACTGCCGCACTAAGAACTTTACGGCCAAAGGAAGCATCTGCCGATGCCTGAACATCCACCTTGTAAAATTTTGAGAAGGTGGGAACGGACAACCAAGTCGCCGCCTTACACACCTGGGCCACAGAAGCCTGATGACGATAGGCCCAAGACGTACTCAGAGACCTGGTAGAGTGCGCCTTCACAGGGAAAGGAGGAACCTTCCCCTTCAAAGCATAGGCTTGCACAATGGTCTGTCTGATCCATTTGGCGATGGTAGCAGCCGACGCCGCCATGCCCTTCCGAGGTCCCTCTGGAAGGACAAATAGAGAATCCGACTTGCGAAAGGATTTCGTCGACGACGGGTAAACTCTGATCGCCCGAACCACATCCAAGGAATGCAAAGCCACCTCCTTTGGATGCTTAGGCTTCGCGCAAAGCGAAGGCAAGACAATATCCTCATTGAGGTGAAATTCCGAGATCCTCTTCGGAAGAAAAGAAGGATTAGGTCGTAAGACCACCTTATCCAAGTGAATCACCAAGTAGGGAGAGCTGCAGGACAAAGCCACCAGCTCCGATACCCTGCGAGCCGAAGCGATCGCCACCAAAAAAGCAACCTTCTTGGACAACAGAGACAACGAGATCTCCCTGATCTTCTCAAAGGGAGCATGCTGCAACACGGACAGAACAAGGTTCAAGTCCCATGGAGGCAAAGGGTCCCTCCGAGGAGGAGCCAAGTGTCGCACCCCTTGAACAAAGGTGCTAACCAAAGAATTAGACGCCACAGGGCGTTGAAAGAGAACAGCCAGCGCAGAAATCTGACCCTTAATCGTGGCCAACGCCAAACGCTGGTCCACGCCCGTTTGAAGGAAAGCCAACACTCTCGACGAGTATGAGCGAGGGGAAAACCCCCTGGACTCACACCAGGCAAAATACGCCTTCCAAGTACGGTAGTAAATCTTCCCCGAAGAGGCTTTTCTAGCCTTGATCAAAGTGGGAATGACCTCAGGGGAGAGACCCCTATCCTTCAGGACCTGGCTTTCAACAGCCAGGCCGTTAAAGCCAGCGACTGGAAAGCAGGATGGAATATCGGTCCTTGAGACAGAAATCTTCCCGAAGAGGCAGACGCCACGGAGCGTCAACCGCCAGATTCACGAGGTCTGCGTACCAAGACCGGCGAGGCCAGTCTGGCGCCACCAGAATCACCGTGTGCGGTTCCGAGGCCAACCTGCGAAGGAGCCTGGACAGCAGCTGAATCGGTGGAAAGGCATACATCAGACGATACTGATGCCAGGGCGCCACTAACGCGTCTGAGGCGTTGTTAGCTCAATTCTCGTCAGGAGGCAATCACGATGATATTACAGCCCTTCAGTTGCTAACTTCCCCCAATAGATAATGGATTTCCCCTCCAACCAGCTGGGAGTTATGACGACACATCGTACTCAAACTTCGTGCAGTCACAACTAACTTTATTGAATGTGAAGCTCATATTTAAAGCATATTTGTTGAGCAGGAAAAGACTGCTCCAAACCGGTTTTACAGTTCATCAGTCGAATTACATATCAGACAGAACAATACATGAAAGGGCCTTTGCTTTTGCCATGCATCTGTATGTCAATCTAAGGCGTTCCCGAATCTGAATGTGTGTCCTATGACAGTCGCCCTGTCTGCATTTCGTTGTCATGTGTTAATGTAAGCAATTGTCAATTGTTTATGGGTTTGTCCGTAATTTCCATGCGCAGACTTAACTTTGTCAAGTGTCCCAATGAATGAATGAACAGGTGTTTACATGTCGTCTAAATGCAAAACATAGCTGTCTGCTGACCAAGGTGGATGAATGGCTGTCAGTGCCAGCTCGTTAATATGTAAATGCAAGGGCCTACACTTCATCACAGAATGGGCACAAACCGAAATATATATCTGAAAAATCATAAGGCATATTAATACAACCTTTCAACCCAACCTTTGATCCCAGCTTATTCATAACGGTGGGATCACTTAGAGTCTCTGAATAGCACAAAACAGGTGACATTATTCCAAGGTGTATGTAGGCTGGTGACTTGGTTGTGTGCACATAGGGATATAACTTCTTAGAATTCTATTAAATCAAAACAGACATGATCAATGGGGAGGGCCATAGCTTGCAAGAGTCCATGGTCTGAAAAATCCAACTCCATTGTTATGGCGATAAAGTCACTACAAATAGACCATGGCAGCACATACCACCTGTTGACGATGGCATGTGATTTTTCAACATGTCCTAAGGCCTTTTCCAGGAAAGGGCAAAAAATAAACCTCCCGTTTTTTTTAATGAGAGGAAAAAAATTCCCTTTCAACCCTCGTTCAGAGTGGTCAGACCAAGTCCCTGGTGGCTATAACGAAAAAACAATGTCCTTTGTGTCCAATCGGCTTGACTTCGACTGTAAAAGTGGAGACATGAATGTCTCGTGTCTCTCTCCTTTCCTGGGGTGAGCAAGGGCAAAATGAGGAGAGGTTCTCGGGTGGTGAGCACATGTTGCAAGTAACTAGACAGTGGCTACTAGTGCTCAGCTTGCTACAAAGAGTACCACTGTCGCACGAATGCGAAGTCTTCCAGGAGTAGGGGTGTCCACTGGCATTGTACCAATGCGTCTGTCTAGATCCAGCTGGAATTCGTCTGGTGCTTGTCGTCACAATCTCCAATGATTCGGCTGGTGCTCGTCACAATCTCCAATGATTCGGCTGGTGCTCGTCACAATCTCCGGTAAGTTGTCGTGGGGTCCAGGGGTGGGGCTTCCGTCTGTCGCGATGCGTGGATCCAAGCCGGGGAGTCGTCTGTCAGTACCGCTGTTCTGGTCACTGCTTGAACCGTTGCAGGAGGTCCGTAGGGTCAGTCTAGCGACGTCAGCTTATGGAGGGGCCTTCACCAGGATTCTGTCACCAGGCTTGAATGGGTGGGTTGGTGCACCTGTTGGCAAAGGAGATGAGAGTGAGAGATCACCATAATCACTGTTTAATTTTTCAATTAATTAATTCTGCCACATTTTCCTCTGGCAAAATCTCTAGATATGAGAATAAATGGACTCATGGGGTTGAGACAGGTCTGAAGTCATTCTGACTTTAGCAAGAATAGCAGGTAAGTACAGAGACAAAAATACAAGTTTTACAAGAATGGCAGGAGTATTTTGTGCCACTGGGCGTCTGGCCTATAGACAGGCAGCAAAAATAAATGCTAGTGAAACTACTCGCAGCACTGGGGTTTAGGGCCTACAGGAAGGCAGGTAACAGGAAGGATACTTAATGGCACTGTTTTGGGAGAACACAGCATGTCTACACATGCAACAATGGTGGGGGCCCTTGGAGGGGTTGAACTGCCTTGTATTCCTCCAAAGGTGGAAATGGGTTAAATTGCAGTCCTCTGACTCACCCAAGCAGGAAGCTACCTAGAACTGAGTATCCCTTGCATGGCTAAGATGCTGTGATCACTGAACAACAGGGAGTGAAATTCAAGCTGTCTTGTGTACATGGACACATAGAGACACACAAAACAGCTAGAAGTCAGTACTCATGCAAACATAAATTTATAAGAGATTGCACAGTTTGCTTGGTGACACCTGACCAGGAAATTGAAACCCAAATAGCCTTGGAGACACAAAATCTGACTTCAAGGACCATTCATATGCAAAACCTGGGCAGTGAGTCACTTTTTGGATGAAAAGAGATCAACTAATTGAATTCACCGCAGGAGGTTACCTTTAAAATTTTATCAGAGTAGTAACGCTGGCATAAATTCATTTTAATTCTTAGCATACTATCAACAATCCAACCACTTCTATCCTATTTTTTTTTTTTTTTTGAATGACAGCTTTCTCTTCTACTATTTAACAATACAGATTTCACATACTGCACATCTGATAACGTGCTGTGACATATAAATGACAATCAGCTCACTAGTTTCCAGATTTACATATGGTATACGTACACAAATCTGTAAAATTTCATTTGTATCCAAGATTATTATATAAGAGTAGTACTACAGTATCTGCCTGAGCACATTATCCCATACCAATAATCTTGTCAAGAGAAAAGGTAGTAAAAGCATAAGTGCATAAATTCAAAAATTAGTGTCTAGCACCAGAATACAAAAGTATGTACCAATATACCAAAGGAAAACTCTAAAAAAAGACCAGAGATGCTTAATTATCTAAAGCATAGCACCTCATTTATGCCAGAGCTCATATATGTCAAATTTAGAACACATCAAATATCTGACACCCAATAAATAGAAACTTTCTAACACCCATAAAAACAGTCTAATCAATCAGAAAAAAATCAATTTGGAAACAATACTCCCATGAGGTTGGTTGTTGTTGAAGGCTGTGCTTGGTCGTTCTGAAAATCTCAAATTTCACTTATCTGAGGAATAAGCATCAGAAAGGTTTAGTAACAAAACATTTTACTTTTCCTCCTAAAAATAAACCAACGGTTAGAGGAATTGAGCATACAGTACGCATATCAAACATTTCCCTTCCTAACAGTGCACTTTTCTAATACCAAAAATTGTTGACGTCAAATTAATTATTACCACGTGGATTTCTATATTTTTTTGTTATTATTATGGTATACCATAAACTTAAAGAAAAAAATTATTATTGTTCACCATGGTTGAAAAAAAATGAGCAGCTCAAAACATTAGTAATTTCTCATTTGAAATACAAGAACCCATACGTCACCCATTCTTCACCAATTCGGAACATTCCTTAAAACTTGTTTTCTCTACAAGGCAAAACTGATTGTTAATTTGTATGACAATACAGCTGTTTACAATTCTTCTTTCTATTACCTGTGTCACAGACCGAAAGAGGTGGGGGGGGAGGGGGGTTTGTTTGCTAAAAGGGCACTTAGAAAATATATACTTTTTTTTTTTTAAAAAGCCAGTGATAAAGAAAGAAAAGTTGGTGACACAAAACCTTAATGATGAAAGTTCAAAATTGCTTACGATTTTTAAGGATAGAAATACAATTTTAGTCCTTAAGGTCACACTTTACACACCAAATATATATTTCCTTGCTTCTAAAAGCTGCCATGACCAGCATAGTACGGCAAAATCACATCACTTTTAAAACATAAGTAATAACCACAAAACAAATTATTATGCAACCAATATTCATTTAGTGTTATGAAATGCTTTGCTTGATACAGCACCTTTAGGAACAGTGTTAAAACGAACACAACATAACGATTCATGGATCTAAGGTTGCCCATACACGATACAATTTTCATACAATCTTCCTAAACGTAAATTTCATCATTTTCTCGGAATTCTCCTTACCTTGAAAATTTCCCATTATCTTAAGCTCAGAATACAAAGTGAGATCAGCTGAGTTTGAAGGTTTATATCTCTATGGGTAGTGACATCAGTGTTTTATACTTTATTGGAAAAACCTAGTTTCCCAATTTATGTGGTTTGCTGCGCCTAAATAATCAGATTTATACATATCCAACTCATGGTCTGCTGATTAACTATCCTTGGTGGGCAAGACTATACCTTCAAGCTCAGCTTAATATCACATACAATCTCCACATACATCTATACAATGGCATGCAATCTTATATAACGACTAAATACACTTAAGTGTCTATACAAATATATACAAGGTTTTGGAGGGGGAATCCACCATCACACACAGTACTGCTTTGTAACCGGGTTCCAGACCCCATTTTATCTTTGGCGCTCCAAGCGCTGGAGTATCAAACCCCATCTTTGGGAATTTCAGATTCCCGGGAGTTGCTAAAATTAGCGGTTAACTGGGTACCGTTTATCTGCTCTGACAGTATAGGGTAGTAATAATAATAATAGAAAATATAATCACTTACCCCATACTGTGTTTTGGCAGATCTCACTTTCTGACACTAAACTGTTAGCTCAATTCTCGTCAGGAGGCAATCACGATGATATTACAGCCCTTCAGTTGCTAACTTCCCCCAATAGATAATGGATTTCCCCTCCAACCAGCTGGGAGTTATGACGACACATCGTACTCAAACTTCGTGCAGTCACAACTAACTTTATTGAATGTGAAGCTCATATTTAAAGCATATTTGTTGAGCAGGAAAAGACTGCTCCAAACCGGTTTTACAGTTCATCAGTCGAATTACATATCAGACAGAACAATACATGAAAGGGCCTTTGCTTTTGCCATGCATCTGTATGTCAATCTAAGGCGTTCCCAAATCTGAATGTGTGTCCTATGACAGTCGCCCTGTCTGCATTTCGTTGTCATGTGTTAATGTAAGCAATTGTCAATTGTTTATGGGTTTGTCCGTAATTTCCATGCGCAGACTTAACTTTGTCAAGTGTCCCAATGAATGAATGAACAGGTGTTTACATGTCGTCTAAATGCAAAACATAGCTGTCTGCTGACCAAGGTGGATGAATGGCTGTCAGTGCCAGCTCGTTAATATGTAAATGCAAGGGCCTACACTTCATCACAGAATGGGCACAAACCGAAATATATATCTGAAAAATCATAAGGCATATTAATACAACCTTTCAGGCGTCTGCCCGAGGATCGCGCGTCCTTGCCACGAACCTTTCCACCTTGTTGCTTAGACGAGACGCGAACAGGTCCACATCTGGAGAACCCCACTTCGCGCACAGCATCTGAAAGACATCCGGGTGAAGGGACCATTCCCCCTGGTCCAGGGTTTGGCGACTCAGATAGTCCGCCTGCCAGTTCTCCACCCCCGGAATGTGAACTGCAGATATCGCCGGGACGTGCGTCTCGGCCCAAGACAGAATGTCGGCTACTTCCCGAGCCGCTCGGGCACTCCTGGTGCCCCCTTGGTGGTTGATGTAGGCCACCGCTGTGGCATTGTCCATCTGCACCCGAACCGGACGACCCTGAAGTCAGTCCGTCCAATGCAGAAGGCAAAGATTTATCGCTCGTAATTCCAGAATGTTGATCGGAAGGGAGGATTCCTCCTCCGACCAAGTTCCCTGGGCGGACAGAACGCCCAGAACACCACCCCAGCCAGACAGGCTGGCATCCGTGGTGATCACCGTCCACGACAAAGGACGAAAGGACTTGCCCCCCGACACCGCCGGGGACTGGAGCCACCATAAAAGACCCCTTCGGGTGAGGCGGCTCAACGAAACCCACAGCTCCAGAGATTGCGGACGCCCGTCCCACTTGGCCAGGACCTCCGCCTGAAGATCCCGCGTGTGAAACTGGGCGAAGGGAATCGCCTCGAAAGCCGAGACCATCAATCCCAGACACCTCATACACGTCCGGAGGGACGAGCACTGATTGTCCCTGAGGGACCCGACTTCGCTCTGAAGTGTCCGGAGCTTGACTTCCGGCAGGATGACCTTCGCTTGAACAGAGTCCAGGATCATCCCCAGGTAGGGAAGACGAACCGACGGACACAGCGTCGACTTCGGAAAATTTATCGTCCAACCGAACTCCTGCAGAGTCTGCATCGTGAAGGACAGGTCGTTCACCAGGCCCTGACTGGTCGCAGACCGAATCAAGACATCGTCCAGATACCCCAAGACAGAGATGCCCTGGGCTCTCAATAAAGCCAGGACCGGCGCAAGCACCTTGGTGAAAACCCGCGGAGCCGAAGCGAGACCAAAGGGTAACGCCACAAATTGGTAATGATCCTCCGCAATGGCGAATCGAAGGAACCTCTGGTGACCCTCGAAAATGGGGATGTGAAGGTACGCATCCTTCAAGTCGATGGAGGCCATGAATTCCCCCGGAACCAGAGCAGCCACCACTGACCGTAGGGATTCCATGCGGAACTTGCGAACCCGCACAAAGTGGTTCAGAGCTTTTAAGTCCAGAATCGGACGTACCTTGCCCTCCTTTCAGGGCACAGTGAACAGATTGGAATAGAACCCCCGAAATCTGTCCCGATGAGGCACCGGAACCACCACTCCTTGGGCCCGCACCGCCAGGTGCAGATCCTGCAAGCGCTCCGGAGATAGCTGAAGGTTTGAGGGGAAAAATCTGCCCGCCGGCCGAGAGAGAAACTCGATCTTGTAACCAGATCGAACGATTTCCTGAACCCACCTGTCCCGAATGCGGGCCAGCCAAGGTTTAAGAAAACCGAGCAAACGTCCCCCCACCCCAGAAACGGGTGAGGGCGCCCCTTCAGGCCAAATTGGAATGGGCAGCGGACCCGGACTGACCGGACTTCTGCTTACCTGCCCACGGCTTCTTCTGGGAGCCTTGGCCCTTGAAGGGCTTGCCCTTATAGTGCGACCGAAAGGCACGAAAGGACCCCTGAGAGGGCCTGAACGAGGTATTCTTCTTACCGCGAACAAACTTATTCTTTTGAGTTTGGGGTAAGAGAGAACTCCTACCCCCGGAAATTCCCTTTATCAGAGTATCCAAGGACTCGCCAAAAAGGCGAGATCCCGCTTAAGGCAAATTAGCTAAAGTCTTGCGAGAAGATTGGTCAACCGACCAACATTTCAGCCATATCAGGCGACGGTTCAATACCGCCACACTTGAGAGGCGTGCAGCCAAAGGAACTAAATCCCAGTCCGCATCGCACAAATACATGACACCCTGATGAATTTGATCCACCATAGCCAACGTGGTCGGTGGGGCAGAGTCAGCCACCAGGGTGCGCCTGAGCACCTGCGTCCAATCCGCAACAGCTTGGGCTGCCATAATGGAAGCAAAAATAGGTTTCAGCATAGAACCAGCAACCGTATAAGCATGACGGGCCAGAGACTCCAATCTCCTGTCTGTAGGGTCCCGGAACACCGGGGTATCCTCAGCAGGGATCGCAGTAGATTTATTCAAAACCGCCACCGCGTGATCCACCTGAGGCGGCACACACCAACGCTCATCCGCGGTGGGTGTAAAGGGATAACGCAGCTTGAACTTACTTGGCACAGTAAAGGGCTTCTTTAAATTGCGCCATTGCTCATCAACAGCGCGCTGAAATTCCGCAGGGCAGGGAAAAACCTGCGCTGTTTTGCGTTTCCTTTGCATCCCATAAGAGGACATCAAAGCAGGAGGACATGGTTCATCCTGCAAATGCAGCGTCTCCTTGATAGAAGCAACCAGCTCATCCATGAGTGCAAGCTCTTCAGGCGAGCCAGGGGGAGAATTATCAACCCCTTCTACCTCAGCCTCCCCCTCAGACCCCCCAAGGTCTAGAGATGAGCGAGACCCTGAGAAGGGCACTCCAGCCATAGCAGCCCCATCGCCCTCTGAATCAGAGGAAATAGACAATTTGGGCCGTTTTGCGGATCGATCAGCCATAAGCATCTGCACCTGAGAAGCCAAATTTGCCACAATAGCAGCCAGATCAGCCCCCTCGGGGGATGCAGCAGCCCCTTGGCCCCCCACCAGGGTGGGAGGAAACTTGCAATCCTGAGAATCCATGCCCCAGCAATACTGACAAAAAGGAGAACTGCCCCTTTAAGACCGCGGCGAGCGTAGCCCACCGCACACTACTGTATGAACCGACCCCCACAGGGATAAAGACACTGGGCAAGGAATACAGGAAAAAGAAAGGTAAAAACCTGGAGAGACCACACAGTGCTGCTGCCACCGATCGCTGTTCCAGAGCAAAAGGAAGTGATGCAATGACTGACCGCCCTATGAAGCCTATGCAGGCTACACAAACATGGCCGCTCAGCTGAGGGATTCAAGCAATGAGAAAATGGTGCCGACATGTGGCTGTATGCGATCGCCGCTAAAATGGCGGCGTTTGGCGCCAAAACACAGCGCCGTACCACACAGGGCCGGTCACCATAAATTGCCGCAAAAACATGGCGGACCGCAGTAGCGGTCGCCGCACAGCATGTCAAAGCCCAGTCTGTCCCATACATTCACATAGCAGAGCGGGAGAGCCCCCCCCCCGCAGCCCACAGAAAGGCAGCTATTCCACACAGGAATCTGACAGGGAGCTCAGCACATACACAGACATGCAGGGTCACACAGTCACAGACTGACACCCAAAACAGACAGGTCCCCACATAGAAGTGCACTTACCAGTCCAGATGGCGTGGGAAGCCTTCTCCAGCGACCAAACCGCTGCACTGAGGACAGGGAGTGTCGCAGCCGGGACGCGTGGAACTGCGCTGCGAAACCGCAAATGGCGTCCGGTGAGGTAGCCACCTCACAGGCAGCATCCCTGCAGCGAACAGGGATGGGTCGTTCAATATGCCAGGGAAACCTGAGCTGAACGCTCGATGGCAGGCTGGGAAGCCCCTGGCCCTGCGCCCTGGGATCCAGGGTGGCCAGTCCGAGACCCAGCTCCGCATAATCATCTTCATCCGAAGAAACTAAACTAATGCTGAATAAAAGAACAGCTAAGTAAAAGAAAGAGAAAAAATACTCAAAATAAAATCAAAAAAGATGATAGAAGGCTGAGACTGAAAAGCCCCAGCACAGGATCAGCCTGCTACTCCTAAGCTAGGCATTAGAAACTGAGTTGAGAATGCAGGAAGCAGGGAGGTATTGACTGAGGGGACCACCCCCTAGGGGTGTGATATGCTAAAAGCTTTTATATTAACAAATCTTGTTGCCTAGCTACTCCTGCGGAGCAAAGGTCAATTACCCCATTAGTGAAGATTATGAAGTGGCGGCGACTGTCAGAGGACGTAAGAGAAATCATGTTTTTCTTGAAGGATGCAGACTTCTTCCTGTACCACTGCTTGAAGAAGGTGTCTTCCAGAAACTGGCAGTAGGACTGGGAGTTGAGCTTGACTCCATCCTCAACCCGAAAAGGCCCCACAAGCTCATCTTTGATGATACCAGCCCAAACCAGTACTCCACCTCCACCTTGCTGGCGTCTGAGTCGGACTGGAGCTCTCTGCCCTTTACCAATCCAGCCACGGGCCCATCAAGACTCACTCTCATTTCATCAGTCCATAAAACCTTTGAAAAATCAGTCTTGAGATATTTCTTGGCCCAGTCTTGACGTTTCAGCTTGTGTGTCTTGTTCAGTGGTGGTCGTCTTTCAGCCTTTCTTACCTTGGCCATGTCTCTGAGTATTGCACACCTTGTGCTTTTGGGCACTCCAGTGATGTTACAGCTCTGAAATATGGCCAAACTGGTGGCAAGTGGCATCTTGGCAGCTGCACGCTTGACTTTTTTCAGTTCATGGGCTGTTATTTTGCGCCTTGGTTTTTCCACACGCTTCTTGCGACCCTGTTGACTATTTTGAATGAAATGCTTGATCGTTCGATGATCACGCTTCAGAAGCTTTGCAATTTTAAGAGTGCTGCATCCCTCTGCAAGATATCACACTATTTTTGACTTTTCTGAGCCTGTCAAGTCCTTCTTTTGACCCATTTTGTCCAAGGAAAGGAAGTTGCCTAATAATTATGCACACCTGATATAGGGTGTTGATGTCATTAGACCACACCCCTTCTCATTACAGAGATGCACATCACCTAATATGCTTAATTGGTAGTAGGCTTTCGAAGCCTATACAGCTTGGAGTAAGACAACATGCATAAAGAGGATGATGTGGTCAAAATACTCATTTGCCTAATAATTCTGCACTCCCTGTATATATGTGGCTAATAAATGAAGAAAAAAAGGGGGACAGTATAGTGGTCCGATAATAACTATAAAGTGACAGGTGCTTGAAACTCCAAAGTGGTGGGTCCAAATGACAACAGCGGAATAAGTGGGAATAAATCAATAATAGTCTATTTCAGGTGAAACGGTGATGGGTGACCGTCCTAGGGGGGTGATTATGGGATTCTTCGTGTATACCGTACACCAGTGGTCCTCAACTCCGGTCCTCAGGGCCCAACAGGCCAGATTTTAAGTATTACCTTGGGGAGATGCAGACTAGAGTACTGCAATCACTGAGCAGCAAATGATATCACCTGGGATGTATTTCAGTTATCTTGCAAACCTGGCCTGTTAGTGGGCCCTGAGGGTCAGGGTTGAGGACCACTGCCGTACACAATACTGTGTGGCCCCGTGGGGGGTGGTGAGGTGCCCAGTGACCCCTTCGATATACAGCGCACTCACCAGAGATACCCACCCCACACAGGGGTACAGGGCGGGTATATTGAGATGTGTAGGTGGTAGGCCCTGTCTCCTTCTCCAGGTCCGGGATGGGGCGTCTGGGGAGATCCCTAGTGGTCCTAGGGTAAAGGTCACGGCTATAGGCTATGAGAGTCTGGTGGGGTCCGGGGGTATACACTCCAGAAGTCCGTAGTAGTGTGGGATAAGTGTTCAAAAGATAGAGAGGCACATAGTGTAATACTGTAGATTCAGCTTTTATTAAACATACAGGGTAAAAGGTACTCACAAACGATATGTCATAAGCAGGCAGTGAATCCGAGCGTCCGGAATGCTGTGCGGTCCAAGCCTCGATTTGGGAACCGGAAGTGATGCGACACTCTGTACCGGTTTCGTAATGATACGTCCTCAGCAGCCTCTGAGCAGGCTGCTAAGGACGTATCATTGAGGGATGATGCTCTGTCACCTGAAGGTGGAGGGATCTGAAGGAGCTTAGGGATGATGCCTAGCATGCTGCTGCTGAAGTGCACTGGTCTCGCGGGGGGGGGGGGGGGGGGACACACAGGCTGGTCACTCTGCATTGAAAGGGGGCACGCTGGCATCTCTGCATTGAAAGGGGGCGCGCTGGCATCTCTGCATTGAAAGGGGGCACGCTATACCTTAATTACTGAAGGCCACTTTCACACTTTTGTGACCTCAAAGCAGTAGCATGCTAGGCATCATCCCTAAGCTCCTTCAGATCCCTCCACCTTCAGGTGACAGAGCATCATCCCCAAGCCCCATTCAAAACCTTCAGATGTCCAGGTGACAGATCAGTATTCTAAGCATGATCCCCAAACCCACTCAGATCCCTCTACCCCCAGGTTACAAAGCAGCAAGCTAAGCATCATCAGTCTAGTGAAAGTTCAAATATTAGCCCTGCTCTTCACAGCCACTGACTTCTATCTAAGAGGCACTAAAAGAAAAAAACTAATAAGGGTTCCTCAAGACAGTTTCTTCCTTCACAGTAGAATGGATGAGGACTCCAGACCTACATGCATGCCTGTAGCAAAGACAAGTCTCTAGCCCTCTTCTGATAGGAAAGGGTGTGAATTATTGGCAGGGTAGCCTGGTAGTGTATCCTCCAGCCTCATGTTTTGATATTATTACAATAAGGTGTTAGAATCACGCCCCTAGGGACACACTTAACTGTATAGGGGCGTGGCTTGTGATGTAACCACAGACATACGATCCTACATAGCAGGATCATATGATCTCTGCAGTTACACCAGGGAGAATGACAGGCGGCTTTGTTTACATCAGCCGCCTGCCTTTCTCCCTCTCCAGCGGGAGATTGCGAGTGGCCAGCGGACATCAGAGCCGCCGGTCACATGCGCAGGAATGGCCATGAACAAGCAGGGGCTGCAGGCTCCTGGGCGAGCGACGTAGTACTACATCGCTTTGCCCAGGAGGGGCTGACTGCCGCAGTAAATATACTGTGGGCGGTCGGGAAGTGGTTAAAGAACTTTGTGAAAGTGTGCACTGAGGACCAGGAGGCCACCTTACAAACCTGCATCACACCTGATGACGGGAAGCCCAGGAGGCACTGAGCACTCGAGTAGAATGTGCCTTGACAGGGAAAGGAGGAACCTGACCCTGGATGGAATAGACCTGAACCACTGTCTGTCTGATCCATCTGGAAATGCAGCGGAAGAGGACAACCCTTTCCGATGCCCATCCATGAGCACAAATAGGGAGTTTGACTTCCTAAAAGACTCTGTAGCTGCCAGGTACACCCTAATTGCCTGGACCACATCCAAGCCATGCAAGGCAATTGTTTCGCCTGGGACACAGGGAAGGTAACACAATGTCTTCATTCAAATGAAAATCAGAGACAAGGAGGGAACGACGGACAGGGGTGAAAAACACCCAATCACTGTGAACCACCAGTAAGGTGAACGACAGGATAACGCTGCTAATTCAGACACCCTGCAGAGGTGAAGCCACCGAAAAGTAGGGATGCACCGAAATGAAATTCTTGGCCGAAGCCGAATAATAATGAAATGCTTGGCCGAAGGCCGAATACCGAACGCGGTGTTTCGCATTTTTTCCATTTATTTTGCCAATTTTTAGGGGGCACGCTGATGGGCACATTTTATGTTAGGGGGCACGCTGATGGGCACATTTTATGTTAGGGGGCACGCTGATGGGCAAAACAAAACATTTAAATCAGCGTTGCTCTTAACATAAAATATGCCCATTAGCGTGCCCCTTAAAATAAAATATGCCCATCAGAGTGCCCCTTAATATAAAATATGCTCATCAGCATGTCCCTTAGCATAAAATAAGGGGCACGCTGATGGCCACATTTTATGTCAAGGGAGCACTCTGTTGGGCACATTTTTTTTCTTTTAAGGGGCACTTTATAGGGCACTCTAATGTAATGAGCATGGCAAGTGGCAACAACATATGGCAGTCTGCACACTAATGCTTGTGCAGCTGCCAGCTACCGTATTCTCCCCCAAATGTGCTCAGCTCCACATCACATACCTGAACTGCAGCCAGAGCCAAAAGCCGCGAACAGGGGGGCGGGGCGTGGACCTAGTGTGAAGGAGCCGCTGTCAGGAGCAGGGGGCGGGACGCGCGCGTGACGTCACACCCCCTACTCGCGGCCGGACAGGACACCCGCGGCGTGTGAGAAGGGAGCCGCGAGCCGCAATGAGGAAGGTGAGCGGTAAGGGCGGAAGCTGACATTGTTCGGCTCAAAATTATTCGGCCTTTTGACTTATTCGGCCGAACGCCGAAAGTGCTATTTTCTCTATTTTCGGCCAAATAATGTTCGGCCGCCGAATATTCGGTGCATCCCTACCGAAAAGGCTACCTTCTGGGACAGCGTAAGCAGGGGAATCTCCCGAAAATTCCTAAAAAGCTGCTTCTAGGAGGACAAAGCAAAAAAGCGAGGCCCCAAGGCGGAAACAGAGACCACACTGGAGGTGTCAAGTGCCTAACTCCGTTGAAATAAGACCGCTAAGGCTGACCCCTGACCCTTGATAGTACTTTAGGCCAGTTTCTGTTGAAGGAAGGTCAAGATCCGAGCCACTGAACAAGAGCGAGGATGAACCCCAAGAGACCCACACCACGCAAAGTGCATCTTCCAGGTACGACGGTAGATCTTCCTAGAAGTAGGTTTCCTAGCTTTTAACAGCATAGGAAACACAGACTCACGACTGTAAAGCAGGATGGAAGATTGATCCTTGGGAGCGAAGATCCTCTGTGAAAGCTTCCAAGGAACGTTGGCGACCAGCCGCACTAGATCGGCGTACCAAGCCTGGCAAGGCCAGTCGGGGGCCACTAAGATGACCGAAATCACTTCTGCCTCGATCCTTCATGGAAGTCTTGACAGAAGCTTGAGAGGAGGGAAGGCATAAATCAGATGATACTGACCCCACAGGGCCACCAGCGCATCTGTGGCGTTCGCCAGAGGATCCCGTGACTGAGCCACAAACCTCTGCGCCTTTCTGTTGAGCCAGGAAGCCAACAGATCCACCTCGGGGACGCCCCACCGAAGATACAGTGGATAAAACCCCTCCGGATGAAGGGACCCCTCCCCTTGGTCCAATGCCTACCGACTGAGGTAATCCGCCTGCCAGTTTTCCACCTCGGGAATGTCTATGGCAGAGAGAGCTGGAACAAATCATTCTGCCCAACTTAGAATGCCAGGTACCTCCAGAGCCGCCAGGACACTTATTGTGCCCCCCTGGTGACTGACATAAGCCATGGCTGTGGCATTGTCCGACTGAACATGCACTGGACATCCCTGAAGACGATCCGTCCAATGTTCCAGGCACAGTCTGATCACTCGGAGTTCCAAGACCTTGATCAGTAAGTCTGGACTCTTCCAGTGTGCAGATCCCCTGAGCAGAATATTTGCAGAGGACACCTCCCCAACTGGACAGGCCGGCATCTGTGGTGACCACTGTCCAATACAAGGGGAGAAAAAATTAGCCCCGCCGAAGCAGAAAGCCACCATATCAGGGGCTCCGTCGCTCCCTGGCTCAGCCGGGTCTGATTGTCCAGAGACACTGGATTCTTGTCCAATTTGGCCAGAATCTCCTTTGCAGTGACCTCCTATGAAACTGTGCAAAACGGAACCGCCTGGAAGGTAGACACCATCAGGCCCAACACCTGCATGCAAGTCCAGAGGGGTGACGATCTGCTGGACAGCAGGAGACAAATTGCAGCCTGTAGTTTCTGGAGTTTGTCCAGAGGAAGCTGCACTCGGCTAAGGCCGGGTCTAGCGTCAGACCCAGATAGTCCAGCTTGGATGGAACCAGAGCAAACTTCTTAAAATTCAGAATGCACCCAAACTCCTTTCTAGCTTGTATGGTGACTTCCAGGCTTTACGCCAGAGCAGTAGAAGACTCCGCTCGCAGAAGGACGAAGTCCAAGTAGCCCAGTAGCGCGATCCTTCATTGGCACAACATTGCTAGCACCGGGTCAACACCTTCTTGAAGACCCGAGGAGCAGAGGCAAGACCAAAAGGTAATGCCACAAACTGATAATGCTCCTCTCCCACAGCAAAGCGGAGGAGACCGACACATATTAGAATATGAGGGTAAGCGTCTTTCAAGAAAATCCCCCTGATGCAGGGAAGCCACCACTGTGTGAACGGACTCCATTCTGAACTTTTGCACCCGCAAAAGCAGGTCAGCGCCTTGAGGTCCAGAATTGGACGCACCTTTCCTTTCTATCTGGAGACTGTTAACAGAATTGAGTAAAACCCCTGAAAAAGTTCCGAAGTCGGAACCGGCCCATTACCCATAAAGTAAAAGGTCTTGCACCGCCCCAAAATAAGCCTGTAAGCAGACCAGGGACAGTTGCATGTTGGAAGGAAGAACCTTACCGAAGTGTAAGAACAAAACTTGATCTTCTAGCCAGACCAAATGACCCCCATTTGTTCTTGTACCAGAGGAGTCCACGGGTCTGGGAACTAGTGAAGACGACCCCCACCCCAGATGCGGGTGAGAGCGCACCTTCCTGCTGAGGACGAGGGTCCTTGCCCTTAGTAGCTTGCAGAATAAAAGGTATTCTCCCCCCCCCTGTGAGACCTTTAATGATGTCATCCAGGGTAGCACCAAACAGGCAATCTCCTTGAAAGAAAAGATCAGTCAAGGTCTTTTTAGACGTTTGGTCCACAGACCAGCATTTAAGCCAAAAGACACGCCAAAGGACCACTGCCGAAAGAGAGCCGAGCCACTAGGGGGAGCCGCATCCAAAGAGGCATCACAGATCAACTGCAGCCCCTGGACCAGCTGGTCCGCCATCTTAGCAAAGGCAGGGGGCAGCTGTTCTCCTTCCAGGTCACGGCATAAAAGCTTAGCCCACTCGTCAGCCAGCGTGTAGTATTTCACGGGCCACAGCCTCCACCTTCCCGTCAGCCAGGTCCTTAAAGGCCGGGGAATCTTCAACTGGAATCATGGGTGCCTTGTTTAATCTGGAAATCGGAGGGTCCACCTACGGTGGAACAGTCCACTTCTTAACCAGTTCTGGAAGGATTTGCCCCCTAATGACCGAGCCATTTTTTGAGATTCAGCACTGAGTTAATTTAACGGAAAATTGTGCGGTCGTGCGACACTGTACCAAAATAAAATTGATGTCCTTTTATCCCACTAATAGAACTTTTGTTTGGTGGTATTTGATCATCTCTGTGATTTTGATTTTTGCGCTTTAAACAAACAAAGAGCGACAATTCAGAAAAAAAAAATATATATTTTTCATAGTCTGTTATATAACATTACCAAAAAAAAAAAAAAAAGTAAAAATCAAATCAAAATGTTTCATCCTTTTAGAGCAATTTGTATTCTGCTGCATATTTATGGTTAAAAAAGAAAAAAAAAAAAAACGCAATAAGCGTATTTTGATTGATTTGCACAAAAGTTATCGCGTCTACAAACTAGGGGAAAGATTTAGGTCATTTTATTTATTTTATTTTTTTACTAGTAATGGCGATGATATGCGTTTAGCGAGACTGCGACATTGCGGCGGATGGAGCGGACCCCTAACTGACATTGACACTTTTGGGAGGACCACTACAGTAATCAGTGCTATGTTACTGTAATAATGACATTGGCAGGGAAGGGGTTAACCTTGGGGTGATCAAAGGGTTAAGTGTGAGTCTAGGGGAGTGTTTACTAACTGGAGATGGGCTTGTGAAATGACCATAGAGACCTGTGATCCTATATAGAAGGATTACAGGCGCTCTGATCATTTCAGAGGGAAGAACAGTCAGGTGTGTTTAAAGCAGCTGACCGTCCTCTCTCAGTGGGAAGCGATCGCAGTTGCCCGACGGGAAACGCAGCCACCGATCCCGTGGTTTAACATCCCCAGTGGGGGCGGGAGGGCGGCGCGCGCCCCCCCCCCCCAGCACCACGCACGCGACCGTCGTTTTCCGCAGCCGAGCCAGCCGCAGTAAATATGTGGCTGGCAAGCAGGTAAGAAGGGACTCCTCATAGGAGTATCGCCTAGCAACTCGCTTAGGGACCCCCACAGGACGCTTTGGTCGTCCCTACTCTTCAGGGACAAGTCTGTCAAAATAGGAGGGGAAAAGGGAACTCCTTTGCCGCTCTGGATGGCTTGTGAGTACCAAAAAAGAGAACCTGCGCCTCCATCGCAGCCGCATCCTCCAACTTTAAGTCTCAAGCACAGACACAATCAATGCGCGGTTGCAGAAGCGGAGGAATAATCCTCAGTATCTGTGGATTCAAGGTGCATGGTTGCAGACCCAGCAGAGTGACCCATGTCCACGGTGGCTGAATCAGATTCAGGATTTGAGGAGATAGATGAGGCAGGGGAAGGCGAGGGGCGCTTTATGCCAGCCCATCGCCCATAAGCTACCTCCACCCAGGACACAAGGGACTCCAGGACCACCTTCAGTTCATCGATGGATGGGACTTGGAGGGACCCTCAGCCCCAGAAAGGGGATTAGGTAGGGAGATGTGCTCCAAAGACTCCATGAGTCACCAGGGGGACCCCACAAAAAAGTGTAAAACACTGCTAAGGGACAACCCCCACCACGCTGGCAGCACCACCCGGTCGCCAGGGACAAAGCACCAAGCGATCCTCAGCAGAGAGGGTTAGGGCCCCACCAGACTCCCCACTTCGCAGAAACCAGGCACCGCAGCCACCAGGAGAATCTGCACTTCACAAGCGGCGATCAGGAAATAAAGGATCCAGGAGTCAGCGGGGATGAGGAGGGGCTCTCACCGCCAAAATCGATGCCCAGAGGGCTGCACTGTCATGGCCGCCACTATTTTCAATTGCAAACCAGTGCAAAATGGCCGCCGGACTACACAAACATGGCCGCTGTGCATTGTGCACACTGGCTACAAGAAAATGGCGGAACCAAGAGGCTCCCGGTAGGAAACCTTAGGCCTCAAGGACAGGCCCAGGCAGGACAGGGGGCCCTTGCAGGAGTCCCTACCAGTTACAACCCCCCCAAACAGCCGATAGTCCGGTCGCGCTCCACTCCCTCATCGCCAACATGAGGTGGACCAGACCACCCACACAGCCCCAGCATAAGTGGAGGGGGGGGGGTAGAATGGGGGTGTAATGACATCTCGTAGTGGACAAACAAAAGGTGTCGCAAGTGGCAATGTTGTTTAGTTATCAAAGCTTTAGCCATGACAGTCTTTCAGGACAGTTACACATTGCTGCAGAGATATTACCCCCTCCCTCCTCCTTTAATTCATAGAATGCATAGGTTTTACACTTCAAAAGAGCCGCCATCTCAACTCAGAGCCATCAAAACCAGCACTTAATTATCGGTTTCCAGCTCTGCACAGGCCTAAGTCCTGGCAGGATGTCTGTTTCTTCTGTCCAGGCCTATTGTAAAACTTTGACCAAATCCATTAAGGATAACCAGAACTAATGGGGATCGTAAAAGGCAACCATAGAGCTCTGCCCAATTCAAAAATTAATAAATACACACACGATTCATAAACTCAGACAGGAACATGACATATTAAAAAGAAGTATATATTTGGATGAGAAATGTCATACTGAACGAATTAAGGACATACATGACCACACTAGCACATATAGAAGAGAAGATAGCTGTCAGATATTCCCTGTGTTACAAGTTTATCTGAGCTATCCTGTGTTCAGTATCCCTGGATGTGAGATTCAATGCTGAACCATAATCTATCACTTTCAAGATTGCAACCAGTACATATTGGAAGATATGAATAGTGGTATAAAACTGTCTATAGAGGGACCTGATATTGTCAAACTCAGGACAGCCCTTGACCGTTTTATTGGTCAGAGGCATCTGTCAACTCCCCTTTGATCCCAGAGAAAAAGGGAGATCCCTAACCAGTTGGGAGTGCTCATGGTAGCATCAAAGCAGGAACGACTGAACTCATAACACCCAGGACATTGGCTGCAGGTATTCTTTCTCTACAATTCTACCTTATTTCGCTATTGCTGAAATAGGTCTCCATATTTCTTTGAAACACCTTTTTTCTGTAACTAATTTGCACCCAGTGTGACCTTTTTTTATTATTAAAACCTTATTTTGAAAAGTGTTAACCTTGTCCCTAATCTGTTAATGCAAGCTATCAAAGAACCTCTCTCTTGAAGAGTGCTTCTGTATAGGATAAATCCTATGAACATACCTATACCCTGTGTAACTATGCTAATTAATCAAAGAATCAACAGCTGCAGCTTTAAAGTGAGATAACACCAAAAACAAGAAAAAAGAAAGAAAAAAGCTGCGCTAATCTGAAGAGACCATTGAATCTCCCAAAAAATGCAAGAAATGTTATTGAAAGCTGTGACCATTAATAAACAAGTGAAGTACAGTGAATCACAAAATCATACACCAAATATCACAAATGTTGTGAACAGATATAAATCAAAGGTGATAAAAACAAATAAATCAATATGTATATCTTTCTGAAATTATTAAAGAGTCCCAAATAATTGAAGATCCAAAAGGTGATTAATTGTAAGTGAGTAGAAGTGAAAAAGTGAAAAAATAGCAGCGATGCTGGCTTCCACCACGGTGCTCCAATCAATCAGACATACATATGAGCTTACCAGAGAGCAAAAAGAAATAAGCCTGTAGAGCAAATTGCTCGTGTCACTGCTTCTCATGAGAGATCACGTTCCTCGCCCAATCGATTAGGACCACAGGTGGTGTATGACACACGGGCAGCAATGTTCCTGAGCACTATTCCTTAATAGTGTCTCCGGTAATGTCATATAAAAATAAAATAGGCTCCATAGTGTTATACCATAAACACTTTTATTTTAATAATTAAAATCAAACTCACATTTTGCGGAAGAATGATATGCATAAAAGACAAAAAAGCCAGCCGGCTCACAGTGTAGCCCGTCCTTCCGGGTTGTGTGGCGACGTCAGCATGGCGGATCCTACGCGCTCGTCATAAATTACTTCTAATGGGAAACTCTCTTCACCAGTGGGTTTTTTTTTTTTTTTTTTTGCCATCTGTGTCCCATTGGAGAGATATCTCTGACTTCTGTCCTATAGACAAAACAGGGAGTGAGAGGAAATCCATCCATCAGCCGCGTGGCGGCTGATGAGGACAGGTCTTCAACGTCAGAATGCGACAACAACAACCCCTCAGGTTGGTCTGCATCTGCCATGTCTATCTCAGAGTCCGAAGACCCTGCAGATGGAGGTGAGGACGGAGGGCGTTTGCAGCTGGCAGCACTAGCAAAGACAAAATCTACTTTAGACATCAAATTTTAAAAAAAAAGCTGCAATCTCTGGCTGATACTGAGAACCAGAAGGTCCTGCAATCGCTCCCAGGGGGTCTGCAGGTGAAATATTATCTTGGGACTCCATGTTACACTTTTTAAAATAATTGGGCAGTGTCTCCTTAAGACTGCTAAAAACGTGGTCCCACCGCTAGAAGTGCGGGCTCACAAGAGTGATGAAGAAAAACCCACAGGGAACCTAAGGAAAAACGTTACCAGACCACAGAGAAGACTTCCAGCATGATCTGTGCAAAAACGAAACTGACACTGACTGTACAGGAAGAGAAAAAGCCTCTATATTTTAAACAACCATGCAGCCTTCCTGTCCAGCCTATGGATCTAAGGAAAATGGTCGCTCATTCATTCTCAATGGGGAATTACAGAAAATGGCTGCCCATATAAACTAATGGGAATATAAAAATCAAGATCCACAGCAAAATGGTGGCCCCCAAAAGCGTGCCACGCGGTCTCAAGGACCCCCAAAAGGGGGCCAGAATAATAGGCATCAAAAGGTCCCTGCCCAGGGGCCCACACAGGACAAGTTACCCCCCTCAAATAAGCGCCACAGCGGCCGCATTATTACCGTCCCTCCAAGGTAAAAACCTGCTAGGGGTAGGGGAATGCAGAGGGGTACAAAGGCCTAGTCCTCCGAGGTGCCAGGGGAACCAAGGAATTCCCTAAGGTCTGACTATTCCAGGGAAGGGCCCACGTCTGCCCTGAGACCGCCAGGGGTTTTTGGGGGGACAATTTACTCACCCTACCACAGTACCAGGTGGGCGCCATTCCAAAACAGATCACCTCCCACCCGGGATGGGGGTGCTGTCAGCCAAGGGGAAGCTGCAACTCAGGGCGTTCCAGGTCGAGTGTAGAGAAATTTTCTCGGGCCGCATATAAAATATATACTATAGTTAGGGGATATAAGTAATAAAATGCCGCCTTCCAGCACCGCCTGTACTAATTTAACACAACTAGAGGATGATCAAATGAAATGGAATCAGTATACAGAGGTTTACTTCTTCTGAGAGATAATAAAGGAACACTGTAACCACCATGACCACTTCAGTGATTTGAAGTGGTCATGGTGGTCAGAGTCAGAAACACTGCACATGCTCGCCCCCCCCCCCCCCCTTCGAGGCAGCCTCTGCCTACTGTTAGTTGGAAGCCGCTGTGGCCGTGCCCCCGACCCGACTTCCTTCCTCCCTAGCAAAAAAAAAAAAATTGTCAGGGGGCAGTGGGCCGCATTGCCTGGGGTTCCGGGCAGCATGTGGCATTCGGGCCGCAGGTTGGACATGCCTGATCTAGATTATCCAGTGCGAAACCTCAGCCGGCTGTTGCTTGTAGTTCCTCTGGATCTTGGTCCTCAGGAGCTAACTAGTGGAAATAAAAAAATCAGACTAACAAACTTTCCTATAATAGCGAAGACTGAAGTCCCACCTTAAACTAGGCAGAAACAAAATGTTTGAGGATGCAGGGTGTGTGGGGGTTATGCCTGCAGGGACAGCCCCCATAGGTGTGGTTAAGCTTTTTTCCTGCCTAGTGCCTATTCCTGATAGGAGCATAACCCTATTCCTGATAGGAGGAGCATAACCCTATATAAAAGAAGTATATATTATGGGGTTCTAAGTAATTTTCTAGTAAAAAATACTGAATTACTAAAATAATTGTAAACACGTGTCAGAAATAGGCCCGGTGCTTAGGTAGTTAATAAATGTTATTCAGTGCTTTAAGCACATTTCTTCAAAACCAGAAAAATACAATTCATATTCACAGAACATTATGCTGAACTTCATGTATTACCTAAAGCTGGCCACACACCAGTCGAAAAATCATTTAAACGCGTTTTCAAAAAACGGTCGTGAGATCAAACAATATATATTGTTCATCATGTAATGACTGAGTTTCGAACAATAAAGGTTTTTTTTTTATCTTTTAAAAATGGAAAATACTGCATTTGGCCACTGCTTGAGGCATGTCTATATGCTACATGGAGCCAGCTAGTGGCCAGATGCAGTATTTTTCTTTAAAAAAAAAAAAAAAAAAAAAAAAAAAAAATCAATGAAAAACATTCATCCAGCAAAGGGAAAAAGCCTGTTTTTTTATTTACCCAATGTCAAATACATTTTTGTTTAATCTCTAAATGTTAGGATCCTTAAAAAATACCTAAACCCTAACTAAATTAAAAGCCTGACTTTTTTTCAATAAATCAGTTTTCGGCCTTTATATTTACCCTTAGGCCTCATTCACACAGGGCGTTAAACAAAAAAAACAAGCTGCAGAGCCACTGCTAACGCCAGGAAAAAGAAGCTGTAAAAACGTGCTTTTAGTAGCTTTTTCCATTGGTTTTATTGCACATTTGGCCACATCAGCTTTTAGCAGTGTTTTTCTGCCTCCATTCAAGATCAATGATTGCCTATGAGCCGTTGATACGGCTTTCAGCCCATTGATTTGAACGGAAGTCGCATCACAAGTCAGATCATTCCAAATCCATACCAGACCCTTATCCGAGCATGCAGCCAGACAGGTCAGGAAAGGGGAGGGGACGAGCGAGCAACCCCACCCCCTCCTGGACTATACCAGGCCACATTTCCTCAACATGAGGGGGTGGGTGCTTTGAAGCAGCAGGGCTCTGCACCCCCCCACCCCAAAGCCTCCTTGTCCCCATGTTGATGAGGACAAAGGCCTCTTCCCGAAAACCCTGGGCGGTGGTTGTGGGGGTCTGCGGGCAGGGGCTTATCAGAATCTGGATGCCCCCTGTAACAAGGGGGCCCCCCAGATCCCGGACCCCCTCCCTAGGTGAATGAGTATGGGGTACATTGTACCCCCTACCCATTCACCCCAAAAAAGGCAGTGTAGTGTAAAAAATTATAAGAGATGGTTTTGACAAGTCCTTTATTAAAAATCTTCCTCCGACGATGTCTCCAGTGATTATGCTCTTTGCAGCTTCTTATATAGCCATGGGGGCCTGGCCTCCCGGTGAAGTCACCCGGAGACCCCACCACTTTACGTCGTCATGCATCATCAGATGATGCCATAAGGAGCGGGGTCTCTGAGAGGCCACGCCCCCATAGCTATGTAAGGAGCTGCAAAGAGTGGAGCCAGCATAATCACTGGACATCGTCTGAGGAGGGACCAGAGGAAGACTGGAGAAAGAAGACCAGGAGAGCAGATCAGAAGATTTTTAATAAAGGACTTCTCAAAACCGTCTCTTGTCATTATTTACACAACACTGCCTGTTTTGGGGTGAATGGGTAGGGGTACAATGTACCCCATACTCATTCACATAGGGAGGGTGGTCCGGGATTTGGGGGGCCCCCTTGTTACAGGAGGGCGTCCAGATTCCGATAAGGCCCCTGCCCACAGACCCCCACAACCACTGCCCAGGGTTGTCGGGAAGAGGCCCTTGTCCTCATCAACATGGGGACAAGGTGCTTTGGGGTGGGGGGGGGGGGGTGCAGAGCCCTCCCTGCTCCAAAGAAGTCACCCCCCCCCATGTTGAGGACATGTGGCCTGGTATGGTCAAGGAGGGGGTGGTGCCCCTCGCTCGTTCCCTCCCCTTTCCTGACCTGCCAGGCTGCATCTCGGATAAGGGTCTGGTATGGATTTTGGGGGGGACCCCATCCATACCATTTTTTCGGCGTGGGGCTCCCCTCAAAATCCATACCAGACCCGAAGGGCCTGGTTTGGAACCTGGGGGGGGGGGGGGAAGGGGACCCCCACGCCGATTTTTTCCCTCCATTTTGGAGTGAAGTTCCCCCTCAAGATCCTCAGAGCGCAAGTCGGACCACAAGTCGGATCATTCTGATCCGACTTGTGATGCGACTTCTATTCAAATCATTGGACTCCCATAGGGAACTGTATAAGCAACATTAAGCAGTGTCAGATGTTTTTACAGCCTACAGCTGTAACGCTGGTCCTCAGAACACACTGGCCCTGTTTTTTTTTTTTGCAGCTTGAAAACACCTATGCCACTTAGAAATGCAAAAACTGGATTTTTGACAAAGTACCACTTGGCCCTATGATCAACATATAGGGAGAACGACAGGACAATGTTGCGAGTGCTGATACCTGACAGCAACCAAGAAGGCCACCTTCTGTAATAAGGTAGGCAGGGGATACCCTCGAATACTCGCAAACAGAGGGTCTAAAAGAACCGACTGCACCAAAATCAAGGTCCCCAGTGGGTGACGGAGGTCGCACCGGAAGTCCTAAGTGTCGCACCCCCCTGGAAGAGGTCAGGGCACAGGCGGCCAATGGCCTTTGGAAGAAATTTGCCAAAACCGAAACCTGACCCTTGACAGTACTCGAGGCCAACTTGTGATCAACTCCCCATTGAAAGAAGCCAAAATCCGGGCCACTGAGAAAGAGCGAGGGAGAGCCCACGCAATATACAACTGTCTCGTATGATAAAAAAAAAAAAAAAAAATCACCCTAGAAGTCGCTTCCCACGCTTCAAGCAGGGTGGAAATCCCTGAAGCAGCCAAACCCCCATCCTTCAGCTCCTGGCATTCAACAGCCAAATGGGCAAAGTCAGTGAATGCAAAGTTGGACGGGATATGGGCCCTGGAGATAATAACTCCTCCCTGAGAGGAATTCTCCAAGAAGCGTCTGCAGCTAACCTGACCAGGTCGGCGTACCAAGTTCGGCGAGGCCCGTCTGGAGCCACGAGAAAGACCGGAATCCCTTCCGCCTTGATCCTGCGAAAAATTCTTGGCAGCAACTTGGGAGGAGGAAAGGCAGACTGCAGCTGATACTGACCTTTGCCCATCCATGAGCACGCACACACGACCATACCAGCGGCAGCCGTGCGCAGATGACCATGCTAAACTCCACGGCATTGTTCAAGTTGAACTTAGCAAATGTTCTTACCCATGACAGAACCCATGGTGCCACTATTGCATCCGCCAGAGGGTCCCGGGAGCGGGCCACAAATCGCAGCATTATCCTGTAGATGCAACGCCAACAGGTCCACATCTGGAGTGCCCCCAATGAAGGCACAACTGCTGAAACACCTCTGGATGAAGGGACCATTCCCCTGCATCCAAGGCCTGTCGACTGAGGCAATCCGCCCGCCAAAGTTTCCACACCTGGCAAAGGAACAGCGGAAGAGCTGGAACAAGGCGCACTGCCCAAGGAAAAATGGACACTTCCAAGGCCGCAAGGACACCCTTGGTGCCCCTTTGGTGAATGACAAAAGCCACGGTCGTGGCGTAGTCGATTGAACGTGCACCGGCCAGCTGCAGGTGCCCGATCCAGTGAACCAGGCAAAGCCGGATCGCTCTCAGCCCCAGGATATTGATCGGTAAACTGGATCCTCCAGGGACCATACTCCCGAAGCAGAGAACTTGCCAAGGGACTCCTTTCTACCCAGACAGGCTTGCATCCGCGGTGACAAGTGTTCAGGAAAAGGGGAGGAAGGATTCCAGCTCTAGACTACCTGGTTAGCCAGCTCAGCCAGATCCAAAAGTCCAGATAGTTTGGATTCTAGTCCTATTCGAGAAGGATCGCCTTCTGGGGGATCCCAGAGAGGGATTGAGCGAAAAGGACCGTCTCGAAAAACGGCACCATTAGTCACAGAACTCGCATACAGGTCCGAAGGGACAACCATGTGCGGGACATGAACCGCAGTCTGAAGTTCCAAGAGTTTTTTTCCCCGGAGGGAGAAAACAGACTGAGGGCAAGTCCAAAGTCAGACCCAGATAGTCCATTCTCATGGAAGGGACCAGGGATGACTTCTGAAGGTTCAGAACCCACCTGAACTCCTCCAGAGTTCTCGTGGTGACTTTCAAATTCGTTTGTCAGCACCGTAGGAGACTCCACAAGGAGAAGCAGATCAGCCAGGAACACCGGACCAATACGCCCTGCAGCCACAACAGCACCAGGACCGGAGCAACACCTTTGTGAAGACCCCAGTAGCATAAGCGAGACCCAAGGGCAAAGCCACAAACCGATAGAGATCCTTCCCCACGGCAAAAAACGGAGAACCCATAGGTGTCCCGAACATAACAGGATGTGAAGGTAGGCAGCTTGATGTCTATGGAGGCCAGGAATCCCCCCTGATGCAGGGAAGCCACCACTGTGAGAACCGATACCAATTTGAAATTTTGATCTGCACGGAACCATCAAAGGACCAGTTGGTCCAGCTTGTTGAACCAGAGCCTGAACTGCCCACAGAGTGCCTGTTAGCGATCCGGGGACAGCCGTACATTGGAAGGGAAAAAACCTTACTTGAAACAAACGGATCGGGACTCGATCTTGCAACTGGACCGCATTACCTCCTGAACCCAGCAACCTGGGAACCGGGCCAGCTGCAGGTCCTCGACTGGCAAGGACCTCCCCCCACCCCCTAGATGGGTGAGGAAGCACCTTCAGGCCGAGTAGGCCTAGTCCGCAGGTCTGGAAAAAAAAAAAAAAAAAAAAACGATCTCATGTTCTCCAGACCAGGGTTGTTGGAACCACATGCAGAAGTCTGGAAGGACTTCGCCACATCGACCGTCCCCGAGGGACGAAGAAACTGTTTGTGAGCCGAAAGGGAAGAACCCCAACTGTGACAAAGGCCCTTACCCTTGTTAGCCTGTAGAAGAAAGACTCTTCCCCCCCATGAGACCCTTATATAATGTCATCCAGGGCAGTGCCAAACAGACCATCTTAGAAGTTTGATCCGCAGACCAACACTACGGTCAAGTAGACGCTGGACAACCACCGCCAAAAATGACAAGGTGACCCATACAAGGGAGCCTCGACCAGCGCAGCATTGCAAACAAATTACAGCCCCTGCGCCAGCTAGTCCAACAGCTCCCCCAGGGCAAAAGGGACATGCCCCACACCAAGTCATGGCGGTGGAACTCCGCCCACCAGGCAGAATCTGCGTGGCAAGGGCAAACAACACTGTTCCCAGTGCAGACTACGCCAGGGAGCACAGATCACAGGCCACAGCCCGCGCCATCCTATCCCCAAGTCCTTAAAGGACAGGGATTCCTCCACTGGAACAACGGTAGTCCCATTCAGCTAGAGACTGTACGTCTGCGGTGGCTGAGCCAGACTCAGAGACTTCAGATGAGGCAGGGGTAGGCTGAGAAACGTCTCAGCGCACCTATTTCACCCGGGCCCAAATGCTTCCCGAACGGTCGAAAAGGCATCGATGGACAGTGGAGATCCGGAAGGCCCTGCGCCATCCATGAGGGGGTCAGGTGGGAACAAACGGCCTGCAGGGTCCATACTGAACCTGAGAAACCCGCCAGCAATTAAAAAAAAAAAAAAAGACAAAAATTACTTTTTTTTTTCAAAGCGGTCACAACAGGACAGAGGGTAACACCCAGGAGTGTGAGGGTCCGACCATCCCAGGGAGAGGGCCAGCGTCGACCCTAAAATCCACCAGAGAAAGGGGGGGGGGGGGGGGAGGGGACGTTCACTCACCATACCAGGAACACAGGCGGGCGCCATCTCGTGACAGGACCCCACGCCACCGGAGTAGGGGGGCTGTCGACCAAATAGGAATGCTGCGACATAAGCCTAGACCCTGTTCGTGTGCGTCGCTGGGCCAGTCCCCGTCCAGTGGGACTATGTCGTGGCTGACCCAGCACGGAGGTACGGTCTGCATGCGCTCGCTAACCAGACTGGGGTGACCACTGGATATGGGGGTCCAGTCTGTCGCCCAGTCCGGCATAATTGATTGAAGATCTCACAGGAAAAAAAAGTTCCGGAGAAAAAAAGGCTAGCTAAAAAAAAAAAAAAAAATTGACGTAAAAAAAAATACTTCATATGCCAGGACCAGAGATCCCAGCAAGGAACTAGGTCCTTACTCCTGACTAGGCAGATTAAAACTGGCATCCTATGCAGGAAGAGGGAGGGTGTACCCTCCGGGACTGCCCATAGGCATAGCCAGAACTTTTTTCTGCCTAGTGTCCTACTCCTGTAGGGGGCAGTATTACCCTACTGATATGGATCAGAGAGAACTACGTCCGTCAATGAACGATAGAAAAACGTTTGTGTGTGCATGAGTTCATCAGATAACATGGAGGGGCGTTTTTAAGCTGCAAAAACAAAAAAAGCGTCTGACGCTGCTAAAAGCAGATGCAAAAACACCCTGTGTGCATGAGGCCTTAGTTGGATCTTGGTACTCCTGATCTCCTGCAGCGCAGCCACTTCCTGTCTACATGCACTCCAGCAATGGCTGCATGGCATTCCCAGGGCAGGTTTTCGGATAGTGACAATAGTGGACCATGCCTGTGCAATGAGTGTTAAAATGGTCATCAGAAGCCCATGTGACTGGATGACAATGCAGGAGCACAAGTGGGAGACAGGGACAGAGCATCTTTATCCCATAACAGGAAACGGCTGCAAACGGATCTTCATGGCAGGATCACCAAGTATTTTTATTATTTGAATTTATATCATTATGTTAAAGTTTGTGAGATTTGTGATTGAGTATATATTACTTAAAAAAAAAAAAAAAAATACACCAATCGGTATTAACACTTGTTTAGAAGGCATTTTTCATGAGTCTATTGGAAACAAGCCCTAACAAAGGGGAAGGAGTCTTATCTGTCACAAATATTACCACCCATCAGGAAACCAGCACATTTGTTTAGACCGCTTTATTTTTTGCATTATCACTTTTCCAAAATAAACTGGACCAGGATTAAATCATTGGAGGTACAATTCTGTCATCTTTACATTTCACTTATCTTTGCAAAAACAGAAAGCTGAACCAAAAAATACCCACATTTATTTTAGTCCAAAATGTTGTGTCCCTCAGAAATGTTAGTTTCAAACTGAAACTCTTAGCCGGCAGTACATCCCAGATCATCCATACTGAGTAGACACAGACACAGGTGTACCAATCTGTACACCGTGCAAAGGGAACATCTTCAGCAGCCCGGGATGAAAAGGTGTTCCAAACAAGCAGCCTGTTGAATTCAGACTGCATCCTAATACGTATACGTGCATCAGACCCACTCCAAATTGTGCGTGGAGGTCTGTTTTGAACGGGCTTGCCTGCACACCTCCGCATACTGGGGAGCTAAAGATGGACTTCACTCAGTACAGATTAGTACATCTGCGTGAATGAATCCTTAGGGAAACCGGTAAAGGTGTTCTGGATGTAGCATAAAAAAAGATACATTTGTTGAGATTAAATCCCAATTTTACTTTCTAGTTAAACCATGTAAAAAAATGTTACTGTGCAAGAAAACTCTAAGAGCTCAGTCTTCCAGTCTATTTTGGATGTAACGCAGCCACATGCCAGAAATACCTGCCCCCCCATCCCTCTCAGTCAGTGCCACAACTCTACAATCAGCAGTTTGAGGCATACTGATTAAGTGCAGTGATCCTGCTCTGTCATAAACTGGCAGGGGACAGGCTTTTCTACTACTTTATAAACTAAACAAACTGTAAGCTTGTACCAGACCTATTGTTTTCTAGCACACAAGGTTTAATATTTATTACATGATTGAACCAAAATGTGCAATTGGGCTACGATGGGTGTCAATTTAAAAAAAATTGGATTTTTGTACTTACCGTAATATCTATTTCTCCAAGTTATTCGACAGACATAGCGCTCCATAAATCACAACTAGTGGGTTATATTGCCTCCTCCAGGACTAGGCAGAACAAAAAACACCTGGCTACGCCCATGGGCCGTCCTCAACTGGTATATAACCCCCTGCTCTAGGTAATCAGTTTAGTAGCAAGCAGTATTAGAAGTATCAGAATTCCATAGAGGGGTGGGTGCTGTGTACGTCAAATTCAGAGAAATAGATTTTACGGTAAGTACAAAAATCCCATTTTCTCTTTTGTTAATTGGTGGGCACATCGCTCCATAAATCATAACTACTGAGACATTCAAAAGCAGTGCCAAAAGGAAAATTAGGGGTGGGGAAAATAACCCCAGACTAAACATAAGAGCCCTTAATCAGGTCACAAGAGCCCCATCTGAAAAATAAAAAAAAAGTTTAAAGAACAAAAAACACCCCTCAAGGGGGAACAGCCCCTCTTTTAAACAGCAGTCTGCAAAACTTTGCAGCCAAAACAAAGTATCTACCTTATAGGATTTTGTGAAGGTATGCACTGACGACCAAGTGGCCGCCTTGCAAATTGTCAATATTGATGCCCGATGATGGAAGGCCCAAGAAGCACTCAGCGCCCGAGTAGACTGCGCCGTGACTGGGAAAGGTGGAACCGGAACTTTAATGGAATAGGCCTAAGTCACCATCTGTCTGATCCATCTGGAGATGGTAGCCAAAGAAGCAGCAAGCCCTTTTCTTGGTCCGTTTGAAACGACAAAAAGTCTGACCTTCTGAAAGGACTCAGTAGCTGCCAGATACACCCGAATCGTAAAAACCACATCCAAGGTATGCAAATCAAATTCCTTGGGATGACGCAGCTTGGGACAGAAGGAAGGCAACACAATGTCCTCATTCAAATGGAAGTCAGAGAGCAGAACCACTATATCCCTATGGACCACTAAATAGGTACTGCAACAGGATAATGCCACCAATTCTAATACCCTGCAGGCCAAAGTCATAACCACCATCACCTACTGGGATAACCTAGGCAAGGGAATCTCCCGAGTATTCTCAAATGGAGGTTTCTGGAGAACCGAAAATATTACATTTAAATCCCATGGCGGCAAAAGAGACCGTACAGGTCGAGCCGCATGCGGAACCCCCTGAATGAAGGTACAAACTAAAGAGTGCATGGCTAGGGGGGTCACTGAAAGAAGGTTGCCAGGGCAGACACTTGGCCCTTGATGGTACTCAAGGTCGACTTCTGATCTACGCCCTGTTGAATCGTTTAAGAGCCGAGTCACAGAAAAGGATCGAGGATGAGCGCCAATCGACTCCCACCAAGAAATGTATGCTTTCCACGTACGATGGTATATCTTGCTGGGAGAGTAATACCTCACCTTCATCATAGTATGAATCACTGATCCAGACAGACCTCAGTACCTGGCTTTCAATAGCGAAGCCATTAAAACCAGCAACTGTAAAGCAGGATGGTAGATCAGCCCTTGGGACAACTGGTCTTCTGAGAGGAAGCCTCCAAAGGAACGTTTATGGCCACCAGACTGATTGGAAGATCCTCGCCCTTGATTCCTTGCTGGAATTGTGGAAGAAGCCTGAGCCGAGGATAATGCTGGCCTTACCATGGCCCTTTGATGCCTGCGGCATCTGCCAGAGAAACCCATGATCTTGCCACAAACCTCGATATCCGCCTGTGGAGCCGAACCTGCTAAAGGAGCTGCATGAAGGATTGTGCACACAGAACTGTCCTGAAGGTGGGTTACACCAGACTCAGAACCTGTATGCAAAATGGGAGAGAACTATCTGTGTGACAGCAGCCGTTGAATCACGGCCTGTGGTTCCTGGAAGTTTGTGCAGAGGAAGGACCACCCTGGTCAGAATTAGACCGAGGTAAATTAATTTGCTGGACAGGGATGGGGGGGGGGGGGACCTTAGGTATTTCGAACATCACCTGAACCTTTGCAGGAAATAAATCCACCTAAGGAGACTCAGGACTTAACAAAAATCTGAAAAGGACAAGCTTTGTCCGAATTTCTGGGTACCCCCAAAAGAATAATTTTGTTGATCCACTTGACGCTCATGAAGGAGGTCCATGAGGCCGGAAACCAGCGAAGATGTCCACCCCACCCCAACAATGGGTGAGGGCAGACCTTCATGCTGAAGGGGGTCTTGTCTGCTGGTTCGGAGAAGCTAGCTCTAGGCTTACCAGACCAAGGATGCTTGGAACCTCCAGGGGAAGATTTGAAAGATCCATTTCCCTTATTCTGCGTCCCAGAAATACGAAAATAATTTCTATGTGCCAAGAGGAAGGGCCACCGACGAGGCTCCTTCCCTTTCCTAGACTATGGCAGGAAGGTACTCTTTCTCCCCCCCCCCCCCCGTGATACCTTTAATGAGGTCATCCATGGTAGCCCCAAACAGGCGAACGCCTTGAAAGGACAGATCAATAAGAGCTTTCTTAGAGGCTTGGTCTGCGGACCAATTCTTAAGCCACAGCACGCGCCTAATCACCACCGCTGAAACAGAAAGTTGGACAGCACAGGAGCTGCATCCAAAGCTGCATCACAAATAAACTGCAGCCCATGGACCAACTGGTCGGTTAAATCAACATAAGCAGAGGGGACCTGCTTACCCCCCCCCCCAGGCCCTGGCACAAAAGCTTGGCCCATTCAGTTAAGGTCTGAGACACCAGGGCTGGGACAAAGACTGGCCACAATGTCGAACCAGCCATAGTAAACATGCTGCGTGCCACAGCCTTCGCTTTCCTGTCAGCCAGGTCCTTAAAGAATGGGGATTCCTCTACTTGGACGATGGTAGCTTTGTTAAACCTGAAAACAGGAGGGTACACCACTGGTGGACTAGTCCACTTTTTTTTTTTTTAAAAGGGACTCCTCAAAAGGGTAACGTAGAGCAAAATGTTTGGGGACCACAAACAGTAATTTTGGTTGTTCCAATTCCTTACAGGAAAAGCTGTCAAAATAAGGTACATAAGGAAACACCTTTGGAGTGCGAGGTGACTTATGATACCAAACGATACAGCCACGTCCGTGGCTACATCAGCCACATCCTCCATTTTTAAAAGTCTCACACACTGCAGTGATAAGTGCGTTTAAAAAACGCTTTTTTATTTGCTGCTGCGACCATAGAAGAATCATCCTCACTATCGGATGGATCTGGGGGTGCGATGTTAAGCCCCCCTGGACAGGCCGCATCCACGGCGGCATCAGGCTCAGAAACCGATGAGACAGACTGAGCATAGGAAGGTGGGGGATGCTTCCTCCTGGGCCTTTGCCCACACGCCACTTCCACCCGGGACACTAAGGACTGCAGGACCACCGTCAGTGCAACCATGGGAAGCTGGGGTTCTGAAGGACCTGCCACCTCCATGAGGGGTTCAGTGGGGGAGATGTGACCCGAGGCTCCATAAAAGGAAAGGAAAAACTTGCAGTACAAAAACAAACTTTTGGCACCACTAAAGGATCCCCGAAGGCTCAGGGTACCCATCAGCAGAGAGAGAGATAACTGGGACCCCCAAGGACTCACCCTAATGATCGGAGGAACGCAGAGAATTCGGACCCAGCATCACCATGGACGCCAATCCTGTTCATATGTCCCGGGCACAGGAAGAGGAAACTGAGGAGCTTTGGCATTCCCACAAGGCTTCAGTTGTCTCCAGCATCTCCCAAACTAACGGAAAATGCCACCTGTGACATCAGGCTACACAAACATGGCCGCCAACCAGAGACCAGCCAGACTAAGGGAAAATGGCCACCATCAGCTACAGCATGCTACCAGGATCTTCCCATTGCCCTCTGCAACGCTGCACCCTCTGCAAGGGGACCCCCTCCTAAAAGTTAGGACACAAGTTAGGGGAGACTCCACTGCGCACTCTGCACCGGGACCCTCCTACACTATACCCACACTGCAAACAGTGGGGCATGCACCTAGGGGTCTCCTTCACTGGGACAACTTCAGACTACCAGGGCAGGACACTATCTCAGGACCCTTACAGAGTGGGGATAGCGGAGGGAGTCCCCAGGGGTCTCCACTGCATCCTCTGCCCCGGGACCCCACCAGACTCTAGGCCCAGACAGGGGGGAAAGAGTGGGGGGAGGGAAGGCCAGCTCACTGAGGGATTTTTAAGGATGGGTGGAGGGAAACTGCAGACAGGTTCGACCGTCCCTGGAGGTTACCCCTGTTTTAAAAAAAAAAAAAAAAAGCCAAAAAGGGGAGGGGGGGAACAGTACCTACCCTTCCATGGTGCGGGTAACGCTACAGACAGAATCCTCACCACCGAAGTAGGGGAGCTGCTGGCCAAGGGACCGCTGGGACTCAGACCCAAGCCCAGTCGCATGCGACCCTGCAAGACGTTTAACTCACGGGCCAGCCTCTGTCCGTGAGGCTATGCCGCGGCCGACCTATCGCGCTTGCTGGCTGGGCTGGGGGGACCACTGGATCTAGATTGCCCAGCAGTTGATTGTAGAGAGCGCTCCCAAGAGAAAAAAAAAAAGATGCTAGGACCAGAGAACCCAGCTGGGAGCCTAGGTCCTTACTCCTGACTAGACAGATTAAAACTGATTATCTACAGCAGGGGGGGGGGGGGGGGAGGCTTTATACCAAGCTGAGGATGGCCCATGGGCGGAGCCAGGTGTTTGTTCTGCCTAGTCCTACTCCTGGAGGAGGAGGCAATATAGCCTAGCAGTTATGATTTATGGAGTGCCGTGTCCGTCAAACGAAACAGAAATAAAAATGATTTTAGCTGCTAGCACAGTTAGTTAGATTGCAGTACTTTACAAATGCACCAAGATTTAGAAAATAAAGTGAGCAACACTCAAAAGTCTGTGTATACTACAAAAGTCAATCCCCTACCGCCAGAAATTCTAGAACCATCCTCTGAAAATTAGATCAAACCATATACTCCCATTGGCGGAAATGTGTGCCTCTTTTATAGAGATATATATATATATATATATATATATATATATATATATATATATATTTATTTCGATTGCTTGGCACTATAGGATTAGCTCTTGTATTATACTCTGAGCCGGCCATTCCTTTTACTTGAGTTTACAATGAAACAAATCATCCCTTCGTCCCACTTTTTTTTTTTCCACATTTTTGTACATAGAAACATACCACATTTAAAAAATAACTAGGATTTCTTTAGACCAGTCCAAAATAATAATAAAAAGTAATATATAAAAGAAGTTGCATCTTCATTTGAAAACCAGTGTCGATCCCATCTGTATAGCGTCCATCTCAATATTTGTGTGACTGTATAACTTAGGCTCCTGAAGTCTCGAGTCCTTGGCTGAAAAGGTAAGCTGGTTGTGGGGTTTCATTTTTCCTGGGGGAGCTGGTGCTCCCCCACCACATTCACTTGCCTCCAGCCATAATTTTCAGATACTGCAAGGCATTGTGTGCTGCATTTGCACGTGCTGCTTCTCTGGTTGCAGCAGAACCATGGCATACAGTGGTGGGTTGGGTGGAGAGTTCCACTAGACATTGGTACAGGCCACTCAAACTGCGTTCATCTGGGAAACAAACAAACAATGCAAAGCCAATGAGTACAGGCACGTTCAACAAAGTAAAAAAGAGATGACAAATGAATCTTCAAAACAAATGGAAAATATCAGAAATCAGGAAAATCTTTACTTAAAATACCAAAAATCTTTCAGGCTAAGAGAAATCTGTCATAGAAGAATTATGTAGGCTTCCACACGAATTGATAAGAGGGCAAAAAGGGGGAACTGCCCTGGGCCCCCCTGATAGAAGGGACCCCCTCCCTATACAAAAATATTATAAAAAAAGAATGGGATTTTTGCCTTACCGTTTATTCCTTTTCTCTGAAATTCGACAGACGCAGCTCCATCTAGTCAGACTATACTATACTTGGCTCCTCTTATAAGGAATAGGCACTAGGCAGGAAAAAAAGCTTAACCACACCTATGGGGGCTGTTCCTGCAGGCATAACCCCACACACCCTGCTATCAAACAGTTTAGTTGCAAGCAGTGTTTAGAATAGAAAAAACCTCATTCACGCAGAAGTAGAGGGGCGGGTGCTGCGTCTGTCGAAATTCAGAGAAAAGGATTTTACGGTAAGTTCTTACAAAAATCCAGTTTGCTCTATCGTTCATAAACAGACGCAGCTCCATCTAGTCCAGGCATGTCCAACCTGCGGCCTGGAGTCGCAGGCAATGCGGCCCACTGGCCGCGGAACTCCGCACAGTCTCCTGCCTTCACATTTTTTTTGTTTTCTTCTTGTTTCTTCTGTCAGGCAAGGGACACAGCTGCTGCGGCCGGCCGCGGCAGCCAGCCGCTAACTAGCTGATGGCGCTGATGCATTCTTGGAGTTGGGTGGAGTGGAGACTTGAGAGCAGCGCAGCCAGACAGGAAACTACAACTCCCAGATCTTTGAGGCAGGCAGAGGCAGGGCGCGCTAGGGAGTCAGGACACATGATTGAGGCTGTCGGGCTGAGCACTGGCAATTTTACTTAACCCCAGGACAGGAGCATCCACCCCCCCCCCCCCCCCAGGACTGGAGGAGGCCATGCAGGGACTTGCTGAGCTGGCAGCTGCCATTTCTGAGGCGAGACCCTGACATCCCCATATCCCATCTATATAACCCCCGTTTACCCTGCCCCAGTGCCCACCCAGCAACCTCAAAACAGCCCTCAACACTGTGGGTCCTGCTGGCCCATGGCCTGTGGGTCCTGCTGGCCCATGGCCTGTGGGTCCTGCTGGCCCATGGCCTGTGGGTCCTGCTGGCCACGGCCTGTGGGTCCTGCTGGCCACGGCCTGTGGGTCCTGCTGGCCACGGCCTGTGGGTCCTGCTGGCCACGGCCTGTGGGTCCTGCTGGCCACGGCCTGTGGGTCCTGCTGGCCACGGCCTGTGGGTCCTGCTAGGAGCTTGTTAATGGCCTGTGGCCGACAGCTTATGGCCAACTCCCAGCAGAACCTACAGGCCAGGAGGACCCAAAGGCCATGGCCAGCACCCAGCAGAACCTACAGGCCAGCAGGACCCACAAGCCATGGCCACCTCCCAGCAGAACCTACAGGCCAGCAGGATCCACAGTAATGGGCACTGGTGCGGCTGCATTGATGGGCACTGGTGCAGCTGCATTGATGGGCACTTGTGAGGCTGCATTGATGGGAGCCGGCTCTCTACAGAAGCCGCCGCTTCCTCCAGCAGTACCCGACGTCATGACCAGCAGTACCCACATGACTAGTTTTATCCACCAGCAGTGCCAGCATTACCCACCAGCAGTAACCGCCAGCGTTACCCGCCAGCATTACCCGCCAGCAGTAACAGCCAGCAGTCTGCAAAATAAGTAGAAAAGGTATGTGCATTAGCGTGTGTAAATTGTTGCAATGTGTTTTTTAATAACTAGTTGTGTTTTGTCATAATATATGTCATGTCCTTAACCACTTAAGCCCCGGAGGATTTGGCTGCTAAAAGACCAGGGGGTATTTTGCGATTCGGCACTGCGTGACTTTAACGGACAATTGCGCGGTCGTGCGACGCTGTACCTAAACAAATTTGGCGTCCTTTTTTTTCCCCACAAACAGAGCTTTCTTTTGGTGGTATTTGATCACCTGTGCGATTTTTTGATCATGCGCTATAAACAAAAAAAAAGAGCGTCAATTTTGCAAAAATAGCAATATTTTTCACATTTTTTTATATGAAATTCCCCCCAAAAAAAATGTAAAAATCAAAATTTTTTAACATTTTCGGCCAATTTGTTTTATGCTACCTATGTTTGGTAAACAACATTTTTGTTGTTTTTTTTTTTTTAACGCGTAATGGCGGCGATCTGCGATTTTTTTTGCGGTACTGCAACATTGCGGCGGACAGATCGGACCCTTGACTGACATTTGACACTTTCGGGGTTACCAGTGACATTTCTACAGTAATCAGTGCTATACATATGCACTGTTACTGTAAAAATACACTGGTAGTGAAGGGGTTAACTTTATTTGGGAGGGAGGGGCTGTGTGTGTCCCTAGGGACGTGCTTTCTACTGTGATTGGCTGTGGCTTGAGCTGTAAGGACACTGATCAACAGATCTACATAGTAGATCCGTGTGATCAGTGTCATTACACCGAGGAAAATGACAGGCAGCTTGTTTACACAAGCTGCCTGACTTTCTCCCTCTCCCCCGCCGATCGCAGAGTGGCCGGCGGACATCGGGTCCGCCTATCACACGCGCGGGGGGGTCCGGGAGCGCGGCGCGCGCTCGCTCCCCAGACCCTCCCAGGCTAGTGACGTACCGATACGTCACTCTGCCTGTGAGGGGCTGACCGCCGCAGTATATAGTCGTGCGGCGGTCGGCAAGCGGTTAATACATGTAGGAAGAAGGACATGACATTTTCTGGCTGCCTAAGTCACATGTGTGCTAGGGGTGCAACTATCCCCCTGCACATAACTAAATATCCCAGCATGTGCCGTGTTTCTGACTTATACCACCATGACCAATTCAAATCACTGAAGTGGTCATGGTGGTTAGAGTGTTCCTTTAATATTTCTCAGAAGAAGTAAACCTCTGTATACCGATTCCATTTCATTTGATTATCCTCTAGTTGTGTTAAATTAGTGCAAGGGGGCGGCGCGGCGGTGTTTTATTACTTATATACCTTAACTGTAGTATATATATATTTTATATGCGGCCCGAGAAAATTTCTCTACACTCAATGTGGCCCAGAGAAGCCAAAAGGTTGGACACCCATGATCTAGTCAGACTATAGAGAGGTCCCAAAGCAGTATATTCATGAGGGGTGGGAAGACAACAACGCAAAACGGAAACTTAACTCCCCAAAGGCTAAAAAAACTTAGCCAACCAGTAACATGGAGCTCAGCTAGGAATAACTGGAGCTTCCCCTGAAAACACAATACACCCTCTGGAGTATTCTGTCCAGTTCTGGTCGCCAGTCCTCAGGAGGGATGTGTTGGAGCTGGAGAAAGTCCAGAGAAGGGCAACTAAACTGATTAGGGGGTTGGAGGACCTTACCTATGAAGAGCGGCTGCAATCGCTCGATTTATTTTCCCTGGAGAAAAGACGTCTGAGAGGGGACATGATAGCAATTTATAAATATCTTAATGGGGATCTCAGCTTAGAAGAAAAGCTGTTCATTCGAAGGAATTGCATGAGGACTCGAGGACATACAATGCGATTAGAGGAGAAGCGTTTTAACCTCAGGCAACGTGGGGGGTTCTTTACTGTTAGGGCTACAAGATTGTGGAATTGTCTACCACAAGAGGTGGTTTCTGCGGGTAGTATGGTGACTTTCAAAAGACTCTTAGACTTACATCTCAAGGATCAGGAGATTGAGGGCTATGTTAGATGATTACAGTCACACACACCTACACAGGTTGAACTGGATGGACTATTGTCTTTATTCAACCTCACCTACTATGTAACTATGTAACCCTCAAAGCAGTGTTAATTTTGGCAGCAAATTTCAATTTAGTTTTAGTCTTAGTCTTAGGACTAAAATGGCATTTTAGTTTTAGTCCCATTTTAGTCTTCTGCAAGTGTTTTAGTATTAGTCGTATTTAGTCGACTAAAACTCCAGTATATTTTAGTCGACTAAAACGCCCTACATTTTAGTCGACAAACTCATTTTAGTCATCTATAATCAAATGGGTGTAGTTCAATTGTAATTTGTAATGCATTATTTAAGCATTTCTCTACAATTTCCAAACTCATTATATACTACTGCTGGTCCTGGAGTGAAAAATCTAATATGTTATTATTTATGCTTTGAGCATGCACCAGTGTTAATTTTTGGCAGCAAATTTCGATTTAGTTTTAGTTATAGTCTTTTGACTAAAATGCCATTTTAGTTTTAGTCGTATTTTAGTCTTAAGACTAAAATGCCATTTTAGTTTTAGTCGTATTTTAGTCATCTGAATTGTGTTAGTCGACGAAAACGTTTTAGTCGGTTTTAGTCGACGAAATTAACACTGCCTCAAAGAGAAACAAAAAAAAAAAAAAAAACAGTTCTCTTTAAACAGCAGCCTGTAAAACCTTGCAGCCAAAGGAAGCATCCAAAGATGCCAACACGTCTACTTTGTAGAATTTTGTAAAGGCATGCACAGACGACCAAGTTGCCACCTTGCAGACTTGCAGCACCGATGCCTGATGGTGAAAAGCCCAAAAGGCCCTCAGCACTCTCTTAGAACGTGCCTTCACCGGAAAAGGAGGAACCTGACCCTTCAGTAAATAAGCCTGAACAACCGTCTGCCTGATCCATCTGGATATGGTCGCCGCAGACGCAGCAAATCGCTTACGAGATCCTTCGGTGAAGGATAAAAAGAGCGTCCGATTTTCTAAAAGACTCAGTGATCTCCAGATAGACCCTGATCACCCAAACCACATCACCAGAACCACATACAAAGAGTGCAACGCAAATTTCTTAGAATGTTTGGGCTTAGGGCAGAGTGAAGGCAACACAATGTCTTCATTCAGATGAAAATCAAAAACAACCTTAGGAAGAAACGACTGATTAGGTCGTAGTACCACTTTATCCCTGTGTATCACCAGATAAGGTGAGCGGCAGGACAATGCAGAGAAATCTCCCGAATATTCTCAAAAGGAGGCTTTTGAAGAACAGATAATACCAGATTGAGGTCCCACAGGGACCTTCTCGCAGGAGCCATATGGCGCACTCCCTGTATAAAAAGGTACGAATCAAAGCAGGCGTAGGAAATATATAGCCAAAGCAGAGGACACTTGGCCTTTGAAAGTGCACAAAGCCAACCGCTGTTCAACTCCTTTCTGCAGAAAGGCCAAGAACACTAGCTATCGAAAACAAGCAAGGGTTCACCTTCAGTGATTCATGCCATCAAATATACGATTTCCTCGTACGATGATATATCTTCCCAGTCCGGAGCCACCAGAATGGCCTGAATGCCTTCCACCTCTATCTTGCGTAGAAGCCTCGGCAAGAGTTTTAGTGGGGGAAAGGCATAAATTAGCCGATACTGACCCCAAGGGGCAACCAGAGCGTCTGTGGCATCTCAAGACCTGGCTACAAATCTCTGAACCTTCTTGTTGGAGGCGAGAAGCAAACAGATCTACCTCGGGAGTCCCCCACCGAACACACAGGAGATGAAACACCTGTGGGTGCAGGGAACACTCTCCTTGATCCAACACCTGACGACTCAGGTAATCCGCTTCCCAGTTCTTCACACTTGGGATATGTACAGCAGAGAGGGCTAGAATAAATTTTTCCAACCAGGCCAGAATCTCGGCCACCTCTTTGGCTGCCAAGACACTCTTGGTGCCCCCCCTTGGGGATTGATGTAAACCACAGCCGTGGTGTTCTCTGATTGAATCCGAACAGGACAATCTTGCAGATGAGTCGTCCAACGGCTCAGACAAAGCTTTATTACTCTGAGCTCCAAAACATTTATTGGTAGTTTTGACTCTTCCATCGTCCAGGTACCCTGGGCACAGAGCTTCCCCAGCACCACGCGCCAGCCCGATAGGCTGGCTTCCAGGTTCACCACCGTCCAAACAACGGAAGGAAGGACTTGCCCTGGCATAGTGCTGGAGACTGGATCCACCACAGTAGAGTTGACTTTGGATCCTTGTTCCATTTGACAAGAATCTCCCTTTGCAAAGATCTGGTATGGAACGTAAACGTGGAAGTAAACGGAAACCGCCATAAAGGTTGATACCATCAGACCCAAGGCCCGCATGCAAACTCAAAGAGAGGACAGATTGTTCGCCAACAACAAGCAAATCGCCTCCTGCAACTTTTGCAGCTTGTCCGGGAGAAGAAACACTTTGGCCAAGGCCGAATCCAGAGTCAAGCCCAAATAATCCAGTGTCAAGACAGGTGTCAGCGCAGATTTCTTGAAATTGATGTTCCAACCGAAATCCTGCAGAGTTCTGACAGTGACCGTCCGATCTCCCAACAAGACTGAAGGAGAGTCCACTCTCAACAGGAGATAGTCTAGTTACCCCAGTACTGCAATCCCCCGCTGGCGTAGCAATGCCAATACCGGTGCTAAGACCTTGGTAAACACTCTGGGAGCTGAGACGAGAACAAAAGGTAATGCCACAAATTGATAATGCTCCTCTGCGACCAGAAAGTGAAGAAACCGCTGGTGTCCAGAGTAAATAGGGATGTGTAGATATGCGTCCTTGATAACTATGGCGACTAAGAAGTCTCCCTGGTACAGCGACGCCACCACCGTGGGGATGGATTCCATCCGAAACTTCTGTACCCACACAAAACAGTTCAGGGCCTTGAGATCCAGGATGGGACGCACCTTGCCTTCCTTCCTGGGCACAGTGAAGAGGTTTGAATAAAACCCTTAAATGTTCCTGAAAAGGAACCGGTACATTTGCTCCTTGCGACAGCAAATCGTGTAATGTCCCTCGCAAGTCCCTTACTCAGACTGGGGATAGTCGAATATTGGACGGGAAGAACCTGTCCGATGGGCTAGACCGGAATTCGATCTTGTACCCAGAGCGGATCAGTTCGTGAACCCATTTGTTCCGAAGTCCCCCCCACCCCACTACAAAGTGTAGGGCGGCACTTTGCGGGGGGCGGCAAAAAAGCCGCCCCCCCGCATGAAAAAAAAACAAAAACCTGATCCGTTCTGTGAGTCCCGTCTGCTTGTCTGCTCCAGCCGCCTCTTTTACACACACAGTCCCCGGCTTTCAGCAGTGAAGGGGGCATACGAACATGCTAGAGAGGGAGGCGTACGTACTTGCTAGGGAGGGAGGGACTGGCACCCCCATAGAGCGGCCAGTGACTGGCCAGATCAGCTGCACTTCATTCAGTGGGTGGGGCAGAGCCTGTAGCTCCGCCTACCCTCCTCCGCACGGCATGTAAGGGATACCAACTTCTCCCCAGGGCAGGTCTATGTATGTTGAGGAGGAGGAGGACTCAGGACAAGGAAACCCCCAGGCCAGGACTGAGGACATCCAACAGCAGGTAGGAATCACGATTTTAGGTCATCACTGCTATGGCTACAAATAATAATTCCATTTAAACTTTGCAGTACATGAACTTTCACTGCATGTGAACTGTTAAATGAGTTTGCATTGGTTTCAGAATGTGCAACCTGCTCCATGCATGCTGAAATCGTGGAAATGCATTTAACAGTTCACATGCAGTGAAAGTTCATGTACTGCAAACTGCTACAAGCTTTAACCACTTCTTTTTTCCCCCTTAATGACCAGGCAATTTTTTGTAATTCAGGACTGCATTACTTTGACATTTGTTCGGTTGTCTTCTTTTTCCCCACAAAAACAGCTTTCTTTTGGCGGCATTTGATCACCTGTGCGATTTATATTTATTACGCTATAAACAAAAAAAAGAGCAACAATTTTTTTTCGCATTCTGCTATATCACATTCCCCCCAAAAAAATGTCTCATCCTTTTAGGCCAATTTGTATTCTGCTACATATTTTTGGTAAAAAAAAAAAATCCCAATAAGCGTATTTTGATTGGTTTGCACAAAACCTATCGTGTCTACAAACTAGGAGAAAGATTTGTCATTTTTATTTATTTCATTTTTTTTTACTAGTAATGGCGGCGATCTGCGATTTTTAGCGGGACCAACATTGCGGCGGACAGATCGGACCCCTGACATTTTTGACACTTTTGGGGGGGGACCAGTGACATTACTACAGTAATCAGTGCTAAAAATATGCACTGTTACTATAATAATGACACTGGCAGGGAAGGGGTCAACCTTAGTGATCAAAGGGTTAAGTGTGAGCCTAGGGTGTGTTTTCTAACTGTATGGGGGATGGGACTTGTGAAATGACCACAGAGACCTGTGATCCCAAGTAGGTGGATCACAGGCGCTCTGTGATTATTCCAGAGAGAAGAACGGTCAGCTGTGTTTACAACAGCTGACCGTCATTCTCTCTCAACTGGAAGCGATTGCAGGTGCCCAGCGACAACTGCGGCCGCTGGCCCTGTGTAGTGACATCCCCGCTGCCTAGTGAGGGCAGGAACGCGCACTTACCCCCAACAGCGCTCCCACGAACCAATGTACCCATACGTTGGTCCTCGCAGCCGAGCCAGCCTGCCGCAGTAATTCTGCGGTAGGCAGTCAGCAAGTGGTTGACCACTTGCCGACCGCCCGCTGCAGTTTTACTGCGGCATGTTGGCTTGGCGAAACAGGAAGGGGTGTGGCATTGACAGGAAGGGGTGTGGCATTGACAGGAAGGGGTGGGTCATAGTTAAATTAGGGGGTGCACGAATTTAGTCCGGCCTAGGGCAGCACAAAACCTAAATACACCACTGTCCCACCCTAGAATCGGGCGAGGGCACCCCTTCATGCAGACGAGGACTTGCCTGCAGGTCCAGATTGGCCGGTCTTTGCTTTCCCCGACCACGGCTTCTTGGAACCCCCAGAAGACCTGAATGATTTACCTTTTTCTTGCGACCCGGAGGCACGAAAAAGACGTCTATGAGCATTAAAAGGAAGGCCCCTGCCTAGGAAGTTGCGCCTTCCCTTGATTGGGGGAAGATGAGTACTCTTACACCACCCCCCCCGTGATACCTTTGATAAACTCGTCCAGAGAGGATCCAAACAGCCCCTCCCCTAAGAAGGGAAGATCAGTCAAGGCCTTTTTAGAAGCTTGGTCCGCCGACTAGCTTTTCAGCCACACCATGCGCCTAATCGCAATCCACACTGCCGAAGCCCTGGCCACCTGGCAATCCAGGGACGTATCACACATGAACACCAGGGCTTGAGCCAACTGGTCCAGTAGATCCAACACTGCAGGGGGGGGGGGGGGCGTTCAGCTTCCAAGTTACTTTTCACCCATTCCGTAGCAGTCTGCGCTACCAAAACATTTACCGAGGTAGTCTTTAATATGTGACCCGCTACCACGTGTAAATGGCAGGACAAGGATTCCACCCGTCTATCCACGGGCCCGCAAAAGTTAGAGACTCTTCGACCAGTACCAGAGTCGCTTTATTGAACCTGGAGACCGGGGAATCCACTTTTGGTGGTACAGTCCACCTAGTGGACACGGTCTCCGCAAAGGGGTAACATCGTGCAAAACGCTTAGGCACCACTAACATGTGCTTAATGCGCCGCCATTGTTTATCCACAATAGTATGAAACAATTGCCCGATTTACAGGATTTGTGGGAGCAAAAAGACACCTGTGTACCCGGCGCTGTGGGTTCATCAGCCAATTTTAAAGTTTCCCGCACTGAAACTATCAGAGTATCCACCAAAGCACATTCCTACGAGATGGCTGAGGAGGACAGGTCCTCTTCACCGTCCGAATGCGATGACACAGACTCTTTAGGATGGTCTGCGTCTGTGGCGGCCAATCTCAGAGTCCGAAGACCCTGTAGATAGAGGTGATGGCGGAGGGCGTTTGCGGCTGGCAGCACTAGCAATAACAAAATCTACCTCAGACATCAAATTTTGCACGAAAAGAAAAAAAAAAAAAAAAAACTGCAATCTCTGGCTCTGACTGAGAATGAGAAGGTCCCACAAATCGCTCCCAGGGGGTCTGCAGGTGAAATATTATCCTGGGAGTCCATGTTACACTTTAAAATAATTGGGCAGTGTCTCTTTAAGACACCGCTATAACTGCGGGCTCACAATCCCTGGTTGTTATACGATAATAGAGTGATGAAGAAATACCCACAGGGAACCCCAGGAAAACAAGTTACTAGACCACCCACAGAGAAGACTTCCAGCACGATATGTGCAAAAACAAAACGGACACTGACTGCACAGGAAGAGAAAACTCAGCCCCTATATTTCAAACAACCATGCCGCATGCCTGTCCAGCCTATGGACCTCAGGAAAATGGCTGCTCATGCATTCTCAATGGGGAATTACAGAAAATGGCTGCCCATATAAACTAATGGGAATATAAAAATCATGATCCACAGAGAAATGGCAGCCCCCAGGGCGTGCTATGTGGCTCCAGGGGGCCCAAAACAATAGGCATTGAAAAGTCCCTGCCAAGGGTCCACAATGGACAAATCACCCCCCTCAAATAAGCGCCACAACAGTCACCTTATTACTGACCCCCCCCCCGGTAAAAACCTGCTTGGGGTAGGGGAGTGCCGAGGGGTACACAGGACTAGTGCTCCGGAGGTGCCAGGGGAACCGAGGGAGCCCCTAAGGCCCATCTATTCCAGGGAAGGGCCCACGTCTGCCCCGAGACCGCCAGGGGTTTTTTTTGGGGGGGGGGGGTCAATTTACTCACCATACCACGGTACCAGATGGGCGCCATTCCGAAACAGATCAACTCCCACCCGGGATGGCGGTGCTGTCAGCCAAGGGGAAGCTGCGACTCAGGGCATTCCAGGTCATGTGCATCCCAGCGAGATGGTCCACTCACAGGCTTGTCCCCCATCCATCGGGGCACTGTCGTGGCAAGGCCTAGTTCTGGACTATAACCTGCTCACGCTCGCTGGCCAGGCTGGGAGACCTTAAGCCTCAGCCGGCTGTAGCTTTTAGTTCCTCTGGATCTTGGTCCTCAGAAACTAACTGGTGAAAATAAAAAGAAATCACAAACTAACAAACCTTCCTATAATAGTGAAGACCGAAATTCCACCTTAAACTAGGCAGAAACAAAAGGATGATAGCAGGGTGTGGGGTTATGCCTGCAGGGACAGCCTCCATAGGTGTGGTTAAGCTTTTTTTCCTGCTTAGTGCCTATTCCTGATAGGAGGAGCATAACCCTATAGTCTTTGACTAGATGGAGCTGCGTCTGTCAATGAACAATAGAGAAATTATATTTTTACAAACAAATTTTGTCAGCTCCAGCGAACCACACAGAGCACTTACACTCTTAAGGCTGGGTTCACACTGTTGTGAATTGGATTCAGGTTTCCCCGCATCAAAATTTGCATGACAGGAGACTTTCCCTGGCTCTCAATGGAGGCAGTTCACACAGCTCTGTTGGCTGCGGTGCGGCTTGCAGAATAGTCATGTGCGTCTTCTGGTCTGAATTCAGTCAAATAGTCGGACCAGAAACAGTGCACGGGGATGCACCGGCGAACGCCCCTGCTGCGAGCCACCCCAGATTTAGTGTGAACCCAGCCTAAGGAAGGTGGCCTAGGACTGCATGTCCTCAGAATGATGTTGGTCATGCACTTTGAAAATGTGTGACTTATTGAGAATGTAAACAAACTCTGTAGGAGGGGCCCCCAAACCTAAACTGCCTCAGGCCCCCCAAGGTCTAAATCTGGCACTGGCAGGGCCAGATTTGTAAGGGGGCAAACTGAGCAACTGCCCTGCCGCCCCCCCCCCGATACGAAGTTAATACAAAATTATATTCAAACAAAAATATATAATAAAACGATACAACTTTAAAAAAGTACTGTTATTAAATGTATCGTGTGAAGTTATATTTTGCCTGCCATCATCTGTAAAAGTTTTTACTCTGGACTAATGTATTGTATAGTTTTTTAAAAAATTTTGGCAGCTCAAGCAAACCACACAGCATGCTTACACATTCTAAAGTGGTTGTAAACCCTTATATATACTCAATGAAGTGACTGGCCTCAGGTGATACACAGAGATGAAAAATTCTCCAATAAAAGTGGTACCTGTTTATCTGCAGTTTTCTCTTGGCTACATTCATTCAAAGTGCTGAATATTTAAAGTTTGTCTAAACTCAGAAAAAAGGGGGTGGAGAGTTGAGGTTAGACTCTGCAGAGCTCAGTGAGGAGAGCTCTGACAGCTGATTGGAGGGGGGAGACACACACCACACCCCCCTTTCACACAGCTCACAGGAACAGTGCTGTCAGTCAGCTGGAGGTCCCTGCCCTGTCACCTTTATTCTGTAGGTGTCAGGAAAACTCGTCAGAAATGATTCATGTTGATAGAGGAATGAAGCAGCAGACAGAAATTACACTTGGTGCTCTTAAGACCACTACATGCTATAGATGGATATGCTTTGTTCATATTTCATGTGTAAGGTTTACAACCACTTTAACCACTTCCCAACCGCAGATATACTGTGATAGGCTAGCTCCACTGCGCAAACTGACGTATGGGTATGTTGGTTCGCAGGAGCGCTCCTGGGGGGAGAGTGCGCGCCATCGGAGGCACGCACCTGCCCTCACTAGGCAGCGGGAATGCCAATCCACGGTGTGGGCCGCCGCGATTGCTCCCCGCTGAGAGAGAACAATGGTCTGCTGTTGTAAACACAGCAAACTGTTGTCCTCTCTGAAATTATCACAGAGCGCCTTCTATATAGGATCACAGGTCTCTGTGTTCATTTCACAAGTACCTCCCCCATACAGTTAGAAAACACTCCCCTAGGCTCACACTTAACCCTTTGATTATCCCTGGGTTCACCCCTTCCATGCAATTGTCATTATTACAGTAACAGTGCATATTTTTAGCACTGATTACTGTAGTAATGTCACTGCTCCCCCCAAAAGTGTCAAAAATGTCAGTCAGGGGTCCGATCTGTCTGCCGCAATGTTGCAGTCCTGCTAAAAATTGCAGATCGCCGCCATTGCTACTAAAAAATAAAAAAATGACATAAATCTTTCCCCTAGTTTGTAGACGCGACTGGTTTGCGCAAAACAATCAAAATACGCTTATTGGGATTTTTTTTACCAAAAATATGTAGCAGAATACAAATTGGCATAAAAGGATGAAAAAATTTAAATTTTTTTTGGGGGGGGGGGGGGGTAGAATATTATATAACAAAGTGAATATATATATATATATTTTTTCAGAATTGTCGCTCTTTTTTGTTTATGGCGCAATAAATAAAAATCCCGCAGGTAATCAAATACCACCAAAAGAAAGCTCTATTTGTGGTGGAAAAAGGCCATCAATTTTATTTAGGTACAGCGTTGCACAACCGCGCAGATGTCCGTTAAAGTAACGCAGTGCCGAGTCGCAAAAAATGGCCTGGTCAAATCCTTCCTGTCCCAGAAGTGGTTAAGGAAGGTAGCCTATGACTGCGAGTGTGTACATGTGTGACCTCTAAAGGACAGTCATGCATTTTGAAAACATGTGACTATTACGAAGCATGTAAACCAACTCTGTGTACGAGGACCCCCCCCCACCCTCCCCCCCAACCTGAGCTGCCCAGAACTGCAACCCCCCCCCCCAAGTCTAGCCCTGCTTCCACTGCTGAACTATTTTTTCAAGAATGTGGTCTGAATTGCTGACCCAGAACACATTAACAAATAAAGAGTAGTAAAACTTTTCTGACACTTCTTTACAGCATGTTTGTTCTAAATCAGACACAGCCAGGTCATCTAGTATTTTCACAAGAAGTCTTAAGTAGGAACTAAATGATACTTATGCTTTGTGATATAAAGCTGGTGTCCACTATTTTCATCTCTTAAATGTCTTCTTTTAAAACATTAAAAACATTGTTTAATAAAAAGTGAAAAGCTATAACTCTCCAGGTGCATTTCTCCTTCACTCACCAATATCAAGATAACTGATCTGAAAACTCTGCTCCTCAGACAGGTCCTGAAGAAGGCTGCAGAAACCCGAGCTCTGGATGGTTAGGGGATGACTCCTCAGGTGTAGGATCTTCTCTCCGGCAGAGTTACGGAGGGAGTCCCAAGTGCATGCCAAACCTCGCCCCCTGCCTCCGTCCATCTTTCCCCCTCCCGTACACTGAAAAGACATAACACCACCATGTAAGAGGTATCCTTTTCTTGATGCAGAACTACAAGATGAATTTAATGTTGAAGTGGTTCTGAAAGCAGATTATTTTTTATCTTAATGCATCTTAATGTATTAAGATTGAAAAAAAGAAAACCTGTGTGCAGTAGCCCTCCTCAGCCCCATCTCGATCGAGCAAGAGAGCGCGAGACTCGGCTGTCTGGAACTCTTTCTCCCGTTTGGCTGAGACACCGCAGTGAGTGACATAGGTTCCCGCTGTAGTCTAAGTCAGTGAGCCAATGAGGAGGGGGAGGGGGTGGGGCCTGAGCCGCAGCTCCATGTTTGAATGGACACAGAGCAGCGGCTCGGGTGCCCCCACCACAAGCTGCTTGCGATGGGAGGCAGGAAGGAGGGGCCAGGGGTACTGGTAAGGGACCCGAGAAAATGAGGACCTGAGCTGTGCAAAACCACTGTACAGAGCAGTTAAGTATGACTTTTTTTCTTTTAGTATCACTAAGAGCAAGAAAATTCACAAATAACCATGCAATTTACCTGCGGTTCCCTTGCCCTAAAATGCACTGCAGGCTGAGATGCGTGAGGGTGCCATTCAGAATGCATGACAGCCCCGCATGTCTCGTATGAGCAGCGCAATTTGGTTGCGGGTATGGGAACAGATGCAGCCCGCAGACTGCAGGCAGGTGCAAACCTAGCCATAAGCCTCATTTATATGCCCCCCCCCCCCTCCCACTTTCCTTTAAAAGCTGCAAAGAGTTGTACACATGCCATGGCAAAAATTACCCCCTATCGCTTTCACTGGAAAGGGCCACATCCCAACCACGTTCAACGCATGTAGTTGCGGAATGGTGGGATGGAGTTTACAGGATTAAAACCGCCAGTGAGGAGGTGACCCTCACTTTCTGTTTGGTGTTATAAGTCTCATCAGCTGTTTTAGTTTTAACATAAAAGCTTAGATTGATCTGCTTTCCACAATCCTTTCAAAAATGCTTATAGCTCACCCCTGGCAGTGCATTGGACAGAAACCAAAATCAGACAAAATTGCATATAAAAAGTACACTGTTCAAAAAAAATGGAACACTTTTTATAACACATCAGATCTCAACTGGGAAAAATCTCATGCTGGATATCTATACGGATATGGACTGGGTAATGGGTTTAGAATGAAAGGATGCCACATCTTTTGATGGAGATGAAAAATGATCAACCTACAGAGGGCTGAATTCAAAGACACCCCAAAAATCAAAGTGAAAAAATGATGCAGCAGGCTAGTCCATTTTGATTAAATTTCATTGCAGCAACTAAAAATGGTACTCAGTAGTTTGTATGGTCCCCACATGCTTGTATGCATGCCTGACAATGTTGGGGCATGTTCCTAATGAGACAACGGATGGTATTTCCTCCCAGATCTGGGCCAGAGCATCACCAAGCTCCTGAACAGACTAAGGTGCCACTTGGCGGCGCCAGATGGACCAAAACATAATGTCGCAGAGGTGTTCTATTGGATTTAGAGCAGGCGAACTTCGGGGGCCATTCAATGGTATCAATTCCTTCATCCTCCAGGAACTGGCTGCATACTCTCGCCACATGAGGCCAGGCATTGTCCTGCACCAGGAGGAACCCAGGACCCACTCACCAGCGTAGGATCTTACAATGGGTCCAAGGATTTCACCCCGATACCTAATGGCAGTCAGAGTGCCATTGTCTAGCCTTTAGAGGTCCAAAGAAGCAATCTCAAATGTATTTACATGTTTACTGATATTCTAGGTTCCCCAGCGTTGAGAGTAGCTTTGGGGTACCTTCTATTGAGTGATACCAACTAATACAGTACAACCTACACTCTGCTGTTGGGCTGCAGATATGGCAGCCGGGCTGGTGGTTTCCCCCCATAGTGAATGAGATTAGATGCGCCCACAAAGTCACCATGGAAGAACTGCTATGAAAAAGGTTAGGACCAAGATATGCCCGGTATAGTAAGCGTATAAGACAAATACTGGTCCAGGTGGATAAGCAATGGAAGTATATGCTTCAGCCGGTTGGCAAGAATCTTAGAAAAAAATCTACAAGTCTGTGTTAAGTAGGGAGATTGGGTGGTAGTTTTGGGGCAGGGTATGGTCCTTACTCTCTTTTGGGAGGACGGTGATGTGTGCCAAGAGGGCAGTATGTCACCTCCAGTAGCTAGGGAATTAGGGAAGCACTGACACATTTGTGGTTGGAGTTGGGTAAAAAATTTCAAATAGTAAGCCTTCGTGTAACCATCAGGCCCAGGCTTTTCCCATTACTGAGGGATTTTACTGTGGATAATAATTCCACAGGGGTAACTGCTGACTCCAGGGTGTCCCACTGTTCTGAAGAAAGGGAGGGAAACCCTGATGAAGCAAGGTAAGCATGGATACGGGGTAGCTTAGATTCTAGGTCAGAATGAGAACAGGCAAAGTCAAAGTCGTACAGAGCGGCATAGTAGTCAGGAAACAGTAGCAATTTTTGGAGGTGTGTACTGCTGCTGCTCCCATAGGGGTTTGGAGTTTATGTACCCAAGTAGATGTGCAGTGTTTGCGTAGGGCTCTCGCTAGTATCCTGCTGCATTTGTTGTCATGCTCATAGTATTTATAAGTAACAAATCGCATCCGTCGGTTAATTCATCAATCAAGGAGCTTGGTAAAGAGGTCACGGACTTCAGTGGAGCTTCTGCAGAGCCTCAGGGGTTGCTCGTTGTTTGCAACTCAACTCTGCTTGTTGTAAGGCCGTCAAGACCCTTTTGAAAACCGCCTCTCTCTCCTTTTTAAGTTTAGTACCTAGTGCGATAAATACACTGAGAACAACCACCTTGTGGCTTTCCCAGATCATACCATCGCTGACCCTCTCCGTAGCATTTTCAGAGAAAAAAATGCATAAGAGCCTTCATCACCTTTGTAACTATGAAGACGACATCTAAGAGGTTCTCATTGAGTCTCCAGGATAAGGTCTGATTTTACTGTGGATAATAATTCCACAGGGGTAACTGCTGACTCCAGGGTGTCCCACTGTTCTGAAGAAAGGGAGGGAAACCCTGATGAAGCAAGGTAAGCATGGATACGGGGTAGCTTAGATTCTAGGTCAGAATGAGAACAGGCAAAGTCAAAGTCGTACAGAGCGGCATAGTAGTCAGGAAACAGTAGCAATTTTTGGAGGTGTGTACTGCTGCTGCTCCCATAGGGGTTTGGAGTTTATGTACCCAAGTAGATGTGCAGTGTTTGCGTAGGGCTCTCGCTAGTATCCTGCTGCATTTGTTGTCATGCTCATAGTATTTATAAGTAACAAATCGCATCCGTCGGTTAATTCTAACCGACGGATGCGATTTGTTACTTACATTTTATGCATAAGGACTTTATCTGACCAAATCCAAAAGACTTTTTTAAATTGTTTCATGTATTTGCACTTTAGTTGATTTAAATGATTGTCAAGGCGACCAATCCGGGACCTCCAGTAGAGGTGTGATGGGAAAAAGGATGCTTCCTAAAATTGCTATATAAAAAAATAAATAAATAAAAATAACATATTCAAAAAAGGAACAGAGAACAACTGTCAAACAATCAACATATATATGCGACCCAAGGTCATAGTGAAACTGCGAGATTGACCCCAGAGTCACATTACCAAAAGGCGGGTCCTCCAGGGGCGAGCAAGATGCCCTTATCAGGGTAATCCCCTTGGTGGGGGAAGACCTACATGGGGAACACGGTCTGACATGTAGGTCAGGACTAAGCTCCTACACCGCACTCAGGCATGTAGAGTAGCATAAAGTTGTACAAATCGGGAGTATAGTAGGCATATCCCACTGTAGCACCTGGGATATCCTATGTGGAAATTCAGTCTCCTACGAAACCAAGGTCACCCAGGAACTGCAGCGAGGCCAATAGGGTCACATGGCTCACAGAGAGGGAGAGAAGAAAAAAAAGGCAACCTCTCAATGAGTATCAAATTTGAGCATTGATTTGATTGTGTCCCCAGTCAAATGTGTCTGTTGACATGGACGTACCCAAGCTGTCAAGAGAGCAATAGCAGGGAGTGTCACCTAATCGCCCAATGAGGGAGGTGAGGTGGCGGTAGAAGATTGCGTCTCCTAGAGCGAGCCGAGGGTATTTGAAAGCTCTCGGAGAGGCGCCAGTCTAGGAAATCCACAGGATTGAGGCCCAGTTGGGAAAGGAAGTGTAGCAAGTAATCCTTGGTGTGTAAAGTGACGAACAGACCATCTTTCCAGGCCTGGGAGCTAAAGGGGGTATAACCTGTAGGTAACTCCTGCTTTGGTTAGTGCCTCCAGGAACCTGCTCTCATCTGTGAAAAGCACAGGGCGACAGTTGCGGACCTGCCCATTCAGGGGTTCAATGGCAAATGCCAATCGAGCTCCACAGTGCCAGGCAGTGAGCACAGGGCCCACTAGAGGAAATCAGGCCCTCAGGCCACCCTCATGAATTTGGTTTCTGATTGTTTGGTCAGAGACATTCACACCAGTGGCCTGCTGGAGGCCATTTTGTAGGGCTCTGGCAGTGCTCATCCTATTCCTCCTTGCACAAAAGAGAATATACTGGTCCTGCTGATGGGTTAAGGACCTTCTATAGCCCCGTCCCGCTCTCCTAGAGCAACTGCCTGTCTTCTGGAATCTCCTCCATTGCACGTATTGATGTGCCATCCTGGAGGAGTTGGACTGCTGTGCAAATGCTATAGGGTCCAGGATTTGCCTCATGTTACCAGTAGTGACACTGACCCTAGCCAAATGCAAAACTAGTGAAAAACAGTCAGAAATAATGAGAAGGGAAAGAAATGTCAGTAGCCATCACCTGTAAAACCATTCCTGTTTTAGAGGAAGTCTCATTGTTGCCCATCTAGTGCACCTGTTAACACCAAAGCAGCAGAAACGGATTAACAACCCCCTTTGCTACTTAACTGACCAAATCAATGTCACAAGAGTTTAATTGACTTGATGCTATACTCTGATAAAAAAAGTGTTCCTATAAGTTCTGTGAGCAGTGTACTATAAAACTGCATTTATAGATCCATGTGTAATTTTTGGCTTTGGAAGCCATCGCCCAAGTAGAAATCTAAAAAAAAAAAAAATAATATATATATTACAGGAAACACAATCACAGCAGACTTTAACAAGGTGGGCCCTCTAACCAGCCAGCCATGTTTTCTTTTAAGAACCAAGAAAAAGCAGGGGAAACAGAGTGAAAGAGGGCACTGTGATTAGAGAGAAAAGCATACGGAGGGGGGCACTGTAATCATTACAGTGCGTCTTTACAGTGCAGTCCCCTTTACAGTGCAGTCCACATTATATTAATGTAAAAGGGACTGCACTGTAAAGGGGCACTATGTGAAGGGGAACTGAGGGACACTGTGGGACTGCCTTAAGGGGGAACTGTGCACACCGATATAAAAAAAGGGGGGGGGGGCTAGTGGTTAAGTTGGTGACTGCTGCTTTTAGACTTTAGGGTGGCTGGACTGTGGCCACTGAGTAGAAAAATGCCCCAGCATCAGTGGGAGTAGACAATGTTTCAATGGTCAGTGGGACTAAATTACATAGCCCCTATGGACAGTAGGAGGAATAGTACCCCACCATGGGTGTTAGTGGGAGTAATCGTGCCGTGGGAGTAATCATGCCCCAATTGTTCATATCAGGAGGAGGAATGACACATCATTGGTGTTCGTGATAGGATTGCTGGCTCATCGTTGGTGTTAGTGGAAAGAATAGTGCCCCATATCAGTGGGAGGAATGATGCTCGAAAAGCCAGATAAAGACAAGCAAAGGGCTACATCATCTAACTTGTGGGCCAGAGTTTTGAGACCCCTGGCTGAGAGGAACCAACTTTTAAAAGTCTGCAGTGAGTGTTTTCTGCATTCCAGTGGTGCTCGTTCGGGTGTTGTCCTGAAGAGATGACCGGTGAAAAAAAAAAAAAAAAAGACAAAAATTGTTTTCCAATGCACAGAACTAAACTTTTTTTCACACCAGTTTTCTGATGAATACATCAAAAAGCAATGATAATGTACATCGATGAATAACCAGAGTTCCAACCTAGGGCAATACAGAAAACTCTGAGAATGGAGCTAAAAACACAACCACAGCCTTGTCTTGGCTATATCAATGTACAAAACAAGACACATTGCCTTTCAGCTGGGGGAAAAAAAAAAAATGGATTTTTGACTTGATGTTCATTGACGGACACAGCTCCTGGCATTCATAACTATTGGATTATACTGCCCCCTACAGGAGTAGGACACTAGACAGAGAAAAATTCTGGCTACAACCATGGACAGTCCCAGGGGGTATACTCACTTGCTTTGCTACAGCCACTCAGTTTTGCAACAAGCAATGTCAAGAGAATAATAACTCTGCAAAGAGGTGGGTGCTGTGTCTGTCAATGAACATCAGAGAAATGGATTTTACAGAAAGTCAAAAATCACATTTTCTCTTTTGTTCAATGACGAACACAGCTCCTGGTATTCATAACCATTGGGGACGTCGCAAAGCAGTGTTAAACATGACGGGTGGGAACAGCAAAAACCTTGCAGCCAAAAGGAAGCATCCGCAGATGTCAACACATTCACTTTATAAAACTTTGTATAGTGTGCACCGACAACCAGGTGGCGGCCTTGCAAATATGCGTCACTGACGCCTTATGACCGAAGGCCCTGGAGGCACTAAGCGCCCTAGTAGAGTGCACTTGACCCCTCTGATGGAATAGGCCTCAACCACCGTCTGTCAGAGAAAGCGAACAACCCTTTTCGAGGTCCATCTGTGAGCACAAATAGAGAGTCTGACTTTCTGAAAGACTCCATAGCTGGCAGGTACTCCCCAATTGCACGGACCACATCCAAGGCATGCAAGGCAATTTTTTTTTCGGATGTTTAGGCTTGGGACACAGGGAAGGCAACACAATGTCTTCATTCAAATGAAAATCAGAGGAAACCTTTGGAAGGAACGTCAGACAGGGGCAAAGAACCACTTTATTTCTGTGAATCGCCAGGTAAGGTGAATGACAGGATAACGCCGCCAGTTCCGACACCCTGCGCACAGAAGTAGCCACTAAAAAGCCCACCTTCTGAGACGACGTAAGCAGGGGAATGTCCCAAATATTTGCAAAAGGAGGCTTCTGCGGAGCTGAAAGCACCAAATTAAGATCCCAAGGCGGCAACGGAGCCTGCACTGGAGGAACCAAATGTCGGACACTCTGAAGAAAGGTACATAGTCAGGTTGAAAAAAAGACAAGTCCATCTTGCTCAACCAATAAAAAACAAACAAAAAAAAAAAAAAACAGTAAAGAAAACCTAACCATACAATCCGATCTACACAATCCTATACCCACAGTTGATCAAGAGGAAGGCAAAAAAAAAACCCCAGCAAAGCATGATCCAATTTGCTACAGCAGGGGAAAAAATTCCTTCCTGATCCACGAGAGGCAATCAGATATTACCTAGATCAACTTTACCTATACCCGTTTATATTATGTACACCTAGAAAAGAATCCAGGCCTTTTTTTTAAAGCAATCTAGTGAGCTGGCCAGAACCACCCCTCTTGAGGGAGTCTATTCCACATTTTCACAGCTCTTACGGTGAAGAAACCTTTCCGTATTTGGAGACAAAATCTCCAGAAGATTCTCAAAGGGAGGCTTCTGGAGGATCGAAAGCACCAAATTGAGGTCCCAAGGTGGCAACAGAGACGGAGCACTGGAGGAACCAAAATGTCCAACACCCTGAAGAAAGGTATGCACCAGGCCAAAGGTCGTTGGAAGAAGACCGCCAAAGCAGACACCTGGCCCTTGATGGTACTCAAGGCCGATTTCTGTTCAAACCCCCGTTGAAGGAAGGTTTAAGATCCGAGCCACCGAGAAAGAGCGAGGAGGAACCCCAAGAGACTCACACCACGCAATGTACGTCTTCCACGTACATTGTATGATGGTCGATCTTCTTAGAAGTAGATTTCCTAGCTTTCAACAGGCTAGGAAACCCCTATCCTTCAGCACCTGGCGTTCAACAGCCAAGCTGTCAAAGCCAGCGACTGTAAAGCAGGATGGAAGATCGGTCCTTGGGACAGAAGATCCTCCCTGAGAGGAAGCTTCAAAAGGAACGTCAGCAACCAGCTGCACCAGATCGGCGTACCAAGCCCGGCAAGGCCAGTCCAGAGCTACTAAGATGACCAGAATTCCTTCTGCCTCGATCCTGCTTAGAAGTCAGGGCAGAAGCTTAAGAGGAGGAAGGCATAATATCAGCCAATACTGACCCCACTGGGCCACCCACGCGTCTGTGGCATCTGCCAGAGGATCCCTTGGCCAAGCCACAAATCTCTGCACCTTTCTGTTGAGCCGAGACGCCAACAGATCCACCTCGAGAGTGCCCTACCGGAGACACAGCTAATGAAACACCGCTGGATGAAGGGACCAGTCCTTGTGGTCCAACGCCTGCCGACTGAGATAATCCACCTGCCAATTTTCCACTACAGGAATGTGTATGGCGGAGAGGGCTGGACTGAGCTGTTCTGCCCACCTTAGAATGCCTGCTACCTCCAGAGCCGCAAGGACACTTGCTGTGCTCCTTAATGATTGACATAAGCCACAGCATTGTCTGATGGAATGCGCACTGGACAACCCTGAAGACGATCCGTCCAATGATCCAAACACAGGCTGATCGCACGGAGTTCCAAGACATTGATCAGTAGCCTGGACTCTTCAAGCGTTCAGTTTCCTGAGCAGAATGCTTGCCGAGGACGCCTCCCCAGCCAGACAGGCTGGCATCCGTGGTGACCACTGTCCAATACAAGGGGATGAAAGTTTTTTCCAGCCCAAGCGCCAGGGAAGGAAGCCACCATCTCAAGGACTCCCTTGTTCCCCGACGTAGCCGGATTTGATTGTCCAGAGACTGGTCAGAATCTCCCTTTGCAGGGACCTTGTATGGAACTTTGCAAACAGAACCGCCCCGAAGGTAGACACCATCAGGCCCAGCACCCGCTTGCAAGTCCGGAGGGATGACAATCTGTTGGACAGCAAGAGACGAATTGTAGCCTGCAATTTCTGGAGTTTGTCCAGAGGGAGGAGCACCCTGGCTAAGTCAGAGTCCAGAGTCAGGCCCAGATATTCCAGCTTTGTAGACAGAACCAGAGCAGACTTCTGAAAATTCAGAATCCAGCCAAACTCCCGCAGAGTCCATATTGTGATCTCCAGGTTGTCCACCAGAGCAGAGGGAGCCTCCACTCACAGAAGGAGATCGTCCAAGAAGCCCAGTACCACAATCCCCTGTTGTCATGACAAGGCTAGCACTGGGGCTAACACTTTTGTGAAGACCTGAGGAGAAGAGGCGAGACCAAAGGGCAACGCCACAAACTGATAATGCTCCTCTCCCACAGCAAAGCTGAGAAAAACGCTGGTGACTGGCACATATTAGGCATCCTTGATATCGATAGAGATGGCAAAATCCCCCCTGACACAGGCATGCCACCATTGTTCAAATCGACTCCATTCTGAACTTCTGTACCTGCGCACAAAGCAGTTCAGCGCCTTGAGGTCTAGGTTTGGATGCACTTTGCCTTCCTTCCTGGGGACTGAACAGGTTTGAGTAAAAACCGTGAAAATGTTCAGAAGTCAGAAACGGGACAATCACCTCTTGAAGGAACAGGTCTTTGTACTGCCCCAAACAGACCCTGTAAGCGGTCTGGGGACAGGCGGAAGTCGGAAGGAAGAAACCTTGCCGGGGGACAAGAGCGAAACTCGATCTACTCGATCTTTTTGCTGGACCGAATAACTTTGTGGACCCACTCATCTACGGTAAGTTCTTACAAAAATTCTATTTTCTCTTGCGTCCTCCGACAGTCGCAGCCCGTTCAGTTAGCCTTCACGAGTGGGATGTCCCAAAAGCAGTGCAGGTGTGAGGGCTAGGAAGACGTAACCAAAGAAAAAGGCAACGTATCAACCAGGCCAGAGACGAAAAAAACTGGGCCAACAGAAGCTCAACAGCAGCCAACCCTGAGCAAATACACCCCAAGAAGAGACAGAACAACCAGTCTCTGCAAAACAACCGGCGCGCTCAAAACCTTGTGGCCATAAGGAAGCATCATAGGATGCCAGTACAACAAGTCAGTAGAATTTTGTGAAAGTGCGCACAGACAACCACGTCGCAGCTATGCACACCTTAGCCACATAAAGCCTGATGGCGGAAAGGCCAAGAGACCATGACAGCTCTAGTAGAGCGTGCCCTCCCAGGAAAAAAGGAGGCACCTCAGCCTATAGTAAGTAGGCCTAAACCAAGGTCTGTCTGATCTAAACTGAAAGGGGCTGCAGCCGAACCCTTCCGAGGGCCCTCGGAAGGACAAACAGGGAAAAAGACTGCTCAAAAGACTCCGTGGCAGACAGGCAAAAACTAGATCGCCTGGACCACCAGCAAGGAACGCAAGACAAAAGTCCTTGGGATGCTTGGACTGCGCCCAAGGCAGAGGCAACGTAAGAACTAAGTTGAGGTTGAAAGCAGACACCACCTCAGTAAGAAAAGGCTGAGTGGGTCACAGGACCACCATACCCCTATAAACAACCAAATAAGGCGAACAGCAAGGCCGAGTCGCCAATACCGACACACTGGGAGCAAAGGCAAAAGCCACCAGAAAGGCAACTTTCTGGGATAACACAGGCAGAGCTATCACTCTGATGTTCTCAAAGAGAGGCCGTAGTGAAGACGGACAAAAAACCCCGATTTAGTCCCCACGGAGTCAAAGGAGCCGTCCGCGGGGGAGCTAGAGGACGCACCCCTTGAACAAAGGTGCGAATCAAGGAATTAGTCGCCAAGGGATGCTGGAAGAAACAAACAATGGCTAGGGCTGACAACTGACCTTCGAGCTTGCCCAGCGCCAATCCACACCTTCCCGCAGGAAAGCCAAGACCCTCGCCGCAGAAAAGGAGCGTGGAGGATACCCCTGCGACTCACACCAGGCAATATAAGCCTTCCAGGTACGATCGTAAATCCCCCTGGGAGGTAGCTTTCCAAGCCTCCAGTAAGGTAGGAACGACAGCAGCCGAGAGATCCTTGACTCCAGAAAATTGTCTTTCAACAGCCATGCATCCACAATCAGTGCATCCACCAGCACCTTTTCGTGCGCGGTCGCAGAGCTGGAGGAATCATCCTCACTATCAGATGATTCCAGGCGCGTGGCTAAAGACCCAGCGGGTTGACCTGATCAGATTCATGATCTGACGAGACAGATGAGACAGGGGAAGGCTGGGGGTGCTTTTTGCTAGCCTGTCGCCCGCAAGCCCCCTCCATCCAGGACACAAGGGACTCCAGGACTGCCATCAAATGTGCTCCAAGGACCCCATGAGTCATCAGGGGGACCCCACAAAAAAAGTGTAAAACACTGCTAAGGGACAGCCCCCACTGCGCTGGCAGCACCACTTGGTCGCCAGGTACAAAGCACCAAGCGATCCTCAGTAGAGAGGGAGAGGACCCCACCAGACTCACCACCCAGAGACAAGCACCTGCAGCCACCAGGATAATGTGCACTACATGTGCGGCAATGAGGAATTAAAATGATCCAGGAGTCAGCACCAGGGGATGAGGAGGGGCTCCCACCACCAAAATTGCCGCCCACAGGGCTCCACTGTCAAGGCCGCTGCTATTAATAGCGAACCACAGAAAAATGGCCACCAGACTACACAAACATAGCCGCCGTGTATAGAACACACAGGCTACAACAAAATGGTGGCCCCACGAGGCATACAGGGACCCAAGATTGGGAGACCAGGCCTCAAGGACAGATCCAGGCAGGACGGGGGCCCCTGGCAGGAACCCCCCCAGTCGATTGTTCAGTCGCCGGCAGCGTACCCGCTCTCCATCACCAATCAGCGCCCTGCCCCCATCCCAGGTAGGTGGCCACCCAAGCAGCCCCAGCAGGTGTGGATCTGTGTGTGTGTGTGTGTGTGTGTGTGTGTGTGTGTGTGGGGGGGGGGGGGGGGGTGGCAGGATAAGGGACTCAGCAAGGGTGGGGGGAGTGCCTGCAGGAAGGAGGGAAACCCGGGGGTCCAACCGTCCCAAAGGGAGGCCCATGTCCACCCCCAAATCTTCCAGGGGGAGGGGCACAGCAACTCACCATACCAGGAACCAGGTGGACACCGCCCCAGACAGATACTCCTCTCCATTGAGATGGGGGGGGGGGGGCTGTCGGCTAGGAGGAACCCTGCGACTGGGGCCATATGAGACCTTGTGAGGCATTTAACTCACAGGCAAGCCCCCATCCAGCGTGGCTATGTTGCGGCCGACCTAGCGCGGAGGTGAGGTCCACTCGCTGGCCAGACTGGGATAACCACTGGATGTAAATAAATAATTTCTATCTATCTAAAAAGAAATAAATTGCCAGGACCAAAGATCCCAGCAAGGAACTAGGTCCTTACACCTGACTAGGCAGAAAATAAAAAATCGAGTGGCTATAGCAGAGAGAGGGACTATACACCCTGGGACTGCCCATGAGTGTAGCCAGAATTTTTTTCTGCCTAGTGTCATACTCCTGTGGGGGGCAGTATAACCCAAAGGTTATGAATACCAGGCGCTGTGTCCATCAAGGAACGAAAGAGAAATCATTCTATGCACCAAATAGAACAATTGATATACAGTATGCACGCAGTATATAATTTCTAAAAACCTCTCTACTTGTGCAGTACACACAATGCTTTTTCTCCATTCACTAACTCACTAGGACTTATTCAAGCAATAATGATGTGCAACGTGCAATAAACCACAGATTTGAGTATACTGCAATCCTATAGCATACACATACTTTGACCATTGTTATTTGCTTTATTAAATTAATCTTTTTGTCATTGGAATGCAGAGCTGTGTGAACAGCAAGCTAAACATCAGTTTTGCTTGTTGTCGTGGAATCAACCGGAAGGTCCAGGAACCAATATGCTAATGCCATGGTGCCTATCCAGCAGCCCTGGGCCCATATGTGGCCATTGAACTTAGTGTGCAGCCTTCAGGGGCCCTGGTGATGGTGTTCTGTTTTCCTTATCCAAAGTACACACTTAGGCCAGTGAAGGAAAAATATTCTTTAGACTGGGGTCCATTAGTTAGGTTAGTTATGGTCCAGATTTACCATAGAGAACTGATCTTCTTCAGCTTCCGGCTCCCCGCTCTCTCTGTGTTCTGTGGGTACTCTGTGGATCTGAAGAAGCATTTTGGCAGCAGCATTCCTCTTAGCCAGCTTCTTGGATGTGCCGCTGCCTGTAGAAATAAAGTGCTGTAACTACTTAGTCCATAACAAAACTTCCTAATATGACTTACAAAAAGTTGAAGAAAAATGCATGATCAACAAATTTCTATGACCTCTTTACATCAGTCAGTTACGTTTTAAAAGTCCTACATGCTAAATATGAGGTATGGTCAAAACAACCCACACAAAAAACATGCACCTCCCCATTAAAATGAATGAAAAAAAAAAAAAAAAAAAAAAAACCACACCCACGGTTGGGTTTTTTGGTGCATTTGAGTTACACAGGTGCAACATGCACCGGAAATGTGGCAAAAACCCATATACGTTTTTGCAACAGAGCAATGTGAAAGCAGCCTTAGATGAAAGGGAGGGAGACAAGAGCAGATTGGCCACAGAAACAAAAAAACCCACCCCTTTTAACATCAATGGCCAGAGTGCTTAACAAATTTGTAGAAGTCTATGTGAACCCTGACTAAAGTAGCAGCCCCTTTCTAAGAGTGAACACAGATTAGCAGATATGGCAAATCAAGCTTTTCTTAAAAAAAAAAAAAAAAAAAAAAACCACCATCGACCGGCATGTGACTGGCCACTGCTAGTAACAAGTGAAATTTTAGCTAGTGAATGGATACAATAAACACACGGTGAAAGCTTGCTGGCTTTTGTGTAAAGGTTAGGTCACTTTAAGTCACTCGTGTTTTTAAAAGTGATCTTCATCTATTGAGCTCTGTAAACAGGCTTTTTAGATTTTTTAGCATAGTCTATAACAAAGGAAAAACGTACATAAACACCATACATTCCTTTTGACCCTCAATGTGTGTCTAAATGGAAGGACAAAGAGCAATATAGCAGTCCTTCGATTTGGTGGCTGTATTAGATTTTAAGCATTTATTGCTTTATTTATTTATTTTTTTTATGTTCACCTGATGATCCTGCAAGTGATACATATGTTGTAGGGTGACCATGCTGACTTGCTGTACTGAATTTGTGAAGTAGTGTCATCACCCAAGGACAAGAATTGTATTGGAACTACACAACGCTGTTTCCTCTGCATAACATATAGGGGAGATGTTCTGTAGGTTAGGGTGCAAGATGAATAGGACTACTTGAGATAACGCTGCAGGTTACAGGAAGCTAGGAGCGCATTGAATTTCTGGCACGATCAATAGGTATTTTTCTGTACTTTTTTTTTTTTTTTTTTTACATATATCTACATTTTTAGAGAGACAAAAACACAGGGAGATATACATGTATTATATAGCCATCCCCACCGGGAGAAGACAGTGATTATTGCTTGCACCTATAGCAGCCACTAGAGATAATCGCATGAAAATCTGTCAGGCTGGTTGTACCAAAGTTGATAAACTTCGTAAATTCAGCCTCCCCATTAACGGTTCGAACCATGCATGGCAGGCCTAAAACATAAGCTCAAGCCTAGGTAAAAACACACGGAACCCCGATTTGGTGCACAAGTATAAAATGTAATAGTTTTACAAAGTTTCACAACCAAAAGGTGATGTCTGGGTAAAAAAAAAACATCCATAAATGTGCGGAGAATTGGCCTCTCCACTGAATAGTCTTGATTCATAAAGCCAGTGGCTTTAGAAAACCTTTGCCTTCTAATGAACTGTTTCTAGATTTTATTGATGTCCATCTCACTACAAAAATGTCTTGGCCCCATCACCCCTGTCATACCAATCTCCAGGAATCTCTCCACACGGCAGGTCATGGTGAACTCCTTCCGGTGTGCTGGCCCAGACTCTTGTGTTACTGTATATTCAGGAAGTCGCCAACCTTTCTGCACCACCAACTCCTGAGAGGCAGAACAGAGGTGGGCATAAATGTTCACAGTCAACCAATTTATTACAAATTAGACAATTCCACAGGTAAAGAATGGCAATAATGTGTAATTTCCAGAATTCCATGACAGACCGGAAGACACTGCTCCCCTTACCTAACCCAAGCCACACACAGGTTAAAAAGCCTTTCCTCCCACCATAACTCTAGTGTTTACATGGAATAAAATGCCAAATTCCTGTGGCGATATAGGAGCCTGGATATATGGAAGAGTCCATAACTAGTACCATAACTGGTGAGTAACCATACGCTTCCCCTTCCTTCCCCTCTACAGCCCTGACACACAGAGTTGCAAGAGCATCAAGAATGATAGCTGGAAGGACTAGGACTGACTCAAATATCTTACTCACCAAGAGGTCCAAGCGGTGATGTCGATTTTCTTCCTGGTTGCTCTTTTACTCTGTAAAGCTAGAGCATGTCCCACCTAAAGAGGTTGCCATAGCCGAGGGCCCACTGACACCATAGCACATGCGATAAAGCACAATAAACACATTTTAGCACAAGCTAATGTATTAAGTACATGTGTTGTAGTGCAAATGTTACTCATTCTTAAAGCAGTATTAAACCCAAAACCGAAAATGTAATATATTGCAGCTTTCCAATCATTAAATGTGGTAGCTGCATTCGTTTTATTCTCTTAGCCCCCCCCCCAGGTGTGGTACTGGCTGGCGATCTGGCCAATAAAACACACCTTCAGTATTAGAGTGCCTCCACTCTGGATGAATTAGGGACAGAGACACTTTTGGACAACAACATTATCAGTCTGGGGGGGGGGGGGGGGGAGTGTTAGATGCGATAGCAAATTTAGATACACTAAACAAATTGAAGTAAAAAAAAAAAAAAAAAATGGGGATTTTTGACTTACTGTAAAATCTATTTCTCTGATTTTCATTGACCGACACAGCTCTTCATCTTCATGACTGTAGGGTTATGCTGCCCTAGGGCACTGGGCAGAGAAAAGCTTGAGTACGCCTATGGGGCAGTCCCTGGGGGTATACTCCCACTTCCTGCTATAGGTATTCAGTTTTGAAATAGGCAGTGTCAGAAGAAAAAACCCAACTCCAAAGAGGGGCGGGTCCGTCAATGAACATCAGAGAAATGGATTTTACGGTAAGTCAAAAATCCCAATTTTCTCTTTCGCTCATTGACAGACACAGCTCCTGATCTTCATGACTGTAGGGAGGTCCCAAAGCAGTGTTAAACATGAGGGGTGGGAACAGCAGAAAAAACAACTTCCCAAAGGCTAAACATATGGCGCTTTTCCACTGCATGGAACCGAAGGGTTCGGCTCGCTTTTGTGCTTTTCCACTGCATGGTACCACATGGTACGGTGTTGGAACGGTTCGGTACGGTACAAATTGATAATGCTCCTCGCCTACGGCAAAGAGGAAGCGCTGATGGGCAATACAAATGGAGATGTGAAGGTAAGCGTCCTTGATGTCGATAGATGCGAGAAAGTCCCCCTGATGTAGGGATGCTACCACCGTGTGAATAGACTCCATTCAAAACTTCTGTACCCGCACAAAGCAGTTCAGCGCCTAGAGGTCCAGAACAGGACGCACCTTACCCTCCTTCCTGAGAAAAGTAAACAGGTTTGAATAGAAATCTTGAAAGCGTTCTGACATGGGAACAATCACTCCTTGAGAGAACAAGTCTTGCACTGCCCCATAGAGATCCTGTAGGCGATCTGGGGAAAGTGCAGGTTGGAAAGAAAGAACCTTGCCGGAGGATATGACCGAAACTCGATCTTGTAGCCGGATCTAACTAACTACTTTGTGGACCCACTTGCCCTGAATTAGGAAGGTCTACAGGTCCGGAAAACAGTGAAGATGTCCCCCCCCCACACCTATCATACGGGTGAGGGCATCCCTTCATGCAGGGGAGGTTTTGACAGCAGGCCTGGCAGAACCCGCTCTAGGTTTGCCCGGCCAAGACTTCTTGGAACCCCCATAAGAGACCCTAAAGGGTTTTGATCCCTTGTCCTGAGAAACGAAAAGGCCGCTTGTGAGCAGAAAAGGAGGGTCCCCGTCTGTGATGGGACTCCTTACCTTTGGAAGCCCGAGGAAGAAGAGTGCACTTTCCCCCGTGAGACTTTTGATGATGTCATCCAAGAAAGTTCCAAACAGGCCATCTCCCACGAATGGAAGATCGGACAAGGCCTTCACAGAAGCCTGGTGCGCGAATCAACATTTCAGCTAGATAATGCGCCGCAGGACCACTGCAAAGACAGACAGTCTAGAAATAAAGGGAGCGGCATCCAAAGAGGCATCACAGACAAACTGTAGCCCTTGGACCAATTGATCAGCCAGCTCCACAAACTCATGAGGGAGCTCTTTCTCCTGCAGGTCCCGGCGTAAAACTTTAGCCCATTCAGTCATAGCTTGTGACACCAGGGTGATGGCAAACACCGCTCTAAGCCACAGTGAACATATGGCGGCACATATAGTCTCCGACCTCCTATTAGCCGGATCAGAGAAGACCGGAGACTTCTACCGGTATAACCGTGGCTTTTTTCAACCTGGAAACCAGAGAGTCCACTGCAGGAAGTATGGTCCTTTTTTTTTTTTTTTATTAGGAGGGACTCCTCATAAGGGTATCACATTGCCAAACGCTTAGGGATTGCAAAGGTGCATTTTGGGGACCCCCACTGTTTGAGACAATATTGTCAAAGGCGGCGGGAAAGGGGAACACCCTTGCCGCTGTGGCGGACTTGTGGGTGCCAAAGGTGACCCGCGCCTCTGATGCTGCATCAGTCGCATCTTCCCAATGCAAGGTTTAGAGCAAAAAATAGGGACCAAGAAAGCTGGACTATACCGGCATGTAATGGTTTCAGGAATACAAACAACACTGATATATATATAAAAAAAATATATTTATTTATTACAAATAACAAAACAAAATGTAACATCAAGACATACATTACATAAGATAAAATATCCAGATCCATGTGTGTATGATAACTAAAGGAAGATACCAAATATTCCACACTATCGAATTCCAGTATGTATGCAGACTATTGGTCCCTGGATAAGCCGACGCGTTTCGCATTCATTGCTTCATCAGGGCACGACAAAGACCAAATAGGTACTGCACTTAAGAAATACATAAATGTAAGTATTACAATCATAATACTCAATAATATATACACATTATATCATATCAATTTCCAAAATGTAATAATGCCAACCTCAAAATGGGACAGGCGGGGTGAGGAAAAGCCTCCTCTGCTGGCGTCGGGAGCCCATGTATGTGGATCATAAGGTGGTAGTAAATCAGTTGCTGATTAAATCATATAAGTAGGCCCAAGGGCCTCACATTAATAATGATGTATAGGTAAGTGCACCAAATAAGATGCTGTATATATCTCATAAATGAGAAGGGGAAAGGCTAATGATTTGAGCTTGAACTTCAAAAAATTAGGTCACTTAGTGATGACATCCATATAACATCCACCAGGGGGAGTATGCCTAAAAAGGGAGAGATAATAATGAATGTATCACATATATATATATATATATATATATATATATATATATATATATATATATATATAATATGTTAGAAGGAAGGCATAAAACCCCTTTAATAAGGAGTAACATCTTATGAAATCATGGGGGGGGGGGGGGGGCCCACCTCTGCCATGAACCGAAGGACACAGCTGCTAAGCCGATGATCAATCATTGATCATCGGCTTAGCAGCTGTGTCCTTCGGTTCATGGCAGAGGTGGGGCCCATATATAGCCGGTCAGGTGACCGGAAGGAGCGAGACGGCGGGTGTTTCATCACACTGAGCAGCGAGGTATGTTACAAGGGATGAATGGAGACACTACCTTGGGGGATTTCTTTCCTTCTTTCCTTGGGTCTTATCTTGTATATTGTACTCATGCAATTTGGTATCTCTATGGCATTCTTACATACTTATTGGCCATGAACTGTGGTACAACATTGCTCCTTTGGATCTTTTTAGGTGGAGCTGTTCAAATTGTATTACTGACTACTATGGCACCATCATAGGGGTCCTTCTCCTGATTTGCTTAATTTTAGGAGGTATGTATCCAGATTATTAGGGGTGTTTATTGAATTTGTAGAGGTTTTTTTTTTTTTTTTTAGGGAGGGAATCATTGTATTCCCTTCTTTTTTTTTCTCCCCCCCATGATTTCATAAGATGTTACTCCTTATTAAAGGGGTTTTATGCCTTCCTTCTAACATATTTATATATATGTGATACATTCATTATTATCTCTCCCTTTAGGCATACTCCCCCTGGTGGATGTTCTATGGATATCATCCCTAAGTGACCTCATTTTTTGAAGTTCAAGCTCAAATGATTAGCCTTTCCCCTTTCATTTATGAGATATATACAGCATCTTATTTGGTGCACTTACCTATACATCATTATTAATGTGAAGCCCTTGGGCCTACTTATATGATTAATCAGCAACTGATTTACTACCACCTTATGATCCACATACATTGGCTCCCGACGCCTGCAGAGGAGGCTTTTCCTCACACCGCCTGTCCTATTTTGAGGTTAGCATTATTACATTTTGGAAATTGATATGATATAATTTATATATATTATTGAGTATTATGATTGTAATACTTACATTTATGCATTTCTTCAGTGCAGTACCTATTTGGTCTTTGTAGTGCCCTGATAAGCAATGAATGCGAAACGCGTCGGCTTATCCAGGGACCAATAGTTTGCATACATACTGGAATCCGTTGGTGTGGAATATTTGGTATCTTCCTTTAGTTATCATACACACACGGATCTGGATATTTTATCTTATGTAATGTATGTCTTGATGTTACATTTTGTTTTGTTATTTGTAATAAATAAATATATTTTTTTTATATATATCAGTGTTTGTATTCCTGCAACCATTACATGGCGGTATAGTCCCGCTTTCTTGGTACCTCTCTTGGTCCCTTTTTTTTTGCTTTAGTTCTTTGGGGATGATGGCATACATATCATGGAACTCGTTTCTTGTTCCAATGCAAGGTTTCCCGCACGATACAATTGGTGCATCCACTGATCGCGCCTTTTCATGTGTGGCTAGAGGAACAGAGGAATCATCCTCACTATCTTAGCACGCGAGGTGCGCAGACTTAGACCCCGAAGGGTAACTGGCATCCATGGTGGCTGATTCAGACCCTGGATCTGAAGAGACAGAGGAAGCAGGTGAAGGCGGGGGGACGCTTTTTGGTAGCCCATTTGCCCAGGACCAAATCCATTTTAGACACCAAAAGACTCCAGGCCTGGTGTCAGTGCAGCCAATTGTGGGGCGCCCCGCATCCTCAGATTGGATCAGGTGGTGAAACATGTTTCAGTGACTCCAAGATGGAAGGATGGAGAGGGAAAGCTGCACCACAAGTGTAAAAACACACTGTAAGGGACACCCCACCACGCTGTCCGCACCACAAGGCCTGGCACAGCACTACCGCTGTAAAGCAGATGAGAGAGAGGGAGCACCAGGCACTCACCACCACCGGACAGCTCACAGGAAGCTTCTGCACAGCGATCAGTAAATAAGACAGGCCTGGCTATTAGCACTAGAGGCCGAAGACTCCCCACCGTCGAATCACCGCCCACCTGAGCTCCAAAAAACGGAATTTTTGTAAAATCTTATCTGTAAAATTCCTTTCTCTGAGTCCTCCGACAGTCGCCGCCTCTTCATATTCGTCACATATGGGGTATTAGACTTTGCTCCGAAGGAGTAGCTAGGCAACAGAATATGTTAACAATAAAGCTTTAACATATCCCACCCTCAAGGGGTGGTCCCCTCAGTCAATACCCTCCTACTTCCTGCAACCATATCTCAGTTTTAGTGGAATAGCAGTAGAGTATACAATCAAACCCCAAAAGAGGGGCGGGGGCGGCGACTGTCGGAGGACTCAGAGAAAGGAATTTTACAGGTAAGATTTTACAAAAATTCAGTTTTCTCTTACGTCCTCCGACAGTCGCCGCCTCTTCATATTCGTCACATATGGGGACGTCCCAAAGCAGTGCAAACATGAGGGGTGGGAAACGCATCCGCGCCGAAAGGCAACGCAGTCTCCACATCAAAGAAAGGAACCTTACCAAAGGAAGGAAACCAGCTGGGCAACAGCAAAAATAAGTGCTCAACAGGAGCAACAACCCAGGAAAAGACAAAAAAACCAGGGGATACAAAACTTATCCCAACAGCCAGGAGTCCCCAACAAGGGACCCTAGGGAACAGCCGCACTAAGAACCTTGCGGCCAAAGGAAGCATCCGCCGATGCCTGAACATCTACTTTGTAGAATTTTGTGAAAGTGTGCACGGTCGACCAAGTCGCCGCCTTACACACCTGGGCTACAGAAGCCCCATGACGACAGGCCCAGGACGTACTCAGAGATCTAGTAGAGTGCGCCTTCACAGGCACAGGGGGAACCTTCCCCTGCAAAGCATAGGCCTGTTCAATGGTCTGCCTGATCCATTTGGCGATGGTAGAGGCCGAAGCCGCCATGCCCTACCGAGGACCCTCTGGAAGAACAAACAAGGAGTCCGTCTTTCGAAAAGACTCAGTCGATTTAAGGTAAACCCTTATCGCCCGAACAACATCCAGAGAGTGCAATCTCACCTCCTTTGGATGTTTAGGCTTCGTGCACAACGAAGGCAAGACAATATCCTCATTAAGATGGAATTCCGAAACTCGTTTCGGCAGAAAAGAAGGATTAGGTCGCAAGACCACCTTATCCAAATGAATAACCAGGTACGGAGACTTGCAGGACAAAGCCGCCAGTTCCGACACTCTGCGAGCCGAAGTGATCGCCACCAAAAAGGCGACCTTTTTGGACAACATAGACAACGAGATCTCCCTGATCTGTTCAAAAGGAGCACGTTGTAACACAGAGAGAACGAGATTCAAGTCCCAAGGGGGCAGAGGATCCCGCCTCGGGGGAACCAGATGCCGCACACCCTGAACAAAGGTGCCAACCAAAGGGTTGGAAGCCACGGGACGTTGAAACAGAACGGCCAGAGCAGACACCTGACCCTTTATCGTAGCCAGCGCCAAACGCTGATCAACACCCGTTTGAAGGAAAGACAGCACACGGGACACCGAGTACGTGCGGGGTGAAAACCCCCTGGACTCACACCAGGCAAAATAGGCCTTCCAAGTACGGTAATAAAACTTCCCCGAGGAAGACTTCCTTGCGTTGATTAAAGTATGAACGACCTCCGGAGAGAGACCCCTCTCCTTCAGGACCTCGGTCTCAACAGCCAGGCCGTCAAAGCCAGCGACTGTAAAGCAGGATGGTATATCGGTCCTTGAGACAGTAGATCGTCTCGAAGAGGCAGACGCCACGGGGCGTCGACCGCCAGATTCACGAGGTCTGCGTACCAGGACCGGCGAGGCCAGTCCGGTGCCACAAGAATCACCGTGTTGCGTTCCGAGTGTAACCTGCGAAGGAACCTGGACAGCAACTGAATCGGTGGAAACGCGTACATCAGCCTGTACTGATGCCACGGGGCCACTAACGCGTCCGACGCGTCTGCCCGAGGGTCGCGCGTCCTTGCCACGAACCTCTTCACCTTGTTGTTGAGGCGAGACGCGAACAGGTCCACATCTGGAAGACCCCACTTCGCGCACAACGTCTGGAAGACAGCCGGATGGAGAGACCATTCCCCCTGATCCAGGGTCTGGCGACTCAGATAGTCCGCCTGCCAGTTCTCCACTCCCGGAATGTGAACCGCCGTTATCGCCGGGACATGAGTCTCGGCCCAAGACAGAATGTCGGCCACTTCTCGAGCCGCTCGGGCACTCCTGGTGCCCCCTTGGTGGTTGATGTAGGCCACCGCCGTGGCATTGTCCGTCTGCACCCGAACCGGGCAACCCTGCAGCCGGTCCGTCCAGCGATGAAGACAGAGCCTTATCGCACGCAATTCCAGAATGTTGATCGGAAGGGAAGACTCCCCCTCCGACCAAGTCCCCTGAGCGGACAGAACGCCCAGAACTCCACCCCAGCCCGACAGGCTGGCATCCGTGGTGATTACCGTCCACGAGATCGGACGGAACGACTTGCCCCCGGACACCAACGGGGACTGGAGCCACCACAGAAGGTTTTCCCTGGTGCGAAGACTCAACGAGATTTGAAGATCCAGAGATTGAGGTCGCCCGTCCCACCTGGACAGGATCTCCGCTTGGAGACCCCGCGTGTGAAACTGTGCGAAAGGAATCGCCTCGAAGGCCGAGACCATCAATCCCAGACATCTCATACACGTCCGCAGAGACGAGTTCGGAACGTCCCTGAGGGACCTGACTTCCTCCCGGAGAGTCCTGAGTTCGTCTTCCGGCAGGAAGACCTACGCCTGCACCGAGTCCAGTATCATTCCCAGATAGGGGAGACGAACCGACGGACTCAGTGTCGACTTTGGAAAATTTATCGTCCAACCAAACTCCTGCAGAGTTTGCATTGTGACAGACAGGTCCTCCTCCAGACCCTGTCTGGTCGCAGACCGAACCAGAATGTCGTCCAGATACCCCAGGACAGAAATGCCCTGGGCCCTCAATAATGCCAGAACCGGTGCAAGCACCTTGGTGAAGACCCGCGGAGCCGAGGCGAGACCAAAGGGCAACGCCACGAACTGGTAGTGATCCTCCGCAATGGCAAATCGAAGGTACCTCTGATGACCCTTGAATATGGGGATGTGAAGGTACGCATCCTTCAAATCGATGGAGGCCATGAATTCCCCCGGAACCAGGGCAGCCACCACCGACCGCAGGGATTCCATGCGGAACTTGCGAACCCGCACAGAGCGGTTCAGAGCCTTCAAGTCCAGAATCGGACGAACCTTGCCCTCCTTTCTGGGCACGGTGAACAGATTGGAATAAAACCCCCGAAACCTGTCCCGATGAGGCACCGGAACCACCACTCCCTGAGCCCTCAGGTCCCGCACCGCCAGGTGCAGGTCCCGCAGGCGCTCTGGAGACAGTTGAAGATTTGAGGGAAAAAATCTGCTCTCCGGCCGAGAGAGAAACTCGATCTTGTAACCAGATCGAACGATTTCCAGAACCCATCTGTCCCGCACACGGGCCAACCAGGGCTGAAGAAAACCGAGCAAGCGTCCCCCCACCCCAAAACTGGGTGAGGGCGCCCCTTCAGGCCGAACTGTTATGGGCTGCAGGTCCGGATTGGCCGGACTTCTGTTTCCCAGACCAGGGCTTCTTCTGAGAGCCTTGACCTTTGAACGGTTTGCCCTTGTAGTGCGGCCGAAAGGCACGAAAGGACCCCTGAGGGGGCCGAAAATTTGCATGCTTCTTCCCAGAAGCCCCCTTAGCCTTGGGGAAATGGGGCAAGAGTGCTCTTACCCCCGGTGATCCCCTTAATCAACACATCCAGGGACTCCCCAAAAAGGCGAGACCCATCATAAGGCAGATTGGCTAAGGTCTTACGTGAAGATTGGTCCACCGACCAACATTTTAACCAAACCAGGCGGCGAGACAACACCGCCACGCTGTGCACACGTGCAGCCAACGGAATCAGGTCCAGGTCCGCATCACACAGATACATGACACCCTGGTGGATCTGATCCACCATATCCAGGGTCGCCGCCGAGGCCGAATCCGCCACTAGAACGCGCCTAAGCATCTGCGTCCAACTTGCGATCGCCTGGGCCGCCATGAGAGAAGCAAACAGAGCCTTAAGCATAGAACCCGTAACAGAATAAGTATGACGGGCAAGAGACTCCAGTCTCCTATCCGTGGCATCACGGAAAACAGGGGAACCCTCTGCAGGAATCGCAGTGGCTTTGTTCAAAACAGCAATTGCATGATCCACTGGTGGAGGCACACACCACCGTTCATCAGTGGCAGGCGAAAAAGGATAACGCAGCTTGAATTTACTTGGTACCGCAAAAGGTTTGCGCAGATCGCGCCATTGATCCTTAACAGCGCGCTGAAAATCAGCATTGCAGGGAAAAACCTGCGGCGTCCTGCGTTTTCTCTGCGTCCCATAAGCCGCCAAGGCAGCGGGGGGACACACTTCGTCCTGCAAACGCAGCGTTTGCTTAATGGAAGCAATCAACTCATCCATGATTGCAAGCTCTTCAGGCGAGCCAGGGGGAGAATTATCGACCCCCTCAACTTCAGCCTCCACCTCAGACCCCACTAGATCAAGAGAGGAGCGGGACCCCGATAAGGAGGCCCCTGCCAGAACAGCCCCATCACCTTCACCCTCAGAATCAGAGGACAGAGCAACTCTGGGCCTTTTAGTAGATTGAGCAGCCACCAGCATTTGCACCTGAGCAGCAAGGCCAGCCACAATAGTGGCTAAATCCCCCCCTGGGGGGGAAACAGCGGTCCCCTGGCTTTCCACCAATACTGTAGGAAATTTGCCCTCCTGAGAATCCATTGCCCCTGTAATGCCAGACAACCAAGGGTTAACTGCCCCTTTTTAGCAAGCGCAGCCCACCGCACCACACTCAAGCACAATGAGACCCCCACAGGGAATATGCAAACTGAACACAGGCAATGGATAGCAAGAACAGAAGGATAAAACCTGAGGAGACCCTCGCCGCTGCTGCTGCCTCGATCGGTGTTCCTGGAAAGAGGAAGTGATGCTGCCAGGGCGCTCTATGTAAGCCTACGGAGGCTACAAGAAAATGGCCGCCATGCATGTAAACCATGCGGCCGGAGCAGGTGCAGGCAAAATGGCGCCGTTTGGCGCCGAAAACGCCGCTCCACAGTGCATTAAAACACACATTACATTCCAATATAAGAATACATGTTAGATCGCCGCAGCGATCGCTGTATATGCCCAAACATGCCAAAAAAACATGCCCCACAGCACACAGCTTCACACACTGCCCAGCCTGACACACACAGTGTCATACAGCTCCCCCCCCCCCTTGCAGCCCACAGCATGCAGCCGAGAGATAGGGAGACAAGCAGTGTGAATAGAGGCAGGGTACACAGTCCCAGACTGACACCCCCCCAGACAGACAGGTCCCCACATAAATACACTTACCTCACATGGCGTGGGGGACCCGCACAGGCGAACAAGCCGCTGCACATGAGGCAGGGAGAGTCGCAATTCAAGACGCACAAAATGGGGGTTAAGAAACCGCACAGCGTCCAGTGAGGTAGCCACCTCACCAATCATCCCTGCACCGAACAGGGATGGGTCGTTCACTATGCCAGGAGCGTTACCTGGCTGAACGCTCGATGGCAGACTGGGAAGCCACTGACCCACGACCTGCGACCAGGGGGATCAGCCCGAGACCCAGTCCGCATGTACCTCTTCGTCCGAAGAACTAACTAACGCTGACAAAATAACAGCTAATTAAAGGTAGAGAGAAAAACTCAAACAAAATATTAAAAAGAAGAAAGAGTCTGGGACAGAAAGTCCCAGCACAGAGAGAGCCAGCCACTCCTGACAAGCTAGACATTAAAACTGAGATATGGTTGCAGGAAGTAGGAGGGTATTGACTGAGGGGACCACCCCTTGAGGGTGGGATATGTTAAAGCTTTATTGTTAACATATTCTGTTGCCTAGCTACTCCTTCGGAGCAAAGTCTAATACCCCATATGTGACGAATATGAAGAGGCGGCGACTGTCGGAGGACGTAAGAGAAACATGGCGGCCACTTTACAATGGGAAACTATAGGAAAATGGCCGCCGAGGCTACACAAACATAGCCACCGATCAGTAGCTAAACAGGCTACAAGAAAATGGTGGTGCCATGTGGCTCCCAAGGCTGTAAAACAGGTCCCAACAGGGAGGGGGGCTCAGAAAGGCGCCCCCCCAGGCCCATGACCCTCCAGAAGGAATCATTTTGGGCACCGGCGGTGCGCTCCCCCCAATCATCAGTGCCACACCCTAATGCACCTAAAAAAAGTATGTCAAATGGGGGCCACAAAGACCACTGAGCTGGGGGGAGTGGAGACGAGATTGGGAAGGAGGGGAACCCAGGAGTCCGACCATCCCAGGGAGAGTCCCACATCCGCCCCAATACCTGCCAGGGGTGGGGGTGGACAGCTACTTACAAACACCAGGAACAGGTTGGGCACCGCGTCGAACAGGACACCACACCATTGTAATGTGGGTGCTGTCGGCCAGGGAAAACCGCTGTGACTCAGGCCGAAGCCAGTTCATATGCGCCCTTGCGAGACATTTAACTCGCAGGCCAGCCTCCTTTCAGTGGGGCTATGTCATGGCTGACCTAGCTTGGAGATGTGGTCTGCACGTGCTCGCAGGCTGGACTGGGGGGACCCTTAGGATCTAGATTATCAAGTTCATCTCCCAGTCTGGCAGTTGATAGTAGATTCTCACAGGAACAAAAATAATAAAAGGAAAATATTCCATTTAAAAAGAAAAAAGAGCTAGGACCAGAAATCCCAGAAAGAAACTAGGTCCTTACTCCTGACTAGGCAGAAGAAAAAAAAACTGAATACCTATTGCAGGAAGTGGGAGTATACCCCCAGGGACTGCCCCATAGGCGTGCTCAAGCTTTTCACTGCCTACTGCCCTACTCCTGTAGGGGGAAGCATAACCCTACGGTTATGAAGATGAAGAGCTGTGTCCATCAACGAACGAAAGAGAAAAACTGTTTGCTGTAAATGTTTATAAAGGTTTTACATAAATAGTTACATAATAGTGATTACTGTAAGTACTCCTGCTAGTGTTAAATGGTTGGTCTCATCTTTGTAACCGATACATCTGGATGAGAGCTTGTACTTTTGAAAAACAACAAACTTACTGTCTGGGTCACCAGATGAAAATGGAAGAAAGCAAGCCTAAAAAAAGAAAATAAATGCAGCCATCACGTATAAGAGTTGGTAAGCTCCAATATAATAAATATTGGCTTCATTTTACAGAGCAGCCCTGAATCTCTTCTTCTCGAGTTATATACAGCGCTATATAAAACCAAGAGTGCTGGATAAAAATATAAAGTGACAAGGTGCTTCATGTATATACAAGTTATTCCAAAAAGTGCATATATAAAGTGTCCATAAAGTGCATTCAATATAAATGTGCATAAAGGCCGGAAATGACGCCATGTGTGTTTAGGAAGACAGATGGTGTAGTGGCTGCGGAGGAGAGCTGGCTGCAGAAGGGGCCAGCCTGAAGTGATCAAGTAGGACTTCACTTTTTGACTAAAGTTCCACTTCCGTTGTGGGCTGTGTCCTCCGCATCCGCTTTAGGGTCCTTTCACACGGGCGTTCCGCATGTCCGTATATCATCCTATTTTTTAGCGGATGATATACGGACATAATGTATGTCAATGGCATTGCGGATTCAGCGGATGACCATCCGCTGACATCCGATTTTCGTCCTTTCAGTTCGGTTCTGTTTTTTGGAACGGAACAGAACCCTATTTTTGTTCCGTTTAAAAAACATAACGGATGCAAAATCGGATGTCACCGGTGTCATCCGCAATGCCCATAGACATACATTATGTCTATGGGCATTATGTCTATGGACATACATTATGTCCGCATCCGCAAACGGATGGGATGATATGCGGACATACGGAGCGGATGACACAAGTGTCATCCACTGTCATCCACTCCGTGGAAAAAAAAAAGTGCCGGAGCGGATCGCAATGTGGTCCACTCCGTGTGAAAGAGCCCTTAACAGGAAAGCCACCGATGACAGCTCGGTGTGGGACCGGACCAGCTTCAAAATAGCATACCGAATCCGTGAGTCCATGAGGGATATTGATCTGGCAAGAGGTATCTATTGATCTGAGCTTACCCTGATTGAGGATTAATATATATATATATATTAGTATATCATCTCAGTGAGGTGAGAGGCCATCTTGTGGCTAGATGGTGGTTGTGTTACGAGCACTTTTGTTTCATTGAGACACCTATCAAGCACCTTATATTTATTCCTTTTCACGGCTTGATCCATTTGTGGATTGGACTTTATGCACATTTATATTGAATGCACTTAATGGACACTTTATATATGCTATGCACTTTATGGAATAACTTGTTGTATATACATGAAGCACCTTGTCACTTTATATTTTTATCCAGCACTCTTGGTTTTATATAGCACTGTATATATCTATTTATTATACGCTGTATATATCCTATTATACCAATATACTCCCATTAGTGAGGAAGTTTTAATATAGCTGCAGTATATTATTACACAATTCAATGTTAATATTTACATTTGGTTACCCCATTTTTTATTGGGTTTAAGCACTGTGTCACTTTATAATTGTGCTGATTATTATTTTTGCACACTCCTCTTCTCGAGTCCCCGGCTTGCCCTCTTGGTCCTCCTCTTCTTGCACACCACCATGGGAAGCTGCTTCCTATGGGGGTGCACCTGCTGTCTTGCTACCAAGCCAGGCTGTGTGCAACACAGTGAAGCTCGACCCTGCCCCCTCCTCACAGGATTTGATTGACAGCAGCAGGAGCCAATAGATCCCACTGCTCTCATTGAGTCCTGTGAGGAGAGGAAGAGAGAGTAGAGCTGTTGAACTCGGGCACAACACTGGAACGAATAGGTAAGTATTTAGGGAGGTGAAGGGGTGATATAACCAGTGGAACATTTTTACCTTAATGAAGTAAATGCATTAAGGTAAAAAAATGTTCTGCTTTCAGAACCACTTTTAACCTGTGCTTTGCCCATTCATGAAAAAAAAAACTGGATTTTTGACTTACCGTAAAATCCTCTCTATGAAGTTCATTGACAGACACAGCTCCATATTCTTCTTAACCATTGAGTTATGCTGCCCCCTCCAGGAGGAGGACACTAGGCAGAAAATATATATCTTTACCACGCCTATGAAGCAGTCCCTGGGGGTATACACCCACTCACTCTGCTATAGGCATTCCGTTTTGTCAGAAGAAAATAACCCAAACTCATATATAAGGAGGGGCAAGTGCTGCATCTGTCAATGAACTTTAGGGAAAAGGATTTTTTCGGTAAGTCAAAAATCCAGTTTTCTCCATCGTTCATTAACAGACGCAGCTCCATATTCTTCTTAACCCAAAGCAGTATTAACATGAGGGGAGGGAAAACAACGCAGAAAATAACGTATTTCCCAAAGGCTAAACTTAACCAACCAGGTAACATGGAGCTCAACCAGGAACTGAAGCTCGCCTAGAAACAACAACTTTTCTTTTAAACAGCAGCCTGCAAAATCTTGCAGCCAAAAGAAGCATCTGAAGATGCGAACACATCTACCTTGTAGAATTTTGTGAATGTGTGTACAGACGACCAAGTTGCCGTCTTGCAATCTTATATCACTAACGCCTGATGGCAAAAAGCCCAAGAGGCACTCAGCGCTCTAGTAGAATGAGTCTTCACAGGGAAAGGTGGAACCTGACCCTTAATTGAATAAGCCTGTACCAACGTCTGCCTGATCTATCTGGATATGGTCGCAGCAGACGCAGCCAATCCTTTCCAAGGTCCGTCCGCGAGGACAAAAGCGAGTCCGATTTTCCGAAAGACTACGTAGCCGCCAGGTAAACCCTGATAACCCTAACCAAATCCAAGGAATGCAAGGAAAATTATTTAGGATGCTTGGGCTCAGGACATAATGAAGGCAGCACAATGTCTTCATTTAAATGGAAATCCAGGACCACCTTAGGAAGAAACGAATGTATAGGTCGAAGTACCACCCATGTCTGTGGACCACCAGATAAGGTGAGCGTCAGGATAGCGCCGCCAATTCCAACATTCTGAAGTAATAGCCACTAAAAAGGCTACCTTCTGTGACAGTGCAAACAGAAAAATCTCCCCAATGTTTTCAAAAGGAGATTTCTGAAGAACTGACAGTACCAGGTTATGATCCCATGGAGGTAACGAGGACGTATCAGGGCAGCCATGTGGCCAACACCCTGAATAAAAGTGCGAATCAAAGAATACTTGGCTAAAGAGCATTGAAAAAACACCGCTAGAGCTGACACCTTGCCTTTGATAGTACCCAAGGCCAACTGCTTCTCAACCCCTCTTTGGAGGAAAGTCAATATACCACTGAAAATAAGGTGGATGCACCTTAATGGATTCACACCATGCAATGTATAAATTCCATGTATGATGATAAATCTTCAGAGAGGTTAGATTTTTTGGCCTTCAACAGTGTGGGAATCACAGAGTCAGAAAGATCCCAATCCTTCAATACCTAGCCTTTAACAGCCACGCCGTTAAGGCCAGTCACTGTCAAGCACAGAGACTGTAAAGCAGGATGGAAGATTGGCCCTTGAGACAGATCTTCCCTGAGAGGAAGTCTCCAAGGAGAATCAGCGACCAATTTCCCCAGATCGGCGAGCCTAGTCTGTAGACATCACAAGTACCGGAGGAGTCCCTTCCGCCTATATTCTGCGCAGAAGCCTCGGCAGCAGTTTTAGTGGGGGAAAACGCATAGATCAGCAGATGCTGTCCCCAAGGAGACACTAGTGCATCTGTGGCATCGGCCAGAGGATCCCGAGAACGGACTACAAACCTCTGTACCTTCCTGTTGAGCCGAGAGGCCAAGTGATCCACCGCCGAAAACACAGCAGGTAAAACACCTCCGGGTGAAGGGAACATTCTCCCTGATCCAACACCTGACGACTAAGGTAATCCGCCTGCCAATTCCCCACTGTAACAAAGTTTTCTGCCCATATTAGGATCTCAGCCACCTCTTGAGCCGTCAGGACACTCTTGGTGCCCCCTTGATGATTGACGCAAGTGGACTGAATCAGAACCAGACACCCTCGAAGGCGATTTGTCCAGTGAATCAAGCAAAGCTTTATTGCTTCGAGTTCCAGAATATTGATCGGTAGTCTAGACTTCTTTAGAGTCCAGGTCCCCTGGACATGCATCTTTCCAAGTACTCGCCCCCCCCCAACTGGAGACAGGCTGGCATTCGTGGTAACCACAGTCTAATACAGGGGAAGGAATGACTTGCCCTGACGTAGAGCCGGGAAGCGGAGCCACCACAGCAGAACACCGTGTTTTTTGGCTCAGCTGGATCAGACTGTCCAAAGATTTTGGATCCCTGTTCCAGTTGACAAGAATTTCTCATTGCAGAGGTCTTGTGTGGAACTGTGCAAACAGAATCGTGTGGAACTGTGCAAACAGAATCGCTTCGAAGGTAGACACCATCAGGCCCAGCCCTCACATGCAAGACCGTAGAAAGGACAGTTTACTGGATAACAGCAGGCGAATCGCCCACTGCAATTTTTGCAGTTTGTCCAGAGGAAGAAACACCCTCAAAGTGGAATTCAGTGGCAGTCCCAGATAATCCAGTTTGGAGGATGGGAGCAGATTTCTGGAAATTGATGTTCCAACCGAACTCTTTCAGAGTCTGTACAGTGATGGTTAAGTCAGCCAGCAGGGCTGAATTGGGGTCTGCTCTTAAGAGGAGATCATCCAGGTATCCGGTGTATCACAATCCCCCCGTTGTCACAGTAATGTCAATACCGGAGCCAACACTTTGGTGAAGACACTGGGAGCGGAGGCGAGACCAAAGGGTAACGCTACAAATTGATATTGCTCCTCGTCCACAGCAAAGTGAAGGAAATGTTGGTGTCCAGCATAAACAGGGATGTGAAAATAGGCGTCCTTGATATCGATAGAGGCCAAAAAGGTCTCCTTGGTGTAGGGACACCACTACCATGTGAATGGTCTCAATTCTCAACTTCAGTACCAGCACAAAGCAGTTCAGAGCCTTGAGGTCCAAGATAGGACACACTTGCTTTCATTCCTGGGCACAGTGAACAGGTTTGAGTAAAACCCTTGAAAGCGTTCATGAGAGGGAACCAGCCCAATCATCCCTGCAACAGCAAATCTTGTACCACCTCTCGTAGATCCCTTAAGCAGTCTGGCGACAGGCAAAGATTGGGTGGGAAGACTCTATTCGACAGTCGAGACCTGAATCGGTTCGTGGACCCATTCGTCTTGAATCAAGAAGGTCCATGATTCCCGGAAAGAAACAAAGACCTCCCCCACCCCAGTTACGGGTGAGTGCGCCCTTTCGTGCAGAAGAGGGCTTAACTGCAGACCTGGAGGGGCCTGCTTTCAGCTTACCTGACCAAGTCTTCTAGGAACCCCCAGATCTAAATGTCTTAGATCCTTCTGTGTGCCGGAGGCACGAAACGGCCACTTGTATGGTGAAAAAGAGGGACCCAGTCATGATGAGGTGCCTCGCCCTGAGCAGATTGATGAAGAGTACTCTTCCCACCAGTAAGTCCCTTGATAAGTTCATCCAAAGAAGAATCAATTAAGTGATCCCCTGTAAAGGGCAGGTCTGACAAAGCCTCTTTGTAAGCCTGGTCCACAGACCAGATTTTTAGCCACCCCATGCGTCTCATGGTTACCCCTACCGAGGATACTCTAGCCGCAAGGGGGGGCGCATCTAAAGACGCATCACATATAAATTTTAAACCTTGGACCATTTTGTCTGCCAGTTCGGCAAAGTCGGGGGGAAGTGGTCTCGCTTCCAAATCACTTTTCAAGAGCTTTGCCCATTCTGTAAAGGTCTGGGACACCAGAGCGATCATGAAGACAGGTCTATGTATTGAGTCCACTATCACATCTAAGTGGCGGGACAGAGTCTCATCCTTCTATCCACAGGGTCTATAAAGACCAGAGACTCCTCCACCGGAATCACAGTGGATTTGTTTAGTCTGGAGACTGGGTGGTCCACCTTTGGTGGAACGGTCCATTTTTTGATCACAGCGTCCGCAAAGGGATAGCGTCTCATGAAATGCTTCGGCACCGCTAACGTGTTTAAGGCGCCCCCACTGTTGTAACAAATTTATCAAAAAGTTCCGGACAAGGGAAAACCCTGACCCACTCTGGGTTTTGCGGGTGCCAAAAGACACCTGCGTCCCTGATGCTGTAGAATCATCTTCCTTTTTAGTTTAGTTTCCCACACTGACACTACAAGTGCCTCCATCAGCGCTTTTTTCCCCGCGTGGCTGCAGAAGAGGATAGATCATCCTCGCCATCCGAATCAGAGTGCGATGACGCAGACCCCCAGGGTAACTTGCGTCCATGGCGGCCATATTAACCTCAGAATTTGAGGATACAGATAAGGCAGTGAGGGCAGTTTTGATAGTAGGGTTTCAAAAACTGCCATTAAGGCAGACAAGGGTTGCGACCCGGAGGTCCCCGCAACACCAAAAGAGGGGATCTGTAGGTGATACTTGCTCCTGGGACTCCATGGTAACCCAGGGACAGCCCAGTGTCACTTTAAGAATACTGCAAAAAACGGCCCCACCCTGCTGCACCAGTGGTACTGCAAGTCCCAGCACACTAAGCTGCAATATAGCAGAGTGAGGGAGCGATCTACAGGGACCCCAATAGACTAACCACCGCCCGATATTAGGGAGAGCAGAACCGGTCTGAAGTATTCTGAAAAACTATCCTCACAGGAAGAGGAAGTACCTAGGACAGTACCAGAGGGAAAGCCTTGCCACTCACTGTTGTACAGAGTTTGAGCCGCGAGAAAATGGCCGCCTAATGCATTTCAATCGGGAAATCACAACAAAATGGCTGCCCAATGCATTTCAATAGGAAACTGCTAAAAAATGGCTGCCGAACCTTGTACAGCTGATCTACAAGAAAATGGTGGCGTCCTCAGCACTCCATGCAGTCTACAGGATCCCCTGAGGGGTCCAGTGATCCATCAGGCATAGGTGGCCCCCACCAGGATTAACCCCCCCCAGAGGATCGCTTGATTAGCAGCATCGGCGCCACAGCCCCTACGCCGTTACAGATTAGGGTAGGATCCTGGGATGGTCGACGGGGGATTGTCCCTAGGGACCCACATACAAGGGGGTGGGCATGGGGGATAACCCGAGAGTCCGACCATTCCAGGGAGGGGCCCATGTCCACCCCGAGACTGCAAGAGATATGGCCGGGACATTACTCCCCATACCAACGATATTCGGGTGGGCACCACTCCGGACAGACCACCTCTCCACCCGGGATGGGGGTGCTGATGGCCAAGGGATACGCTGAGACTCAAGCCAAACCAGGTTGTGTGCATCCTGGTGAGGTGTTCCACTCGCAGGCCAGATACTGTCCAGTGGGGCTATGTCGTAGCGAGGCAAGCCTTAGCGCGGAGCTGCGACCTGCACACGCTCGATCCAGTCTGATTCCCAGTCCGGCTGTTGATTGCATTTCTCTCAGAACATAACTAGCTAGAGAAAAAAAAAACTAGGCAGAAAAAAACTGTATACCCCCAGCGACTGCCCCATAGGCATGGTAAAGATTTTTCCTGCCTAGTGTCCAACTCCTGTAAGGGGCAGCATAACCCAATGGTTAAGAAGAATATGGAGCCACTACCAGCATGCCTCCATTTTGTAGCAAAGTAGTACCATGAGCATGATCATAAATAGAGAGGGATGGGACCTATGTTCCTCAATGTACTCATGAAAAGGACTTTAAGGCAAATACAAAAATAATAAAATTTTCTTTGTCCATTGAGGGACACAGGAAATCTTAGGCTTTGGGACATCCAAACAGTACCTCTGAGGGATGGGCAAAAGATCAAATGCGAACAGGTCCAAGAAAGAGAACTGGGGCCTGCCCAGAGATCTTTTAAATCCCTTGCCAGACTCGGCTTTCCACAACCTTCTTTTTAAAGGGTTTAGAGAGTTCTTTTGATCCTAGCATTATGACACAACAAAACATCAATAGTAGTGATGAGCTCGAGCATGCTCCGACTAGGATCCAAACCCCTATTTGCAAGCCCGCCAAGAAGGGGGTCATCTATGGGCTAATCATATGCAGCCAAATCAATCCCTGCACTGCAGCTGTTCATTTACAAGAGGTGTGTATATATGCAGCGGGGGAATGCCACAGCTGCAAAAGACTGGCCCATACTGAAGACAGCTTCCTGATGGGCTTACACACAAAGGTTTGGATCCAAGTCTGAACACATCCAAGCTTGTCACTGCTCAATAGCAAAAGGAAACACCAGACCCTATACATCTGTAAAGTTTAGTTAAGACAGGTTCCACCTGCATAAAACGAAAGGCCCCTTTCACACATGCTGTCCGTTTGTCCGTTTTTCATCCATCCGTTGACGGATGAAAAACGGACATCAATGCATCTCTATGTAAAAACGGATGACAACTGATGATCATCAGTTAACATCCGTTTTCATCCACTTCCATCAATGTCCGTTTTTTTGAACAGATGAATGCCCTATTTTTCATCCAAAACGGATCGGACGAAAAACGGACGACAACGGATGACAACTGACGAAAAACGGATAACAACTGACGAAAAACGGATGACAACTGACGAAAAACGGATGACAACTGACGAAAAACGGATGACAACTGACGAAAAACGGATGAAAAACTGATACAATTGACGTGACTGAACTGATGAACTGAACGGACTATGTGTGAAAGGGGCCTAAGGAGGTTATAATCATTGGCACCTATCTGGAACACTCAATTTTAATTTCCTGGATTTGAAATTGTGGTATAATGTAGGTGTGTGCTTACTTTTCCCCATGTGACAAACCTACATTTTGTTTAGGAGAATGAATATACTATGTTAAATTTCGTGTGTCATCTTTATCTATAGGCACGGTTTTAAAGGAAGATAGAGGGTTTGCCTGTTAAAACATGTTAAAAGTATCAACATCTTCCATGCTGTGTACTTCTATAAAAACTAATTAGTAGACTAGATTGTGATCCAGGAAAGACACAGAGCATATCTACACAGCATCTTGAAGACCTAAGAAGCTTTCAAATCAAGAGACGCACTAATCAAGCTCAGGTTTAAAAAAAAAAAAAAAAAAAAAAAAAAATTTAAATGATTCTGAATATTCTGTATAGCAGCATTAAATAGATTACGAAAAGCTGTTATAACTTGACTCTGCTCAGAGGAGAGCATCCAACCATCACAGCAGAGCTAAGGGAAATTGTATAGAATCAAGCTCCACAGCTTGCACTTTACCCATACCACTGCTTCTCCCTAAACTAGAATAGCTTGAAGCTTGTAGCTCAAGAAGCTTATGTACTTTTTTTAGCTTTAGGCCTCACATACACTGAGTGTTTGCTCCACTCCTCTCAACAGCAGGAGAAAAGTGGATAAAAAAAAAAAAAAAAAAAACACACACCACACCCCTAAAACTGCATGTTACATAGTTACATAGTAGGTGAGGTTGAATAAAGACAATAGTCCATCCAGTTCAATCTGTGTAGGTGTGTGTGGCCGTAATAATCTCTCATAGCCCTTAATGTCCTGATCCTTGAGATGTACGTCTAAGAGTCTTTTGAAAGCCACCATACTTCCCACAGAAACCACCTCTTGTGGTAGAGAATTCCACAATCTTGTAGCCCTAACAGTAAAGAACCCCCCATGCTGCCTGAGGTTAAAACACGTGTTTATGTGCTTTAAGTGGTACCGGCTGTAAAAGCAGCGTTCTTAAAAACCCACTGTACATGAGCCCTTCAGCTTCAAGCAACACTACACTCCGGTATGAACAGGCACAAATGAAACCCACGGGATTTTGTATGTTGAGTATTTTGCAGCTTTGAGCTCAGGTGTGAATGGGGCCTCATAATGAATGAAGGTCCTGTGCAAATTAGATCAGTTCAGATGCTTTTCATGGGAAGAGCAATGAAAGTTGAAAAAAAAACAGCAGAAATAAAGCAAAGTTAAAATAAAAATAGTTACCTGCAGCGCCCCCACAGGATTACATTCTGACTGCTGAGCAGATAAAGGGGGCTTCAAGTCAATGGTGTGATTTCTAAAACAGAAAAAAAAAAGGGGCCACATGTAGAATCATTTTCTGCAAAGCTGTTTGGGGAGCCCACATTGGGCAGGTTGAAAACAATAGTTCAGCTGGTTTCAAGCTGGAAATCACTGTAGTGGGCACCACTACTGCTGCTAGCTTCTGGGTCTCATTCTAAGCAGCTTTCCTGATAAGTAGCAAACACAAAGTTATTCACTTAGCACGGGCACCATTAAGGTGACACTTTGCGTTTTTTTTTCTCAATAAATGCAAAGCATTTTCGGATTGGATGAGGTAGAGAGGCGGGGCAGCGACATTACAATCTCTACTTCAACCAATTTAGAGAAAGCCTTGATTTAGGCACAGGGCCCAGAAACTAGTAGTGAGTACTGTAGTAGCAGTGCCCACTTAAGGGATTTCCAGCTTTCACTGGGATCCCATAGGTTTGGCACATGCAAACGGTTTAAAACCATTTTACACCCTAAATATGGGCATGTAAAAAGGTAGCGTTAGCCTTTAAACAGAACCATACAAAAAGGCAGGTAAGTACACAGCTAAAGGACAGTTTTTAGCAGACAAGGGTTAAGTAATTTAATTTTGTTTAGCCACCCTTAATATTCATTCACCTCTATGAGACAATACAGCCAATGTCCCTAAGCTCATATTTCCCCACTGCAGTTAGAGCAAAATGCAAGGACCAAACCGCAAATCAATAATGTAGGAATGGCAACACACTGATAAAAGTCATCTCTGCTCCTCCCTCCTATCAACATGCTTTCAAAGCTAGACTGAGTAGATTGTGAAATGCTGTAAAATCGGATTGGCATATAGTGCTGCACCTACCTCATCCAGACCTACAGTTTTTCATAGCAGAGTCACCACAGTGCCTACTACTAAGAAAGTTCTCTAGATTACAGCCCAGCATAGTAAAGCCTTCTTAAAAAACAGAAGGTATAAACCACTGGCCAGTTACACATCCAGAACACTGCTGGTGTAGAGTGCAAAATAGCTCTACATTTTAAAATTCCAAACTGCATGCAGCTTTTTAACCACTTGCCGACTGCCGCACGACTATTTACGTCGGCAGTCAGCCCCTCACAGGCAGAGTGACGTAGGGCTACGTCGCTAGCCTGTGAGGGCCTAGGAAGCAAGCAAGCGCCGCCAGAGGCGCGCTCCCGCGCGGTCACGGACCCGATGTCCGCCGGGCACTCGCGATCGTCCGTTAGAGCGGGAGAAAGGCAGGCGGCTAATGTAAACAAAGCCGCCTGTCAGTCTCCCCTGTGTAAGAATAGTGATCATACGGTTCTACTATGTAGGACCGTTGATCACTGTTCATACAACTCAAGCCACAGCCAATCACAGTTATAATCACACCCCTAGGGACACACATAAACCCTCCCTCTCAAAAAAGTTAACCCCTTCCCTGCCAGTGTCATTTTTACAGTAACAGTGCATATGTATAGCACTGATTACTGCAGTAATGTCACTGGTAACCCCAAAAGTGTCAAAAATGTCAGTCAAGGGTCTGATCTGTCCGCTGCAATGTCGCAGTACCGCAAAAAAAAAAAAAAGACAAAAATCTTTCCCTTTGTTAGGAAACGCAATAACTTTTGTGCAAACCAATCAAAATACGCTTTTTGCGATTTTTTTTACCAAACATATGTAGCCTAAAACAAATTGGCTGAAAATGTTAAAAAATTTTGATTTTTACATTTTTTTTTCTGGGAATTTCATATAAAAAAAAATGTGAAAAATATTGTTATTTTTGCAAAATTGATGCTCTTTTTTTGTTTATAGCGCCAAAAGTAAAAATCGCACAGGTGATCAAATACCACCAAAAGAAAGCTCTGTTTGTGGGGAAAAAAGAGGACGTCAAATTAGTTTGGGTACAGTGTCGCATGACCGCGCAATTGTTCGTTAAAGTCACGCAGTGCCGAATCGCAAAATAGGCCCTGGTCAGGAAGGGGGTAAAATCTTCCGGGGCTTAAGTGGTTAAAGGCTATTTGACCATCATTAGCGCAGTCTATGGAAAGATATGGCTCAATAACCTTAGACTATATTTGCATCATACACCAGCGGCTCTGTATATGCCTTTAGTTGTTTGGAGTGGTAAGGAATGATCTGCATGGCTCTGCCCACTGTCCTGAAATTAGAAAAAATATTTTTGAGATATGTGACAGAATGAGATGGGAATACTTTCTGTTTAGAGAAGACCTTACTCAGCTACGCAATAATTAGAGAGGAATTTTTGACTGCTTTAGTCCCTCCACACAATAACCTGTACAGTTATATAGTCTAGAGTGGTCCCCAATATATCAAGAATCAGACTGCAGACCTGTAAGGAAAAAGAAAAAAGGGTACTACACAAGAATGAGGGTTAAGAATGGCTGCAAATGAATATCTCAACTTCCAATTAACTACTGGAAACAAACCTAGTTGTTTTTCCCTTTAGAATACATCTTGATTTAGGCTAGCCATACATAATACAATTTTCTTATTCAATTTCCTTTAGATTTACCTTTAACTATGTAGTACAAGGGCCTGCCTGATTGCATACAAATTGAAAGTCTTTAGGTTTTGACCTAATTTTATATGGTTTTGGTAAATCTAAAGGAAAATTGAATAAGAATATTTTTCACAATGAGTCCTGCAGACTATGAATGGGCTTTGCATTTATGTGGCTCCAGGTGCCATTTGTAGGCAGCTCATGCAAGTATGGGAGACGCAGTAGCTACACAAACACAGCTGCTTGTACTAATCTAAATGGTGTGCAGGTGTTGGTGAGCGAAGTCAGTGAGCATTTGTGGCTGCTCTGAGCGACTGTCTGTGCAGCCATTGCGTCCCCATACACTTAAAGTGGTTGTAAACCCTTACATACAGTTAGGTCCATATATATTTGGACACAGGCACGAGTTTAGTTTTTTTTCCCTGGGTATTTGCAAAACCTATTCAAGCTATAGTTCTATAATGTATATAGGCTGAAAGTGGTTTAGGAATTACAGCTCTTAAGAATAGCCATCTGCCCTTTTTTTTTTTTTCTTTTTTTAAAAAGGGACCAAAAGTAATGGGACAATTGAACCAAAAGCGATTTCACCGTCAGGTGTGGGCTACTTCATCATCATTTTTTCATCAATTAGGCAGGTAAAACGGTCTGGAGTTGATTCTAAGTGTAGTATTTGCATTTGGAATCTATTGCTGTTATTCTACATCATGCGTTCAAAGGAGCTGTCCATGCAAGTGAAAAAGGCCATTGTAAGGCTTCAAAAACAAAAACAAATCCATCAGAGAGATAGCAGCAACATTAGGAGTGGCCAAATCAACAGTTTGCTACATTCTGTAGGAAAGAAGAATGTACTGGTGAGCACAGCAACATAAAAAGGCCTGGATGTCTGCGAAAGACAACAGTGGTGAATGATCGCAGGATCTTCTCTATGGTAAAGAAAAACCCATTCAACATCAAGACAAGTGAAGGACACTCTCCAGGAGGTGGGAGTATCATTGTCAAAGTCTAGAATCAAGAGAAGACTTCACAAGAGCAAATTCAGAGGGTTCACCACAAGGTGAAAACCATTCATAAGCCTGAAGAATAGAAAAGCCAGATTGGACTTTGCCAAAAAGCATCTAAAAATGCCAGACCAGTTATGGAAAAGCATTCTTTGGACGGATTAAACTAAGATTAATCTGTATCAAAATGATAGGAAGAACAAAAAATAAAAAGGTCTGGCGAAGGAGAAGGCTCATGAGCCAAAGCACACATCATCTGTAAAACATGGTGGAGGCACTGTGATGGCATGGGCATGCATGGCTTCCAGTGGCACCGGGTCATTGGGGTTTGTTGAGGATGTGACAGAAGACAGAAGCAGCCGAATTAATTCTGCAGTGTTTAGAGATATACTGTCAGCCCAGATTCAGATAAATGCAGCAAAGTTGATTGGACGGCGCTTCACAGTACGGATGGACAATGATCCAAAACACACTGCAAAAGAAACCCAGGTATTGGCCAGGTGATGAGCGGTGCCTGGATTCCTCCATTCAGGCCAATCTTTGTTCCATCAGACCAGAGAATTTTGCTTCTCATGGTCGGAGAGTCCTTCAGGTGCCTTTTGGCAAACTCCAAGTGGGCTGTCATGTGCCTTTTACTGAGGAGCGGCTTCCATCTGGCCACTCGACAATACAGGCTAGATTGGTGGAGTGCTGCAGAGATGGTTGTTCTTCTGGAAGGTTCTCCTCTCTCCACAGAGAAACGCTGGAGCTCTGTCACAGTGACTATCAGGTTCTTTGTTACCTCCCTAAGGCCCTTCTCCCCTGATCGCTCAGTTTGGCTGGGCAACCCGCTCTAGGAAGAGTCCAAATGTCTTCCATTAATGGATGGAGGCCACTGTGTTCATTGGGACCTTTTTCTGTTTTTAAATTTTTTTGTACCCTTCCCAAGATCTATGCCTCAACAAAATCCTGTCTCGGAGGTTTACAGACAATTCCTTGGACTTTATGGTATGGTTTGTGCTCGGACATGCACTAATAACTGTGGAACCTTACAGTATATAGACAGGTGTGTGCTTTTCCAAATTATGTCCAATCAACTGAATTTACCACAAGTGGACTCCAAACAAGTTGTAGAATCATCAAGGATGAACAGTGGAATCAGGATGCATCAGAGCTCAATTTTGAGTGTCATGGCAAAGGCTGTGAATACTTCTGTACATGGGATTTTTTTTATTTTTAATAAATTTGCAAATATTTCAAACAAACTTCTTTCACGTTGTAATTATGGGGTATTGTTTGTAGAATTATGAGGAAACTACCTAATTTAATCCATTTTGGAATAATGCTGTCACATAACAAAATGCGGAAAAAGCAAAGTGTGTGAATACTTTCCGGATGTACTGTATGTGCTTCGTTCAATTTTCATCAATGGGGTTTACAACCACTTTAAGCCTCGTATACATAAGTGTACTGGATGAAAGATCTTTTTTTTTGCATGCTAGTTTTAGATCGAAAAACCAAAAGGTTACTAAAGTTACAAACAAACATTCTTGTATGACAGAATACAACTTTGAAAGTGATGTAATGTGTTGTATTGTAATGTAATGTAATGCATTTTTTTGTTTCGCGCATGCGTAGACATGGTTGTACGATTTTTTGTTTTGTTTTCATAAATACCATACTATATTAGAAGAAAATCATTTGTTCTGTTATCATATAAGAAACATTTTTGTGCTTGTCCCCTTTAGATATTTTCACATCAACTGTCGTAATTGGCTCTCGAAAGCGGTGTACTAAATCAGATTATCAGATGATCGCAGTTTTACGTCCGCTTCTCATCATGTGTACTAGACATTATATGGGTTGTCTGCATTGCAGCGCCTGGTGGCTAAAGCTACATAGATACACACCCCATTCATGAACTACAGGCCTTAGCGCCCATGTAAATGAGGCCTTACAAAAGTATAACTGGTTATTATTTCAAACAAGCAAAATCAACTGTAGCAAGCCGAACACCACATCTTGGAGGATTATAAATGAGGACACTTAACACTCTGACTGGAATGTGCTAACAATTTGCATAATGTGTTATATTTATAGTAGAAGACTAATTACATTTATTTACAGGAAATCTGTATAAGGAATGCAAGCTATGCAGATAAAGATTGGAGGTTATATCTTCTCTGTAGTTGCTCTGGTAAACATTATTTAAAGATTTACCTGGTGGGTGAAGGAGACGGAGACATGTCTGTTTTAATCCCTGGATCTTCCGGCGATTCCACTGAAAACACTGCACTATAGGGGAGAGAAAGTGTTGGTTCACATTTAGCAGTTTACATTACAAAAGGGTTTCTTTTTTCAACTTGTAGGTGGTACTGTATTAACATAATGAGGTATACATACAGGCTTACAGGCGGACTTTATGCCTTAAAAGGGTCCCCCTCCACTAACTGGTATTTAGTAAAGAATGTAAATGATACTCACCATGACCCTTCATGTCCATACACAACCCTTTGGTGTGCATATGTATCTCATCTTACTGTACAGCAAGGCCCATAGCAAGCTATGGGGGATCTCTAACACCAGAGTGCCCAATATGTGTTTAACACTGGCGTTATAAACATGTGGCTTAAGCTGACAATAGACGGTTCAAATCCTGCTGAACCGGTCAAGATTCAAACCATGTATGGGCAGGCTAAATGTACCCAAGTTGATTGATCAAATCAATCAATTTGGGGACTACCCACCAGCCGGACAGTCCCTAGCAATAATCACTGTTCTCCTGGTGGGAATGGCTTCCCTCGCCTGGCGAACACAATGGCTCCGTGGGAGGGATTCCCCTATCAACACTGTGCGTTAATGGTGGAATGGAGAACCATGACTCTCGATTCCCCCATCAAAACCATTGTTGCAGGAAAGAAATTTGCTCCGTATATGACCACTCATGTTATGCTGGCCAGACATGCATCACACAACTGACTGTACAATCTCCTTCACCTTTACCATCAAAAATATTGTGCAAGGACCTGCCTAATTGGATATAGATTGGGTTGTCTTGAGGAGTCTTTGTGCTTTGTGATATAGTTGTTGGTAAACCTAAAATAGATTGTAAAGGAGGATGTATATAAAAAAACACCACACACACACACTCCCTAAAAACAATGTCACCCTTACAACCACCAGTAGAAAGAGAAAAAGGAACCATGTAAAATAACTTACCGTGCTCCGATCAGCTGGTCTGCATTTAATTTTGATTCATTATAGAACTCTGCTAACCACCTAATGGCCTTGTAGTTTAAACTCCCAGTGTTTGACCATCATAAAGGCCAAGCTGAGAAGGGACAGAAGACTATAGCTTCCCTAACACGGATTACGCACAAGTGAGCGGTGCCGTGTTACTTCCTGAGTCTTTGAGTCTGCCAGAAATTCTGCTTGTATGTTAAAGCTTTACTGCTTAACTGATACATAATTATGCATCAATTATGCAAAATATTCCAAGATTGCACCACTCGTAGGAGGAAGAGTGAGGGGACAGTAAGAGCTATTTTCGTCTGTCAGTTTAAAAAGACTTGTCAATATTTGACGTTCAGTGGCAAAAAGCAAAGATTTTGATGCCGTCCTTAGTTTGGTGAGCTGCTAAAAAGGTATACTTTTAACACCATACATGTAATGTGTTGTAGTTAATGAAAAAAAAAGAAAATAAAAGAAAAAAAAAAAAAAGTGGTCACATTTTCCAGAAATATACAGGTGTATAAAAGTTACAGATTTTAAACTGAAGATAGGGGGACATTTTCCCAAACAGAATTTTAATTACTTCAAGAAAACTGCAATAAGAGTAACCCACATACAGTATGTTGTCAAAAGTATTGGGACACCTGCCTTTACAAGCACATGAATTTTTTTGGCATCCCAGTCTTAGGCTGGCCATACATGTTCCAATTTTCTTACAATTTTCTGTCCAATTTTCTTGAAATTTACCTTCAAGTATGTAGTACAAAGGCCTGCCTAATTAAATACAAGTGAATGTGTTGTTTAGCTTTGACCTCACATTATGTGGTTTGTGGTAGATCTACCAGAAAATTGTACAACAAAAGTTGAACATGTATGGCCAGCTTTAGTCTGTAGTGTTCAATATTGAGTTGGCCCACCCTTTGCAGCTATAAGAGCTTTAACGTTTCTGGGAAGGCTGTCCACAAGATATAGGCGTGTGTCTATGGGAATGTTTGACCATTCTTCCAGAAGCGCATGTATGAGGTCAGGCACTGACATTGGACGAGAAGGTCTGTCTCGCAGTTTCTGCTTTAATTCATCCCAAAGGTGTTCGACTGGGTTAAGGTCAAGTTCCTCCACCCCAAACTCGCTCATCCATGTCTTTATGGACATTGCTTTATGCACTGGTCCAAATCATTTGGTGGAGGGGGGATTATGGTGGAGGGTTGTTTTTCAGGGATTGGACTTGGCCCCTTACGTCCAGTGAAGGGAACTCCTAAGACATTATCATACCAAGATATTTTGGACAATTTTGTGCTCCCAACTTTGTGGGAATAATTTGGGTAAAGGCCCTTCCTGTTCCAACACAACAGTACACAAAGCAAGTTTCAAAAAAGCCATGGATGAGCAAGTTTGGGGTGGAGGAGCTAGACTGGCCTGCACAGAGTCCTGACCTCATCCTGATAGAACAAATTAGCGATAAAGCAGTATGGAGACTGCGAGCCAGGCCTTCTCGTCCAAACATCAGTGCCTGACCTCACAAATACACTTCTGGAAGAACGGTCAAACATTCCCATAGACACACTCCTAAACCTTGTGGACAGCCTTCCCAGAAGAGTTGAAACTGTTAAAGCTGCAAAGGATGAGCCAACTCAGTATTGAAACCTACGGACTAAGACTGGGATGACATTACCATACCATTGCCATTACCCCAAACCATAATCCCCCCTGCACCAAATGAGTTGAACTAGTGCACAAAGCAAGAGCCATAAAGACATGGATGAGCGAGTGGCAGTGGAGGGGTACCCGCTCCCACTTCCTGGTAAGATTGCTGCATAGTGATCTACATCTTGTCCGGCCCCTTCTCCTTCCCCTGGCTGCCTTCTGGGACATTTTTGTGTCCTAGAAGACAGCGGGACCATTAGGAAAGTAGCTGCTGACTTTAATTTTTTTGCTCAGACTGGAATGCTTTAATTTATTGGCTGCATATGGAGACTGCAAAAAAAAAAAAAAAAAAAAAGACTTAAAGCAGAGATTCACCCAAAAGGGTCTGCTTCCTCCCCCTCTGCTACCACATTTGGCACCTTTTGGGGGGGGACCCCCTGCTCCTACTTCTGGGTAAGATTACCGCAATTGTTCTGCAGCGATCTACGCAATTTCTGACCCCCCTCGGCTGCCTTCTGGGAGACCCACAGGTCCCAGAAGACAGCGGGACCATTCAGAAAGCGCAGCGCGACTTGAAGTAGGAAACAGGCTGTGAAGCCACAAGGCTTCACTTCCTGTTTCCCTTAGTGAAGATGCCAGCGCGGGATCCTTGGACAGGTAAGTGTCCTTTTATTAAAAGTCAGCAGCTACAGTATTGGCTGGAACCTCCTCTTTAAAGTGATTGTAAAGTCTTTGCTTTCTATAAAAATAAAAAAAAAAACATATACTGACCTGCTCTGTGCAGTTGGTTTTACACAGGGCAGCCCAGATCCTCCCCTTCTCAGGTCCCTCTTCGGTGCTCCTGGCCTCTCCATCCTGCTGAGTACCCCCACAGCAAGCTATATGGGTACCCCAGCCGAACTGCAGAACCATGCATCTATTCAGACACGGAGCCGTGATTCAGCCCCGCCACCTCTCACTACTCATTTGCTCCCTGACTTTGACAGCAGCGGGAGACAATAGCATTGCTGCTGTGTCTCAGACGAACAGGAGGGAGTGTCCCGGATGGCTGAGGCTCTCGTGGACATCACTGGAATAAGAGGGGGCTCAGGTAAATATTAGGAAGTGCTGCTGCACACAGAAGAGTTTTCATCTTAATGCATAGAATGCATTAAGATAAAAAACCCTTTGCCTTTACAACCACTTTAAGTGGTAATAAACCCCAAAACAAAAAATGTAATTAAACACACCACAACACGTTGCAGCAATTGTTAAATTGCTAACTGGAGCTCGGTTTTAAGGCATGGTTCACACCACTGTGGGTCTGAGAGCCATGTTTTGTGTGGGCACGGCAGCCTATTTATTTAAATGGGCTGCTGTGCTCCTGAAAATTAGAGCCGGTTCACACTGCCGGGACCATAAATTCACTCCATGTCGGAGCGACTTTTTACCGCGACTTCAGCGCCACTTGTGAATTATTTTGCGCGACTTATATGACAGAGGACTTTGTGTTTGGCCAATCAGAATATGATCTGTTGTGACCTAATTCCCCTTTTCTGTTTTTTTTTTTACTCATTTCCTCATTGCCCACCAGTGCCACGTATCAGTGTCCACCAGTGCCACTGCCCACCAGTGCCACATATCAGTGTCAACCAGTGCCACTGCCCACGTATGTGTCCACCAGTGCCACTGCCCTCCAGTGCCACGAATCAGTGTCCACCAGTGCCACGAATCAGTGTCCACCAGTGCCACGAATCAGTGTCCACCAGTGCCACGTATCAGTGTCCACCAGTGCCACGTATCAGTGTCCACCAGTGCCACGTATCAGTGTCCACCAGTGCCACTTATCTGTGTCCACCAGTGCCACTTATCTGTGTCCACCAGTGCCACTCACACAGACCAAGCAGAGATAATGGAATATATATACCATTACATACATACATACACACATTACACATCCGACTCCCATTGAAGTATATGGGACATTCGGATCACAGGTCGCCTCAAAGTAGTACAGGACCCTTTTCTGAAGTCGGAGCAACTTCAGTAGTGCCAATTAAGACGGCACTGATTAACATTGCTTTTGTTATGTCAAGCGACCTGGGGCAACAAGTTGCCTCACAAGTCGCGCTATTGTGAATGGGCTCTTAGGGGAAAAGGTCCCTGCATCATTTTTTTAATCGCAGCCCGCACAGAAACCACAAGTGCAGTGCAGTTCTCAGTGCAGGAAGCGGCTACTGAGATTTCCAGTGATTGCGGGATAAATTGGGCACGCATCTCCTGCATTTTCTGTGCAAGTGATTGCGGCTGCGGGAACGTGTGCGGACCCGCAGCAGGAACCTCCCGCACAGGTGTGAATAAGGCCTAACTTATTACTTAAATCCATCTAAATCTTTTGGTACACCTAAATATGCTAGTACATCTAACATTACCCTCTATCCAGATTGACAATATTGCTGTTCAAAAAGTGTTTAAATGCTAACATAAATAAATAGTGCCACACACACACCACAGCTGACAGGGGTTTTAACCCTCCTTTATCAAAACATTGCCCTTTTAATTATACTTTACGAATTGGTAAGCTGCAATATATTACATTTTGTTTTAAATTGCAGAGCCTGCATCCCTTTAGACGTGGTTTCCTATCGGGAGTATCTCACCAAAAATTAGATTTTTGTTGCAGGAGATGCCTGAAATCTGACTTGTGTCTTAGTGCAGACTTCAGTGAAAAATCAGTGAGCCAATCACACAAGCAGGAAATTATGTTTTTTTTTTGTGTAGAGAACACCTCCAGGTAGCCATATTGCATTGCACGTTACAGAAAATTACAGAGCTGCAAATTTCTTTTCTCTTCACGAAAGTGGAGTTACTCTTTAAGGTTAAAACCCTTAAGATTTTAGAACCGCTTTAAAGTGTTACTAAATCCGAGAGCCTCCATTCACTATATCTGGTCTCCCACCGCACACAACATGGAAATGCAATTATTTTAGTAAAAATAAACTGCGAAATACCTTTTCTCATGAGCAGTATATAGCAGTCTTGTGACTTATTAGTGTCCAGCAGAGCACTGGGTAAAGCTTCTAGGAGGAGTTTTCATTCTCCCAATTGACCTATGAGGCTGCAGAACCCCTGACCCTCTGTCTGAACAGTGCTGATTGACCCTGTGATGATCACATGCACTCTCCCAAGAAAAAAAAATAAAAATTGCTCTAGAAATACACACCAAAACGGAGCATGTGGAAAGCGTCCCTAAGGCTCTGTTCTATCAGGAGATGGGGACAGTGGAAGAAGAAGATCTGTGCATACAGGATCAAACAGCCTTTTTACACAATGCAGAGAATTACCCCTTAGGTTTCATAGTGAGAGAGTATAACAAGCATGCTGTACTGCATATACAGACTAATTTTACCGTTGTGGGTTTAGTAACACTTTAACTATGCTTTAGAGGAGATAGAACAGGATAAATATTTTTAGTACAACATAATAGTGGAACACTTCAGATCGCAATGCTCTACAACTGGGGTGTCCAAAATATGGCCAGCAGGCCACATCTAGCTCGCCAAAAGATTTTATCTGGCCCCTGGCTAGGGTCAATAGCATATCCTCAATGTGCACTGGCCAAGGATAAAAGGTCAGCAGAGGCTGCCAATAGTCCCAGCTTGTAATGTAAGGGAGGACACTGATGGGGACACTATTGTAAGGTGTAAAGGAGGACTTGGACAAGGTATTTTTTTTTTGGCCCCTGAAAATTTGTAAAATATATGATGTGGTATTCTTACTGAAAAGTTTGGAGACTCCTGCTCTATACAGGACATAATTAAAATGTCCAACAATGGATTTCCTGTGGCATCCAATCAACCTTATTAAACAAGCTGATGATTCATATCTGTAATAAAAAGGTATATTAGTGACAAAACACTGAGGCTATGGCATCGAAGTTTTATATGATCACACTTCCTCAGAATTCCAGACAAACAAAACACCAACCCAGAGAGGAGATGTCTCACCTGTTATCCTCACAAATTCCAAACATATCAGCACCCTTTAGTAGAGAGAGCGCCACTTCTGCTGCTTTGTGCTTGGCTGCCTTCTTGCTGGGTCCTTGACCTAGAAGAATGAACGAGAAACGTAAGTGGAACTTTACCCATGCCAACTTAAAAAAAAATAAAAAAATAAAAAATTATATGATATGATATGATAGAATATATTATTAATGTTCTTTAGTAAGGAACATACATTCTACATTAATAATTATGCTATCAAAGTGTGTGTGCTGTAAATTGCCTCCAGCATTGTTCCCTTTTCTTCGTGCTGTAGGCTTCAATTTTGCTGAAGCCAAGAGCCCCTGAACAGCACAAAATCATAAAGCAGCACTAAACCTATCGATTTAACAGTTTCAAAAAAACTGTTAGCAATCCCTGCATTCCAGGAATGTAACTGCCACATTTCCTTGTTTCCTCAACCAAAAGGTCAAACCATCATTTAAATGGCTGGCGTCATAACTGATAGCATGTGCAGCACCATGGCAGTTGCAGATCAAACAGAAGAAGCTTCATTGGCTGTAAAAGATAGTGCCAATAGTGCTATGTCAATGATAGTGCTGTGCCAATCAGGTCCGAATTTTTGCCTGTATTCGGACCTGAAAAAGGGGCCAAAGGGCTCTCTTTCACACGGGCGTTCCTTTTTTTTTTTTGCCCGATCAGGTCCTTTTTTTTTTTTTTTTGTAACGGACACGGATGACACTTGTGTCATCCGGTCCGTATGTCAGTTTTTCATCCCATCCGTTTGTGGATGAAAAACTGACATAATGCATGTCTATGTAAATACGGATGTCAGCGGATGACACCACTGACATCCGTTTTTGCGTCCGTTCCGTTTTTTGAAAGGAAGAAAAAAATAGGGTTCTCCTCCGTTCAAAAAAACTGAACTGACGAAAAACGGATGTCAGCGGATGATCATCCACTGACATCCGTATTTACATAGAGATACATTATGTCAGTTATTCATCCGCAAACGGATGGGATGAAAAACGGACATACGAAACGCCCGTGTGAAAGAGCCCAAAGACGCACAGGACCCTTCTCCAGTGCGCTCCGCGGCCGCAACAGAGTTGTGTGAAACAGTCACACTGTCATGCGAATTGGATGTGGAGAAACCTGGATCTAAGCCGCATCAGATTCAGCAGTATCTAAAAATAGAGAGCAACTGAGCATGTGCAAAGCAGAGTAAGACAGTATTTACGGGATTTTCAAACAGTATAGACACTTATTTTGATGCATTACATAGCTACAGTTGTGCTCATAAGTTTACATATGGCAGAATTTATGATTTCTTGGTAATTTTTCAGAGAATATGAATGAGAACACAAAAAAAAAAACTTCTCTCTCATGGTTAGTGTTTGGCTGAAGCCATTTATTATCAATCAACTGTGTTTACTCTTTAAATCCTAAAAAAGGACAACAGAAACTACCCAAATGACCCTGATCAAAAAAAGTTTACATACCCCCAGTTCCTAATACCATGTATTGCCCCTTTAACATCAATAACAGCTTAAAAGTCTTTTGTGGCATTTGTGGATGAGGCTCTTTATCTTCTCAGATGGTAAAGCTGCCCATTCTTCCAGGCGAAAAGCCTCCAGTTCCTGTAAATTCGTGGGAGATATCAAAACGTGCACTTCATGCAAGACAGCCCCAGAGTGGCTCAATGATATTGAGCTCAGGAGACTGAGATGGCCACTCCAGAACCTTCACTTTATTCTGCTGTAGCCAATGACAGGTCAACTTGGCCTTGTGTTTAGGATCATTGTCATGTTGGAATGTCCAATTACATCCCATGCGCAGCTTCCGGGCTGATGAATGCAAATTTTTCTCCAGTATTTTTTGATAACATACTGCATTCATCTTTCCATCAATTCTGACCAAATTTCCTGTGACTTTGTAGCTCACACATCCCCAAAACAGCAGCGATCCACCTCCGTGTTTCACAGTAGGAATGGTGTACCTATCATAGGCCCTTGTTGACACCTCTCCAAATGTAGCGTTTATGGTTGTGGCCAAAAAGCTCAATTTTCGTCTCATTGCTCCAAATAACTTTGTGCCAGAAGGTTTGAGGCTTCTCTCTGTGCTGTTTGGCGTATTGTAAGCGGGATACTTTGTGGCAATTGTGTAGTAATGGCTTTCTTCTGGCAACTCGACTATGCAGCCCATCTTTCTTCAAGCGCCTCTTGAAACAGCCACACCACATGTTTTCAGAGAGTCTTGTATTTCCCCTGAAGTTATTTGTGGGTTTTTCTTTGCATCCCAAACAATTTTCCTGGCAGTTGTGGCTGAAAATTTTAGTTGGTCTACCTGACCTTGGTTTGGTTTCAACAGAACCCCCAATTTTCCACTTCTTGATTAGAGTTTGAACACTGCTGATTGGCATTCTCAATTTCTTGGATATCTTTTTTATATCCCTTTCTTGTTTTATACAGTTCAACTACATTTTCCTGCAGATCCTTTGACAATTCATATATAATTATATATATATATATATATATATATAGTGCCGGTTCCCATCTGTGCGATCACTGAGATCACATGTAATTCGGAGTGCACTGCTCCTAAAATTACATGCGATCTCTGTGCGGTACAAATTCAGCCAATCGCACCCAACACGCACAGGACCTTTTTTTTGGTCCGCACCAGAATCGTATCGCATGGTGGTTCACACTAGTGCGATCTGATTCTGTGCGAACTTTCAGATCGCACTGTGATATGCGATCTGATCTGGGGGTGCCGTTAACTCTTAATAGACACCCCCAACGTATCGCATATGGCAGTGTGAACTGCCAGGTGTGCGGATGCGATGCGGGAACACACTGTATATTTGCAGCTTTCCCGCATTGCACAAATGTGAACCGGGACTTAGAAGTAACTCGAAAAAGATATGGCTCCACAGAGGCTAACAAACATGTTCAGATTTGGTAAAGATACACGGCAAACAAGCGAAACCACAGCCTTAGTGGGGTGTGGGTCAGTGATTATGCACGCTCTCTCTATCCCCCCCCCCCCCCCCCAAAAAAAAAAAAAAAAACAATTCCTAACAAATGCAAGCAAAACCTATGGTCCTCTTCATTACAGGCAAACCAGCCCAGACTAGTACATATCTTTTTATGACATAGGGTTGGATTGCCAGCACCACACCCAGTAAAGGAAACGCCCACCAGTGTAATTAATTCAGTCTCTTCATATCGCACACCTGTGGATGAGCAACACACACACACTCTTGGCAAATAAAAGAATGCATCAACATATAGATCTGTGCAGTGTAAAACAGAAAAAAAAAAAAAAAAAAAAATTTCCTAGGTTTTGGCCATGATCAGTGATATCAAAAACAAAACTATTCAAGTTGCAAGTTGTTGGGCATGTGGAGGGTACAAAGCAGGAAATGTCAAGTTTGTGAGGGCTGCTTCCCTCGAATTGTTAACCGAACACATTCGTCATTCATCATCATAGAACATTCAAATAGAAGTGCAGGATCACACATATCTGCCCACAAACACACAGTTGTAGATCAACTGCTTTTGCACCCACTTTCTTTAGAATGTCATTGCTAGGTTTTCCATTATACAAAACCTGTCAGAAATATATTACCTTGTGAAAATGAAACTAGAACAAAAAAAGAAACTTGTAGCCAAGTAGTAGAAGGTTTGGTGATTCGCACCAACGACCCCGGTGCTGCAAGGCGGAAGCGCTTACCATTTAGCCACTGTACTGCCACATGCATGGAGCCTCCATTTCCGTGATGTTAAACATCCATAAGTCCCTGGGGGGCCTAAAGTTAATCAATGCAGATGTACTCTGGAAGTCCTGAGTGCCATTGAGCAACCCGTTTCTGTGATATGCCATCTGGGTATGTCTGATTACTGTCAGGATGCTCCTCTTTTTTATTGTTAAGAGGCTGCAATTGGTGCTAGCGTGGAATTCACAAGGCTGCTTCTGGTCCTTCCCCGTGGAACACATATGGCAAAATTTGCAGTGGTGGTGGAACCCGCTCTACAACCAAAAATTTAATTTGTTGGGGCATTTACCTATAGGTGGTGTAATTCCATCAGTCAGGAGTTGTTTTTTACTCTGTGATGATTTTTGAAAATTGATGTGTGAGCGTAGAATAGTGGTGTTACCCTCTGAATGTTGGTAATGCCATTTTGAATTGGATAAATTAAGTCAGGGCTTGACAAATTTGCCTGAAATCTAGGAGAAAGCTAAAAAAGTTAGGAGCCAGTTTTTTTTTTTTTTTAAACTAACAACCAAACTTTATTTAAAAAAGACTGATACTAAATTTACACCTAAATACGACTAGAACCCCGCTCTCCTCTATAGGGCAATCGGATGGAAACAGACCGTCTTGTCTGTTTCCATCCAATGCCATCTGATCCGATCCACGGGATGGATAGAAAATAGAACCACCATCCGTCTGTTTTTGGCGGACAGGATCAGATGGCAGCAGATAACCGCTCCCATAGAGGAGACTGAAGGGTCCATTCAGGTCTGCCTGAGAAACTGACAGGTGGACCTGATCAGACAGCCAGTGTGAAAGGGGTCTTCGGCTGTGTGGCTGTGGCATGGCAGGGAGATAATAAAAAAGAAAAATTATTATTTTTTAAATAATTTAAAAAATAAATACAGGGTTCATACACATTTTCACCAATAAAATTCCATGACTTTTCCATGACTTTTCGTAAATATTCATGACCTAATGTCTCATGAAATGTCTATGTATACATGTTAAATAAGAAGAAAATCCATGTCACACCCAGCATATTTTTACTAAAATAAATGACAATCTTTGTAGTGTACAGTACCTCTGCAGTTAGGGTTTCATTTCTGGATACAGCGCGACTCAAAATGGTCCCTTGTTTTACAGTGGATGAGATGGAAGCACCGCTGCCGCAGCTGGGAGCTGGTGTCACTTCAGGCGCACAGGGTTAAAAAGCCAGCGATCGGATTGGAAGCTGTCAAGCACGAAGCTGCAGACTGGTGCTTTGCACCTTTAGCGTGGCGAGACAGCGCTGCCTCTCCCATGTTTGAAATGTCAAACGTTTTACGACAAACACTGTACATTTAGCGGACATGATACAGGAGGTGGTAAGAGGCTGCGGACATGATACAGGAGGTGGTCAGAGGCTGCGGACATGATACAGGAGGTGGTCAGAGGCTGCGGACATGATACAGGAGGTGGTCAGAGGCTGCGGACATGATACAGGAGGTGGTCAGAGGCTGCGGACATGATACAGGAGGTGGTCAGAGGCTGCGGACATGATACAGGAGGTGGTCAGAGGCTGCGGACATGATACAGGAGGTGGTCAGAGGCTGCGGACATGATACAGGAGGTGGTCAGAGGCTGCGGACATGATACAGGAGGTGGTCAGAGGCTGCGGACATGATACAGGAGGTGGTCAGAGGCTGCGGACATGATACAGGAGGTGGTCAGAGGCTGCAGACATGATACAGGAGGTGGTCAGAGGCTGCAGACATGATACAGGAGGTGGTCAGAGGCTGCAGACATGATACAGGAGGTGGTCAGAGGCTGCAGACATGATACAGGAGGTGGTCAGAGGCTGCGGACATGATACAAGAGAAGGTCAGAGACTGCAGACATTATAGAAGATAGAAGAGCACAGGGGAAGCAGAGAGCACTGGAGGAGCTGAAGGGCACGGGGGGGGGGGAGTGGGGGTACGGTAGAGAATTAAGGGGGGTTTGGAAAGCATTGCAGGGGGGTTGGAAGGCGCGGGGGGGCATGGAAAACCAGGGGGATGGAGAGCACAGGGGGAGGGGGGGGGACTGGAGAGCACTGAGGGGGGAGCCAGGGAGATGGAGAGCACTGGGGGAGCCAAAAAGCATGGGGGGGGGGGGGGGGAGAGATGAAGAGCACTGGGGGGGGGCTAAAGAGCACTGGGGGGGGGGGGGCTAAAGAGCACTGGGGGGGGGGGCTAAAGAGCACTGGGGGGGGCTAAAGAGCACTGGGGGAGGGGCTAAAGAGCACTGGGGGAGGGGCTAAAGAGCACTGGGGGAGGGGCTAAAGAGCACTGGGGGGGGCTAAAGAGCACTGGGGGGGGGGGGCTAAAGAGCACTGGGGGGGGGGGCTAAAGAGCACTGGGGGGGGGGGCTAAAGAGCACTGGGGGGGGGGGGCTAAAGAGCACTGGGGGGGGGCTAAAGAGCACTGGGGGGGGGGGGGCTAAAGAGCACTGGGGGGGGGGGGCTAAAGAGCACTGGGGGGGGGGGGGCATTTTTACATTCAGCGTATAGCACTGGTACAGGTAGGTGTCCTTCCGGTCCGCAGTTTGCCCTTACTGTCTGTCACTGGCCAGCAGCAGCAGTAGCCGAGGAGATGACCCAATCAGGCAGGGGGGAGGGCCGGCCGCGGTTTGCCTGGAGACACTGTGACTGGCTAGCAGCAGCAGTAACAGCCGGGAGATTATCAACCAATGAGGCAGCGGAAGCGTCACTGGAGGGCTGGCCGGCCGCATTAACCTGATGATGCGGGGGTGCGGTAACCGAAACTGTTACTGCTGCTGCTAGCCAGTCACATTGTCTCCAGGCAAACCGCGGCCGGCCCTCCCCGCTGCCTGATTGGGTCATCTCTTCGGCTGCTGCTGGCCAATGACAGCACACACATACCGCGGACTCGGAAGGACGCTAATACAGCGAAATGTAAATACAGTATGTGGCAATATAATTATAAAATAATTAAAATAATTATGCATCCGCTCCCCGCTCCTCCACAGTAATTTAATTCCATGACTTTTCCAAAACCTAATGTGTTTCCTAATTTTCCATGACCTTTCCAGGCCTGGAAAGTGTCATCTAAAAATTCCAAAACTTTTCCAGGATTTCCAGGACCGTATGAACCCTGTCCAGGGTTCATACACATTTTTACCAATAAAATTCCATGACTTTACTTAAATATTCATGACCTAAAGTTTCATGAAATGTCTATGTATACATGTTAAATAAGAAGAAAATCCATGCCACACCCAGCATATTTTTACTAAAATAAATGACAATCTTTGTAGTAGGCTTGTGACGGTATCAGATTTTCATGCTGCGATTAATTGATTAAGGTTTTGCCACGGTATACGGTATTATCACGGTATTCAATTATAATTATTAAATTTCTACCTCACTTGAATTTCATTGCTGAATTTAGGGGCTTTGGTTCACTTATGCACATTATTATATAGTCGGTCAGTAGAGACTCTGTGAACCAGGCCTAAAATAGGTCATCAAGCAGTGTCTGGCCTACCTGGTGATAACTGGTCCTGGCGCTCGGCTCCGATCCGATGGCCTGGTCATTAAGGGGGCAAATCCTTGTGGTCAAGAAGTGGTTAAACCTGAAGGAGGGCCGGTGTTATTTATAAATTACTTTACTATTGCTTTAGGCCTGGTTCACATGTATGCGGGTTGGCGGCACACATTTGCACAGGCATAGCAGACCATTGATTTGAACGGGCTGCTATGCCCTCATTTTCCGCAGAAAAAAGGTGCATGCAGCATTTTTTTTTAAATTCAGTGGCCTTGAAATCCATCCTGCTTTTGCACCATGCGACTTACCTGAAGTTCCTGCTCTGGCGAGCTTTCTGCGTTTTTTCAGAGCCGTCTGATTGGTTACAGGGAGGAGTTAAGTCTCTCACTCTAGGATCATATTACCAGAGCTGTTTCTATTTAGTGAGTGAGTGAACTGTTGAGTGAGTGAATGAGTCATCCAGCTCACTGAAATGTATCAATTCAAAAGTCAGACTTGAGGAGCAGATAAGCATGGTATTTTAAAAATGCCACAATAACAATACCGTGGGTATGCAATACTGCGATATATCGAATTACCGAAAACCGGCACATCTCTAGTCCAGTTATAGGTAACGTTGATCCAATGAATATCCCATTGCCTGTTGGGGGGGTTAGAAAAGATTTTTTTTTCCCCTGGGGAAAAAAATTGGATCATGCTTTACTGATGTTTTTTTGCCTTCCTCTGGATCACCTGTGGGTATAGGATTGTATAATATGGAGGTTTTCTACTTGTGTGTTTTTTTTTTTTTCTATGTTGGTTAAACTGGATGGATTTGTGTCTTTTTCAACCAGAATAACTATGTAACCTTGCAATGGAATTTGAGGGTCTTGCAGACTTTTTATAGCATCAAACAGTTATCACATGGAGGTCTTCTGCAGACCTGTAATGTATCTCTGAGACCGTACATCCTGTACGGGCAGGCAGATACACTGACAGGAAGAATCAATGAACCACAACAGTACTCCACAGCGCCATGGTAGTTCATTGAGAACTATAAGCTAACAGTCGCAAAGGATGTCCGTACTTGTAGTTCATTAAAAAAAAAAAAAACTCTGAATTGATGATGCAGGACCGGGCTAATTTCAAAAACTGACAGCTGGTAGGGGGGAACTTCTCCCCGTTACTGCTGCCACAGGGAGGAAATCAGGCAGTGGCTGCAGCATTGGGAACACGGTACATGCTTCCAAAGGTCAATTTATCCAAGTTGAAATTTCTGGGTAAGCCAATCCTCGAAAAATTAGCAGTTGCTTGTAATATACACTCATTGGTAGATTAGTTAATTTACAGTGGCATTTTTGATTTCAACTAATTTGAAAATCTTTAAATACCTTTCCAGACTCATAGGCATCCACGACTTTCTTTCTGAGGGCCTTAGAACTCACTTACACTTCTAACGCCCTCTGAGGAGAGATCTGATGTGGATCGCTCTTCAGGGGGGCGTATAACAGGTAGGGAGGTGGAGTTATGACGACTCCTCGCCATCTGTTTAACTCCCACCGCATCCCATATGGTTGTGGCATGGCCATATCCAGTTAAAACGGGTGGCATTTGGAGGGTGGTATTGCCTGTCGATCATAACAGCAGGGATTTTGCTAGATAAAGAAAAGCATCGGAAAATGCGTACAACCCCATCTGCAGACTTTGCGGCTTAAGGGGGTGCAGTTGGGGCCAGTAAAAACGCAGCTCAGACGCATGTTTTAATAGTCCCGCAACCGCAGATGTAAATGAGGCTATAGACAGATCTATTGATCTTGACATGAGGACACCACACGTCAGCGGGGAAGACAACATCAGACCCTAGATGTCAGAGGTTTAAACAAGTTCCACCAGCATACTCCTGAAGGACATTCTAATCACTGGCACCTAATCTGGGACATCGAAATCCAATTTCACCGATTTGAAATGGTGGTTAAGTGTAGGGATGTAATTATTTTTTTGCAATTTTATTCATTTAGATAGGGGGTCAGCAAACACACAGGTAGGCCATGGTCACATCCCTGCTTTGCCGGTACTTACCCCTTCCCCTGTGCTGCCTACACTGCTCTCATCTTCACTGCAGCACATTGCTGGATGGAGGGCGGGAGCTGCCTCAGTTAACCTTTCAAATTAACAAGCAGGTGATTGCTTGGTTACTAGGACCACCCGGCATCCTAGCAATCACCAGCTTGTTAATCTGAAAGGTTAATTCTGGCTGCCCCCCCTGCTCTCAGCTTTTCTTGTGTCAGAGGAGGAAATGTGAAGGGGGCAAAGGACATTACTAAAGGGTGGCTGAACAGAAGACACTGGCTTGGGACACACAGGACAGTCCTGGGGAAAAGGGCAGAGGGTACTACTACAGGGGGGGGGGGGGGGTGTTGTGAAGGGAGGTAGAGGACACTACTGTGACACACTGATTTTTTTTTGCCATCTTTTCATTAGGGGCTTGATAGTTATTTTTGACTTTTTTTTTTTTAAACGGGCGCCACACCCTGGAGATCTTTGATTCCAACCATGTTGTCCAGGTAGATTTCAACCTCTGAAAGGTTGCTTAGCTCGGATTTAAATCATGAAAATGAATACACCAAGTACATAAGCTTGAGCAGAAGTCAGGGCCCCACGTCCAGCCAGTGCCTACTGTTCAAGTGCCTCTACAAGGATATAGGGATTGATTAGAACACAGATACTTCACCACTGTGTGTGTTTAAAGTGGTTGTACACCCACTCTTAGAACTTTTACTTAAATCGGTAAGCCTTAAGTAAGGCTTACCTATAGGTACTGTAAATATCTCCTAAACTTCCACCATTTAGGAGATATTTACATTTCATGCAGCCAATGACGTCAACGGCACATGCTCTGAAGAAAAGGCCGCCTGTGGCGTTTCTTCAGAACCCTGTGCCGTAACCAGCAGCTCCCGGCCAGTAGTATAGCCGGAGTCCACAGACCAGGAAAGAAGATGGCAGAAGATGGATGCAACCGCCAGCGGGGACGACAAAGGCTTTGTTTGGAGGCAGGTGTCACATAATGTGCTAGTATGTGATGCATATTAGCATTTACTTTGCAGGTAAGAAAAAAAACTAAAAGGAAAAGTTTACTTTCGCACACTGTATACAGTATATAACTGTTTCCTAAACTTCTGTATTAGTGCGACTTGTGACTTGGTTTAGCGCTTGCGACCATTCCTATTAGGCTTAGGGTACCTGCCACCCCACCCCCCCATAAATATTTAACCCCCTGATCCCCCCCAGTTAATCCCACCCCCCCCTCACATTGCACACTATATACAGGTAATATAGTGGTTTTCTGTGATAGTGTGATTGTGACTTCAGTTAGCGCTAGCGAGTTAGTTTGTAGGTTTAGGGTCCCCGCCACCCCCCCATAAAGATTTAACCCCCTGATCACCCCCAGTTAACCCCTACACCCCCTGTCACATTGCACACTATAGACAGTATTTAGCATTTGCCTATATTTCTGTATTAGTGTGACTTAGTTTAGCGCTTGCGACCGTTACTTTTGGGCTTAGGATACCCGCCACCCCCCCAATAAAGATTTAACCCCCTGATCCCCCCCAGTTAACCCCTTCATTGCCCTGTCACAGTTTTTTTTCTGATCCCTATTAGTGTCACAGGTGACATTAGTTAGTGTCAGTCTAGGACAGCGCAGATCCCGGGCATATAGTTAGAAATATTAGTTAACCCCTTGATTACCCCACACACACACACACACACACACACACACACTTCCATTACTAGTATAGTGTTTGAATGAACAGATCAATATCTGATCAGAACTATACTAGCGTCCCCAATAGTTTAGTGTTCCCAAAACGCGGTGTTTGCATGATCAGCACTGATTCCTGCCAGCACCTGCATTTAGCCCCTCCGCCCAGCCCACCCCACCCAGGCAGGTGCAGTAATCAACAGATTACTGTCACTTCCGAAAACACATAGTTACATAGTACCACAACACACAAAACCACTGTGTTAGAGTCAGGCCTGATCCCTGCTAGCATTAGCAGTTTTTTTGTAGCGGTTGTAATAGTCCGACAACCAGGTGCTTTTTTTCCTTTAAGTCAAACTACTGTACCGGTAAATTTAGTTGCTAAAATGTCCAAACGGTGGTACAGTAATGCAGAGGCCTACAGTATACTGACCATGTCAGATGAGAGCGATGGGGAAGCCTCACTGGCAAAATCAGGGTCAGTATAGGAACCTTTAGAGAACAGCGGCTCCCTGACAGATAGCTCAGACGGATGGGTACCTGTTAAGATCAGGCGTACACGACCCCATTCTGGAGTTGAGGTGCAGGAATTGCAGGGTGCTCGTATGTAGCATAGGGTCGGTACTAGTGCCCCTCACGCTTCTGGCAAGCGCCAGCGGCCTAGTACACCCTGGACCTAGACATACCAGCACTGTAGTATCACTTGGTGATGTGGCGAGTCCCATAAGTGCAGTTGAAGCTGGTGCAGTGGCTAGCACAAGTAGTGGCCCGCAGCCACCGCAAATTCGAAGACAGGCCCGTAGAGCCCATAGTGCCCTCCCTGATGCGCTGGCATATCCTAATTGGCAGCCCACTAATACTACAGCACCCGTACTCCCCACACCCCCCCCCCCCCATTCACTGCCCTACCTGGAATCCACGTGGAAACAGCCTTTTCAGATCTATTGTGGACCAAAGCAATTTATACGCTGGTCAATACATCGCCGCCAACCCAAATTCGTCCCTTGCCAGACAATTCGGCTGAAAACCTATAACGATTTCCGAGTTTAAAACCTTGCTGGGCCTTTCCCTTAACATGGGCATAACCAAAAGGAGTGAGTTGCAGTTATATTGGTCCACTAACCCAATTCAACATATGCTCGTGTTCTCTGCTTCCATGTCCAGGGAGAGATAGGAGCAAATTCTGCAGTTCATGCACTTCAACGACAATGAAATCTGTCATCCTCGGGGAGACCCTGAATATGACTGGCTCCACAAAATTCGGATCCTCGTAAACAGCGGTTTTTCAGCCTTGTTTACCCCCCAACAAGTTGTCTGCGTTGAGGAGTCCCTGATTAAGTTTACTGGTCGCCTTGCTATGAAGCAGTATCTCCCCAGCAAGCGAGCCAGATACAGGGTCAAGCTGTATAAGCTATGTGACAGGGCCACAGGCTATACAGCTAGTTTCTGGGTTTACGAGGGAAAAGATAGCACTGTGGAGCCCCCCCAACTGCCCAGACTAAATAGGGAGCAGCGTCAAGATAGTTTGGGACTTGGGGGTCACCCTTATTCGGAAAGGGGTACCATTTGTACATGGACAATTTTTATACAAGCGTGCCACTTTTCAGTCACTTGCTTGTATTACAAATTGGCACATGTGGCACTGTGCGACCTAATCGCCAGGGCTTCCACCAAAGGCTTGTGAATTCCCGTCTTAGTTGGGGGGGGGGGGGGGGGGGAGAGAGCCTGCTTGAAAATGGACAAATGCAGTGAAGTGGAGGGATACACGGAAAGTTTTCGTTCTGTCCTCCCTTCAAGCAGATACGACAGTCTAAATTCCTACAGCAACTGACGTTTTGGAGAAACCCCTCTGTATCCACGAATATAACCTTAATATGGGAGGGGTGGACCTCAACGACCAGCTGTTAACGCCGTACTTAGTTGCCCGTAAAGCCGGATGCTGGTACAAAAAAAATGTCTATTTATTCCAATTGGCCATGCTGAACGCCTTTGTGCTATACAAAGCGTCAGGACGAGCTGGATCCTTCCTAGAATTCCAGGAAGAGATTATCAATGCCTACCTGTATCCAGGAGGTGCTCCTGCCCCACTTCCCCTACCAGATGCAGTGAGCCGGCTGCATGAGAGGCATTTTCCACGTGTTCTCCCGCGTACCCGTAGCCAAAGAATCCCCAAAAGATGTTGTGTCTGTAGCAGGGGCGGATTTAGGCGTGACACCCGTAATTACTGTCCCACCTGTCCTGACCAACCTGGTCTCTGCATCAGGGAATGTTTCCAACGCTACCACACACTAGTGGCGTATTAGCGTAGGGTACAGCACGACACACTGTAGGGCACACTAACACAGGGTCTCGAAAGATGTTTGATGGCTATCGACATTTTGAGAGACCCTAAGCTGGAAAGCTGCAGTTGAAAAAAAAAAAATAATAAATATTACATTATATATATATATATATATATATATATATATATATATATATATATATATATATATATATATATATATATATATATATATATATATATATATATATATATAATAAATATAAAAATAAAAAAAATCTAAAAATAGTTGTCATTTGAGTTATTTTTCTGTTCTTCTACACTTCCTACTGTACTTTGTTATTGTTTTTCATTCTATTGTTAACCAGTTTGCCTTGCAGGTACACTTATCGGCTGCTACACTGATTTTATATATTCTGACACAAACAGCGTTTGTGCTCAGCATATATGGAAATCTCTGATGGCAGAGCTGTAGGAGGTGATTTCACCACCGCAGTTAAAAAACCATTAGGTATACATGGAATTTTGTCATGTATACCCATCATTAGAAAGTGGGTTTGGATGTTTTGGGCAGCTAATGGTGGGTATACTACACAATTTTCTTGCAGAGATTTCTGTTAGGTTCTCTTTTTCGTTCAGCCCACTGACTGCATGAAAAAAGAAAAAAACCTACAATATATGCCAAACAAGGACCAGCAATGTACTGGTACGTTGCTGGACTTTGAGTGGTTATACCAGGATGATGCCTGCAGATTTAGGCATCACCTTGGTATCGTTTTTTTACAGCCAGCGGTCGGCTTACATGTAAAAGCAATCCTAGCGGATAAGTGACACAAAGTTGTCACTAAAGGGGGAGATTTACTAAAACTGGAGCACTCAGAATCTGGTGCAGCTGTGCATGGTAGCCTATCAGCTTCAAACTTCAGAATGTTCAATTAGGCTTTGACAATAAAACTTGTTAGAAGCTAATTGGTTTCTATGCAGAGCTGCACCAGATTTTGCAATCTCCAGTTTTAGTAAATCTCCTCCTAAATGATATATTGCTCACACGTGCCATAGGTATTTGTGAAATGACACCCCAAAATACATTCTGCTGCTTCTTCTGAGTACAGGGATACCCCATGTGTGAGACTTTTTGGCAGTCTAGCCGCGTACAGGACCCCGAAAACCAATCACCGCCTTCAGGCTTTCTAAGGGCGTAAATTGTTGATTTCACTCCTTACTACCCATCACAGTTTTGAAGGCCATGAAATGCCAAGATAGCACAAAACCCCCCAAAATGACAACTTTTTGAAAAGTAGACACACCAGGGTATTTGCTAAGATGCATGGTGAGTATTTTGCAGCTCTCATGTATTTTGGAAAATGAAGAAAAAAAAAAATGCATTTTTTTTTCTCTTTTTTCAATTTCCAAAACTTTGTGACAAAAAGTGAGAGCTGCAAAACACTCAACATGCCTCTCTGCAAATAGCTTAGGGTGTCTACTTTCTGAAAATGGGGTCATTTGGGGGGGGGGGGGGTTGTGCTGTCTTGGCATTTCATGGCCTCCAAAACTGTGATAGGTAGTGAGGAGTGAAATCAACAATTTATGCCCTTGGAAAGCTTGAAGGTGGTGATTAGATTTCGGGGTCCTGTATGCAGCTAGACCGCAAAAAAGTCTCACACATGGGGTATCCCCATACTCAGGATAAGCAGCAAAATTGTATTTTGGGGTGTCATTTCACATATACCCATGGCATGTGTGAGCAATTTATCTTTTAGTGACAACTTTGTACTGCCCTGAAATTTTAGCACTTCATGAAATGAGATAGGCAGTCAGAAAGTAAAAGCTGCATAAATTCTAGTATTTACACCATAGATTGTAGACGCTATAACTTTTGCGCAAACCAATAAAAATACGCTCATTGAGACGGTCAAAGACATGTAGCTAAATACATTTTGGCCAAAAAATATGACATTGAGTATATTGATATTTTTTAACCACTTAAGCCCCAGAAGATTTTACCCCCTTCCTGACCAGGCCCTATTTTGCGATTTGGCACTGTGTGACTTTAACGGACAATTGCGCGGTCGTGCGACGCTGTACCCAAATTAAATTGACGTTCTTTTTTTCCCCACAAATAGAGCTTTCTTTGGTGGTATTTGATCACCTGTGCGATTTTTACTTTTTGCGCTATAAACAAAAAAATTGCGACAATTTTGAAAAAATAACAATATTTTTCAAATTTTTTTAAGAAATTCCCAAAAAAAAAAATTTAAAAATGAAAATTTTATAACATTTTAGGCCAATTTGTTTTCTGCTACATAGGTTTGGTAAAAAAAAAAAAAAAAAAAAAAAAAAAAAAAATCGCAATAAGCGTATTTTGATTGGTTTGCGCAAAAGTTATTGCGTTTACTAACTAAGGGAAAGATTTTTGTCATTTTTATTTTTTTTAACGAGTAATAGCGGCGATCTTTTTTGCGGGACTGCGACATTGCAGCGGACAGATCGGACCCTTGACTGACATTTTTGACACTTTTGGGGGTACCAGTGACATTACTACAGTAATCAGTGCTATACATATGCACTGTTAGTGTAAAAATGACACTGGCAGGGAAGGGGTTAACTTTATTAGAGATGCAGATGTTAAATGTGTCCCTAGGGGCGTGCTTCTAACTGTAAAGGGGTGTGGCTAGTGATGTAACCACAGAGACATACGATCCTACATAGCAGGATCGTATGATCTCTGCAGTTAGATCAGGGAGAATGAAAGGCGGCTTTGTTTACATCAGCCGCCTGCCTTTCTCCCTCTCCACCGGGAGATTGCAAGTGACCGGCGGACATCGGGTCCGCCGGTCACACGCGCGGACATGTTAGGGAATGAGCGGGGGCGGGAGCGCGCCTCCGGCGGCGCGCGCTCGCCCCCTAGAGGCTCTTAGGCTAGCGACGTAGTACTACGTCACTTTGCCTGTACGGGGCTGACCACCGCAGTAAATGTACTTGCGGCGGTCGGCAAGTGGTTAAAAGACAAAATGTAATTTTTTCTCAAAATGTTCGCTCTTTTTTTTATTAATATCGCAAAAAAATAAAAAGCGCAGCGGTGATCAAATACCACCAAAAGAAAGCTCTGTTTGTGGGAAAAAAAAGGACGTCAATTTCGTTTGGGTACAGCATTGCATGAGCGCGCAATTGTCAGTGCCAAGTTGAAAAAAGGGGCCTGGTCTTTTTGCAGCCAAATACTCCGGTCTGAAAGTGGTTAAGGTAGAACAGTTTTAATTCAAAGTAAGACAAGTGATCAGTAATTCAAGGCATTGCATCTCTAATAGTGGATGAGTAGAACTAACCAGTGCAGTTGATGTCTCCAACGGATACACGGAAGGTAAAGTTGGGTTGATGTGCTTGTCCCTCAGCTTTGAGCAGGTCATAGACGGGGGTCTTTCCTACCCGAGTCCCATACTCTTGAAGTAAGCTGATAGGGGTCTTCCCGGGACTCGACGCCAGCATCTGTTCTACACTGTGAAAATAAAATAAATAAATGATCTCCAGTATTCACATAATGGCAAAACCATAAAAAACTACTGTGTGGTACAAGATGCCCATCAATGTCTATAGAATTGTACACTCTGGACCGAAGCCTGAACTAAAGTTGTTTCTCTACAGCCAGTACAGCAGCTCTGTAGGCAGAGGGGTGGGGCCCTAGCGACAAGTTTGTACGCAGAGGGGTGGGGCCCTAGCGACAAGTCTGTACGCAGAGGGGTGGGGCCCTGGCGACAAGTCTGTAAGCAGAGGGGGTGGGGCCCTGGCGACAAGTCTGTAAGCAGAGGGGGTGGGGCCCTGGCAACAAGTCTGTAAGCAGAGGGGGTGAAGCCCTGGCGAAAAGTCTGTACACAGAGGGGGTGGGGCCCTGGTGAAAAGTTTGTACGCAGAGTGGGTGGGGGGACACTAAAGTTTTATTAGGATGGGAGTGCCACACCAGCTTGTCCAGTCCTTTGAAAGATTTTATTTTGCAACACCCAATGCATTTCAGGGACTCAACAGTTCCCTTCATCAGGGCTAAAAAGCTTTTCCAATCCAGGCACCGGTGACCGTTCAGGTCAGTATAAACACAAAGGGACGGGGCACCGACTGCCCTACAGAAGGACAGGGGCATGATGACAGAATACAGTGGCGGCCGGTGCGTTGGGGGAGCAGGGGCGCCGCCCCCCCCATCCATGCGTCCGGCCCCCTAATCTGCATGCGGGGCGCCGGACGCATGGAGTTCAATGGGTTTTTTTTTTTTTAATCACCTGATTAGAGCCAGAGGCTCTAATAGGCTTCAGAAAAGGGAGGACCTGGGGCGCAGAGCAGTGCACCCCAAGCCTACCCATTTGTGTGACAATAGCGAATGAAAATTCGCTATTGTCACACGGATCCTCCTCCTGGCCAATCAGGAAGCGGGTCCGAGACCCGCTTCCTGATTGGCCGAAAGGCAAAAACCATGGCATTGGCCGGGGAGGAGGTGGCGGGAGGACGCGAGGAGACGCCGCGGCTGCAGGTAAGTGCACTGGACTGTCTGCATTGAAGGGGGCACGGGACGCTGGTCACTCCGCTTTGAAAGGGGGCACGGCGTGCTGGTCACTCTGCTTTGAAAGGGGGCACGGCGCGCTGGTCACTCTGCTTTGAAAGGGGGCACGGCGCGCTGGTCACTCTGCTTTGAAAGGGGGCACACTATACCTTAATTACTGAAGGTCCCTTTCACACTTTTGTGACTTCAAAGTCACGCAATTTTTTTACAGCGTTTTTTGCCGCAAAGCAATGCCCATTACATTTTTCAGTTTGCGCCCCCAAAAAATTTTGAGCACCAGCCGCCACTGACAGAATAGTAGCCGGGTGTTCAATAGTGGGTCTGCACACTTATGGGGTCATGATAAGGTGCGGTATCGGACACACACCCAGGGTACAGTAGGTGACATAAGGAGCGATATCAGCCACACACACAGTACACTAGGTGCCATGATAAGGACCAGTATCAGGCACACAGGGTTAACTAGATACCATGATAAGGATCGGTATCATGCACACAGGGTACAGCAGGTGCCATGATAAGTATCGGTATCATGCACACAGGGCACAGCAGGTACTATGATAAGGATCGGTATCATGCACACAGGGTACAGCAGGTGCCCTGATAACGATCGGTATCAGGCACACAGGGCACAGCCAGGTGCCATGATAAGGATCGGTATCATGCACACAGGGTAAACTAGATGCAATGATAAGGATCGGCATCAGGCACACAGGGTACAGCAGGAGCCCTGATAAGGATCGGTATCATGCACACAGGGCACAGCAGGTGCCCTGATAAGGATCGGTTTTAGGCACACAGGACACAGCAGGTGCCATGATAAGGATCGGTATCATTCACACAGGGTACAGCAGGTGTCCCGATAAGGATCGGTATCATTCACACAGGGCACAGCAGGTGCCCATGATAAGGATCGGTATCAGGCACACAGGGTACAGCAGGGTCCATGATAAGGATCGGTATCAGGCACACAGGGCACAGCAGGTGCCATGATAAGGATCGGTATCAGGCACACAGGGTACGGCAGTGCCCATGATAAGGATCAGTATCATGCACACAGGGTACGGCAGTGCCCATGATAAGGATCGGTATCATGCACACAGGGTACAGCAGGTGCCATGATAAGGATCGGTATCAGGCACACAGGGTACGGCAGTGCCCATGATAAGGATCAGTATCATGCACACAGGGTACGGCAGTGCCCATGATAAGGATCGGTATCAGGCACACAGGGTACAGCAGGTGCCATGATAAGGATCGGTATCAGGCACACAGGGTACAGCAGGTGCCATGATAAGGATCGGTATCAGGCACACAGGGCACAGCAGGAGCCATGATAAGGATCGGTATCAGGCACACAGGGCACAGCAGGAGCCATGATAAGGATCGGTATCAGGCACACAGGGCACTGCAGGAGCCATGATAAGGATCAGTATCGGGCACTCACACAGAGTACACCAGGTGACATGTGCGCTCAGCCCTGTTCCGGTGCCATGTAGAGTGTGCGCCGCTCTCCTGTCAGGACCACTCCCAGGGAGGGCTGCACCGCCTACCTGGGACACCCGGAGTACGTCTGGCTGTCACAGTCCTCCGGCTCACTCATTCCCTCCTGTTCTCCACTCTCCAGCTACAATGGCCGGGGCGGGAAGCCGGACTCGGAGAGGTCATACCGTCAGACCCCATGGCTCGACGGGAATTGTAGTTAGATCGCCCGTATGCTGCCCTGCCTGTGTGCGGCTCACCAGACTACATTTCCCAGCATGCACCTTTCCTGCATCCTCCACAGCCACCAATTACAGCGGGGCTCGCAGTGTCAACGGATTGGTCTGTCGGGCGGAGCTGCGCTGACGTCACGGTCACTGTTCACATTGGCTAGCACAAAGTGGTAGAAACAAGCAGGCAGACCACGCCTATTAATCCACGCGGCGCTCATTTCGTTTGTTGATAGGTTTAAACCTTAGGTTTAAACTCCACCCATTAGGGTTCCATGATCTCTACTGGGTTCTGGTCACAGTTTCCACGCCCCCTCGTTTCCTATTGGCTGACGCGGCACACTTCTGTCCTGCTTGATAATTCCCCAGCAGTAGCAGGCTGATCACACTGCGGGACATGGAAGGATCTCTGATGAAATGGACCAATTACTTGTCAGGTACTGGCAGTATCACATCTCCATGCAGAGGGGCCTTTAGAGCTTGGTGCATGGAGCTGTCATCACTGGGTGTCCTGGGATCTGGGTAGGCAGTCTGCAAGCTGGGGCTTGCTGGGACATGTAGTTCTTTATGTGCTCCTCTTTGTAGGTACAGGTCAGTAAAACCATTCCTGTTCTAGAGACATGCTGATTGGCTTTGTATTGACCAATAAACTAATACGTATTGGAAGCTTTTTCCCTCAATATATCTGGGATGTATGGGGTTCATTTATTTATTCCAGGAATGTATATAGCACCAACATAGTCATCCCTTTACATACTATACATCCGTCTCTCGACCCATAATTTTAGTAATGGTGGTCCTACAAGCTTCTATAATCAATTTATTTTCCAATCGATTGCCTCCAATAGGAATAGATCAATATGTCGTATGCGGGAACGTGAATTTATTGATCAAATCTATGTTTTCCACCATATAATCTTTATCTATAAAAATACAATTGTGTTCAAGAACAAAGTATCTCAGTGTTGCCGATTGATGCAAAGCGATCAGTAATTCTCCCCCCCCCCCCTCTACTCAGTTTGATCAAATCTGATTGAAATGCAGTCTAAATCGATCAAATTGGAAGTTATGGTTATGTGATTGTTTGCATTGTGTGCATGTCTCCAATGAGATACAAAAAAAAGTGGTGGCAATGTGTATAGTTGGCTACATTGTAGACCAAGGGTCCCCCATTGACCTGGGGGCCACGTCCAGCCCACAACAAGATTTTACCAGGACCGCAGCAACTCTGATGTGAAAAGAGAGACTTCAGATTTGAAAGGGAGTTCTTCTGATGTAAAGAGGGGGGACCCGGATGTGAAAGGGAGGTCTCCTGATGTGAAGGGGGGGAGCTTCTGATGAAAAAGGGAGGTCTCTAAAGTGAGGAGGGGGGAACCCAGATGTGAAAGGGGGGAGGTCTCCTGATGTGAAGGGGGGGGAGCTTCGGATGAAAAAGGGAGGTCTCTAAAGTGAGGAGGGGAGGGGGGCCTTCTGATATAAGAGTGAAGACTCTGATGTGGAGGGGGGCTTCTGATGTGAAAGGGAAGATACTGATGTTGGAAGGGGCTTCTGATATGAAAGGGAGGACTCTAATGTGAAGGGGGAGGCGTCTTCTGATGTGAAAGGAAGGAATCTGACATATAGGGGGTTGGAGGGACTCTTATTTGGAGGACTTCTGATGTGAAGGAGGGGCTTCTGATTTAAAGAGGGTGACTCTGATGTGAGGGGGGGTTTCTGATATAAAGAGGGTGATTAATGTGTAGGGGAGACACTGATGTGGTGGGGAAAGGCTTCTGATATAAAGAGGGTGACTCCGATGTGGAGGGGGGGGGCTTCTGATGTGAGGAGGGACTTCTGATGTGTAGGAAGGACTCTGATGTTATGAGGGCTTCTGATATAAAGAGGGGGACTCTGATGTGGGGGGGCAGGGCTTCTAATGGGAAAGCGAGGGCACTGATGTGAGGAGGGGGTGAAGGGAGGACTCTGGTGTGGAGGGGGGCTTCTGGTATGAAAGAGAAGACTCTGAATTCGGGGGCTTCTAATGTGAAGGTGTGGCTTCTGATATAAAGAGGGTGACTCTGATGTGCAGGGGGAACTCTGGGGGGGGGCTTATGGTGTGATAGGGAGGACTCTAATGTGGGGGGAGGGGCTTCTGATATAAAGAGAGTGACTCTGATGTGTGGAGGGGTGTAAACGGGAGGCTTCTGGTGTGAGAGGGAGAGTGATGTGATTGAGGGGCTTCTGATGTAAAAAAAAGGAGACTTCTGATTCTAAAGGGGGGGCTTTTGATGTGAAAGGGAGAACTCTGATGTGAAGAGGGTGCTTCTGATATGAAAGAGAAGACTCTGTTGTGGGGGGGGAGGGGGGGCTTTTGATGTGAAGTTATTTCTTGAAGCGTGTTTATTCATTATAAGTATTTATTCATAAAAGGAATTTCTTTCTCCATCTGTGAATATTTGTGAAGCAGTGAACCTACTAGGATAAAGATCATGGAACTGTCACTGGTAAAGCAATGAGGTGATCGGATGTCAGTTACTGTTCTTGCCTGGCATCACACACTGACCGTGCTATGCCCCGTTTTTTTGGGTCATGTCTTACATCCTTTCTCTAGCACCAAGCAGCCATCAGCAGAATACATACTCTCCTAGTTTCACATGTCCCCCCTCTCTGGGTGAGAGCGCCATCACTGGTGAGTGACACTCTGCAGCGGCTTCATCAGCAATGGAGCGGCAAATCGCTCATACAGACAGCAAGGGAGCAACGTGTGGAACCAAGCGAGTATCAGCTCTGCATAGCAATCCTATCTGTGGTGATCACTGGTGTGACATGGCCCTGAGTGTGCAAGCAGCCGACAGGCTTGGGTCAGGACCAAATTAGGCAAAGCTCAATAAATCAGGACACTGCATGTAGGCAGTCCCTTTCATGTCTGTTGGGACAGCAGCTACATGGAAAAAGCCTCTGGTCTCAGTTTGACAGCTGTGCGGGTGTATTATTATTATTATTATATAGTATTTTTATATAGCACCGTCAGTTTACGCAGCGTTTTACAACTTGAGGGTAGACAGTACAAATACAATACACTTTAATACAGTAGGAATCAGAGGGCCCTGCTCGTTAGAGCTTACAATCTAAGAGGGAATGTCCCTGAACGCATGTTGTCTGTGCATAGGAACTCCTGTGTGCATGGGGCCTAAAGCACTGTTTATTCGAAATCTGGACTTGTTGCTACAAATAAAAAATAGTTGATAGTTGCTGATGGACACTAACCAATGCCTAATGGAGTTTTATCTTCAGTTTAGAATAGTCAGTGACAATTGTTGATTGGTGCTAATGGTTGGTTAGTGTTTGTGGCTGCTTGAATATGCATATATAATTCAATCTGCTGTTGTGTTTATTTTATATCGTTTAGAAAGCATCAAGAAGTGTAAGACCATCCATATTGTAACAAGAGAAGTGCGAGTCCATGGTAGACCAGAATGACGCTGGTGTAGCACCAGCCGCAGACGGGTCTGACAATTTTGTCCCAGATTCTATTCCCTATGAGGTACACAGCAGCCAGGCAAACAGCAGCTCCAGTCTCACAACTCAAACCGGCAGTGCATGTCTTTTTGTAGTTTAGTGCTGGTTAAAATTGGTTAGGGTGCAAGTAGGGCCTTGGGATACTCCAAATGTAGTACAACCGAGGACACTTTCTGGCTAGAAATGAACTCTTCAGGCTCCTTTGTGGCTAGTGGTAGGTGAACATACAGCTCAGGAAGCTCTAATACAGGGATCCTCAAACTATGGCCCCCAGCTGTTGCAGAACTACACATCCCATGAGGCATTGTAAAACTCTGACATTCACAGACAAGACTAGGCATGATGGGAATTGTAGTTCCTGAACAACTGGAGGGCCATAGTTTGAAGACCCCTGCTCTAATGCATAAGCAATCCTAAGCTACCAACTTTGGAATCACCTATGCAAGGGTTAACAAGGACAGTCACTAGGATATCTCTTTCTTAGGCCTTTAAGCCTCGTACACACGCAACAATTGTTGGCTGTGAATTTTCGGCCAACGTCCGATCGGCCGATTGTCGGCTTGTTAGTATGATGCTTCCGACAACCGACTGCGACTTTTCGGCTGAAAAAAATCTGGTGTGCATGCTATAAAATTTTTGTTGGCCGTCAACAGAACGGCCGATTGTTCGTCAGTCAGTACAGATTTCGGCAGACAAAAATCAGATGAGCAAGACTGGGCATGCTCAGAGAAGAAAAAACACACTGAAAGTAAACCAGCACATGACATCACTTCTGAAGTTGGTTGTTGTTGGCCCGAAAAAATTTTGTGTGCAGTCTAGAGCACATTTCAACCAACACAACAACACTGGACAAAAGACGGCCGATCGGTCGGCCAACAATCGTTGCGTGTGTACGAGGCTTTACTCACTGTGCCCTGTCTACTTGAATGCCTTCTTCCAGTGCCAGCCAGATTCTGTACTGTGAGCCTCCAGGCTAGATCCTCTGTGGACCATTGTAAATTTCATCGACTAAAATATTTTTGTTGATGAAATGAACACTAAAATACAAATAAAATACAGCAGTTCAGATGACTAAAATTGGCTAAAACTAAAATGGCATTTTAGTCAATAGACTATTATATTACTAAAACGAAATCAAAATTTCACATCAAAGTAAACAGTGGTTGTATATGACAATGGCTATATCTGTAGTACACGTTCAAACTTTAATACCATAAATAATAACCTGTTAGATTTTTACTCCAGTAGTATAGCATGAGTTTGGAAATTCTTGAGAAATGCTTAACTACTTGCCGACCGCCGCAAGTAAATTTACTGCGGCGGTCAGCCCCGGCCAGGCAGAGTGACGTTAATTAACGTCACTCGCCTGTCACTCCTTTTAGAGCCAATAGCTGGCGAGCGCGCGCCCGCTGAGGCGCGCGCCCGCTGAGGCTCGTTCACAGAGGAGTGCGGGCGTGTGACCGACGGACCCCATGTCCGCCGGTCACAGTACGATCGCCGGTACAGCAGGAGAAAGACAGAGCGGCTTATGTAAACAAGCCGCCTGTCATTCTCCCCTGTGTAAAAATGAAGATCAGACGGTTCTACTATGTAGAACCGTTGTTCTTTGTTTTTACACTAGGAGACATGTCCCTGCACAGTAAGAATCACGCCCCTAGGACACACTTAACCCCTCCCTGTCCAATACAGTTAACCCCTTTCCTGCCAGTGTCATTATTGCAGTAACAGTGCATATTTATAGCACTGATTACTGTAGAAATGTCACTGGTACCCCCAAAAGTGTCAAAAATGTCAGTCAAGGGTCCGATCTGTCCGCCGCAATGTCGCAGTACCGCAAAAAAAAATCGCAGATCGCCGCCATTACTCGTTAAAAAAAAAAACACCAAAAATGACAAAAATCTTTCCCTTTGTTAGTAAACGCGATAACTTTTGCGCAAACCAATCAAAATACGCTTTTTTTTTTTTTTTTTTTTTTTACATATGTAGCGTAAAACAATTTGGCCGAAAATGTTAAAAAATTTTGATTTTTACATTTTTTTGGGGGGGAATTTCATATTAAAAAAAAAGTGAAAAATATTGTTATTTTTGCAAAAATTACGCTCTTTTTTTTGTTTCTAGCGAATGATCAAAAAATCACACAGGTGATCAAATACCACCAAAAGAAAGCTCTGTTTGTGGGAAAAAAAGGACGTCAAATTCGTTTGGGTACAGCGTCGCACGACCGCGCAATTGTCCGTTAAATTCACGCAGTAAAAAATCGCAAAAAACCCCCTGGTCAGGAAGGGGGTAAAATCTTCCGGGGCTTAAGTGGTTAAATAATGCATTACAATTTAAACCCATTTGATTTTGGTCGACTAAAATGTACTGGAGATTTTAGTCAACTTAAATACAACTAAAACTGGACCAAGACTATGACTAAAACGAAATCAAAATTTTAATGCAAAATGAACACTGCTGTGGACTTCCTCCAAACTGCTCCCAGCAACTTCAGAAAGAGGTCCCTCCGCTCTCCCTGAGCTGGAACCTGTTGGCCTCCTGCAGACCTCAACTAAGGGACCCAGAGGGCCACAGCCCTCCAAGCTGGGTCTTCTCCACAAGGACCCTGCTGTTCTAGGTCCCTGCCTATTTGTACACACCCCAGCCCCCTACTGGTCATTCTTTCTTCCACGGATCGGCTGAAAATATGCAAGTCTGCCTTTTCTAGACCAGGGGTTCCCAAACTTTTCAGACCGCGACCCCCAATATTAGATTGCTGACGACCCGCGACCCCTCCCCCTCCCCCTCGTATGTAAGATTTGCGATTTGGTTACATACTGACAGAGCTAAAACAAAAAGGAACACAATCTCTAAGCCAGGCTATTTTATTAACAAATTACAGCCCACCAGCAGTGTCCATACATGCAGCCCACCAGCAGTGTCCATACATGCAGCCCACCAGCAGTGTCAATGAATGCAGCCCACCAGCAGTGTCCATACATGCAGCCCACCAGCAGTGTCCATACATGCAGCCCACCAGCAGTGTCAATGAATGCAGCCCACCAGCAGTGTCCATACATGCAGCCCACCAGCAGTGTCCATACATGCAGCCCACCAGCAGTGTCCATACATGCAGCCCACCAGCAGTGTCCATACATGCAGCCCACCAGCAGTGTCCATACATGCAGCCCACCAGCAGTGTCCATACATGCAGCCCACCAGCAGTGTCCATACATGCAGCCCACCAGCAGTGTCAATGAATGCAGCCCACCAGCAGTGTCAATGAATGCAGCCCACCAGCAGTGTCCATACATGCAGCCCACCAGCAGTGTCAATGAATGCAGCCCACCAGCAGTGTCCATACATGCAGCCCACCAGCAGTGTCCATACATGCAGCCCACCAGCAGTGTCAATGAATGCAGCCCACCAGCAGTGTCCATACATGCAGCCCACCAGCAGTGTCAATGAATGCAGCCCACCAGCAGTGTCCATACATGCAGCCCACCAGCAGTGTCCATACATGCAGCCCACCAGCAGTGTCAATGAATGCAGCCCACCAGCAGTGTCCATACATGCAGCCCACCAGCAGTGTCCATACATGCAGCCCACCAGCAGTGTCCATACATGCAGCCCACCAGCAGTGTCCATACATGCAGCCCACCAGCAGTGTCCATACATGCAGCCCACCAGCAGTGTCCATACATGCAGCCCACCAGCAGTGTCAATGAATGCAGCCCACCAGCAGTGTCCATACATGCAGCCCACCAGCAGTGTCCATACATGCAGCCCACCAGCAGTGTCCATACATGCAGCCCACCAAGTGTCCATATAAGCAGCCCACCAAGTGTCCATACATGCAGCCTAGCAAGCGCAATGTCCAAATATGCAGCATCGCAAGCGCCATTGGAACTAACCTCATTTTGTTTCAAAAAAGACCGGGAAGCAGCGCCGAGAGCAGAAGGGGCGGGCCGGGCCGAGAAGGAAGGACGAGCTGTCATACCGTAAGAGCAGAAGGGGGCGGGCCGAGCCGAGGAGAAGGGAGAACAAGCGAGCGCAGTCATCGGAAGTCCCGTCTCCTCTGCCGAGACGTGTGACGTCTGTCATAGGCGGGACTACCGATGACTGCGCTCGCTCGTTCTCTCTTCTCCTCGGCTCGGGCCGCCCCTTCTGCTCTAATGACAGCTAGTCCTTCCTTCTCCTCGGCCCGGCCCGCCCCTTCTGCTCTCGGCGATGCTTCCTGGCCGTTTTTTTTTTTAATATCGGCGTATAACACGCATCTCGCGACCCCCCTCTCCCCACTCCGCGACCCCCCGGGGGGTCGCGACCCCCACTTTGGGAACCACTGTTCTAGACCACCAAACTCTAGAAAACAGGGGAAAGACATTAAGCCTGCAACCAACAGAACCCAGAACAGCCAAAAATCAAATCTTTGCTTCATTGGCTACAGGGGAGCCAAAAACTACATTTCCTTTAATCCTACTAGCAGCCTAACTAGAAGAATGCTACGTTGGGAAAGTCAGAACTTAACATATTCCCCCTGGACTCCTTGATCCCTGAAATCTCACTTTTTAGTGCAGTAAACCTTCAATTTTCTGCTCTAGCCACTTAAAACCATAGGATAAAACCTGTTAAGAAATGTGATTTGACAAATGTCAATGTTATTATTTAATCAGTCCCCGCCCAACCAATAGCAGATTGACGGCCAGGCAGTGGATTTGTTATGATGACGCTGTATTGCACTGGTGACAGTATGTTTAAAAAAAAAACAAATTGTGAAAAATTTTTTTTGATTAATTTAACCAAAAAGTTATGACAAAAAGGTTCAACCCCAAAAACCCCGCCCTGCCTCTTACTAAATACATTGGACAGCTTTCTTTCCAAAAAGGGGTCACTTGGGGGGGGGTCATTTCTACTGTCCTGGCATTCTCTGACTTCAAGAAATTAGATAGGCCAGCCGTACATCAGAATTGATCAATTTTCAGATATACTGTATACCATAATTTGTGAACTCTAATGCTGGCCATACACTAGTCGAAAGATCGTTCGAAAATCTGCCATTTGGTCCGATCGTTTGTTTTTCATCCAGTTAATGGCCACAAATAGAAAATAATTTTTAACTTTTCAGAGCCGAAAAATCGAAGGAACAGTTTTGAAAATCCGCCGAACGAACGATAAATTAAAAGGTTAAAGCGGAGTAACACCCTGAAAAAAATTTCTAGATCAAAATACCCCCGGTACAGTCAGGACTAGTGCATTTAAGCAACGATAGTCTCTGAACTGTCCCCTGTTTCACTTACCTTTTAGAAGAAATACTTACCTTGAAAATGTCTTGTCCAGCGCTGCCATCTCAGGTGTGGGCAGCTGGAGCCGGAGCGTCCTCTTCGGTGACGTCGGAATCCCAGAATGCCCTGCACCGGCCCTGCTCGTCACTTTGGGTGCAGGCGCGTCATTCCCTGCTAAACAGCTTCTGGGCATGCCCTGTGCAGGCGCATTGATTTCTGGGATCAATGACGCTCATCTCCCAGGAGTCAATGCATGCAGGAAGTGACGGCGCGGGCCGCAGAGGGAGGAAGAGGAAGGAAAGTAAGTATATTTTCTTTAAAAACACGGTAAGTGAATCGAAAAAAAAATTTTAATTATCCAATTCTTTTTCAGGTAATTTAGAGCAAGCGGATGGGAAAAAGCTAATTTTGCGGGTGGAACTCCGCTTTAACCACTTCCATACAGTGCAGTTAGACACCCTTCCTGCCCAGACCAATTTTCAGCTTTCAGCACTCTCACACTTTGAATGACAATTGCTCAGTCATGCTACACTGTAATCAAACAAAATTTTTATCATTTTTTTCACACAAATAGAGCTTTCTTTTGGTGGTATTTGATCACAACTGGGGTTTTTTTTTTTTCGTGATATATGCAAAAAAAGAGCAAAAATTTTGAAAAAAAAACACTTTTTTTTTAGTTTCAATTATAAAATTTTGCAAAAAATTAATTTTTCTTCATACATTTGGGCCAAAATGTATACTGCTACATGTCTCTGGTAAAATTAACCCAAATTAGTGTATATTATTTAGTCTGTGTGAAAGTTATTGAGTCTAGAAGCTATGGTACCAATTACTGAAAATTGATCACACCAGATGTACTGACGGCCTATCTCCTTTCTTGAGGCCCTGAAATGTCAGGACTGTACAAATACCACCCAAATGACCCCTTTTTGTAAAGTAGACAGTCCAAGGTATTTAGTAAGAGGCATGGTGGGTTTTTTGAAGTTGTAATTTTTTCCCACAATTCTTGGGAAAATGAAGAAAAAAAATTTTTTTTTCTTTTTTTTTCCCACAAAGTTGTCAATTTATAAGCTATTTCTAACACATAGCATGTACACAGCAAAAATTACACCCAAAAATACATTCTGCTACTCCTTCCGAGTATGGCGATACCACATGTGTGAGACTTTTACACAGCCTGGCCACAAAAAGAGACTCCACGTCCAAGAAGCACCTTCAGGCGTTTTAGGAGCATAAATACACATAAAACTTTCTTACTACCTATCACACTTTTCAAGGCCCTAGAGCACCAATACAATGGAAAAGTCCACAAAATGACCCCATTTTGGAAAGCAAACACTCCAACGTATATTCTATGAGGCATTATGGGTCGTTTGAACATATCATTTTTTTCCACAGGTTTTTGGAAAATGTGGGAAAAAAATGAAAACTTTTTTTTTTTTACACAAAGTTGTCAATTTATAGGATATTCCTAACACATAGCATGTACACAGCAAAAATGACACCCCAAAATACATTCTGCCACTCCTCCTGAGTATGGCAATACCACATGTGTGAGACTTCTTCACAGCCTAGCCATATAGAGGGGCCCATCATCCAAGGCGCACCATCATGCATCCTAGCCACTTGCCTAGGCCTATTTTTGACATTTGGTGTTTACAAGCTAAAATCAGTTGTTTTGCTAGAAAACTGCTTAGAACCCCCAAACATTATATTTTTTTTTAGCAGAGACCCTAGAGAATAAAATGGAGATTATTGCAATATTTTTTATCACACCGTATTTGCGCAGCGGTCTTCCAAACACAATTTTTTTGGAAAAAATTCACTTTTTTTAATTAAAAAATAAGAAACCAGTAAAGTTAGCCCAATTTGTTTCCATAATGTGAAAGATAATGTTACGTCGAGTAAATAGATACCCAACATGTCATGTTTCAAAATTGCGCATGCTCACAGAATGGCGACAAACTTTGGTACTTAAAAATCCCCATAGGCGACAATTTAAAAATTTCTACAGGTTGCCATCTTTGAGTTACAGAGGAGGTCTAGGGCTCAAATTATTCCCCTTGCTCTAACGATCGCGGCGATACCTCACATGTGGGGTTTGAACACCGTTTACATATGTGGGCGGGGTTTCTGTATGTGTTCGCTTCTGCGCGCGAGCTCACGGGGACAGGGCGCTTTAATTTTTTTTTTTTTACTATTTATTTTATTTATTATTTTTTATTTTTACACCGTTTAAAAAAAAAAAAAAAATTGATCATTTTTATTTCTATTAAAAGGAATGTAAACATTCCTCGTAATAGAAATAGGCACGACAGGACCTCTTTTTTGTGAGATCTGGGGTCAAAAAGTCCTCAGATCTCACAAGTACACTAAAAGATAGAAAAAAAAAAAAATTATTATATAAAATGAAAAAAAAAAAAAAAAAAAAAAAAGGACCTTTAAACCGGTTGCTAGGCAACAACATTTTCCGTAGCTCCGGTCCTCCAAGACCATAGAGTCAAGTGAGGGCAAGCTTGCCCTCACTCGACATCCTGTCTGTGAGGATCCGGGACCGGATCGTTTTCCCCGCTGCCGGCGGGTCCGGTAAGCGGGGAAAAGGACCGGAACGTGGCGGGAGGGGCGCCTCTTCCGCCATCCCGGAAGGGTGATCCCACGGCGAATCCGCCGCTGGGACCACCCTTATCGGAAAGCCAACCGTCCACAGTTTAAAAAAATACCAGGGTTATGGCAGCTATCTGCTGCCATAACACCGGTATTTAGGTTTAAACGGAGGACGTATATAAACCTTTTTGGACTTGGACATGGTGGCTGTATGAAGGGTGATCGGTACTCGGGTACTTTGTTGGGCAGGTGACAGGTACTCTGGTACTGATGAGCAGGTGGCAGGTACTCGGGGTACTCCGATAGGCAGGTGACAGGTACTCGGATACTCTGATGGGCAGGTGACAGGCAGGTGATAAGTACTGATGAGTAGTACTGATACTGATAGGTGATACTGTACTGATGGGTACTGATGATCAGTACTGATACGTGATAGGTACTGATGAGTACTGATAAGTAGTGATGGGTACTGATGAGCAGGCGGCAAGTACTCGGGTACTTCAGGCGCCAGGTACTCTGATGAGCAGGTGGAAGGTACTCGGGTACTCTGATGGGTAGGTGACAGGTACTCAGGTACTCTGATGACGGGTACTCCGTTGAGAGGTACTCAAAGTACCCGAGTACCTGTCATCAGAGTACCCGTCATCAGAGTACCCGAGTACCTGTCATCTGAGTACCTGATGGGCTGGTGACAGGTACTCGGGTACTTTGATGGGCTAGTGACAGGTGCTCTTTATTGGGGGGGGGGGGCAATCAGTGTGTTTGGGGTGCACTATGATTGGTAACTAGCTGTTACCACATTCTCTTCCTCACACAGGATCAGTGTGTGAGGAGGAGAACACAGTGACAGCTTGTTACCGTGTTCTCTGTTGACATTTGTGACCGGCTGTGATTGGACACAGCCGGTCATGTGATAAAGAGCCAATTTCATTGGCTCTTTACCTAGATCGGGGATCGACTCTGTCCGAGGGACGAGCCTCGTCCCCGATCGCTGCTCTGCGCGCCCCCGGGGGCGCGCATTGCAGAGAGAACGAGCGGCTCGTGCTGGAGCCGCTCATGTGATCGGCTGTGATTGACACATAGAAATTGGCTGTTTACCTTGATCAGGGATTGGCTATGTCCGAGGGACGAGCCTCACCCCCGATCGCCGCGCTGCGCGCCCCCGGGGGCGCGCAGTAGAGGGGAGATCCGGGCGACGTCATATGACGGCGGCCCGGATCCTCACAACCACTTTGCCGACGTCATTTTACATGACGCGGTATGGAAGTGGTTAATGTGTTTCTCGGCCGACCTGTTTGCACTAGGCATATGTGACAAACTGAACATAAAACAGATTCATTTATGTCCATTGAACGATTTATCGTTCGAAATTCGGTCATTACATGATGGCACGATCGTCTGCTCTCACGGCTGATTTTTCATTTTTCGAAAATGAGTTTGCCTGATATTTCAGCTAGTGTATGGCCAGCATTACTCCTCAACAGTGGTGATGAAATGCCACCAAAAAGAGATGTTTTTTTGTGTGAACAAAATGATAAAAATTTAGTTTGGGTACAGTGTTGCATGATCGTGCAATAGTTATTCAAAGTGCAACAGCATTGAAAGCTGAAAATTGGCCTGAGCAGGAAGGGGATAAGAGCCGGGTCACACTGGGGCGACTTGTCAGGCGACCTGGTCGCCTGACAAGTAGCCGCGGGTCGCCTGCCATAGATTAGCACAGGACCCGTTCTAATAGGAGCGACACAAATCGCTCCGACTTAGAAAAAGGGTCCTGAGCTACTTTGGAGCGACCTGCATTGACTTCAATGATATGAAGTCCGTGCATGCCGCTCCGAGGCACCGCGACTTCACAGGTCGCCCCGGCAAGTCGGGTCGCGCCTATGTGAACCGGCTCTTAAAGTGCCTGATATTGAAGTGGTTAAATAATTATTTTATTTCCTATTAAACATGGAAAGGAAGATCCTGAAGATTAGGGTCGCATTCACATCTAAGTGTTCCAAGAACGTGGGCAGAAATGTGCATTTTTGTTAGTTTTTCCAGATCTGGCAAGAAAATGTGTTTGTGTGTAGGGCTGGGCGATAAAACGATATGTATCGCGATAGACAAGTGATCGATATCAATAAAAAAATTGTTCGATAAAACGTTCAATATTTTTCCTTAAGCAGTCTCACTCATAGCGCTGCAAGTCGGCTTCTATTCCTCCTGCTTTTTCTCTTTTTTTACAGTTGGAAGTTGCCGCCTACTTGCTCGGAGGCTATGATTGGATAGCGGTTAGGTACTGATTGATTTTCATTGGGACTTTGGAGGCGTTTTTCGACTGGTCCTGGATTCATTTCCGGTTCATCCGAGGTACGCTTCCTCTGTCCTTAGCAATGTGCGGTTGGCGCTAGCGGTGGGGGAGGTGATTGGCTGGATCAGACGCCGCTCCTCCCTTTCCGACTCTTGCAGCCATTTAATGGGGTGATCGGCGGTCCTGAACCACGCCCCCTGATGACGTCACGCTTTGACGAAACCGGTAGGGGACCGGTGATCGTCCGCCCTGTGTATACCCTGTAGTGTCCTCCTGTTTTACATCGCAGGAGACCGGGCTGCAGCTACCACACCATCCATTCAGAGATCCCCGCAGGATTTTACCTGGATGTGGAGGTCACATCTTTTCAACTTATCACCTGAGCTTCTTATTGGACTTTTTCCTCTCCACGGACTCTCCTTCTACTGTTTTCTCAGTACACTCTGATACATTGTGGAAATTCATCTATACTCTGTGTGTGTATATATATATATATATCAGTGATTGCCTGTTTTTGTGTTTTCCATCAAGCGCTGCATACCACTGTTTTCATTTTTTCTTCTTCGTCGGAAGCAAACAGAGGACGCGAAGCAAGTATGGTTGTGTTGACATTTTATTGTCTTAAGAACTGAGGGGATTATGATCAGAGGAAGGTTAAGTTTAAAAAAAAAATGTTTAAATGTAACATTTTTCTCCTGGTCCTTATTTTAAATGGGTAATAAAAATATCAATAATTATCGATATCGACCGATATGAAACACTGATATCGTGATACAGTTTTCAGCCATATCGCCCAGCCCTATTTGTGTGTGTGTGTGTATATGTATATGTGTGTATATACATATATATACAGTAGGTACGGAAAGTATTCAGACCCCCTTAAATTTTTCACTCTTTGTTATATTGCAGCCATTTGCTAAAATCATTTAAGTTCATTCTTCTTCCTCATGAATGTACACATAGCACCCCATACTGACAGAAAAACACAGAATTGTTGACATTGTTGCAGATTTATTAAAAAAGAAAAACTGAAATATCACATGGTCCTAAGTATTCAGACCCTTTGCTCAGTATTTAGTAGAAGCCCCCTTTTGATCTAATACAGCCAGGAGTCTTTTTGGGAAAGATGCAACAAGTCTTTCACACCTGGATTTGGGGATCCTCTGCCATTCCTTCTTGCAGATCCTCTCCAGTTCTGTCAGGTTGGATGGTAAACGTTGGTGGAAAGCCATTTTTAGGTCTCTCCAGAGATGCTCAATTGGGTTTAAGTCAGGGCTCTGGCTGGGCCATTCAAGAACAGTCACGGAGTTGTTGTGAAGCCACTCCTTCGTTATTTTAGCTGTGTGCTTAGGGTCATTGTCTTGTTGGAAGGTAAACCTTCGGCCCAGTCTGAGGTCCAGAGCACTCTGGAGAAGGTTTTTGTCCAGGATATCCCTGTACTTGGCCGCATTCATCTTTCCCTCGATTGCAACCAGTCGTCCTGTCCCTGCAGCTGAAAAACACCCCCACAGCATGATGCTGCCACCACCATGCTTCACTGTTGGGACTGTATTGGACAGGTGATGAGCAGTGCCTGGTTTTCTCCACACATACCGCTTAGAATTAAGGCCAAAAAGTTCTATTTTGGTCTCATCAGACCAGAGAATCTTATTTCTCACCATCTTGGAGTCCTTCAGGTGTTTTTTTAGCAAACTCCATGCGGGCTTTCATGTGTCTTACACTGAGGAGAGGCTTCCGTCGGGCCACTCTGCCATAAAGCCCCGACTGGTGGAGGGCTGCAGTGATGGTTGACTTTCTACAACTTTCTCCCATCTCCTGACTGCATCGCTGGAGCTCAGTCACAGTGATCTTTGGGTTCTTCTTTACCTCTCTCACCAAGGCTCTTCTCCCCCGATAGCTCAGTTTGGCCGGACGGCCAGCTCTAGGAAGGGTTCTGGTCGTCCCAAACGTCTTCCATTTGAGGATTATGGAGGCCACTGTGCTCTTAGGAACCTTAAGTGCAGCAGAAATCTTTTTGTAACCTTGGCCAGATCTGTGCCTTGCCACAATTCTGTCTCTGAGCTCTTCAGGCAGTTCCTTTGACCTCATGATTCTCATTTGCTCTGACATGCATTGTGATCTGGAAGGTCTTATATAGACAGGTGTGTGGCTTTCCTAATCAAGTCCAATCAGTATAATCAAACACAGCTGGACTCAAATGAAGGTGTAGAACCATCTCAAGGATGATCAGAAGAAATGGAAAGCACCTGAGTTAAATGTATGAGTGTCACAGCAAAGGGTCTGAATACTTAGGACCATGTGATATTTCAGTTTTTCTTTTTTAATAAATCTGCAACAATGTCAACAATTCTGTGTTTTTCTGTCAGTATGGGGTGCTATGTGTACATTCATGAGGAAGAAGAATGAACTTAAATGATTTTAGCAAATGGCTGCAATATAACAGAGTGAAAAATTTAAGGGGGTCTGAATACTTTCCGTACCCACTGTATATATACTGATGTGTATACCCAGCTTCATATTGGAAGGTCAAAAATAACTATTGTTTGTTGTCCATGCTGATCACAGAACTCCTATATGCTCATCCATCTATTATGCTTCCTGGAATCTTGCCTGGGGTATTTTAACTCAATTATAACAAGAATTTGCACATTCTTACAGTTACATGGCTTGATACAAACCATAGAGCACTGCCTGGTTTGGTTGGAGACAGATGACCTTCTGTAGAAGACAGTGAGAGACTGGGGGCATGTTAAAGAGGTATTAAACCCAAAACCAAAAAGTTTAATGTATTGCATCTTACCAAACATTAGATGTGGTGGCTACATTCCTTTTCTTTTCTAGGCTTTTTTCCCCTCTTTCAACTGGTGGTCTGGCCAGTAAAAGCCCTCCTGGATTAGAGTGCCTTCACTCTGCATTGTCAGTCTGTGGGAAGGGGAGTGTTGGGTGCACTAGCAGATTTAGATATGCTAACAAATTAAAGCTGTGCTTCAGCTAACAATTTTTAAGCAGTTGCACGAACAATTTCATTTTTCTTTTGGAATAAAGGTTTTATATAAAAAATCATTGTAAGCACCCCTGTCAGTGGTAAATGGTTTGTTTCAACCTTGTAATTGCTACATCTGCTGCTACTTATTCTTTGGAAGAACAACAGACTTACTAGCAGGATCACCAGGTAAAAATAACAGAAAGAGAGCCTAAAATAGACAAATGCAGACTAGAAATCTAAGAATTGGTAAACCAAAATAATATTAAATATTTGCTTTTGGGTTTAAAAGAGAAGTGTGGGAGTAAAAAAAAAAAAATAATCATACTCCCCTGGGTAGATGCAACATCAGTGTGATGCTGCATCTGTCCCCTGCAGTCTCAAAGAACTGAGCGATCAAAGACCACTGATTGCTCAGTTCTCAGTCTTCAGTGAGCAGAGAGCGTGAGGCTGTGCAGTGGGGAGGGGGGGGCTGGCTTTGGCTCTGAGTAGAATGCTGAGAGGCTGAGCCAAGTTGCTGGTCAGGCATCTGGGTGGATCCAAACATTAAAGTCGGGATCTCTCCAGATGCTGGACCAGCCGAGTGAAATCACTGACAGCAGACTTTAGTCCATCGGCTGAATACAGGTTACCGGAGTGCAGAACTAAATGCACTCTTGTGACCCACAAAAGAGCTTTGGCCCTACTTCTCCTTTAATATCTTTAAATTATTCTGCTACAGATCATTGCTATCACTTTACAGGCGGCTGGGGTCTGATCCATGCACAACAAGCACCAAAAGGCTGCATGTGGCCCTTGGGCGCAGGTTGGACACCAGGGTGTTAAAGTGATACTAAAATCCTAGTTTTTTTTTTTTTTAAATACATGTTCTACTTACCTGCTCTGTGTAGTGGTTTCACACAGAGCAGCCCTGATCCCTATATTCCCAGGTAACTCATTGGTGCGCCTTTCCCCTCCCTCCTGTTGAGTGTCCCCCACAACAAGCAGCTTGCTATGGGGGAACCTGAGCTGAGCCACAACTCCCTGTGTCTATTCAGACACAGAGCTGCGGCCTGGCCCTGCCCCCTTTCTCTCCTCATTGGCTGTCTGACTTTGACAAAAGCAGGCGCCAATGGTGCCTCACTGCTGTCTCAGCCAATGAGGAGGGGAGTCCTGGGCAGCCGAGACATTCCTGCAACATCACTAGATCTAGATGGGTGCTCAGGGAAGAATTAAAGGGGCCGAGGGGAGCTGCTGCTCACAGAAGGATTTTTATCATAATGCATAGAATGCGTTAAGATAATAAAAAAAAAAAAAACCTGCTGCCTTTTTCCAAGCCCATTTCCAGGGAAAGGACAAACCCTCCTTTGCAGTGCAGCAATTCTTGCATTGCAGGGGCCAAAAAGCTTCTTTAGGATCTAGGGTACTGGAAAAGGTAGTTTTACTTAGCAAATCCCCTGCACCCCCAGCGGTCGGTGCCCTCCTTTTTCTCCCTTTCACTCTGGTGGTACTGTCCATTGGCATCTTCTTGTCTGGTTGCCGCCACTTTTTCTTCCCTATGCCCTGGGTCCATAGCCTTGCACTAATCTGGAGCAATATGGAGGTAGCCTGCATGAGCGGTGGATCAAGTAAATAAAACTGCTTTTTCCGAAACCACCGCAAAGAAGATGTTTGATTTCCCTGGAGTATTTTTTTTTTTTTTTAAATGTATTTTATAACAATAACCTGTAATACACAGTAAAACAAACAATATTATGTACAAGAAAATTCTTCAAAAGTGTACAATCAGCGCTGTGATAAAAACATCATGCTAAACATCAATCGTTTTTTTTTTTCAACACATAAACCTTATGTCATATATGTAGCGCAAAATCCAACAACAATCCAACTGCTCTATCAAAAATGTGTGCATTTTTCTAAAGTCTTCTTAAAACGTATTTATCCACACTGCAATATATGCGCTTACCTTCTACACTGGACCTCCATGTTACTCAAGGGCATAGAAGCATGTCATCTCTTAACTGAAGGGATGTCTTAACCACTCCACCATGGTCTTCTCCACCTCCTCTTGCCATAACTACTCTCACAGATATAATTACATGCAATAAAAAATATAGTGAGATTGATCAAATGTTAACAGTCAGAGTTCAACTTTAACCACTTAAGCCCCGGAAGATTTTACCCCCATTCCGACCAGGGGGTATTTTGCGATTCGGCACTGCGTGACTTTAACGGACAATTGCGCGGTCGTGCGACGCTGTACCTAAACGAATTTGGCGTCCTTTTTTTCCCACAAACAGAGCTTTCTTTTGGTGGTATTTGATCACCTGTGCGATTTTTTGATCACGCGCTATAAACAAAAAAAGAGCGTCAATTTTGCAAAAATAGCAATATTTTTCACATTTTTTTATATGAAATTCCCCAAAAAAAATTTAAAAATCAAAATTTTTTTACTTTTTCGGCCAATTTGTTTTATGCTACCTATGTTTGGTAAAAAAAATCGCAAAAAGTGTATTTTGATTGGTTTGCGCAAAAGTTATCGCGTTTACTAACAAAGGGAAAGATTTCTGTCATTTTTGTTGTTTTTTTTTTAACGCGTAATGGCGGCGATCTGCGATTTTTTTTTTTGCGGTACTGCGACATTGGGGCGGACAGATCGGACCCTTGATTGACATTTTTGACACTTTTGGGGTTACCAGTGACATTTCTACAGTAATCAGTGCTATATATATGCACTGTTACTGTAAAAATACACTGGTAGTGAAGGGGTTAACTTTATTTGGGAGGGAGGGGCTGTGTGTATCCCTAGGGGCGTGCTTTCTACTGTGATTGGCTGGGGCTTGAGCTGTATGGACACTGATCAACGGATCTACATACTAGATCCGAGTGATCAGTATCCTAACAGCAAGGAGAATGACAGGCAGCTTGTTTACACAGGCTGCCTGACATTCTCCCTCTCCCCCGCCGATCGCCGAGTGACCGGCGGACATCGGGTCCGCCGGTCACACGCGCGGGGGGGTCCGTGACCACGCGGGAGCGGGAGCGCGCCTCCGGGGGCGCGCGCTCGCTCCCTAGACCCTCACAAGCTAGTGACGTAGCCCTACGTCACTTTGCCTGTGAGGGGCTGACTGCCGACGTAGATCGGCGTTAGGCAGTCGGCAAGTGGTTAAAACTAAAGTTTATTAAAAAAAATGGGGAATACATTACCAGGGATATAAATTGCCTGCAATGAAGGCTATTCTATGTTCTTTCGGCTTCCGATCATCCCCTCCCCCTAATGCTGGATCCTTCTGACAGTGGTGAACTTCTGGCGCTACACAGATTATCAGGGAAAGGACTCGCCACTCATCCTCCCCTTCCTTCTCTCTCACATCCTTTCATAAAGCTTGTCTATTTTCATGTAGCACCTTACAAGGTAGGTGCTAGGTAAAAGCATAATGGGCTTTGGCTGCATAACAGCAAGGCTATGATTTTCAGCTGGGCTGTCATGTCTCCCAGGTGTGGCTGCTGAGAGGGGAGTCTCCACACTGGCTGCATGAGAGGATTCTCAATGGACATTGGAGGAAACCCAATCAGTGGCCCATTCAGGCCTGTATCTACCCCAGAAGGCAGATTCTGCCGCAGAGGATTCTGGGAGTGGGTATAAGTTTGAGGGCAGTGCATGACGCAGCGTCTTTGGCAGGAAGCAGAGTCCCAGGAGGGAGAGTATCAGAAGGATCGGGTGTCTCGGGTGGCTGCCTGAGAATCCAGAAGGCAGAGCTGAGCTGCAGAGAGGATCTGGTGTGCCGAGGACCAGTGGAGAAAGAGGGGTTCAGTTCCAGGAAAGCCTTCCAAGGTCGTGAGTACTGTGAACTGCCCCTGGGCTCTGCCTAGTGTAGAGGGGACCACTCCGGTGAAGGTCCCAGGGATCCTGGAGCCTTCAAGTGTCAAGGGGGTTGCCTAGTGAAAGGGCCCTGAAGTGTCAAGGGGGTTGCCTAATGATAGGACCCTGAAGTGTCAAGGGGGTTGCCTAATGATAGGACCCTGAAGTGTCAAGGGGGTTGCCTAATGATAGGACCCTGAAGTGTCAAGGGGGTTGCCTAATGAAAGGACCCTGAAGTGTCAAGGGGGTTGCCTAATGAAAGGACCCTGAAGTGTCAAGGGGGTTGCCTAGTGAGAGGACCCTGGAAGTGTAGAGGGGGCACCAGTGGTTGGGCCCTGAAGAGTCAAGTGCACAGTGTTAAGAGTTGCAGCAGTACAAGCAGTTACAAGGAGCTACCTCAGTCAGTGAAGGGCTGGAGGGAGTCATACCCAGGACTTTTGAACTAGACAGAGTGTCAAGAGTCAAGGATCATTACAGTCCTGGATCTTCTGAGTTAACCAAGAAGTTAGAATCAAAGTTTCAGCACTTTCAGCAGAACAGTATTTCAAGTGCCAGGAAGCGTTGGCCAGCATTCAGCTGGCGTCAGGGCAGCACTAATAGGCATTTTTCTACAAAGTGTCCCAGTTAAACCTAGTTGAGCCAGAGGAGTATCCCACTTATTCCCTTCTCCCATCCCCATTATCAAATAAACAAACCAAAGATGCCGAAATGGTCATTGTCTCAGTTCTCACACTTGGGTTTTTAACTTAAATGTGTTGGAAGTGTTCCCGGTAACAATGGCAGACCCACATCAGGCCCAATGCCTGGAAATATTGCTACATTTATTTATTTTTTCTTTTCAAGTAATTCTTGACAAAATAAACATCCAGTGTTACATAGCAAAAGAAAAAAATGCATTACAATTATATAAAGTAAGGGCATTAATATATCTCGATAAGCATGAACAATTGCATACAGAGTTATGCAGTTTAAAAATGCGTATCATCTAAAGATCAGCATACGAGATACAAAGATATTATGCTGGTGTTGTCTTGGTGTTCATTTGTAATTTTATATTTATGAGTTAAGGGGAAGGGTGTGATAGGGAAGAAAGTTGGAGGGTGTATAATGATTCCCTCTATATGTGCAGAGTGGTTTCAAGGTAGGAACAGGATGGTGGAGATATTGCTAGAGTGCAGGAAGACTATAAGCTGAAAAACCCAACACCAAGCAATGTACAAATCTTTTATCTTTATTTATTAAATCGGTTCATATACTCTTACAACTGCAAAAATTCAATGCTTACTTGCCCATTAAGTCCCAACTTTTCTTTGGCCTGAGGCAACAAAAAAACCCACAAATAAGCTGAAAAAAGGGGAGAACACTAGCATAGGGAAGAGGGAGGAACAAGAGAAATTGTAAAAACAAGGGGGGGTGGAGGCCACTTTTACATAAGCGGACCGTTCAGATCCGCCTGTCCGTTTTTCAGGCAGATCTGAAGGGATGCCCCATGTATCTCTATGGGGCATCGGATGTCAGCGGAGACATGTCCGCTGCCATCCAATCCGGACAGATGGAAACCCTATTTTCCATCCGTCTGGTGGATCAGATCGGAGGAGAACAGACAGACGGTCCGTTCTCATCTGATTCCCCCATAGAGAACAGCGGGGACCTGACAGCTCTGTCTCCGCACACAGCGCGGAGACAGAGCTGCCATCCGCCTGCTCAGTGGGGGATCGGCGGATCGATTCCCCCGCTGAGAACTACGGGAGTCCGCCAACGGACTCCACTGTGTGAAAGGGGCCTTAGGCACACCTGTGCAATAATCATGCTGTCTAATCAGCATCTTGATATGCCACACCTGTGAGGTGGATGGATTATCTTGGTAAAGGAGAAGTGCTCACTAAGGCCCCTTTCAGATGGCGACGGAGTCCGTTCTGCTCAGCACAGGATCAATCCACCGATCCCTGCTGGGCAGGTGGATGACAGCTCCGTCTCCGCTCTGTGTGCAGAGACGGAGCTGTCAGATCCCCGCTGTCCTCTATGGGGAGATCGGATGAGAACGGACCGCCTGTCCTTTCTTATCCGATCCGATGCTGCAGACAGATGGAAAATAGGGTTTCCATCCGTCCGGATTTCACGGACAGGATCGGAATCGGATAACGGCAGATGTCGGCGGAGATGTCTCCGCTGACATCCGCTGCCCCGTAGGGATGCATGGAGCATCCGATCAGGTCCGCCTGAAAAACTGACAGGCGGATCGGATCGTATCGCTCGTGTGAAAGGGGCCTAACACAGATTTAGGTTGGCCATACATGTACAATTTTCTGTTAGATTTACCTAAAACCCTATAATATGAGGTCAAAACTAAACAACACTTTCAATTGTATTAAAATTAGGCAGGCCTTTTTACTACATAGTTGAAGGTAAATCTAAAGAAATTGTGTAATGTATGGCCAGCCTTAGACTGATTTGTGAACCATATTGGAGAGAAAAAATATGCCTTTTGTGTATATAGACAAAATCTTAGATCTTTGAGTTCAGCTAATGAAAAATGGGGGCAAAACAAAAATGTTGCGTTTTTTATCATTTTGTTTACTGTAGTTTCTTTCCCGCAATCCGTCTTTGCAGGAAATACATTTGTGCTCCGTGTATGGCCGGCTTAAGTCGGAAAGTGAGATCTCAGATCTTTCAAATGTCCCACAGGTAATTTATTTGGGATTGTGTGCAGTAGGTATAGCAGACGGGGAAAAATTTTAAATTTTAGGTCACTATTCCGTCCAAACCAACTAAATAGCTCTTTGTTCCACTAGCTCCTGCTTTAGGCGGGGTTCACATATAAGCGAATTGGATGCATTTTGCCTGCATCCAAATTGCATAACATGTGAATGTGACTGGCTTTCAATAGAGTTGGTTCACACTTGTCCAGGATGCCGCCGTGTGGTTTTGAAAAGGGTCCTGTAGGTTTTTATGTCCGGTTCAGGTCGAATTCAGGGAAAAAATTTGACCCTGAACCTGTGAACAGAAAGGCTCCGGACTGCAAACCGCAGCCAGACATGTGTGAACCCAGCCTAGTTTTGGTCAGGGAACTGAAATTTAGCCCAAAAGTTTGATGAACATTTACTGGGATACTAGTGCCCAGATATCGAATGTGCAATGTGGACCACTTGAATGGGAAGTTATTATAGAGGGTGAAAGGCACTGTGATGTTCACGGTCCTACTATTATTTTCTCAGAATAAAAAGCTTTTGAATTGAGAAGGGGTGGACAAATGACAGGATCTCCATTCACAGAAAACCTTGATTCCTGTGAAAAAAAAAAATTAGAGAAGTTTGGTGAATGAACGAGGTAGGTAGAGGGACTGGTTAATTGACACAAATCTTTACTGTAAAATCCAAGGCACCTAACCCATGCAGCAGCCAGCAGTATGTAAGATACACTTTGTTTTAGAGGTAAGTTATGTCCCTGGTGCTATATACCCAAAACATTTTTTATTTAACCTCCGCTATAAACTATGGTATGGGGGGACTAAAAACCGAAACTGGTGTTTAATGTCATTTTTTTTTTGCTCATTATTCCACTTGAATAACCAGAGCTGGCACAGTCTATAGACGACTGCTACATCTTTAAATTCACAACATTAGGATCACATACAGCGAGTGTTAAGTCAGTGACCAAATCCGCCAACATGTTCTGTACACTTGGAGTTTTGGTTGAGATTGAGTTTGAGCAGAACTCTCTATTCCTGTTCTGGTGTCAACCCAAAATTTGAGATTTTCTTTCATCTTCACTTCTGGCCATAAAGGTAAACAAGACAAATAGTGTGAATCTCCCTAAGCCTCGGTTTCCACTAGTGTGGCTACGAAGTCGTGCTACTTCTAGCACGACTTCGTAGCAAAAGTAAACCACGGCTTCAGTTAGACTTGTCCCTCATATATAGAGGGAAGTCGCGCTCAAAAGTAGTACACGATTTACTTTTGAGGTCGCGGCAACTGAAGCCGCGGCAGTGGAAACGTGCCCCATTGAAAACAATGGGTTTTGACTTGCTGTGCGACTTGACATGTGTCAAGTCGCACCACAAGTCGCACTAGTGGAAACCGAGCCTAATGGGGGGCACAGACTGCAAAAAAACGGGTTCTAATCTTTCTCTACTCTATCAATATGCTTGGATAGGCTTTGATTGTTTGCCTTGGCGCAAATAGCTGACTGGTAAAAAACAGAATATTTTAACGCTTTAGTGCCAGTTCACGATGGAATTGCACAGGAACGTGCTCCACTTTCTCTTGCGATTCCTGTGTGATGCGCTTTTCAGCCTATTCATTTGAATGGGCTGAAATAGCACTGGATGAAATGGCACCGCATGAACTACTTTTAAAAAGCTCTGCAATGGGATCACATGGTACTGCAATACCATGCGATCCGGTGTTCCGTGAGAATTACCTACCCTGTGAGAATTACCTACCCCTCGTCACTTCCGGGCCAGAAGCATCTGAGCAGCGCAGCAGTGCGCATGCTCAGAGCCCCGGATACCTAATGGCAGAACAGAGGAGCTTACTAGTGCGCATGCGCACTAGTATAAAACGATCACGGTGTACCGTGAAAAAAACCTACCGACGCGGCGCTTACCTAAAACAGCTGTGCTGACATACAAGTCATCCCCGCTCCTGTCCCGGTCACTTCCCTGCTCTCGGCAAGTAAATATAAAAGCGGCTTTCGGCTCAGTGATTTATGTTTTCATACAGCCGCCGCCGCTTTTATATTTACTATCCGAGAGCAGGGAAGTGACCGGGACAGGAGCGGAGATCACTCGTATATCAGCACAGCTGTTTTAATGTACCCGCTGCATTACATACAGTGCTGAGTACCGGAAGTGACGAGGGGTAGGTTTTTCTCACGGGTAGGTAATTCTCACGGAACACCGGCAAAGACAAAAGCCTTCCAATTGCGATCTGCATGTGGGGTGTCGTTAGGAATCTATTGACAACTGCAGCAGATTACACACCCAGTGCCTGTTCACACCCAAATGCGGTGTAGAAAGCCCGCATTCTGTGCACGTTTCCTGCACCACATTTGGGTGTGAACAGGCACTAAGCACTGTGGTTTATGTCTTTATTATTTCAGTAATATTAGCAGGGCAAAGAAAGCTTTGTGACACCTTTTAGAATTGACACAAGATTAATGTAGAAAAAAAGGCTTGGCCATTGTGTGTCTGTGTAGGTATGTAATGTTGGGTATATATTACACCAGTGGTTCTCAATTCCGGTCCTCGGGACCCACCAACAGGCCAGGTTTGCAAGATAACTAAATTACATCACAGGTGATCTCATTTGCTGCTCAGTGATTGCAGTATTCTAGTCTGCATCCCCCAAGGTAATACTTAAAATCTGGCCTGTTAGTGGGTCCCGAGGACCGGAATTGAGAACCACTGTATTACACGATGTATAATGCTATATATTTTTTCCATACAAGAAATATACTTCCTAATTAAAGCTGGCCACAAATGGTGCAGCTTTCTTTCATGCAACCACGGTTTGCAGGAAAGAAAATCGCTTGATTCTCTTATCAACACAGTCGGTGTTGATGGGGGGAATCCCTAAACGCAGTGATTATTGCTAGCGGCTATAGCCGCTGGCAGCAATCGCATGCAGAAAATCCAGTGCCACTGGCAATAATCACATGCAGAAAATCCGACATGCTGGTTGTACCCAAGTCAATTGATAGACCGACTAGGGTACATTCAGCCTGCCCATAGATGGTCACGGCTGAACCGGCCGAGATTCACACCATCTTTGGCTGAATTAGGGCAAACCATTATTTGACCATCGTACATTGTAAACAGGACTCTTTAAACTAAGGAAAAGTTTTAGGAGATCTAGTATAGATAGTTAGCATCCCTATTCTATGCCACATACCTCAAGGTCAGGTATTACTTTGGCCCATTTCTGCTGTTCCTCTCTGACAGTAGCAGAATAGCAGACCTCATGCATATGATACAAATCCATAGTAAATCATCCTTCACCTGTTCATAGCAAGATCTCAGGAAATATGTCCTAGGAGTCCCACATAGCATATGATGCAATAAACTGCCTCCTAAACAAGAAAACAGAAGGTGTATTGTGTAAGAAGAAAAAACAGACAGAGACAAAGAGTGAAGGAGGGCAGGGAAAACCCACCCACAGGAAAAGGATGGATAAAGGGCCCAATCTACTTTACATAGGCATATTACCTAATGGTACGAAGCTGCCATTTTGTAATAACACTCCCACGTCTCGGTGAACTTTCCCGGTCTGTCCTGCACAGTATGAATAAGCAATTTCACCTCTTCTATTTTATTCACCTTCATGAACCATTCCATCAAACTCGGTGGTTGAGTATCTAACCAGTGGGTCAGTATGCACAATGTTATGCTACAGTATCTGACAAAAGTGAGTACACCCTCATATTTTTGTAAATATTTTATTATCTTTTCATGTGACAACACTGATGAAATTACACTTTGCTACAATGTAAAGTAGTGAGTGTACAGCTTGTATAACAGTGTAAATGTATTGTCCCCTCAAAATAACTCAACACACAACCATTAATGTCGAAACCGCTGGCAACAAAAGTGAGTACACCCCTAAGCGAAAATGTCCATATTGGGCCCAATTAGCGATTTTCACTCCCCAGTGTCATGTGACTCGTTAATATTACAAGGTCTCGGGTGTGAATGGGGAGCAAGTGTGTTAAATCTGGTGTTATTGCTCTCACTTTCTCATACTGGTCACTGGAAGGTCAACATGGCACCTCATGGCAAAGAACTCTGAGGATCTGAAAAAAAGGATTGTTGCTCTATATAAAGATGGCTAGGCTATAATAGGATTGCCAAGATCCTGAAACTGAGCTGCAGCATGGTGGCCAAGACCATACAGCGGTTTAACAGGACAGGTTCCACTCAGAACAGGCCTCGCCATGGTCAACCAAAGAAGTTGAGTGCACATGCTCATATCCAGATGTTGTGTTTGGGAAATAGACGTATGAGTGCTGCCAGCATTGCTGCAAAGGTTGAAGGGGTGGGGGGTCAGCCTGTCAGTGTTCAGACCATACACTGCATCAAATTGGTCTGCATGGCTGTCGACCCAGATGGAAGCCTCTTCTAAAGATGATGCACAAGAAAGCCCGCAAACAGTAGGCTGAAGACAAGCAGACTAAGGACATGGATTACTGGAACCATGTCCTGTGGTCTGATGAGACCAAGATAAACTTATTTGGTTCAGATGGTGTCAAGCGTGTGTGGCGGCAACCAGGTGAGGAGTACAAAGACAAGTGTGTCTTGTCTACAGTCAAGCATGGTGGTGGGAGTGTCATGGTCTGGGGCTGTGGGGTGGTCATAAACGCAATATGGCAGTGCCTAAGCGTTTCGATAGATGGTATTTCCTTGGGGACTCTCTGTAGAAAATGTGGATGTCCCACCTGTGGTGGACTCTCAGGTTCCCGGGGCCGAATAAATCCACTCTATTATTCACAGCGGAGGAGTCTCCTGGCCTTTAAAAATCCCTTTGACAGGAGAGCCGAGATTGGTCCGCCACGTATTGTTATGACTGGTTCAGTCCTTGGGCCGGTGTTCACCATAGCTTGATGTCCCAGACTCTGACGGGAGTGGGCAAAGCTTTGCGCCAGGATCTGGAGGGGAAACCGCTTCCCCCTGCCTTTTCGGAGCTGGCGGACCATTTTGGTCCAGGGGTTGCAGTTCATCTTTTGATGTCTCCCTGGATGCGGCTCCCTTAAGGGCCATACACACTATAAGATTTTCTGAAGACTTTTTCCTTCACATTTACCTTTTCTATGTAGTGCAAGGGCCTGCCAGATTTCATACAAATTGAGTGTTTAGATTTACCAAAACCATATAATATGAGGTCAAACCTAAAGGAAAAGGTCTTCAGAAAATCTTATAGTGTGTATGGCCCATTAGTCTTTAGGCAGTCTGTGACAGCAGTGGTCCTTCAGTGCATGATATGGCTGAAATGCTGGTTTGCGAGCCAGACTTTCCAAAAGGCTTTATCTGATCCTCCTTTTGTGGGGAATCGCCTGTTCGGATCCTCCCTGGATGATATAATTTGGGTCTTTCAAGGGGAACTCTTCTTCTTCCACAGGCTGACTCATAAGCGGCCTTTTCGTTCCTCAGGGTCTCAAGATCAAGGGATCTGCCAGGACATGTGGTCTCCTCAGGGCGATGCAACACTTGCTACTACAGGGGGTGATTGTTCTGATTTCGGCTCCTGTTGTCCAGCAGTCATCTCTCAGGACTTGCATGTGGGTGCTAGGTCTTATGGGCTCTACCTTCAAGGCAGCTCCGTTTGCACAGTTCCACGCGAGACCTCTGCAAAAAGAGATATTCTTGTCATGGGAAAATAATCCACAGTCTCAGGACATTCTGATCCTGTTGAGCCGTGGTACGAAAAGGCCCCTGATTTGGGGGCTTCGCTCTCTCCGGTGCTTCGAGAAGAAAAAAAAAAAAAATCTTTCCTTCCAGACTACCAATCTATATACTGGACATTTTCCTCCGGAGGTATTTCATCAGTTTCTGTCTCCGGTAGGGAACTCCCGAGGTGGTTCTGTTTGCCTCTCGTCTCAACAGTGAGGTGCTTAGGTTTGTGGCATGGTCTCGGGATTCCCTGGCCGATGCCACAGAGGCACTGGTGCCTCCTTGGGGCCAGTATCGTCTGATATACGCTTTTCCTCCTCTAGACCTTCTGCCTAGATTCCTGCATAGGATTGAGGCTGAAGGGATTCCGGCCATCCTAGTGGCTCCAGACTGGCCTCACTGGTCTTGGTACGCAGATCTGATGCCATTGGTGCCTTTGCTCCTTGGAGACTACCTTTCAGGAGATCTCTTGGCCCAAGGGCCAATCTTCCATCTTGCTTTACGGTCGCTGGCCTTAACGGCTTGGCTGTCGAAAGCCAGGTGCTGAAGGATAGAGTGTTGTCTGAATCGGTGCTTCCTATTCTGCTGAAAGCTAGCAAATCTACTTCTAGGAAGATTTTTCCATCGCGTTTTTGAATAGCGTATTTTGCTTGGTGTGAATCTCTTGGGGTTCACCCTCACTCCTTTCGGTGGCTCGGAGTGCTTCCTATGCTCTTGGTGTTATCCATCCTAGACCTCGACATGACTTCCTTGTAGTGAATATGTCATCTATTTAGAACATATAGAGAATGTCATGGGCTTGCTCTCTCTGTAGCATGAGTGTAATGCTAGAACCATTAACACTACATCTTTTACCATATGCTTTACTTATGGGGGCTGGGGGTATCTATCTTGTACCACAGTGGTTCCCTCTTTATAGCTTCCTTGCACATGGGTAGAAACTCTGTCTCCAATGTTTTAAGGCATTTTTGGAGTGTTTTTTGTCTTTCTTTGCTTCACTTAGTGTGGAGTGTTGCAACAAATTTACATTTGCAACACTAAATCCATTTTGCAGGTCATGCATTGTACTTAAGCATTTTGGGATGGTGTCTATCCTGTATCAACATGTCCTACCTCCTTCCATGGCTTTGTGTAGATGGTATGCTAGTTTATATTGCTGCATTTATGTAGTGTGTGTCCTTGTGCTACAAGAAATGTTGGTACAGGGGTATAACCATATTTTGCATGGGTAGTTTGGTGGGCACTTCTGCCCTGGGGTCATCGGTTCAGATCCAACCATGCCATCAGAGTCCTGTATGTTTTCCAAGTATGCAAGTGGTGATAAAGGCAGAACATAAAGACAGCAACTTGATTGCGTTCCTTCTGCCGCTTCACATAAGGTTTTGACAAAACACAGCCAGCAGTAGCGCCTTCTTATCTTCAGCATTGATTGCAATAAGTGAGGTGGTAGTGATTGCAGGCACGAATAAATATGTGCATGTACAATTAGACCTGTATGTGCTCCAATTAGCAGAAAGAGGGATGCATTTGGAGGCTTTTTCTAGTGAATTTTTAGCATCCCAGAATATTCTGGAGGTACGGTAGTCATGTCAGCATTTTAGGCCTAGCCCCTACTGCTTAGTCTTTTCAGGTGGCAGTGAGGGCACAGTAGCTTGGGGTATCAGCGCTGTCGCCATATAACAAAGCTCGTGTATGTATCATGTTCTTACATAGTGAAGATCAACATGGGTCCCTGAAGGGATTATGTATGTCTCTAGGCACGGGATTTTGTCACATTCATATACAAGGATGTAGGTGGGGGAAAGTCACTAGACGATTAAGCACACATTGTAGTGTGTGAAACGCGTCTACCTTGTCACATTGGGATGTCCAGTCAATAAATCTGGAGTGCAGCCGTTTCTTTTTCTTTATTGATTATCCACGGAGGCGAGCCGGGGCGTGCATCGGTGTGTGTCATTTGGCTTATGGACCACCTTGAGCAGTGAGTTATTTTTCTTGAAAGGATTTCCCTAGCTTGCATTAATTTTCTCTCAATTTGTATTTGGCTATGGGACAGGAAGTGAAGGTAAATCTCCTCAATGGGACACCGATGTCGAAAAATATTCTTACAGGGGTTATAACACTCCCTTGCTCTATCCAAAACGGGGAAACAGTTTTGCCTATAGTTCTACTTTTGTGTCAGGGAGATCTCTCTGGATCATTGTGTGTGGCCATTGCCCAGGAGAAATTGTTTTCTCCTGCAGTGAATGTTGTGATCATTGCCTGCAAAAATCTGCTCCTTTATGGCTACCCCAAGGGCCTATGTCACATTTTAAAGATTTTGTTGCAGTGATCTGTAGCGCTTAGACTTATTCTCCTTAAAATTGGGATTGAACTCCCATGCATGAATTTTACCAATAGGTAAGCCTATAATAAGGCTTACCTGCAAGTACTGTAAACCTCACTGAAGCGTGCACCGTTTAGGAGGTATTTACTGCAGATGCAGCCGGTGACGTCACCGGCGCTTGCGCTCTGCAGGAACGGCATACTCATGCCATTCCTTCAGAGTCCTGTGCTATAAATGGCAGCTCCCGCACTCATGTGCAGGAGTGATGTCCTCACGGCTCCAGCCACCTCCACAGCCCAAGTCCGCGAACCCGGAAGGAAGACCAGGCGAACATGGAAACTCCTTCAGCGGTGATAGTGCGCCGCCAGAGGGCTTTGTTCTAAGGCATGGGTGTCCAACCTTTTGGCTTCTCCGGGCCACATTGAGTGTAGAGAAATTTTCTCGGGCCGCATATAAAATATATACTATAGTTAAGGTACAGTTGTGTTCAAAATTATTCAACCCCCACTGAAATTGATTGTTTTGGCCAGTTTGACATTGATTTTGATCATTCAGTCATCCTGCTTACAATTAAATCAAAGAGGCACTTGTAGGTGAGACAAATATAACATTTATAATGAAATAACCACAAATGTCTTTTTTCTGTGCTCACATCATTATCAGTTTTATTCAACCCCCAAGTGAAATTCAATCTTAGTACTTAGTACAACATCCTTTTACAGTTATAACAGCTTTGAAACGTGAAGCATAGCTTGACACAAGTGTCTTGCAGCGATCTATGGGTATCTTCGCCCATTCGTCATGGGCAAAAGCCTCCAGTTCAGTCACATTCTTAGGCTTGTGCACTGCAACTGCTTTCTTTAAGTCCCACCAGAGGTTCTCAATCGGATTTAAGTCAGATGACTGTGATGGCCACTCCAAAATGTTCCAGCCTTTAATCTGCAACCATGCTCTAGTGGACTTGGAGGTATGCTTGGGATCATTGTCCTGTTGAAAGGTCCAACGTCTCCAAAGCCTCAGGTTTGTGACGGACTGCATCACATTGTCATCCAATATCTCCTGGTACTGAAGAGAATTCATGGTACCTTGCACACGCTGAAGCTTCCCTGTACCTGCAGAAGCAAAACAGCCCCAAAGCATGATTGACCCCCCACCATGCTTCACAGTAGGCAAGGTGTCCTTTTCTTCATAGGCCTTGTTCTTCCTCCTCCAAACATAGCGTTGATCCATGGGCCCAAACAGTTCTAATTTTGTTTCCTCAGTCCACAGAACACTATCCCAAAACTTCTGTGGTTTGTCCACATGACTTTGGCATACTGCAGTCGACTCTTCTTATTCTTTGGAGACAGCAAGGGGGTGCGCCTGGGAGTTCTGGCATGGAGGCCTTCATTATGCAGTATGCGCCATATTGTCTGAGCAGAAACTGCAGTACCCACATCTGACAAATCTTTTCTCAGTTCCTCAGCAGTCACACGGGGACTTTTCTCCACTCTATGCTTCAGGTAGCGCACAGCAGTTGAAGTCAGCATCTTCTTTCTGCCATGACCAGGTAGCGTTTCAACAGTGCCCTTTGCCTTGAATTTGCGAATGATGCGTCCTATGGTGTCTCTTGGTATGTTTAACATCTTTGCAATCTTCTTATAGCCATTGCCCTTCCTGTGAAGAGTAATCACCTCTTCTCTTGTCTTTCTGGACCATTCTCTTGACTTCACCATGTTTGTAACCACACCAGTAAATGTCTAGAAGGAGCTGAGTATCACAGTCATTTTAAAGCTGCCTAATTGATGCTTATTAGGCTTTATTGCTGCTCCCTGACATCCACAGGTGTTTTCAATACCTGATTGAAAACACTTCAGTGAACCTCCTGTTCTTCAGAGTGGTAGTCTTTAAGGAGTTGAATAATTGTGTCCATGAAGAATTCACAAAAGAAACATTTGCTACTGTATTACAAAACCAATTGATGTCATTTTAGTTGCATATGGTTCTTTAAGAAGTCCTTGTAGGATTTCATTCTGAATACAATTACAAATGTACACTAAATTCCCTAAAACCCTTTACAGCATTGGGGGCATGGGCATCCGCAGGTAGGGGCAAGGGGGACAAATGCCCCCCCTGGAATCTCAACTTCCCCTTTCATGTGGTTGTTAAGCCATTTTATACCATCCTGTCTGGTCTGTTTAATAATCCTGTCTGCCCGTGCGTCTGTGTGTCTGTGTATGTGTTTTAAAAAAATAAGCCTTTCTTTACCAGTTTTCAGAGGGACGAGCACCGCTCACGTGACCTGTCAGCTCTCTCCTCTCCCCGTCTGACAGCTGCCTGCAGCGGGCAGGGCCAAGGATTCCTCACTGATGTCAGTCAGAAGGGGATGAGGAGGGGAGGGGGTGAGGAGAAGAGAGGCGGTGGGTCACGTGAGCGGCGAGTGGTGCTCTGAAAATTTGTAAAGAATGGCTTATTTTTATAAAACACAGACACAGGGGCACACAGGATTATTAAACAGACTGTAGACAGGATATGAAACTTTAAATGAAATTTACAGCAGCAGGAGGGGAGGGCGGGCACTGACACAGGAGCAGACAGGCATGGAGATTGAGGGGAGAGAGGACAGGAGGGCTGCGGATGACAGAGGCATGTAAACTGACCAGTGTCAGGGCTCAGCAGCCATGGTATACTGTGGTCAGTTTACAGAGGGGAGGACATAACCAGGGAGGATCAGCCAGGTATTTTAGGTGATAGAAGGGGCCAAATTGCACAACAAAGCACTGTGCTGTATAACATGCTTTAACCACTTGCCGACTGCCTAACGCCGATCTACGTCGGCAGTCAGCCCCTCACAGGCAAAGTGACGTAGGGCTACGTCACTAGCTTGTGAGGGTCTAGGGAGCGAGCGCGCGCCCCCACTCCCGCGTGGTCACGGACCCCCCCCGCGCGCGTGTGACCAGCGGACCCGATGTCCGCCGGTCACTCTGCGATCGGCGGGGGAGAGGGAGAAAGTCAGGCGGCTTGTGTAAACAAGCCACCTGTCATTCTCCCCGGTGTATGAAGGCTGATCATACGGTTCTACTATGTAGAAGCGTCGATCACTCTTCATACATCTGAAGCCACAGCCAATCACAGTTAGAATCACGCCCCTAGGGACACACACAGCCCCTCCCTCTCTAATAAAGTTAACCCTTCACTACCAGTGTATTTTTACAGTAACAGTGCATATGTATAGCACTGATTACTGTAGAAATGTCACTGGTAACCCCAAAAGTGTCAAAAATGTCAGTCAAGGGTCCGATTCTGTCCGCCGCAATGTTGCAGTACCGCAAAAAAAATCGCAGATCGCCGCCATTACGCGTTAAAAAAAAAAATGACAAAAATCTTTCCCTTTGTTAGTAAACGCGATAACTTTTGCGCAAACCAATCAAAATACGCTTTTTTTTTTTTTTTTTTACCAAACATAGGTAGCATAAAACAAATTGGCCGAAAAATGTTAAATTTTGATTTTTACATTTTTTTTGGGGGGGAATTTCATATAAATAAAATGTGAAAAATATTGCTATTTTTGCAAAATTGACGCTCTTTTTTGTTTATAGCGCGTGATCAAAAAATCGCACAGGTGATCAAATACCACCAAAAGAAAGCTCTGTTTGTGGGAAAAAAAGGACGCCAAATTTGTTTAGGTACAGCGTCGCACGACCGCGCAATTGTCCGTTAAAGTCACACAGTGCCGAATCGCAAAATACCCCCTGGTCGGAATGGGGTAAAATCTTCCGGGGCTTAAGTGGTAAGGGAACAGGATACATTTTTTTTTTTTTTTTTTTTTTTTTTAGGTTAAAAATGCTTTAAAAATAAATTCTGGTGTTTGCTCTTTAAACATAAATACTCAAAATTAGTATAATGACTAAGCAGGGGCGGACGTACAGGGGTCGCAGGGGTCGCCATGGCGGACCGGGCCCCATGCTGCAGGGGGCCCGAGAGGGCCCCCTGTATGTATAGAGAGGAGGAGACCGAGCGAACAAGTGCAGCGGAGACCGAAGCTCCCCGATCCTCAGCGAGTTAAACACACACGGCAGCTGATCTCTCTCCCCAGCTGCCTGTGTGTGAGTGCAGAAACTGAAAGCAGAGCGAGCACTGACTGAACCCGCCCCTCCCCCTTCCTGTGTGTTTCCTGTACAGTACACGGAGGAGAGGAGGCGGGACCAGTCTCTCCACTCTGCCACAGCATCGCTCTGATCTGAGGTCTGTGATGTTTAACTACTACTAACTTGCAAGGGGGGATGTATGGAGATGGAGGGGAGTGTAAAGCTCAGGGGGGGGGATGTATGGAGATGGAGGGGAGTGTAAAGCTTGGGGGGGGGGGGGAGGTGAGGATGTATGGAGATGGAGGGGAGTGTAAAGCTTGGGGGGGGGGGGAGGTGAGGATGTATGGAGATGGAGGGGAGTGTAAAGCTCAGGGGGGGGGGGATGTATGGAGATGGAGGGGAGTGTAAAGCTTGGGGGGGGGGGAGGTGAGGATGTATGGAGATGGAGGGGAGTGTAAAGCTCGGGGGGGGGGGATGTATGGAGATGGAGGGGAGTGTAAAGCTTGGGGAGGGGGTGAGGATGTATGGAGATGGAGGGGAGTGTAAAGTTCGGGGGGGGGATGTATGGAGATGGAGGGGAGTGTAAAGTTCGGGGGGGGGATGTATGGAGATGGAGGGGAGTGTAAAGCTTGGGGGGGGGAGGTGAGGATGTATGGAGATGGAGGGGAGTGTAAAGCTTGGGGGGGGGGATGTATGGAGATGGAGGGGAGTGTAAAGCTTGGGGAGGGGGTGAGGATGTATGGAGATGGAGGGGAGTGTAAAGCTCGGGGGGGGGGGATGTATGGAGATGGAGGGGAGTGTAAAGCTTGGGGAGGGGGTGAGGATGTATGGAGATGGAGGGGTGTGTAAAGCTCGGGGGGGGGGGGGATGTATGGAGATGTCTCAAAGGTGGAATATCAGGGGTCTGTTTAGACTCCTGATATTTCGCCTAAAAAATTGTAAAAAAATATAAAAAAAAAAAAATTAATAAAGCAAATGGTAGAAAAATGTAATTAAAATAAAAAAACTACTGACACCAACTACCAGAACTGGCAGAACTACCACACAAACATTGCACTTGTGACCGGCCCTGGCGTTCCGCCACCAGGCTGGGAGGGAAGGGCCCCGTCCCGGGGGGCCCTTTATGGTTTCTTGCATCGGGGCCCTGAAGGTTCTAGTTACGCCACTGTGACTAAGCCCCTCCCCTTCATGACATTGTTGAAAAGGGGCGGAGCAAGGGTGACCAAAAATGATGCCCCCCCCTGAAAAAAGTTCTGCGGACGCCCATGATTGGGGGTTGAATAATTTGAACACAACTGTATATAAGTAATAAAATGCGTTGCGCCCTTTCCGTGCTGCCGCACCCCCCCCCCCCCCCAGCACTAATTTAACACAACTAGTGGATGATCCCCTCCGAGGCAGCCTCTGCCTACAGTTAGTTGAAAGCTGCTGTGGCCGTGCCCCCGACTCAACTTCCTTCCTCCCCAGCAAAAAAAAAAAACAATTGTCAGGGGACAGTGGGCCGCAGGTTGGACATGCCTGTTCTAAGGTAAGTTTCACATGATGTAGTATGCAATGCGGTGCATACTAGCGCATTATGACTTTGCCTTGCAGGTTTAAAAAAAAAAAAAAGCTAGCTGTTTACTACCGCTTTACCACTTGCCCTCTGGAAGATTTACCCCTCCTTCATGACCAGGCCATTTTTTGAGATACGACACTGCATTACTTTAACTGACAATTGCGTGGTCGTGCAACGCTGTGCCCAAACAAAATTTATGTCCTTTTTTCCCACAAATAGAGCTTTCTTTTGGTGGTATTTGATCACCTGCGTTTTTTTTTTTTTTTTTTTATTCTGCTATAATATAAAACTGTAAAAAAGAAAAATCTAATTTCTTCATCAATTGTGGCCAATATGTATTCTGTTACATATTTTTGGAGGAACACCGGATCAGTGCCTTCCCGGATCAGTAGGGAAGGCACCGGATCAGTGCCTTCCCTACTGACAGAACTGTGATCTGCCTTGTTTACATGGGCAGATCAGTATTCTATCTGTGTACTGATTGATCATCCTGTGCCGCAGGACCCGCTGATCAGTCCTACTGTGTAGAGTTGGAAGAGCGAGCCGGCGTGCCCTCGTGCCCGATACCCCGGATGTTCAGGATCACGTGTGTATATATATATATATACGTGATCCTGCGCAGCGTGCCCACCCTGTAGCAGTAAAACTATAGGGTGGTCGGCAAGTCGTTAAAGAGACCTGGTCATCAGACCATTCATGTCAACAGTTATTCTCCCAATACAGTAAAACCTTGGATTGAGAGTAACTTGGTTTGAGACCGCTTTGAAAGAGAAGTAAAATTTTCCAATAAATTTTGACTTGATAAACAAGCGATGTCTTGATATACAATTAGCGTCATGTCACAACTGAGTAAAAAAGAGAAGATAGGCATCTCTAAGTGTAGTAATATGGTTACATTTATTGAAGGTACAACCTTTATCAACTCTCATGGTTGATGATTAAAGCAGGCACATCTAAGTATGCAGGCATCTGGGGTAAACCTATCCACATAGACCATAATCCACACCGCCATCAACGTCCTCACTTCCACACTGCGATCCATGAGCGCTTCAAGCCTCGCTTTCAGATCACTCTACTGCAGGGTAGTCTTCCTGGTCACAATTGCAGACTGACAGCGGTGAGAGCTGGTGGCGCGGAGGACGGTCTATGTGGACCGCTTTACCTCGGATGCCTGCATTCTTAGATGTGCCTCTTTTAATCATGAACCATGCGAGTTGCTAAATGTTGTACCTTCAATAAATGTAACCATATTGCTGCACTTAGAGGCTCCTCTCTTCTCTTTTACACTCTGTAGTTCCTGCTGGATTTTGCTTCTAATCCCCGTGGAGGCTGCCATTTGTGGATGGACATTTTATGGTTACACAACCTATCACATTGCTATAATCTTTTTATATGGACTATAAATTGAAGGATTTATGAATAAATGGTTGTGGAACGAATCATCTGAGTTTCTTATGGGGAAATTCACTTTGATATAAGAGTGCTTTGGAATGGTGTTTTGGTAAATGGACAAGGAGAGAGAAGAGTAAATGACAGAAAACAATGGAGATTCCTCCATTCAATGTGGATGGGGAAATTTAATTGATTTTTTATCTTTCTACCTATAGGCTGAACAAGAGAAAACCAGGCTGTAAATGGCCAGCCTTTGTTATCAACAGATATACAGCTCTAAGGCTGGATTCAGACATATGCAGCTGCAGTTTGCAGTCCAGAGTTCGCTGCGTTTCTGATAATGGATTCAGGTGTAAATTTTTACCCGCACCGGACCCTTTTCAAAACCGCACTTCGGTCTCCCCGCACATGTGTGAACTGGCTCCATTGAAAGCCGGTCACAATCACATGGTTTGCGAATTGGATGTGGTTAAAAAAATCCAAATTTGCATATGTGTAAACCCCTAAGCACATTCACATACGAGGAAGTGCGCGGATATGTTTCAGCAGGAATTAAAAGTATACCTCCTGTCCTGTTTACTGTTCTCATCCAAAAGTAAAAATAAAATAAAATAATTTTTGGTTGTCACCACTACTGGGAAAGAGGTGAAATCTTCCAATGGGGGCATTAGTTCTAGTGACAACCAGGGATTCCTTAAAAATGTAGGGATGGCCTCTCACTTCCTGTTTTGGCTATGGGACAGGCAGTAAGGAAATTTTCCCAATAGAACAGAGGTGTGTGTTTTTTTTTTTTTTTTTTTTTTTTTTTTTTTTTGCCATAACGGGTTATAACCCTTCCTTGCTCTATCTAAAGTGGAGAAAAAAACACAAGTTTTTTGCCTTTTAGTCCTAGTTAAGACCAGGGATACATTTTTCAGGGTACTGCTTGAAGGATAATTTCACCTCTTGTTACATGTTCCATCCGTATTTAGGGGCTCCATAATCCATTCACAGAGTTGGGGCGCTGTTGAGCACTATAAATAGTTTATTGATGCTTCCCTTCACTTGGGAGGTACAAGCAAGCAGCTTACACTGACAGTCTGGAAGAGCCCTGCATTGCACCCGTGATCTGCTCCTCACGGGTGCAATGCTTTGCAGGCGCCTAGTAAAAAAAAAAATAATAAATGCACCTTCTTTTTTTTTTTTTTTTTCTGCAAAAAGATGTGTATTTTTTATATATATATATATATATATATATATATATATATATATATATATATATATATATATATATATATATATATATATATATATATATATATATATATATATATATATAATTTTTTTATTGCAAAGGTGAACTTTGTCCTTTTTAAGCACAATTAACATTTCTAAATGTTCCCTATAATATACCAGTTCTTCCCTGTCAGGTTTCAGAATCTTTTTACGTTTATCAATTCAATATCCACATACTACCCTAGTGGCTTAAAAGTGGGCAGAGCCCTTATAACATGCAATAATCTATAAACACCTTAAATCCATTGAATACACAGCCCTCTAAGCAATAATTCACCAGACAAATATCTTTTCTTTATAACCGGCTCATGCAATATACAAATGTCAACATCTGGTTTGTTGGATAAGCCGTCGTGTTGACTTTATGGGAGAGCTCCTTCACATACGCTTGGCTTCAGTGTAGATTGGGGAATATATGTTGGTTTGGTGTAGAATTGCTTCCATTTACCATTTTTAATAACATTCTATTTTAAATATTTTTCTATACATGACATATTGCAGCCAGAGAAATTAAAGTATAACTAAAGGCAAACTTTTTTTTTTTTTTTTTTTATTTATTGCTGTCTATGCCCCGTTAACCACTTAAGCCCCGGAGGATTTTCCTGCTAAAAGACCAGGGGGTATTTTGCGATTCGGCACTGCGTGAATTTAACGGAAAATTGCGCGGTCGTGCGACGCTGTACCTAAACGAATTTGACGTCCTTTTTTTCCCACAAACAGAGCTTTCTTTTGGTGGTATTTGATCACCTGTGCGATTTTTTGATCACGCGCTATAAACAAAAAAAGAGCGACAATTTTGCAAAAATAGCAATATTTTTCACATTTTTTATATGAAATTCCCCAAAAAAATGTAAAAATCAAAATTTTTTAACATTTTCGGCCAATTTGTTTTATCCTACCTATGTTTGGTAAAAAAAATCGCAAAAAGCGTATTTTTATTGGTTTGCGCAAAAGTTATCGCGTTTACTAACAAAGGGAAAGATTTTTGTCATTTTTGTTGTGTTTTTTTTTTTTTTTAACGCGTAATGGCGGCGATCTGCGATTTTTTTTTTTTTTGCGGTACTGCGACATTGCGGCGGACAGATCGGACCCTTGACTGACATTTTTGACACTTTTGGGGTTACCAGTGACATTTCTACAGTAATCAGTGCTATACATATGCACTGTTAGGCTCCTTTCACACGGCCGCTCCGCTGCTTTCCGTGTGTCCGCAAATCATCCTATTTTTTTGCGGATGATTTGCGGACATCAATGTAAGTGAATGGCACTGCGGATGTCAGCGGAATACGATCCGCTGACATCCGATTTTCCTCCTTTCAGTTCTGTTCCGTTTTTTGGAACGGAACAGAACCCCATTTTTCCATCCGTGTAAAAAACGGAAAGGAAGGAAAATCGGATGTCAGCGGTGTCATCCGCTGACATCCGCAGTGCCATATACTTACATTATGTCCGCATATCATCCGCAAACGGATGGGATGATATGCGGGCACACGGAGCGGATGACACAAATGTCATCCGCTCCGTGGAAAAAAAAAAAAAAAAGTCCCGCAGCGGACTACAGCAGCGGAGCGGCCATCTGAAAGGACCCTTACTGTAAAAATACACTGGTAGTGAAGGGGTAAACTTTATTTGGGAGGGAGGGGCTGTGCTTTCTACTGTGATTGGCTGTGGCTTGAGCTGTAAGGACACTGATCAATGGATCTACATAGTAGATCCGTGTGATCAGTGTCTTTACACCGAGGAGAATGACAGGTGGCTTGTTTACACAAGCTGCCTGACATTCTCCCTCTCCCCCGACGATCGCCGAGTGACCGGCGGACATCGGGTCAGCTGGTCACACGCGCGGGGGGTCCGTGACCGCGCGGGAGCTGGAGCGCGCCTCCGCGGGCGCGCGCTCGCTCCCCAGACCCTCCCAGGCTAGTGACGTTAATTAACGTCACTCTGCCTGGCAGGGGCTGACCGCCGCAGTAAATCTACTTGCGGCGGTCGGCAAGCGGTTAAGGAAATTCACCCTCTCTATTTGTCCTGTTTTTCATTATCATTGAAAGTTAAAAGTAAATCCAACAATTTGGGTTGTCCTCAGAAAAGTAATACAGGGGAAAACTTCCAATAGGTACATTAGTTCTGGGGGGGGGCAAAGAATTCCCATTTATTATGCAGAGATTTCCTCTCACTTCCTGTTTGGCTATGGGACAGGAAGTTAAGGGAAGTGTCTGCAATGGAACACAGATGGCAAAAAAAACCTGACTGGGGTTATAACCCTCCCCTACTCTATCCAAAATGGAAAAAAAAAAAAAAGTTTTGCCTGTAGCTCTACTTTATTTACCCCCTCTGCATGACTGTATTAAACTACAGATAACCTTTACAGGGAAAATCTACAAATCTGTATTACAGTTGGGGAAATATGGAACAGCATGTAAAATAAGCACAATAAAAGTACTCTAGAGGCCGCCTTAGATCCATGTGTGTGCATAGATGTGTGTGTGTGTTTTTTTTTTTGTTTTTTTTTTTTTTTTTTTAGCTTTAGCAGAAATGTGGAAAATAAATTTTAAAAAAAACTGCTTGTCCAAGGGACTAAATCGGGGTCCTGATGTAAAAAAAATAAATAAATAAAGGATTTAAATCTGAGGTGCTTTTAGGATTGTCTGGGGCGTTTTTATAAACGAAAGGGGCTTTATAGCGACTTAAGCCCCGAACACATGTTAAGAATATCGCACAAAAGTTATTTCTAATTTAATTGCATGTGAGTCCTAATATCACACAGGCCAGTGATACTATAAATATGAAAATTCTCATACGATTAAATAAAACGTTCCGTGTGCGTAGCTACATTGCACTGTGGAGTCGGAAATGATGTCATAACTTGACCCTGTGCTTGCCACGCCTTTTTGGGTTCGGAGTCTTGAGGAAATTAGTTGTCTGCATATACATCGGTTCTTTCGTGTTTGGTAATTTTTGTTTTATATTACTTTTTTTTTTTTTTTTTTTTTCCAAAATGCACTTCTACAAACCCTTCCAGTGGGCATGCTGGGCGTTTTGGCCATCCAAAATGTCATGAAAAAGAAGAAATGGAGCACAGCAATTGAAGCAATAGCTGCGGAATCGAGAGAACTGCTCACACACGTCACTTCGGCGTTGTGCGACTTTAACTGACAATTGCGCGGTCATGCGACACCATACCCAAACAAAATTTACATTTTTTTTTCCCCACAAACAGAGCTTTCTTTTGGTGGTATTTGATCACCTGTGCGATTTTTACTTTTTGCGCTATAAACAAAAAAAGAGCGTTTATTTTGAAAAATAACAATATTTTTAACATTTTTTTATATGAAATTCCCCCCCAAAAAAGATGTAAAAAACAATTTTTTTTTTAAATTTTTGGCCAATTTGTTTTCTGCTACCCATGTTTGGTAAAAAAAATTCACAATAAGCGTATTTTGATTGGTTTGCGCAAAAGTTATTGCGTTTACTAACTAAGGGAAAGATTTATGTCATTTTGTGTGCTTTTTTTTTTTTTTTTGTCGGGACTGCGACATTGCGGCGGACAGATCGGACCCTTGACTGATATTTTTGACACTTTTGGGGGTACCAGTGACATTACTGCAGTAATCAGTGCTATATATATGCACTGTTACTAAAAATGACACTGGCAGGGAAGGGGTTAATTTTATTGGAGAGGGAGGGGTTAATGTATGCCTGGTGCTTACTAACGTGTGGGGGGGAGGTGACTGTGTGACACAGGGACAGATCCAGGGTTCAGCTATGCTGAACCCTGAAATCTGACCCTGCCTGTCACTTAGGAGATCCGCCCGCTCTGTTTACACAGGCCGGCGGATCTCCAAACTAGATTCCCCGGCGATCGGGGAAGAGCGGCGGCAATCGCCGCCGCTCCTCCCCTGGCCCGACTCCCGCTGTAAATGAAAACAGAGGGAGCGAGCCTCCGGCGAGATAGGGGAAAGTCTGGTGACGTAGACCTACGTCGCCAGACGATAACGAGCCACTGTGCTGCAGTAGCAGCACAGTGACCAGTGGTAAAGCGGTTAGACCGTTTGTCCGTTTTTCATCCATCCGTTGATGGATGAAAAACGGATGATCATCCGGTTTCATCCGCTTCCGTCAATATCCGTTTTTTTAATGGGTAAAAGCCCTAATTTTCTTCCGTTTTCTTCGTTAAAAAAACGGATCAGACAAAAAACTGATGTAAACTGACAAATGGTTGAAAAACTGGATGAAAAACTGATGAATACTTCATCCATTTTGATGTAACTGAACTGGTGAAATGAACGGTCCGTATATGTGAAAGGGGCCTTAACTTAAAAAATGCTTTTAATACTGGGCTGTTTATCTCCTACTCACCTCCCTGCCCATCTCCAGTAGCGCACCCGGGGACCAGCAGTGAGGGGAGAGACCTTGCAGTGTCATGAGCATTGATTGGGTGCTCCTCAGAAAAGGGGAGTGTTGGGCTCTCAACACTCAGCAGATGCACAGGCCCCAACAAGGAAATAATGTAGAGATTGAGGGTATGATCGATAGAGAATTCAGGCCAACATTCCAGGTACATAGAAAAAACAAAAAAGGGGAAACTCCCTAGTGGGACTTAACGGCTGTTAAAGTAATTGTAAAGGTTAGATTTTTTTTTATAAAAATAACTAACAAACCTGTTCTACTTTCCTGCTCTCTACAAGGATTTTGCACAGAGCAGCCCCGATCCTCCTCTTCTGGGGTGCCCCGCTGGCCCTCCTGGCTCCTCCTCTTCATCAGGTGCCCCCACGGAGAGCCCCTTTCCTTGGGGTTACCAGTGCAGGCGCTTCCGAGTCATGCTGCTGAGTCCATTGACACAGAAAGCTGGACTGTAGCGGGAGCCAATGGCTGCTACTGGCTGCTACTGCTATCAGTTTATCTAATGAGGATAGAGATAGCGGCTGGAGCCGCTGGGCTTGTGCACATGCTGGAACATGTAGGCTCAGCTAAGAGGGGGGGGGGGGGGGGGCTCTAGGGGCAGCAGCACCAAAGAAGGTTTTTCACCTTAATGCACAGAATGCATTAAGGTGAAAAACCTTGAGACCATATAATCCCTTTAAAGTCCCACCAGGGGGTTTCCCTTTTTTGTTTTTTCAATGAGGGAAAAGTAAATTCCTTCAGGTGACCCTTGCACACAGAAGCACTTAGGTGCTCAGTAGAAGCTTATGCTGAGCAGCAATATTAAGCACCAGTGTCTGCTCCCTAATAGGATAAGTTCACCTTTTAACCTCTTCACACCCATGCTATAGCCGAAAGACTGCTACAGCGTGGGCCTTAATTGCTGGGAGAGTGCCCATATAAGTGCTCGCATGCCCCCTGCGGGGTGCGACCAGCACGATCTTATCAGCGAGTCCATGAGACTCATCTGATAACAGATCAGTGTAAGGGGCCGATCTGGGCCCCTTTACCACGTGATCAGCTATCAGCCAATGACCGCTGATCATGTGATGTAAACAGAAGCCGGTAAATCAGCTTTTCTTTCCCCTCACGTCAGGTGACAAAAAGCTGATTACCGGTTTGTATAAACGGGACATTTGTCCTGCACACGGAGAGTCACTGTCACCTCATCAGTGCCAACCAGTGCCCATAAGCACTGCTAAGCAGTGCCACCTATCAGTGCCCGCCAATGCTGCCAATCAGTGCCTCATCTGTGGTATTTATCAGTAGTGCCTCCTATTAATGCCCATCAGTGCAGTCTCATCAGCGCACATCAATGAAGGAGAAATTTTATAACAAACTATAAAAACTTTTTAATTTTCGGTGTTTTTTTGTATAGCAAAAAATGAAATTATGAAAATGAAAAAATGAAAACCCTAGTAATGATTAAATACCACCAAAAAGAAAGTTCTATGTGTGTGAAAAAAAAAATGATAAAAATGTCATATGGGTACAAGTGAAGCATGACCACGCAATTGTCACTAAAAGCTGAAAATCGGCCTGGGCAGGTAGGGGGCTTAAGTGTACAGTAAGTGGTTAAAAATAAATGCACTTTTTTTTTGGCGCCTGGAAGTTAAGGGCTCCTGCAGACTGTCAGTGTAATCTGTGTACCTATACATCTCTGCCAGGAAGAAATAATGAACTACCAGCACACTTAACAGCGCCGTGTTAGTTCATTAAGACCTACAAGCTGACAGCCGCAGAGGATGTCGGTACTTGTAGTTGTCATTCACAGAACTCTGTAAATGAATGGTGCGGCTGTGTCGGCAGAGCCCTGCACAACCATGCGCTTTTCAAAAATTGATAGCTGGTATGGGCAACCTCTCCCTGTACTGCCGTGACACTGAGGACTTCGATCACAGAGCCACTACAGGAACATAAAAATCAAAAAACGTGCTGCGCCAGAAGTGCACAAAAATAATTAGTGATTACATGAATCAACAAGTGTTATCAACAAAATATGGTGTCCATCATATGTGCTCTGATGAAACATAAATGTTCATATAAAGTGCTCCAAAGTAATGATTAGTATATCCAGGTGATGACAGGACAGCCTCAATCCCTTGTGAATCAACCAGGAGGTGAAGGCTGGAGAGGTTACCTGTGATAGTCTGTTTATCCCCTGATATGCTCATGCTGGCCCGTTTGGGTCTGGTATCAAGGTGAGAGGCCAATCTTACTGGTGGAGGGAGTTCACACACTGGTGGTTCCTGGTTGATTCACAAGGGATTGAGGCTGTCCTGTCATCACCTGGATATACTAATCACAGATTTTACCCCCTTCCTTACCAGGGCCTATTTTGCGATTCGGCACTGCGTGACTTTAATGGACAATTGTGCGGTCGTGCGACGCTGTACCTAAACTAATTTGACGTCCTTTTTTTCCCACAAACAGAGCTTTCTTTTGGTGGTATTTGATCACCTTTTGTGATTTTTTTTTTTTTTTTTTTTTTTTTTATCATGCGCTATAAACAAAAAAAGAGCGTAAATTTTGCAAAAATAACAATATTTTTCAAATTTTTTTTATATGAAATCCCCCCCCCCCCCCCCAAAAAAAAAATGTAAAAATCAAAATTTTTTTAACATTTTCAGCCTATTTGTTTTATGCTACATATGTTTGGTAAAAAAAAAATCGCAAAAAGCGTATTTTGATTTGTTTGCACAAAAGTTTGTGCGTTTACTAACAAAGGGAAAGATTTTTGTAATTTTTGTTGTTTTTTTTTTTTTTAACGCGTAATGGCGGCGATCTGCAATTTTTTTTTTTTTTTTTTTTTTTGCGGTACTGCGACATTGCGGCGGACAAATCGGACCCTTGACTGACATTTTTGACACTTTTGGGGTTACCAGTGACATTACTACAGTAATCAGTGCTATAAATATGCACTGTTACTGTAAAATTACACTGGCAGTGAAGGGGTTAACTTTTTTGAGAGGGAGGGGCTATGTGTGTCCCTAGGGGCGTGATTCTAACTGTGATTGGCTGTGGCTTGAGGTGTAGGAACAGTGATCAACGGTCCTACATAGTAGAACCGTATGATCACTATTTCTACACAGGGGAGAATGACAGGCGGCTTGTTTACACCAGCCGCCTGCCCTTTCTCCCTCTCCACCGACGATCGCGAGTGACTGGCGGACGATCGGGTCCGCCGGTCACACGTGCGGGGGGTCTGTGACCACGCGGGAGCGCGCCTCCGGCGGCGCTCGCTCCTGAAAGCCCCCACAGGCTAGCGACGTAGTACTACGTTGCTTTGCCTGTGAGGGGCTGACTGCCGCAGTAAATAGTCGTGCGGCGGTCGGCAAGCGGTTAAGCACCCTCCGCCCCCCCCCCCTTTCTGCACTTGCCTGCTGCTGACATGCCTGCCTGCAGTGTCTAATTAAGGCCTGAATAATATTAATAATAACGTGACCACTTATAAAAGACACAGCCCCCCTCACCCTTTTTAACATTTCTGTTTTAAACTGAATGGGTTGTTTTACGAAGTAAGGATTCAGATATACTTTAAGAATTATCACTCCTCATAGAATAAGACTGGAATTTTTTTTTTTTTTTTTTTGTAATACATTTGTGTTTTTTATTAATTATAGGCTGGCAGCCGCGTTATTTTGTATTGGACAGGGGCATCTTGTCATATTATGACTCTCAGGATGATGTTGGAAAGGGAAGTAAAGGAAGCGTTAAAATGGCTGTGTGTGAAATCCGAGGTATGTTTTTCATTATTTTTGATTTGTATATCATTGTGGTATTAGCATCTTCTGTTTAGTACAGTAGTTTCAATGATAGTATAATGACTGAGGAAGAAACCTGACTGGTCCTGAAAGCTTGCATCTTTTTATAGCTTTTAATTCGAGGAGAATGGACATCAATTAAGCTCCAAATTTTCCATATTTAATTGATCAAACCCGATACAAGGCTCTACACTTAGAAACTAGTAGTAATGTTCAGTCATACAGGGACAATAAAACAATAACACTTTGACATGCTTTACAGTATATGAAATGAGGGTGGGGAACCTTGAACAGGAAAAAAATACTTTTACCAGTGTAAGAGATTTGTCAGCATTGGATAAAATAGTGTAGCAATGGGGGAAGTTTGATATCCTAGAGGTAGAAGAATGGTGTCAGGATCAGGCAAATATTCCTAAAATTCATTTTAGGAAAATTCTGAAACCTTCTAGGATTTGTGAATGCCTTCAAGCACCCAGAAAGCAGTAGGAGTCTCCGAGGAAATTATTGCAAAGATTTGTGCAAACTTTAATGCATATCCTTAGCTGTCCTGTTTTAGAGATATGAATATGTTCCCTGCTTTAACAGAAAAGCTAAAACTTTTGTATCCCTTTTACAGAAATGTACAGTATCTATCAAGATTAAACTCCCATTGTAGAGTATGCCTTTAATTTATCATCAAAGCTATGTGCAGACTTCTAGAAAAAGCTGTGAGCTAATTTTGTTTGAAGGGCATAGGAATTCTATTTTTGGTCATTTTAGCAAATCCATAGCAACTGCAGATTAAATTGCAAAGGAAATTTAATAGCGGTGAATCATAAAATGCGTTGCATGGCAGCTCTTCATGTCCCGTCAGTTTTGGCAAAGGTAGAGTCTTGCTTTAAAAAATGGAAAGGTGCATGTGGGATGGGCGTTAAATGACGATCTCCTGATATGTACAGTATCATCAAAAGTATACAGTTGACTCATATTATTTGTAATAAAATCCTTCCTTTTATATATCTTTAAAACAGGACAAAACATTCACTGAGCAAAAACAAATCCATTTTAAAATCAGATAGAGGTTGTAGTCAGATATTGCGTGGAGCATGCCTACATGTTTCGGGGTACAGACCACTTCTTCGGGGCTTCAAACTCTGTCTGACAGGTACATTCAGGCTAGAGGGAGACCATGAATAGGAACCAACCCATGAACACAGGGTAGGACAGACGGTCATACCGGCTATCATGTAAACTTCTTTTCAAAGGATGCCAGAATTGTCACTCTCAATCCTTCTGATGGCCTGCTAGGAAACGGGAAAGGAATTCCAGATCCAAGCATAGAGTGTACAACTCATGGGACAGCACCAACAATAGGAAAGACGCCAAACGATAGCAACAAAATTAGGGTCAGGTCCTCCCCAGCCATAGGTCAATGGGTATCCAGAGAATTAAGACAAATGCTGCCATGGATACTTTCCTCCTTCCTAGGAAAAAATCCCAAACTTGTCATTCAAATGTCAAAGCCTGTCTTACCCATTAAAGTTCTTTGATAGTTGGACGACAGGGGTGAGGATTGGCACCTGGAAGGGTGAAGCCTAAAACTGACTCCGACAGTGTGGAAAGCTCCATGTACTCTAGGCTTAGTATCCAATATGGTTCCACAGGGATTGCTATAAAACTGACACCACAAGGTCCTTTCACCTCATCACTATTGTTCCCTTGGGAAAGTTTTAGGCCAGGTCAAGGGTAATTATAAGCGGCCCATAAGGATGAGATGTTGTGCATTTTGACCAGACAAGTTTATGCTTGTGCAGATAGCCAACAGCTCTGGATATGTTTCTACCCTAAGCAAGAGATCTAATGAAGTTCTCAATAGGTGCTGGCATATAGGTTTGAAACCACTTTTTTGACGGAGCAAACCAGAAGGAGAGTTTCATGAGATTTGCTTAATTTAAAATTGTATATCTGGTCCTTTAATGTGTACACGCTTGTCCTGGTACCCAAATGAAGCTGCTCTTTCCATCCCTTGCAGTGCACCAGGCTGACAGCTGTCGAATGGATCTCTTCATACCGAGAGAGCAATGCTTCTACTTGCGTGCGGAGAATGCAGCTGAAAGGCAGAGGTGGCTGGTGGCCCTGGGCTCTTCCAAAGCTTGCCTTGGAGATATCACCACCCATCAAGCAAAAGGCATGTAAGGACCGCTGTTCAGCATAGAATGAAAAATGATTATTTGTACTCTAATTCAAGATACAATAAAGACTTTTATAAGTCTATTAAAATGCCCCCCCCCCCCCAACCCACTGATACCTTTCTGGAGATACCCCACTGCTCCTTCCTCTGCCCCAGGCCTCATCAAAATAACTTGGTGTTGGCTGACATCACCGCCTCTTTCATATGCCATTGGTGTCCAGACCTGATTACTGTTACATAGTAAGGAGGGTATATGCTCTCTCATCCCCAGAAGCAGCAAGCTGAGGCAGGAGTGGTGTGTAAGCACTGCGGAGGTAAGTTTCAGTGGGTCAAGTAGGTAATTTCAAAAAACGCTGTCAGTATGTTCTGATTGGTCATAGTTGCAGTGGTTGATTTGCTAAAACTGGAGAGTGCAAAATCTGCAGCGCTGCATAAAAACCAATCATCTTCCTGCTTTTTTTTTTTTTTTTTCTTTTGTCAAAGCTTAATTGAGCAAGCTGAAGGTAGTCAATCAGCTTCTAACCTGTACAACTGCACCAAATTTTGCACTCTCCAGTTTGTCTCTTTATGGTCATGTGGTCCATCTCCGTACCACAAAGGTCCATCCAGACTCTGATTCTGTATTTACCTGTTAAGGTGACAAAAACTGTTGTGTCTTTTAATACATGTAACTATATTTTATTATGTTTAAACAGTAAATTGTGAAGCAAACAATGCATTTAAAAGTAGTCAAATAGCCTGTGATGTCGTACAGGCAATTCAATTTGTATCTGGCACACGTAAAGGGGAGGTCCCACTTCATGCCCTTAAGCAAAACTGGAGGGATTTCCTTTCATTCCTTTCACTTCCTAAGTGAGGGAATCCTTAAAGCGATTTTTTTTTTTTTTTTGAGTAACAAACAGATCCTGTTCCCTTAAAGCATGTTATACAGCACAGTGCTTGTGCTGTGTAATTTGGCCCACCATATCCCCTAAAAAAAATCTGGCTGATCCTGCCAGTTTCTGCCCTGACACCGTGGTCTGTTTATGTGCCTCCGTCATCCACAGCCCTGCACTGCCCTCTCTCTTCTTTTGTGTGAGGGATGTACGGAGACGAAGCATCTCCCCAGTCAGGGCCTAAAGTCGGGCATACTGCAGGGGATCCTGGGTCCTAACATATAAAGCTTCCTGGGTGCTTACCATGTCTTCAGCCCTAGTTAGATCAGCTTTCCTTTCTCTACGGATTTTGGCAATAATGGTCTGAGATTGTCCCCGGGTATATGCCTTAAAAGCGTCCCAAACAGTCATCACTAAAGCTGAGTCGGGATTGACAGGCTCGACCTGGGCAAGAAGGGGGATCGCCACAAAAAAAAATCGTGATGAGAGTTGGTAGACTTATGCCCTTTCAGGAGTTCAGGCGACTGTATTTGGTCCCTAAATCCTTTGAATTTAGATACTGGCAATTGAGACATGCCACCGGGGCTCTGTTCCCGGAGCTTATTCTTGAATCCGACTCCCTGGCATGTCTTCTTACCTAAAGTGTGATGGAAAAACCTTTTTATCTTCCCTCTATTTATATCTGACACTGGCCCATGACACTAAACCGACTCGCTCAGTTGACAAGTGGAAGGCAGATATTCCTGCTCTCAGTGAGTGGGAGGATTGCGTCTCTTCCTTTGTTCCTTCTATGATAGCAGCAAAGGACCGATTTTCATACAACACAAGTTTCTCCATAGGGCATACTTCACTCTGCAGCGGCTGTCCCACATATACCCTCAGCTGGATCCCAAATGTACCAGATGCAATCAGGAGAGTGGAACCTTTTAGCATTTGGCCTGGTCTTGCCCTAAACTTCCTCCATACTGGAAAGCAGGAGTTGCCACCATGAGCAACCAATGTGATACTAAGGTGCCTCTAGACCCTCTTGTCCTTCTGCTGAGCCATTTGGAGGATGTGGGGGGGAGACAGATACACCAAGCTCTCTCACTTTCACCCTGTTTTATGCCAGAAGAGAAATCCTTTTGAGATGGAAATCTGGAGATCCCCCCTACTCACACTTCCTGGCAGAAAACAGTCAACTCAGCCCTACCTCTGTATAGAATCACATATGAGAGCAGATAGTGCCCAAGAAAATTTGGTAGCTGGGTAGACGCACATGGTTAAAATGTCTGAATGGATGCCCTCATTGTCCTGGATATGCAACAAGGCCACCCTGTATTCTCTCTCTCTCTCTCTCCCCCCCCCCCTTCTTTCGCCCATGCATTCCTCTCACCCCCCCCCCCCCCCGGAGCCCTTCTTCTCCATGCCCCACCCCCACTTTACCTTCCATCCTCAGACTTCAACTGGTTAATTTTAGTGGATATAGGATAATAAAGTTTAATGATATAATACACTTCTCCTTTAAGTTTCAAATGGTTGGGAATCATATTATGTATGGTGTGTAACTAGGGGTTAGCCCCCTATTCAAGAACTTTTCTTTTTCTTTTGTCAATGATTACATTGTCGTGCAATGTGTTGGATGCCTTTATGCATTTGTTTTGTAATGCTGATTTGTTCAATAAAATTCTGTTAAACGATATGCAATCCACAAAACCAATATAAAACAAATAGTATTTGGGGTCTGCACTAACTAACCACAGTGTGGTTAAAATATTGAAATCTCTCAGAAATATCTTTTAGTTGCATTTGCAGAAAGCATGCATTTTGTGTGATTTGCGAGAGTGGAATTGTCCTGCATAACCACGTCACCCGCTAAGTCTAGATTCTCATCTATGCGGCCCTCCGAGCCGCGTTTTACATGGGCATAGCAGCCCATTAATTTGAATGGGCTCCTATGCCTCCAGAAACACAGAAAAAAGATCCCTGCACCATTTCTGGAATTGCAGCCCACACGGAAATTGCAAGTTCCCAGTGCGGGTGTGATTTCCAGTGCGTGTGATGTGCCATAAGGATTAATGGCACCAGAAAATAACACATGTTTCATCAAATAGGTCCTACTAACCTTGTGAGGTGGTTTGTGTGTGCTGTACATTTAATAGAGTACACCGATTTTTGATGAAGAATACCCTTTCTAATGAAGCCCTGGTTTATTCCAATGCATTAATAGATCACTGACCGGTTTCACTTGTTTCCTGAAAAATTTTTTGCTGTTATCTGATTGTTTGCAAGGCACCATACAGATCAATTCGAAATCCGTTCTTGCCTATGTATTGAAGCCAGACAACTGGTAAAATATCAGAGTAGTTGCCATTTTTTTTCCTAAACATGATTACAGTTGTACGATATTAATCAATGTTTCAAGAAGACCTGTATCTTGTATGTAACATCCATACAAACACCTTTTTTTTTTTTTTTTTTTCTGTACAAGAATATATACGCTTGGCTGACTTAACAGAGCAGCTTTTATTAAGCTGAGTGCAATAGTAAAGTGTATGCTGTATTTTATGTAGAATCTCTACATGGATTGTTAAGCAACTTTTATCACTCTATGCTACAGTGCTGTATTTTTATGCACCTGCTAATGAAAATGTACCTTCTCTAGAAATGATTTCAGACAGCGAATCCTTGGGACGGAAACTGTCAGAGCTTCGGCTGTTCTGTGATTTGCTTATGGAACAAGTGATGGAAGTAAAAGGAGCAGTGGATGCAGATGATCCAGGAGAACCTCCCAACAAGGAGGTAAAGTAATTGTAACATTGCACCCAAGACATGTCCAAGGACATCATGGCTAGATCCCTCATGCACAAAAGTTATTTGAGTGGCTCAGTACATTTGTATTTTGAATCAGTCAAGACTACATGTTTCACCACCATGCTTTATCAGGTTACACAAAATCCCTGGGGCTGAAATCTTAAAGTGGACCTGAATTTTAAAAAACATTTTCTTTTCTAGAAAACATTTAGAAATATTTATTGTGCCTAATCTAAACCCTGAATAATGTAACCTTGGCCTGTAACTCCTCTTGAAAGATAGCAGAACTCTTCTATTGTCTACTTCCTAATAGCTCTATAACGTATCTGCAGTGTGAGATCATCTAAGGCACTGTTGCTTATTTTTATTGAGATTTGGTGATGTCATTTCTGTGCTGTTCACTGTTCACCTTGCTGGAGAGAACTCTCTCAAAGGACATGCAGACAAGAATCTCCCTGCTTCTGCTTCATTTATTTTGTGGATCTGTGCTCTCTGAACCTCTGCTTCTTGAGCATTGCTGCACCATTCCACAGACCACCAGCCACTATGGAGGGCAGCCATGACGCGAGGAAGCAAAACCCTGCTTCCCTGCTGAGATGACAACCTCAATGCAAAGACAAATTGTAAAACAAGGCAATGGAATTCTTACAATAGACAGATTATAGCTGTGGAGTTCTGTGCCAGATATATTTTCAGAGACTAATTCAAAGGTTTGTATGTGAAGCAGTGTGTTAACCATAGACCCTGGCAGGTAGATGTTAGCAAATAGTCCAACCGATCTTATTTCTCTTTCGTTAATCAATGGACCCAGCGCTCCATAAATCATAACTACTAGGTTATATTGCCTCCTCCAGGAGTAGGACTAGGCAGAACAAATAACACCTGGCTATGCCCATGGGCTGTCCTCAGCTGGTATATAACCCCCCTCTCTGCTCTAGGTAATCCATTTTAACCTGTATAGTCAGGACCAAGGGTCCATGCTGGGATATGTGGTCCAAGCTATTTCTTTCTCCTTCCTTGCATCTTCTTCTTCTTTCTTTTTTTTTTTCCCTTGGGAGATCTACAATCAACGGCTGGGCAGCGGGCTGGATATTCTAGATGCAGTGATTTCCCCCCCCCCCCCCGCCTGTTCAGCGAGCGTGTGCAGACTGCAGCTCCGCGCTAGGTCTGCCACGACATAGCCTCACAGACAGAGGCTGGCCCACGAGTTAAACGTTTTGCAGAGTCCTATACGACCGGCGCTGGTCCGAGTCGCAGCGTTCCATTGGCCGACAGCTCCCCCACTTTGGTAGAAGGGGAATGGGGGAGGTCTCCCCGCCATTCCCTTTTTGTAAGGTCTTGGGGTGGTGTGGGCCCTACCCTGACGGTATGTGGGGGGTTCCAGCGCAGAGGGCGTAGCGGAGACCCCTAGGTGCATGCCCTGCTGTGTGTGTGTATGGCGCAGTTTGGGGGTCCCCAGTGCAGAGAGTGCAGAGCGCACCGCGGAGTTCCCCTAAATGTCCCTGATGGTGTACAGTACCTTTTAGGTGGGGGGGGCGCACAGTGGTTTGAAAGGCACAGAGTGTTCCTGGCAGCAGGCTTTTGACCTACACAGCAGCCGACGGTAATGTTTGGGAAGTCCAATAACGTGGCAGACATTTTTCCATTAGTTTGGCTGGTCTCCGGCAAGCGGCCATGTTTGTGTAGCCCGGTGACGCCATGGCGGCTATTTTTTCCTTAATCGGCAAGACGCTGGAGACGGCCAGAACCTCATGGAGAGGCCGGAGCTCCTCTTCTTCATCCTCAGCCTCCTCTTCCTGTCATATGAATATGGGTCCGAATTTTCAGTGTTCCTCCGGTCGGTAGGTGGGGTCCCTGTTATCTCTGCCGTGCTGATAGGTACCCTAAAGTTTTGGGGGGGGGGGGGGATCCTTTAGTGGTTCCAAAAGATTGTTTGTTTCATACTGCAAGGCTTCCTTTCTCTATGAAGCCTCAGGGTCACGTCTTCCCCACTGACCCCCCTCATGGAGGTGGCAGGTCCCTCTGAACCCCAGCTTCCCATGGTTGTGCTGACAGCGGTCCTGCAGTCCTTAGTATCCCGGGGTGGAAGTGGCATGTGGACAGAGGCCCCGGGGGAAGCGTCATCCATCCCCTGCTCAGACTCTCATCTGATTCTGAGCTTGATGCCGCAGTCGGCGTGGCCCATCCAGGGGGCTTAATATCACACTCCCAGATCCGTCCGATAGCATTGTGGCAGCAGCAAATGAAAGCGCTAGTAGACGCACTTATTACTGCCGTGCAAAAGACTTTAAATATGGAGGATGCGGCTCATATAGCCACGGACGTGGCTGTGTCTTTTGGTACGCCTAAGTCACCTCGCACTACAAAGGTGTTTCCTTATGTGCCTTATTTTGATTGGTTGTTCCCATTCCTTATAGGTAAACCTAAGTTACCCTTGTGGTCCCCAAACATTTTGCAGTACGTTGCCCTTTTGAGGAGTCCCTTTTTAAAAAAAAAAAATTAGACTAGTACACCACTGGTGGAGCCTCCTGTTTCCAGGTTGATAAAACAAACGTGATCCCAGTAGAGGAATCCCCATCCTTTAAAGACCTGGCTAACAGGAAAACAGAGGCTGTGGCAGGCAGCATGTTTACTATGGCTGGTTCAACCAGTCTTCGCCTCAGCCCTGGTGTCTCAGACCCTAACTGAATGACCAATTGTTTGCGCCAGGGTTTGGGGGGGCGAGCAGGTCCCTGCTGCTTATGTTGATTTAGCGGACCAGTTGGTCCATGGACTGCAGTTTTATTTTGGTTACAGCTCCTGTACTGTTCAAGCTTTCTGTTTCATCAGTGGTGATTAGTTGCGTGCTGTGGCTTAAGAATTGATCTGCAGACCAAACCTCTAAGAAAATTCTCATTGATCTGCCCTTACAAGGTGATCTCCTCTTTGGGGCTACCCTGGATGACCCCATTAAGGGTCTCACGGGGGGGGGGGAACCTTCCTTCCACATTCTAGGAAAGGGAAGGAGCCTTGTCTTATACGGGGGCCCTTCTTCTTAACCCATAGAAAATTTTTGTGCTTCCGGGACTGAGAATAAGGGAAATGGATCCTTCAAATCTTCCCCAGGAGGTTTAAAGCAACCCTGGTCTGGTAAGCCTAGGGCTAGCTTCTCTGGACCCACAGACAAAACCCTTTTAGCATGAAGGTCTGCCCTCACCCATTACTGGGGTGGGAGACATCTTTGCTGGTTTCTTGCCCTGTGGACCTCTTTCATGAGCGTCAAGGAGGTCTGCAAAATGTTTCTTTTGGGGGTACCTAGAAAAGAGGGATAAAGTTTGTCCTCTTCAGGTTTTTTTAGGTTCTGAGTCTCCTTGTGCAGATTTAATTCCTGAAAAGGTTCAGGTGACATCCGAACTACCCAAGGTGTCCCTCCCCCCCATCCCTGTCCAGGGAATAAAAAGAAAAGGGGTTAATTAACCCCTTTTATTTATGGGGTAGTGACAGGTACAGATAGAATAGCCTAATTTTTATAAGAGGAGGAGTGTTACTAGGGAGTTTAGGCTGGTCAGCTCATCCTTGAGATGATTGGCTATTGTTCCTGTTACTAGCTGCCCCCAGTATCCAGGTAGATTGGGGTCCTTACCTGCTACATCCTGTTTTTCCCGCCTGTTTTTTCCTCATCTAGGATTGGTCCAGAGCCCTCCAGCACCTTCATTTAAGGGGTCTCTCACGGACGGGACTCCAGATCGCCTCAGGAAGCCGAAGCCGAGCGGTTCCCCTCCCCTCCCCCCCCCCCCCCATTATTTGTCGCGGTCAGTTTATTATTTTAGGGTCACCTTTGCATGCTGCAAAGGGGGACGTTTATTATTTGTGATTGTATGTTTCAAGTTTGGTTGGATAATTATTCTGAAGTGTTAATTTTTTGCTGATGGCAACCTGGTTCGTGGTGACTGGGTTGTTTCTTCTAATGTTGTATCAATATTTAAAAGTTATTGGTTATTTTAATTAAATAATAAACGGCCGCGGCTTCTTTTATTCCAATCTTAAATTATTGTGGTGTCAATTATTTATTTAGTTTAAGCTATTTATTTAGATAGGAAATCCTGTCTACAACCCCATTGAATTACCCAGGTCTGATTTATTTCTGACCAGGGCGGTCCTTCCTTTTGACAGACTTCAGGAACCATAGGCCATGATTCACATGCTGCTGTCACAGACAGTTCTGTCTCCCGACTTGCATACAGGTTCTAAATCTGGTGGTGTCCACCTTCTAGACAGTTCTGTTTGCACAGTCCTACATCCAGCTCCTTTAACAGGTTCAGCTCCACAGGAGGTTTGTGGCGAGGTCACGGGTTTCTCTGGCAGAGGCCGCAGGCGTCTTAGGGGCAAAGTAGGGCCAGTATCCTCCTTGGCTCAAGCTTCTTCTGTGGTTCCTGCAAGGAATAAAGGGCGAGGGTCTTCTAATCAGTTTGGTGGGCGTAAATGTCCCTTGGGGGGGACCATTTGAGAATATTTGGGAGATTCCCTTGCCTACGTAATCCCAGAAGGTGGCATTCTTGGTAGGTATTGCCTCGGCCCGCAGGGTTTTGGAGTTGGTGGCATTATCCTGTTGTAGTCCCTATTTAGTGGTCCATATAGATAAAGTGGTTCTTCGTCCCTGTCAATGATTCCTGGCCGAAGTGGTCTCTGACTTCCATTTAAATGAGGACATTATGTTGCCCCAAGGATTTTGCTTTGCATACCTTGGATGTGGTTCATGCGATTCGGGTGTATCTTGCAGCTAAGGAGTCCTTTTTGGAGGTCAGACTCTTTTATTGGTTATGGAGGGACCAAGGAAAGGGCTGGCCGCTTTTTCGGCTACCGTCTCCAGATGGATCAGACAGGAGGCAACTCAGGCCTATTCTATTAAAGGTCCGGTTCCTCCTTTCCCTGTCACAGCGCATTCTGCTCGGGTGCTGAGTACTTCTTGGGCCTTCCGTCATCAAGCATCAATATCTGCAAGACGGACACTTGGTCGTCGGTGCATGCCTTCACAAAATTCTACAAAGTAGTTACTTTGGCATCTGTGGATGCTTCTTTTGGCCGCAAAGTTATGCAGGCTGCTGCTTAAGACGGGCTGTTCCCTCAAGGGGGTGTTTTTTTTTTTTTTTTTCTTCCAGATGGGGCTCCTGTGTCCTGGTTAGAGCTCTTATGTTTAGCTTTGGGTTATTTACCCCAGTATTTCTCAACTCCGGTCCTCAGGGCACACTAAGGCTGGCCATACACTATACAATTTTCTTATTCAATTTCCTTTAGATTTACCTTAAACTATGTAGTGCAAGGGCATGCCTGATTGAATACAAATTGAAAGTGTTTAGGTTTGACCCTATATTACATGGTTTTGGTAAATCTAAAGGAAAGTTGAACAAGAAAATTGTATAGTGTATGGCCAGCCTAACAGGCCAGGTTTGAAAGAAAACTGAAGTACATCACAGGTGATATAATTTGCTGCTCAGTGATTGCAGTTTTCTAGTCTGCATCTCCCCAAGGTAATACTTAAAATCTTGCCTGTTAGTGTGCCCTGAGGACCGGAGTTGAGAAACACTGATTTACCCCACCCCTCATTTTTCCTTTTTGGCACTGCTTTTGGACATCCCCAGTAGTTATGATTTATGGATTACCTAGAGCGGGGGTGGGGGGGAGGGGTTATATTCTGCCTAGTCCTACTCCTCCAATATAACCCAGTAGTTGTGATTTATGGAGCGATGTCAGTCGAACTCAAAGAAATTGATTTTACGGTGAGTACAAAAATCTAATTTTTTTTCCTATGACCATGCCACAGTAATATCCAATGAGTAGTCTTGTTTCTTGGCTGGGAGAAAATTTGATTCCATAATATTGTCCCTTCTTCCTTTTTAGGAATAAGGATGGCATACAAATATCTGGAGTCATTGTAAATCTCTTGGCAGTTTGATCAGACCCTAATCCTGAAACTGCAGTCATTTGAAAAAAACAGTTGACAAAACCACAAATTTTTAAAACTGTTTTTTTTACAAATAGCAGTGCAAAAACATTGTATATGATTTTATTTTTAATGAGATCTCTTCTGAAAGCTGTTTACGCTGTGGATGGATCCCCAAAGGATCTGCTGGCATAGAGCATTCTAGTTCGGTTGCGTACCAAATTGGTTGATATAGCCAATATATCAATGCTTTCTATGGGAGGCTATGCATCTGAGGTTCTTTCCCATGGTTGGACATTGACTTCAAAGTACAGTCAGATTTGACTAAAGTCACATTTCGGGTCAGTAAATGAATATTTGAGGAGTTCAGATTGGTTGCAGAGTCACTTTATTTTTGTTAAAGCATCTTGAATCTGCATGTGATTTAAAACGATCTAGACAGTCTTATTTCACGAGTCATGGTTTGTAAGTGCAGCAAGCTTGTGCTTTTTAGAGAACACTTGTGTCACAGAACAGGTTTTGCATGTTGACTGACCTCTGTACATTATGTAATTTAATCACTTAACATGGCTAATAGGTTTGAGGAGAAAGATGGAGCTTTTAACTATTCATAGGAGGCTAGATTGGGATTTGTCTAGTGTAAAAAATAGCATTAAGTCCATTGCTTTGTATTGTGTAGCTTGTTAAAGATCACTGTGTAAATTCATTTGTATTAATATATTTATGGTTGCAAATTAGATTAGAAGGCTATATTTTCCAGTTCCACAGCAGTGCTACCTTGTGACAGAGTAACTTTAAATGAGCATTGCGTGTGTGTATGTTACATAAGTAAGTTTGCTGCCTATATTATCAGTGTTTGCTCGGGCATCTAGCTCATCATTAAAGAGTCAGTCTACTGGGAACTGAAATGAGCATGCCAAGTGGATAAATCACCTACCTGCTTCTTACTTGCAGGCTCCGGTGACAATTTCAAACTCCAATTTATTGGTGTGAAGCTATTTGATGGGAGTTCCACTTTTTCTACCTGTTGGATTTATACATTTATTTCTAACTAGACATTAAGCCCATTAAATTAATGGGCGCTAGAACATATGTGGTCAAACATTTGTAAAAACAGACTTGTTCCAGTAAGGCGTACTTTGCTACTAAAGTCAGTTTGCTTATAAATGTCCCTTTAATAGCGTGTCTATGTTCTGCGATTTTTTTTTTTTTTTTTTTTTTTTACAGTAATGCACCTACAGTCGCAGATTTCATTCAGGCGTGCTATGCGTCTGCAGTCTTTCTATTTGCAAATGTCCCATTCAAAACGTGTCTTTACTTTCCATTTTTTTGTAAGGTTTCGCAATCACACTCGCAGATTTTCTGTAGGCGTACTTTGCTACTAAAGTCAGTTTGCTTATAAATGTCCCTTTAATAGCGTGTCTACGTTCTGCGTTTTTTTTTTTTTGTTTTTTTTTTTTTTTACAGTAATGCACTTACAGTGGTAGATTTCAATCAGGCAATGTCCCTTTTAACAGCGTTTTTGCAGTCGCAGATTTGATTTGCTGAGTGTGACAGGTTTTTTCCTCTGTTTAAATGATCCTTTTCCTGACAGCAACAGCTTTTTTCCTTTAAAAATTAATCATGACTCTATTCGCTTTTTTTCACCACAATAATTACAGTGAAAGGGTTTGCCAAGTATAAGTTTCCTCATGCAATTCCAAGTATAAGTTTCCTCATACAATGTCCTTTTAATATCTTTAAGTCTCTCCCTCAAAACAAAACCCTTTTAGCATGAAGGTCTGCCCTCACCCATTACTGGGGTGGGAGACATCTTTGCTGGTTTCCTGCCCTGTGGACCTCTTTAATGAGCGTCAAGGAGGTCTGCAAAATGTTTCTTTTGGGGGTACCTAGAAAAGAGGGATAAAGTTTGTCCTCTTCAGGTTTTTTTAGGTTCTGAGTCTCCTTGTGCAGATTTAATTCCTGCAAAGGTTCAGGTGACATCCGAACTACCCAAGGTGTCCCCCCCCCCCCATCCCTGTCCAGGGAATTGAATTACCCAGGTCTGATTTATTTCTGACCAGGGCGGTCCTTCCTTTTGACAAACTTCAGGAACCATAAGCCATGATTCACAGGCTGCTGTGACAGACAGTTCTGTCTCCCGACTTGCATACGGGTTCTAAATCTGGTGGTGTCCACCTTCTAGACAGTTCTGTTTGCACAGTCCTACATCCAGCTCCTTTTAACAGGTTCAGCTTCACAGGAGGTTTGTGGCGAGGTCACGGGTTTCTCTGGCAGAGGCCGCAGGCGTCTTAGGGGCAAAGTAGGGCCAGTATTCTCCTCGGCTCAAGCTTCTTCTGCGGTTCCTGCAAGGAATAAAGGGCGAGGGTCTTCTAATCAGTCTGGTGGGCGTAAATGTCCCTTGGGGGGGACCATTTGAGAATATTTGGGAGATTCCCTTGCCTACGTAATCCCAGAAGGTGGCATTCTTGGTGGGTATTGCCTCGGCCCGCAGGGTTTTGGAGTTGGTGGCATTATCCTGTTGTAGTCCCTATTTAGTGGTCCATATGGATAAAGTGGTTCTTCCTCCCTGTCAATGATTCCTGGCCGAAGTGGTCTCTGACTTCTATTTAAATGAGGACATTATGTTGCCCCAAGGATTTTGCTTTGCATACCTTGGATGTGGTTCATGCAATTCGGGTGTATCTTGCAGCTAAGGAGTCCTTTTGGAGGTCAGACTCTTTTTTATTGGTTATGGAGGGACCAAGGAAAGGGCTGGCCGCTTTTTCGGCTACCGTCTCCAGATGGATCAGACAGGAGGCAACTCAGGCCTATTCTATTAAAGGTCCGGTTCCTCCTTTCCCTGTCACAGCGCATTCTGCTCGGGTGCTGAGTACTTCTTGGGCCTTCCGTCATCAAGCATCAATATGTCAAGTTTGCAAGACGGCCACTTGGTCGTCGGTGCATGCCTTCACAAAATTCTACAAAGTAGTTACTTTGGCATCTGTGGATGCTTCTTTTGGCCTCAAAGTTATGCAGGCTGCTGTTTAAGACGGGCTGTTCCCTCAAGGGGGTGTTTTTTTTTTTCTTCCAGATGGGGCTCCTGTGTCCTGGTTAGAGCTCTTATGTTTAGCTTTGGGTTATTTACCCCAGTATTTCTCAACTCCGGTCCTCAGGGCACACTAACAGGCCAGGTTTGAAAGAAAACTGAAGTACATCACAGGTGATATAATTTGCTGCTCAGTGATTGCAGTTTTCTAGTCTGCATCTCCCCAAGGTAATACTTAAAATCATCCCCTGGTGCTGACTCCTGGATCTCTCCACTTCCTGATCGCCGCACGTGGAGTGCAATTATCCTGGTGGCTAGCAAAAAGCGTCCCCCCTGTCTTGTCGGATAATGCCTTTCGTCGGATAGTGCATCCGACGGACTGCGCATGCGCGGTAAATGAAGTCACTCCAGCTGACTGCTCCACTCAGCTGGGGCTGACGTCATTATTGCACATGCGCAGTCCGTCGGATGCACTCTTCGACGAAAGGCTGCGGGAAGAATTGTCGCGATCTGCGTGCTATTGGGCGAGCTATGGCTTTGTCTATTTGTGACGACACTTGACATGCGCAGTTTGTCGGATGCAACGGATCCGACAGTAAATGGAGTGCAGCGGAGGAGGGGAGAGAATCTATTGTCAGATTCTGCCTCGCTCTCTGCACATCTATCGGGACGGATTGGATTACAGTGCAGTGTATTCTTATATGAGAAATGGCGGAATATTGTCTGATAGAGAACACAAACACAGCTCTTATCGGGACACATTAACCACTTAGGCCCCGGAAGATTTTACCCCCTTCCTGACCAGGGCCTATTTTGCGATTCGGCACTGCGTGACTTTAACGGACAATTGCGCAGTCGTGCGACGCTGTACCTAAACAAATTTGACGTCCTTTTTTTCCCACAAACAGAGCTTTCTTTTTGTGGTATTTGATTACCTGTGCTATTTTTTTTTTTTTTTTTTTTTATCATGCACTATAAACAAAAGAGCGTCAATTTTGCAAAAATAACAATATTTTTCACATTTTTTTTATATGAAATCCCAAAAAAAAATGTAAAAATCGAAATTTTTTAACATTTTAGGCCAATTTGTTTTATGCTACATATTTTTGGTAAAAAAATCGCAAAAAGTGTATTTTGATTGGTTTGCGCAAAAGTTATTGCGTTTACTAACTAAGGGAAAGAATTGTCATTTTTGTTTTTCTTTTTTAACGCGTAATTACGGCGATCTGCGTTTTTTTTTTTTTTTTTTTTTTGCGGTACTGCGACATTGCGGCGGACAGATCGGGCCCTTGACTGACATTTTTGACACTTTTGGGGTTACCAGTGACATTACTACAGTAATCAGTGCTATACAAATGCACTGTTACTGTAAAATGACACTGGCAGTGAAGGGGTAACTTTTTGAGATGGAGGGGTTAAGTGTGTCCCAGGGGCGTGCTTCTAACTGTGATTGGCTGTGGCTTGAGGTGTAGGAACAGTGATCAACGGTCCTACATAGTAGAACCGTATGATCACTATTCTTACACAGGGGAGAATGACAGGCGGCTTGTTTACATTAGCCCGGACGATCGCGAGTGACCGGCAGACATCGGGTCCACCGGGCACACGCGCGGGGGGTCCGTGACGAAGCGGGAGCGCTCGCTCCCCAGAGCCTCACAGGCTAGTGACGTACCCATACGTCACTTTGCCTGTGAGGGGCTGACCACCGCAGTATATGTACTTGTGGCGGTCGGCAAGTGGTTAAAGGGGAACTCTGACCAAAGGGAGCACTCCGATGGGGACACTGATGTAAGGGAGCACTCCGATGGGGACACCTGTTGTAAGGGAGCACTCCGATGGGGACACCTGATGGGATGGGGACACTGATGTAAGGGAGCATTTCGATGGGGACACTGATGTAAGATAGCATTCCGATGGGGACACCTGATGTAAGGGAGTACTCCGATGGGGACACCTGATGTAAGGGAGCACTCCGATGGGGACACTGATCCCCATCGGAGTGCCTCCTTACATCAGTGTCCCCATCGGAGTGCTCTCTTACATCAGTGTCCCCATCAGAGTGCTCCCTTACATCAGTGTCCCCATCAGAGTGCTCCCTTACATCAGTGTCCCCATCAGAGTGCTCCCTTACATCAGTGTCCCCATCAGAGTGCTCCCTTACATCAGTGTCCCCATCAGAGTGCTCCCTTACATCAGTGTCCCCATCAGAGTGCTCCCTTACATCAGTGTCCCCATCAGAGTGCTCCCTTACATCAGTGTCCCCATCAGAGTGCTCCCTTACATCAGTGTCCCCATCAGAGTGCTCCCTTACATCAGTGTCCCCATAAGAGTGCTCCCTTACATCAGTGTCCCCATCAGAGTGCTCCCTTACATCAGTGTCCCCATCAGAGTGCTCCCTTTGGTCAGAGTTCCCCTTTAATGTGCCCCGATAAGATCTGTGTTTGTGTTCTCTATCAGACAAGATTCCGCCATTTCTCATATAAGAATACACTGCACTGTAATCCAATCCGTCCCGATAGATGTGCAGAGAGCGAGGCAGAATCTGACAAGAGATTCTCTCCCCTCCTCCGCTGCTCTCGATCTACCGTCGGATAGTGCATCCGACAAACTGCGCATGTCAGTGTTGTTACCGCCAGCACAGCTGATCTGAGCAGTCAGCTGGAGTGACGTCAGTCTGTCGGATGCACTATCCGACGGAAGGCACTATACGACACCCCCGTTTTCCCCTGCCTCATCGGTCTCCATATCCTGAATCTAATTCAGCCAACGTGGGTCCGTGACCACTCGCCTGGAATTCTCAGCTAGTGAGGAGGATTACTGCACATCTGCTACCGCACACAAAAAGGCATTGGTGGAAGCACTGATTGTATCTGTGATGGAGGCTGCGACTGAGGCACAGGTCCCGTTTGGCACTCACAAGCCATCCAGAGCGGCAAAGGTGTTCTCTTTCCCCACCTATTTTGACAGAATTGTCGCTAAAGAGCGAGGTTGACTAAAGCGTCCCCTTGGGGTCGCGAAGTGATTTACTAAGTTGCCCCTACGAGGAGTCCCTTTATTAACCACTTTGGGATCTGAAGGATTTGCCCCCTTAATGACCAGGCCATATTTTGCGATTCGGCACTGTGCTACTTTAACGGACAATTGCGCAGCCAGGCGATGCTGTACCTAAATAAAATTGATGTCCATTTTTTTCCCACAAACAGAGCTTTCTTTTGGTGGTATTTGATCACCCCTGCGATTTTTTTTTTTTTTTTTTTTTTTTTTTTTTTTGCGCTATAAACAAAAAAAGAGCGACAATTCTGAAAAAAACAATATTTTCACATTCTGCTATATAATCGGAGCCGCCTGCGCCCTGCATTGGCTTCCCCGCTGATGAGCGGGGGCGGGAGAGCACCACCGGTGGTGCACGCTCACCCCCTAGCTCCCTGTGTGCGACCGACGTATACCTAAGGGGGTTTGTGCAGGAGCGACTGCCTGCTGCAATATAACTGAAGAGTCCCCGGGCCTTTAAGGATCCGGCTGACAAAGGCAGAGGCTGTGGCCCGCAATATGTACTTTGGCTGGTTTGGCACTGTGGCCGGTATTCACCATTGCCCTGGTGTCGAGAGACCGAGTGGGCTAAGCTTTTATCCCTTGACCTGGAGGGAGAACAACTCCCCCCTGCCTTTGCTGAGCTGCCAGACCAGCTGGTTTGGGGGTTGCGGTTTATATGTGATGCCTCTTTGGATGCGGCTCCACTAGTGGCTCGGCTCTCTGTTTTGGCATTGGTCCTTCGGTGTGTCTTTTGGCTCAAATGCTGGACTGTGGACCAGACTTCTAAACTGATCTCCCCTTTCAAGGAGGTCCTCTGTTTAGAGCTACCCTGGATGACCTCATTAAAGGTTTCACAGGGGGAAAGAGTATTTTTTCTTCCGCAGGCTACTAAGGGCAAGGAACCTCGTCGTAGACGTGGGTCCTCCCTCCCTCAGGGTCAACTGACAAATGATCGGAGCCCTTCGGGCCTCCTCTAGAGGATCCAAACGAACCAGGTCTGCCAAGCTGAGAGTGGGCTTCTCCAGACCCGCGGACAAGGCTCCTTCAGCATGATGGTGCGCCCTCACCCGTATCAGGTTTGGGGGGATGTCTTTGTTGGTTTCCAGACCCGTGAACTTCCCTGGTACAATTGGGTCCACAAAGTCATTCTATCCGGCTACAAGATCGAGTTTCACTCTTGTCCCCCGGCAAGGTTCTTTCCTTCTAACTTGCGCCTGTCCCAGGACAGTTTACAGGGTCTGTTTGGGACAGTACAAGGCCCGGTACAAGGCCTGTTGCTTTAAGAGGAGATTGTACTGGTTCAGACTTCGGAATGTTTTCAGGGTTTTTACTCAAACCTGTTTACAGTTCCCAGGAAGGAAGGCAAGGTGCTTCCAATTCTGGACCTCAAGGCACGGAACTGCTTTATGCGGGTGCAGAAATTCTGGATGGAGTCCATTTGCACGGTGGTGGTATCCCTGCATCAGGGGGATTTTCTTGCCTCTATCGACCTCAAGGATGCTCACCTTCACATTCCAATATGTGCCAGTTACTAGCGCTTCCTCCGCTTTGCCGTGGGAGAGGAGCAATTATCAGTTTGTGGCGTGTACCCTTTGGTCTCGCCTCTGCTCCTCGGGTCTTCGCAAAAGGGTTAGCCCTGGTGCTAGCATTGTTGCACCAGCGGGGGATCGCGGTACTGGGCTACTTGGGTGACCGCCTTCTGTGAGCGGAGTCTCCAACTGCTCTGGTGTAAAACCTTGAAATAACCATACAAACTCTGTGGGGGTTCGGCTGGATTCTGAATTTCAGAATTCTGCTCTGGTTCCGTCCACAAAGCTGGACTACATGGGTCTAACTCTGGAGTCGACCAGTGCTCCAGAACTCCAGAAATTGCAGGCTGCAATTCATCTCCTGCTGTCCAGCAGATGGTCATCTCTCTGGATTTGCATGCAGGTGCTGGGCCTGATAGTATCTACCTTTTTTGAGGTGGTTCCGTTTGCAAAGTTCCATATGAGGTCCCTGCAAAGGGAGATTCTGGCCAAATGAGACAAGACTCCGCAGCCTCTGGACAATCACATGCGGCTGAGCTGGGGAACGAAGGAGTCCCTGATATGGTGGCTTCCTTCTCCGGCGCTTTGGCTGTGCAAATCCTTTTTCCCCTTGTATTGGACAGTGGTCACCACAGATGCCAGCCTGTCCAGCTGGGGAGGTGTCCTCGGCAAAAATTCTGCTCAGGGGATCTGGACACTGGAATAGTCCAGACTTGCCAATCAATGTCTTGGAACTCCGAGAAATCAAACTGTGCCTGGACCATTGGACGAATCATCTTCAGGGATGTCCAGTGCACATTCAGTCGGACAATGCCATGGCTGTGGCTTATGTCAGTCACCAGGGGGGCTGGTCCTGGGGGCTCTGGAGGTAGCCGGCATTCTAAGGTGGGCACGATGGCTCATTCCAGCCCTCTCTGCCTTACACATTCCTGGGGTAGAAAACTGACAGGCGGATTACCTCAGTCGGCAGGCATTGGACCAAGGGGGAGTAGTCCCTTCATCCGGAGGGGTTTCATCAGTTGTGTCTCCGGTGGGGCATCCCCGAGTTAGATCTGTTGGCGTCTCGGCTCAATAGACCAGTGCAGAGGTTTGTGGTTCAGTCACAGGATCCTCAGGCAGATGCCACAGACGCACTGGTGGCCCCATGGGGTCAGTATCGTCTGATTTACACCTTCCCTCCTCTCTAGCTTCTGCTAAGACTTCTACACAGGATGGAGGCAGAAGGGATTTCAGTCATCTTAGTGGCTCCGGACTGGCCTCGCCGGGCTTGGTACGCCGATCTAGTGTGGCTGATCACCGGCGTTCCTTGGAAGCTTTCTCTCAGGGAGGATCTGCTGTTCCAAGGGCCAATCTTCCATCCTGCTTTACAGTCGCTGGCTTTGATGGTTTGGCTGTTGAACACCAGGTGCTGATGGATAAAGGTGATTCCAACGCTGTTAAAGGTAGGAACTTCCTACTTCTAGGAAGATTTACCATCGTACGTGGAAGTCGTACATTGCATGGTGTGAGTCTCTTGAGGTTCATCCTCGTTCCTTCTTGGTGGCTCAGATATTGATTTTCCTTCAGGGGTTGAACAGAAATTGACCTCAAGTACCATCAAGGGCCAGGTGTCGGCTTTGACGGTCTTCTTCCAGGGACCCTTGGCCCCACAATCCCTGGTGCGTACCTTTCTTCAGGCCGTTGGACATTTTGGTTCCTCCAGTGCGATCTCTGTTGCCACCTTGGGACCTCTATTTTTGTGCTTTTGGTCCTCCAAAAAGCCTCCTTTTGAGAATCTTCGGGAGATTTTCTTGCTTACGTTGTCTCAGAAGGTGACCTGTTTTTGTGGCTATCCCCTCTGCACGCAGGGTGTCGGAACTTATCCACCTGGTTGTCGGTGCACACTTTCACTTATTCTATAAAGTGGATGTGTTGGCATCTGCGGATGTTTCTTTTGGCCACAAGGCTTTGCAGGCTGCTGTTTAGAGGACCTGATCCTCTTTGAGGGTGTATTGTTTTTTTCAGGTGAGCTCCAATTGTTTTGGTTGGGCTCTTGTTGCCTGGTTGGCTACTGTTTAGCCTTGGGGAATTTTTTGCTGTTCCTACCCCTCATGTTTAACACAACTTTGGGACATCCCAATGGTTATGACGATTGGGAGCTGTGTCCATCAAAGAATGAAAGAAAAAATAGAGTTTTGACTTACCGTAAAATCCATTTCTCTGATGTTTGATTGACGGACACAGCACCCAACCCACTGTGGAGTTGTAATTCTTCTGACACTGCTTGTAACCAAACTGAGTAAGTAGAACAGAAAGAGAATACCCCCCTGGGACTGCCCATAGGCGTAGCCAGATTCTTTCTGCCTAGTCTCCTACTCCTGTAGGGGGCAGTATAACCCAATGTGCATGAAGATCAGGAGCTGTGTCTGTAAATGAACATCAGAGAAATGGATTTAAGTCAAAAATCCTATTTTTCACTCATAATGTCGGTTTATTTTTCTACACTGCATAAAGGGGAAGGCCAGTATGGTTGTCACACAGGATGGACTTCAAACATGTCTGCCTCTGATTGTCTCCATTACATAACGGATTGATTGGACTATTAGTTCACACAATAAAAACAACGTTTTTTTGTGCTTTCTTTTAGGCTCACCGAAAATTACACGGACACTGCATTTCTGGCAAGATCAACAGGTATTTGCTGTACTTGCTGAAAATGGTCCTAGTCTGAATAATTTAAAAACCAACGCAGTCACCACATCTAGGACTGGAAAGCTGCTTTTTTAACACCCAGGCATTGTCCACTGTTGTCAGGATCAGGAAACCCTCACTTTTAGAAGTGCCATTTAGCCATTGTTGGTGCAAGGAAATCAGCAGCACTGGGATGCAACAAAGGAAATAAAAACAATTAAAAAAAAAAATGTCAGTTGTTTGATATAGTTGATATAGAAGACTAAATGTCACCTACTTTGGGTTTACATAATACTGATCTGTCTTCTTACATAAGCATTTACAATGTGGTAGCTGGCTGTAATTTGCTGCAGGTCAAGAATTTCAGGTTTGTGATGTAAACTGACACATTGGCCATTTTTTCGTTGGAATTCTTGGTGAAAGTTTCAGGAAATACATTTACTTTCTGGTAAATGGTTACAGATCTTGTTTAGTTTCATCACATTTCTCCTTAACAATGCTAGTCATTTTGACATGTTTTCTTAAGTGTATTAAAAATGAATGTCAAAGTATAGTAAATAACTAAGCACTTCCCTGATGAAAGGTAAGCAAATTAAAAAACTGTTCCTGCTCCTGTAAATCAGAAGCTTCTCATAGTTCACAAAGGAATTCTATGACTGAAGCCAACAGACAATTTTGTGGATTGGGCCAATAGATTTTATAATAAAATCTTATTTATATTAAAGGATATGTCTGCAATGGGAACATCCAGTTTAATTTGCCAAAACAACCAATTAATCATCAGTGTTACCTTTTTTGAGTGGATTTTTATTGCTGGGTGCCATAACTCTCCCATATCCTTTTTCTCATGGTGCTGCTCTGCTTACAGTCAAACCACATAGAGACACACAGGAGAGCAATAGGTCTTAATTAAGGGGAGTACACTAAAACTTTTATCCTTAGGACAAGCAAGCACAGTTTTTACCTTCCTTTACATCCTCCTTCAAAGCATAAAATAAAAATGTATTACTCAAGAAGCTTTAAAACTGCACTCCATGCAGACCGCTAAATACACAAATGAAATCCATATATAGGAGCTGTTTACCTGCCAAAGGATTTGTATTTCTGGATCTAGTAAACAGATTTACAGAGCTCTGCCATACAATAAATCTCTGTATGACTTGATTTTGGCAATGTGCAGGAGAGTCTCTGCTGTCCTGGGACTTCCTCTCCTCGTTGGCTCCCACTGCTGTCAATTACAGCCAGTGAGCCAATGTGGAGAGAGCGAGGGGTAGGGTGGTCTGTGTCTTATAAACGCATAGAGCGGGGCCCATGAGCGAGCACACACCAGTGCCTTCATAGCAAGTGGCTTGCTGTTGCCACTGGTCAAGGGGGAGGAGCCAGGAGCGCAGGCAGGGGACCTAAGAAAATGGACTTGGGCTGCTCTGTACAAAACCACTGCACAGAGTAGGGAAGTATAAAAAAAAAAGGGGGAAAAGCCAAACCTTTCTTGCCACTTAAAGCGGACACCACTATTTCAATGATTTCCACTTGCCTCCGGGTCCCCGCACTAAGCGGCCGGCCCATGCATGGTAAATACAGGAGGGTGGCTGCTTAACACGGGATTCAGACATTCACAAAATGCTTTGCATTCTGTGAATAAATGCAAAGCGTTCTCTAATTGGTGTCACTGTCCCACCTCTCCACCTTGTCCAATTTTGAGAATGCTTTGCATTCACTCAATAAATGTGCTGTGCTGAGCGGCTGGCTCAGCAGACCAGTGGCTCAGCACGGGACCCAGAAGTTAGTTGAGATCACGGTATTAGCCATGTCTATTTTAGTGATTTTGTAAAAATATACCATGCCTGGAATTCTTCTAGTAACACCTACAGGCTTTGTCCTTCATCTATCCAGTTTCTTGTTGGCACATGAGCACTGCAGCACAAGTGATTGGCTTCTGGTGCAGATTTTCCCTCAGTAGAGCTCAGCTGTACAGCCGATTGTTTATAATCCTTAAGAATAACTGCGGCAGGTCAATAGGTACCGTGTATAGTAAGTACAAAAGACGAGGTAAAACATTCATCTTTAGAACATTGACTAGGCCTAACCAGGTGATAGTCGTTTTCCCCCATTTTCTGAGGTCAGACTCCAGTGATCGTAAACGCGTGCCATAATTCTCAGAGTACAATAATCCGAGATCCGAGGAGATGTTGGTGCCCAGATAAGGCAGAGACTTAATCTGCCACTTTAATGAAAAATTTCCGCGTATGCGTTTTTACCACGATTTTGCTACTGATCAGTGTGAAAGAAGCCTACGTTACTGACTACAACAAGCATTAAAGTGATTGTAAAGTCTTGTTTGTTTAAAAAAAAAAAGGAATACCACCTCTGTGCAGTTGGTTTTGCACAGGGCAGCCTGGATCTTCCTCTTCTTGGGTCCATTGCTGCTGCTTCTAGCCCCTACCTCCTGTCGAGTGCCCCCACAGCAAGCTGCTTGCTGTGGTGGCACCCGAGCCGAGCTGCAGCTCCGTTTGCCCATTCATTCACGGAGCTGCTGTTTGGCCCCGCCCCCTCTCTCTCTCCTGCATTGGCTAACTGACTTTGACAGCCGCGGGAGCCAATGGCGCCGCTGCTGTGTCTCAGCCAATCAGGAGGGAGAGTCCTGGATGGCTGAGGGACTTGTGGACAGAGATGGGGTTCAGGTAAGTATTAGGGGGTGCTGGGGGGGGCTGCTACACACAGAAGGGTTTTTTTTATCTTAATGCAAAGAATGCATTAAGATAAAAAAATCTTCTGACTTTACAACTCCTGTCTTTAAATGCAACACCGTTATATCGGGGGCCGATATGCACTTTGCCGGATCTATAAGAATCGGCCCCTGAGGTAGCTAGAGGCATCACTCCGGTACCGGTGTCCATAGCCGACGGTTGGCTGACTTGTAATGGCAAACGATGCAGCTGAGAAGCTGCTCGGCTGTCATTACAAGGAGCGGAAGGGGTCGTCCCTCCCGCCGCCCTCCGCGGCTCGCCTGGGTCTCCCGTCCCACTGGAAGACCCAGGCATCCTACCTCCACCACCGCCGCCGCCGAAGAGAAGACCCGGGTCCTCAGGTAAAAAACCCGGAAGTGATCTCATGACATTACTTCTGAGTACTCAGCGCAGAATTACTGACAGCATTCAAAACAGCCAAACGTGGCGTTTTGAATGCTTTTCGGTGCTGAGGAGTGGTTTGGGGTCCCTCCACAAGGAGTACCTAAAAAAAATTTTTAATATCCGAAAATATCGGCTGATACCAATATCCGATGCCCAAAATGTCGGTATCGGCATTAAAAAAACGATATCGGTCGATCACTACTTTAAATCTAGTTTATATATATCTCTGCCTTGAAGAAAACATTGGGCACCCCAGAACAAGGTGGTCCATTATGTAAAGCTCCAAGTTGTCGCACCTTTTCCTGCCACTTACTGTTGGTGCATTACTGTAATGGGAAGCCTCAATGACCAATAGTGAGATGCAGGAGGGAGCAGACTTAAGTAATTAGAAACAAGATCACTTCAGGAATTCGAAACAAGATCTGTATGGAGTGCCCTGGGTTTTGGGGTTCCCATGGTGCTTTGCAAGCTACCTAAACGAACATTTTGAACCAAGTAGAATATTCCCATCACAAACATTTCTAGAAATGGCTTAAAGCAACTGAGAGCTCTAGTAACTACAGGCTAGAATCTGATGTCAACACAATCAAAGTAGGGTTAAGCAGATACCGGAAAGTATCGGTAATTGCTGATACCGAGTACCAATACTTTGCAGTGCAATTTGCGTCAATACAAAATAAATGGGCACAAATTGCACGGCAAAGAATTGCATGCGATTTTAAACAGGAATGTGGTGTGATTCCTGTCTGAATCGCATGCAATTTCCACACTCCTCCTGTTTTTTTTTTTATTATTATTATTTATTTATTTATTTTTTGTGTATATAAAGAGAAAACCGCCATCTAGTGGGCAGTTTATAAAAAATGTTAGAACTCCCATTAATATATATCTGGACAAATGCAAAATCTGCATAGGTGCCTCGGTCCCACCGATTAAAAAATCACAGCCGTTGGAGGTGCTCACAGGGCTGGAGGGAGAAGTTCTGGGACCCCGTGGGTAGAAATGTCAGCCTGGGGGACAGATCACCTATGCATCTCCTCCAGCCCTTTGAGCATCTCCAGCGGCTGTGATTTTTCTATCGTGGGCAGGTTCAGGACACCTATGCAGATTTTGCACTGTACTTAAAGCAGTTGTAAAGCCACTGACAAAAAAAAAAAAAACCCTGCAAGATAAAGGCCTATTGTGCTAGTATGCATCACATACTAGCACGCTATGAAATACCCACCTTAGAATGAAGTGGCTGGGTGCCACTGAGAGGGTGGACCTCTTCTCCCATCCTCTTTTCTGGGATCGTGGGCTCCAGTGCCGTGAGTGGCTGAAGCCGCAATAACGTCACTCCCACACATGCGCGTGGGAGACCTCGGTTCCTGGCATCAGTTGCTGCATGCAGTGTGAATATCTCCTAAACCATGCAGGTATGATAAGGCTTACCTGTAGGTAAAAATAAGAAAGTGGGTATACAACCGCTTTAATGTGAGTTCGAACATTTTTAATAAACTGCCCATTAGATGGCACTTTTCCCTTTCTATTCACAGAAGCAGTGGGGGAAATAGCATGCGATTTGTACAGGAATCGCACCCCATTCCTGTTTGCATGCGATTCTTTGCAGTGCGATTTGCGCTCAATCCTTTTGTATCAAGGCAAATTGCACCGCAAAGTATCAGTTTCAGTATCAGCATTTTCACAAGTACAATATATGGCCAGCACACTATGCATGGTGCTACGATATCTTTGCTTTTTGGATGCTCTTTTGAAGATCTATGGTGTACTGGCAATACATGCTTTTAATGTACACGTGAGCCCTTTTAGGCAGTCATTTTAGTAAGTATAAATGGAACACGCGTTGATTTAACTTTACTGCCCTGCAGCTAGAATGTAGCTCATTAGTCAGCAACTGGTGCTTCCATCACACATTTCGGAGACCGATATTTCCTTTATAACAGGGCACAATGTGATCATTTTCATTTCTTTGTTTTTTCTTCTAGAAACTTGGTTCCGCATGCTCTGTGTTACACGGGACCTGCTCTCACATCTGTTCAACGCTAGACGAATGTATGAAGTATGTCAACAACCTGCATCCGCTGATACAGGCCCCACCTCTGCCTGTCCTACCTGAAGATGTTGTTGGCAGCAAACTTCCACAAAGCCGAAAGGTATATTACTGGACTTGTCAGCAAAAAACAACGGTCAAAAGTAAAGTGACCATGACTGTTTTTGTTCTAACTGAGAATTGGTTGAGAATACACAGGGGTTGATTTACTAAAACTAAACAGTAAAAGTGGAGAGTGCCAAATCTGGTGCAGCTGTGCATAGAAACCAATCCACTTCCAGGTTTTTACCCTCGTTCACACTGAACACGGCTTTGAAATTGTGCGACTTTACCTGAACTCGCAGGATTTCAAAGCCGCATTTCAGTCCGACTTCGGGGGCAACTTGAAAAACATCTGTGCAGCTTCATGCACCGTTGTCTATTAAAGTCTCCCCTGAAGTTGACAAAAGTAGTGCAGGAACTACTTTTAGAAAACGGTGTGGTGTCACAAAGACGGCATCGCACTGATTGGGACGCTCCTATTGCTGGCCGTAGGCCTGTTTAAAAGATTTTGCTGGAGTTTTTGGCTTTTTTAACCACTTGGGGACCGGAAGGTTGTACCCCCTTATTGACCAGGCCATTTTTTTCCGTTTGGCACTGCGTGACTTTAACTGGTAATTGCGCAATCATGCAATGCTGTACCCAAACGATATTTTGTGTTTTTTTTCTTTTTTATTTATTCCCAAAAATAGAGCTTTATTTTGGTGGTATTTTATTACCAATGGGGTTTTTATTTTTTGCGATATAAACGAAAGAAATACCGAAAATTTTGATGAAAAAATCCCATTTATCTTTCGTTCATTGACGGACACAGCTGCTGATCTTCTTAACCATTGGGTTATACTGCCACCTACAGGAGTAGGACACTAGGCAGAAAAAAACGTCTGGCTACGCCTTTTGGCAGTTGCATGGGGTATACTCACTCTCTCTGCTATAGGTACTCAGTTTTTTTTTTTTTTCTGCCTAGTCAGGAGTCCTAGGAATTTTATTTATTTTTTATTTTATTTTTTTCTCCTGGATTTTTTCCTGTGAGATCTACAATCAACTGCCAGACTGGCAACTTAGCGGGCTGGATAATCTAGATCCAGTGGTCATCCCAGTCTGGACAGCGAGTGCGCGCAAACCTCAGCTCTGCGCTAGATCTGCCGCGACATGACCCTACTGGTTAGGGGCTGGCCTATGTGTTAAACGTCTTGTGAGGTCGCATATGACTGGGTCGTGGTCCTCCTGGCCGATAGCCCCTCCCCCATTATGATAGAGAGGAGGTTCTGTTGGGAGCGGTGCCCGCCTGGTTCCTGGTATATTAACTGTCCCCTTCTCCCCCTGGAGGGTTTTGGGGTGGACGTGGGCCCCTCCATGGGAACTCTGAGTTTCCCTCCTTTCCTGTAGGCACCCCCCTCATCGGTCTGGTAGTTCTTGTGGGCCATCTTGCCCCCCCTTCTCTGATGCTGTGGGGGTGGCCTGGTTCACCACCTAGGGTGGGAGCAGGGTGCTGAGCTGGCGATGGGGGCGGGAGGTTGGGCGATCAACTGTTGGGGGGGCTGTATCTGGTGAGGCCTTCTGCCAGGGCCTCCTCTTCCCGCCGGTGCTGTTTTTCTGAGGCCTAGGGATCCCCCCTGGGAGCCTCGTGGTGCTGCCATTTTCTTGTAGCCTGTGTGCCTAATGTAATGGCAGCCATGTTTGTGTAGTCCAGCTGTCATTTTTTCTGTGGTTTGCCATTGAAAATAGTGGCAGCCATGACAGTGGAGCCCTCTGGGCGGCGATTTCGGATGCTGACTCCTGGATCTTTTTGTTTCCTGATCGCTGTTCGTGCAGTGCAGAGATTATCCTGGTGGCTGCAGGTGCCTGTTTCTGCTGGGTGGTGAGTCTGGTGGGGTCCTCTCCCTCTCTACTGAGGATTGATTGGTGCTCTGTGGCTGGCAACAGGGTGGGCTGCCAGAGCCGTGGGGATTGTCCCATAGCAGTGTCTTTTGACTTTTTAGTGGGGTCCCCCTGGTGACTCATGGAGACTTTGGAGCAAATCTCCCCACCTGATCTCCTACAATCCCTTAGACTACGGGACCCTACGGGTCCCTTCCATCCATTGATGCACTGACGGCGGTCCTGGAGTCCTTGGTGTCCCGGTAGAGATGTTATTTTTGCGACAGGCTGGCAAAAAGCATCCCCTTGGGGTCCTTAAGCAATTTTTCTAGGCGATACCCCTATGAGGAGTCCCTTCCTAAGAAGTGGACTGCTCCACCTTCAACCATGATTCCAGTTGAAGAGTCCCCGGCCTTTAAGGATCCATCTGACAGGAAGGCGGAGGTTGTGGCCTGCAATATGTACACCATGGCTGGTTCAGCACTGAGGCCGATATTCACCATTGCCCTGTTGTTGCAGACTCTGACAGAATGGGCTAAGCTTCTGCGCCGTGACCAGAAAGAGGAGTAGCTCTCCCCGGCCTTTGCTTAGCTGGTGGACTAGCTGATCCAGGGGCTGAAGTTTATCTAGGATGTCTCTTTGGATGTGACTCCCCTAGTGGCTTGGCTCTTTTTCGGCAGTGGTTCTTTGGCATGTCTTGTGGCTCAAATGTTGGTCTGCGAATTCCAAAAAGACCTTGACTGATTTGCCCTTTATAGGAGATTGCTTGTTTGGGGTTACCCTTGATGACATCCTTGGGGTCTCACAGGGGGGGGAAGAGTACCTTTCTTCCGCAGGCTACTAAGGGCAAGGACCCTTGTCATAGACGTGAGCCCTCCTTCTCGGCTAATAAGAAGTTTTTTCGGCCCTCAGGTTCGGCTGACAAGGGATCAGAGCCCTTAGTGGCCGCCTCTGGAAGATCCAAGAGAACTTGGTCTGGCAAGTCAATAGCAGGCTTCTCCAGACCCGCGGACAAGGCCGCCTGTGTCTAGGGTGGGGGGACACCTTCGCTGGTTCCCGAATCCGTGGACTCCCCTGGTACGAGTCAGATGGGTCCACGTGGACATTCGGTCCGGCTACAAGATCGAGTTTCATTCTTACCCTCCGGTAAGGTTCTTCCTTCCAACGTGCGACTGTCCCCAGTCCACTTACAGGCTCTTTTTGGGGAAGTGCAAGACCTTTTACTTTAAAGGGTGATGGTCCCGGTTTCCGGGTTCAGAATGTTTTCAGGGGTTTTTACTCAAACCTGTTTAAAGTCCCCAGGAAGGAAGGCAAGATGTGTGTAATTCTGGACCTCAAGGTGCCAAAATCCATTCTGAACTTCTGCACCTGCACAAGAGTCCTTTCGCATAGTGGTGGCTTCGCTGCATTAGGGGGATTTTTCTTGCCTCCATCGACATCAAGGGCGCTTACCTTCACATTCCAATATGTGTCTGTCTCCAGCACTTCCTCTGCTTTGCCGTGGTAAAGGAGCATTATCAGTTTGAGGCATTACCCTTTGGTCTCGCTTCTGCTCCTCGGTTCGTCACGAAAGTGTTGGGCCCCCCATGCCAGCATTGTTACGCCATTGGGGGATTGCGGTACTGGACTACTTGGATGACCTCCTTCTGCAAGCGGAGTCTCCTAATGCTCTGGTGGAAACCTGGAAATCATCACACCATACAAGGGTGTTTGGCTGGATTTAGAATTTTCAGAAGTCTGCTTTGGTTCCATCCACAAAGCTGGACTATCTTGGTCTGACTCTGGACTCGGCCTTAGCCAGAGTGCTCCTTCCTCTGGACAAACTCCAGAAACTGCAGGCTGTAATTCATCTCCTGCTGTCCAGCAGATGGTAATCCCTCCGGATTTGCATGCGGGTCCTGGGCCTGATGGTGTCTACCTTTTTGAGGCGGTTCCGTTTGCACAGTTCCATACGAGGTCCCTGCAAGTGAGATTCTGGCCAAATGAGACAAGAATCCACAGTCTCCGGACAATCGGAAAGAATCCCTGATATGGTGGCTTAGTTCTACGGCTGGGCAAATCCTTCCTCCCCTTGTATTGGACAGTGGTGACTACGGATGCCAGCTTGTCTGGCTGGGGAGGCATTCTCTGCAAAATTACTGCTCAGGGTGTCTGTACACTGAAAGAGTCCAGACTACTGATCAATTTCTTGGTACCCAGAGCGCTCCGACTGTCCCTGGAACATTGGACGAATCGTCTTTAAGGATGTCCACTGTGCAATCAATGTTACAATGCCACAGCCATCAATCACGAGGGGGGCACAAGAAGTGTCGTGGAGGTAGCTGGCATTCTAAGGGGGGCAGAACGGTTAGTTTCAGCCCTCTCCGCCGTACACATTTCCGGGGTGGAAAACTGGCAGGCGGATTACCTCAGTCGGCAGGCATTGGACCAAGGGGAGTGGTCCATTCATCCGGAGGGGTTTTATCAGTTGTGTCTCCGGTGGGGCATCCCGAGTTAGATCTGTTGGCGTCCCAGCTCAACAAAAAGGTGCAGAGGTTTGTGGCTCGGGTCGCGGGATCCTCTGGCGGACCCCATGAATGCGCTGGTGGTATTGTCTGGTTTACGCCTTCCCTCCTCCCAAGCTTCTGCCAAGACTTTTACGCAGGATCGAGGCAGAAGGGATTCCGGTCATCTCGCTCTTTTTTTCGGTGGCTTTCATCTTGACCTTCCTTCAGCAGTTTAGTTTCGTTGAGCAGAAACTGACCTTGAGTACTATTAAGGGACAGGTGTTTCGGACTTAGCAGTCTTCTTTCAGTAGCCCTTGACCACCTACTCCTTCGTACTTTTCTTCAGAGAATTAGACACTTGACCCCTCCCATTGCGGTCTCTGTTGCCGCCTTGGGACCTCAATTTGTTGCTCTCAGTCCTCCAGAAGCCTCCTTTTGAGAATCTTCGGGAGATTCTCCTGCTTATGCTGTCCCAGAAGGTGGCCTTTTTGGTGGCTTTCACCTCTGCACATAGGGTGTCGGAATTGATGCCGTTATCCTGTCGTTCACCTTACTTTGTTCAGTGATCAGGTGGTTCTTCGCCCCTGTCCGTCGTTCCTTCCTCAGGTTGTCTCTGATTTTCATTTGAATGAGGACATTGTGTTGCCTAATCTGTGTCCCAGGCGAAAACCTCAGAAGGAAATTGCTTTGCATGCCTTGTATGTGGTCTGGACGATAAGGGTGTACCTGGCATCTATGGAGTCTTTTAGGAAATCGGACTCCCTATTTGTGCTTATGGATGGGCCTTGGAATGGGTTGTCCGCTTCCTCTGCGACCATTTTACAGATGGATCAGACGGTGATTCAGGACTATTCCATCAAGGGTCAGATTCCTCCTTTTCCTGTCAAGGCGCACTCTACTTGAGTGCTCAATGCCTCCTGGGCCTTCCGTCCTCAAGCGTCAGTGACGCAGGTTTGCAAGGCATGTATACGCTTAAAGCGGAGTTCCGGGCACAGAAGTCATTTTTCACTGAACATACCCCCGGGACAGTCAGGGCTAGCACATTCCACAATGGCTAGCCTCTGATCTGTCCCGGTTCGCACTTACCTTTTAGAAGAAATACTTACTTATAAAATTTCTTCCACAGCGTTTCCATCTCTCTTGTGGGCAGCTGAAGCCGGCGCGGTCCTCTTCTGAATCTTCTTCCGTGTCTCCTTGTCCCAGAATGCGCCCGCACCGGCCCCTCTCGTCACTTCCGGTGCGGCGCCGCATTCCTCCACAGCTTCTGGGCATGCCCAGAAGCTGTTTAGCAGGGGAATGCGGCGTCGCCCGGAAGTGACGAGCGGGGCCGGTGCCGTCGCATTGATTCCTGGGAGCGATGACGTTCAGCTCCCAGGAATCATCGCGAGACAGGAAGTGACAGCGGAGCCTCAGCGCTGAGGGAGGAAGTACTCTGAGGTGAGTATTTACGATCTTCATTTACAAGGTGAGTAAACAAAAAAAAAAAAAAACCTAACTATCCAATTCCTTTTCAGGTGATGTCTAACTAGCGGAGGGGCACAAAAAAAAAATATCGATTTTGTGCCTGGAACTCCGCTTTAAAGCAAACGCTGTTGCTGTCAGAATAAACAAATCAGTGCTGCAGCTGATGAGCAGCAAAGCAATCTCTGGTAAACAATTAAAAACTCAGCAACAATAAAACATCACATTATAATAGCATACATTAGAGTAAACCAGAAGAATGACAGTATCTGCAAAGCAAACTATGGTTAACAATAAAACATTACACTATAGCAATATATTCTCAAATACAGTAAAACAGAAACCTAACTAAAAAAAAACGTTCCAGGCTAGGATCTCTTAAAATGCGATCACCATCTAACATCTTTTGAAACCCTGTGTGAAAGTTTGCCCTAGACTGTACCATGCTGTACCGTATACTAATACTCTACTAGTGTGTGGTAGCTACGGAAACAGTCACCGATGCAGAGACCAGGCTGGCCAGGACAGGAGGGACTAAATTAGTGGGTGTCACGCCTATATCCTCCTTTTTCTACGGACGCAACATCTTCTTTGGGGGGCTCTTTTGGGTAGAGGTACCAGGGAGGACATCCAGAAAATGGCTCATCGCTGCATCTGGATTGTGAATTTGGGCCACAGCACCTTCTGGATACAAAAGTGCTGTGATGATGTGGAGTTTTAGGAAGGATCCACTTCCTGATGGGTTGTGGATGGGTCTTCCAGTATGACAGTGACTAGAAACCTACAGCCAAGGCAACAAAGGAGTGGGTCAAAAAGAAGCACCATAAGGTCATGGAGTGGCATAGCCAGTCTCCAGACCTTAATCCTATAGAAAATGTATGGAGGGAGCTGAAACATCGAGTTGCCAAGCGACAGCCAAGAAACCTTTAAGGATTTGAAGAAGATTTGTAGAGAAGAGTGGACCAAAATCCCTCCTGAGATGTGTGCAAACCTGGTCACCAACTACAAGAATCCTCTTACCTCTGCTTGCCAACAAGGGTTTCTCCACAAAATACGAAGTCATTTTTTGCTTGGGGATCAAATACTTATTTTACTCACTGAAATGCAACTCCATTTATAACATTTGTATCCTGTTTTTGTCTGGATTTTTGGTTGATATTCTCTCTTTTTCTCTCTAACATTTTAAAATACACCTATCATAAAAATTAGACTTAATTTCTTTGTAAGTGGACAAACTTACAAAATCTGCAGAAAAAAAAAAAAATAATAATAATTTTCCCCACTGTACGTTATAGTATTAAAAGCTAGTCCACTCACTCTATCCTCCTGTATTACTAGCCTGTAACTAGAGGGGGAAAGCTTTCTGTGCAGTGGAAATAAGCAGATGGGGGAAGGACCAGGCTGTAACACTGGGCTGATACTAAGTAACAGTACTTCTAATTTTTGGAGTTCCTCTGGGACAGTCTATTAAGTACACATAGGGGGTGATTTACTCAAACTGGTGCACACCAAATGTGGTGCAGCTGTGCATAGTAACCATAGTAATCAGCTTCCAGGTTTTATTGGCAAAGCCTAATGCCTCGTACACACGTACCGATCGTCGGCCGACCGATTGGCCGTCTTTTGTCCAGGGCTGTCCTGTCCGCTGAAAAGTGCAAAAGACTGCACACGAATTTTGTCGGCCAACAACAGCCGACTGCAGAAGTGATGTCATGTGATGGTTAACTTTCCTTGTCTTTTTTCTTCTCTGAGCATGCCCAGTCTTGCAAATCTGCTGATTGTCGGCCGAATTCTGTACTGACTGGCGAACAATCGGCCGTTCTGGTGTTGGCCAACAAAAATTTTAATGCCTGCACGACAGATTCTTTTCGGCCGAAAGTGCGCTGTCGGCTGTCGGAAGCATCATACTAACAAGCCTACAATCGGCCGATTGGTCGTCGGCCGAATATTTACGGCCGACAATCGGTACGTGTGTACGAGGCTTTACTGAATAAGCTGAAGCTAGAAGCTGATTGCTGGTTACTATGCAAAGCTGCACCAGTTTTAGTAAATCTCCCCTATAGTGCCTTCATATAGTGTCTGGGGGGCCTGCATTAGATTCAGATGTAGAGAATGAAGTAGTGGAGCTGCCTGCTGCAGAAAATAGGCCAAGATAAAATGTAGCATCATTTAACTAATTGTTTGATTTAGCTGTGCTACTTTTGTATGCAAGTTGGTGTAAGGCTGGGTTCACCTATGTCCGCCTGCAGTTAGCAGTCCGGGTCTGGTGCATTCCTGTTTACCACCATTTCATGCGTGAATTAGATGCAAATTTTTGCTTGAACCTGGACCCAAAAATGCCCCGGGCATGTGTGAACTGGCTCAATTTGAGAGCCAATCACATTCACATGTCATTGGAATTGGATGTGGTGTTAACCGCATCCGTTTCGCATTTATGTGAACCCAGCCTAAAGGTTCCCTCTGTCTTCCTTTTACCTTGTCTTATGCGCTCAGTGTCGTGTGTTTTTTTTTTTTTTTTTTTTAATATAGGTTTGTGTTAATCTGCATTTCCCTTCTTTCAGATAAAACGTTCCATTAGTCAGCCAGCACCCCAGAGGTGAGTAGGATTTGACTCTTCGAGGTTAGACATTCCCTGCTATCCAACAGTTTTAGTATAATCACAATATCTACCTTGACTGTCGCCTCTGAAATGTGGAATATGGAATTATGCTATTCCTTAACGAGAGCTTAAAGTGGTTGTAAATCTGAATATTTAAAATTTATAAGCAGTTTACTTCTACCATACACTAAAGAATCAGAAGCCATCTGTTTCCAGCCTTGCCATGAAAGGAGCATCCAGCAATCTGAAATCCCCTCCACTTTTCTGTTAAAACCCGACCCATCCAAACATTTTGTGTTGCCACACCCCCGCTCTTGTGACTGACAGACTATTTAGTTCTCTCATGCATGAGAGAAGAGCGCGTGTGTCCAGAACTTCAACATTGTTCCACTGCCTCCTCCAGCTCACCCAAGATTGGCTGCTCTGCATTTGAACATATTTGGACTAGATGAAGTCAGGTGGTGCTTTGTGTGATGTGCATGCACAGTGGGTGAACTATTTCATCTGCGTGCGTGCTGCTAAGCCACGCTAGTGTTATTGCTGAGGGGGGTGACCAGATGAGAGGGGAGCCCTGTGATGTCACAACTCTGCCTCTCGAGCTTTGGCATGGAGATGCGCCCACAGATCATACATTTTCAGAGGGCTGTGACAGGCACAAGAGACAAAAAAAGCAGGTACATCTAAACTATTGCAATTTGGTTTAGTACTGTGAAAGCATAAATATGATGCATGTCTTTTGATATTTCTTGAACTTGAGTTTTACAACCACTTTAATCTTTTAACCACTTAAGCCCTGGAAGATTTTACCCCCTTCTTGACCAGGGGGTATTTTGCGATTCGGCACTGCATGACTTTAACGGACAATTGCACGGTCGTGCGACACTGTACCTAAACGAATTTGATGTCCTTTTTTTCCCACAAACAGAGCTTTCTTTTGGTGGTATTTGATCACCTGTGCGATTTTTTTTTTTTTTTTTTTTTTTTTTTTTTTTTTTTTAAATCATGCACTATAAACAAAAAAAGAGCGTCAATTTTGCAAAAATAACAATATTTTTCACATTTTTTTTATATGAAATTCCCCAAAAAAAATGTAAAAATCAAAATTTTTTAACCTTTTCGGCCAATTTGTTTTATGCTACATATGTTTAGTAAAAAAAATGGCAAAAAGCGTATTTTGAATGGTTTGCGCAAAAGTTATCGCGTTTACTAACAAAGGGAAAGATTTTTGCCATTTTTGTTTTTTTTTTTTTTTTTTTTTTTTTTTTTTTTAACGTGTAATGGCGGCGATCTGCGATTTTTTTTTTTTTTTTTTTTTTTTTTTTTTTTGCGGGACTGCGACATTGGGGCGGACAGATCAGACCCTTGACTGATATTTTTGACACTTTTGGGGTTACCAGTGACATTACTGCAGTAATCAGTGCTATACGTATGCACTGTTACTGTAAAATTACACTGGAAGTGAAGGGGTTAACTTTATTTGAGAGGGAGGGGCTATACGTATGCACTGTTACTGTAAAATTACACTGGAAGTGAAGGGGTTAACTTTATTTGAGAGGGAGGGGCTGTGTGTGTCCCTAGGGGTGTGATTCTAACTGTGATTGGCTGTGGCTTGAGGTGTAGGAACAATGATCAACGGTCCTACATAGTAGAACCGTATGATCACTGTTCCTACACAGGGGAGAATGACAGGCGGCTTGTTTACATCAGCCGCCCGCCTTTCTCCCGCTGTCACGGACGATCGTGAGTGAGCGGCGGACATCGGGTCCGCCGCTCACATGCGCGGGGTGGTCCGTGACACGCGCGCTCGCTCCCCAGAGCCTCACAGGCTAGTGACGTACCGGTCGGCAAGTGGTTAAAAACATTTTTTTTAAGTGTATGTTGTTGGGTTTTTATTTTTTGCTCTGTCCAGTCGGGGGTTTTTCATTCACTTTTTGTCCCAGAATCCCAGCAGGAAGTAAGAGGAGAGCTGCCAAATGGAGAGGTATCCCCTCTAAGGCCTTGTTCACCCCATACGTGCAACAAAAGTGATGGGAAAAACGCACAGATTGGACTTACAGAAGCTTGTTCACACCATGTGCAGTGACGCGCCTATTATGTAAAAGTTTTTCTGTATGTGTCCTGTTCACACCACAATGTTGTCGTCCTTTTTTTTTTTTTTCCCCACGCATAAAACTTCATATATGCAGATACCAGTTGTGGTGTGAACATGGCACATAGAGAACAATTGTTTTATTTGTGACCGTGCAGAAAAGCTGACGTCTCTGCACATGGTGCAAACCGCTGCCAAAGGAACAGGTGTCCTTTTTGAAAGATTTCCTTCACCTCCTGTTCCTATACCAACTGAAAACTCTTCTGTTTCTTATAACATTTTGTACCAGAGATCATCACCAGGACCCAAAGAGAAGATGAATTTATCCATTGGGGACACAGACCGCAATACCATCCTGACATAGGTTCCAATACTTCCCCAATCCCATAATATAAGAAAAACAGTTGGCTTTACATACAGTTTTTTTATGTTATGGGAGCAAGAGAGATGATTTGACAGTAACGTCACTCCTTCTTCTTCATAGAACTTCTGCATCACCAAGGCGGAGTAATGGGATGACAGTGGTAAGGAATCTGGAGGAAATGGCAATGCGTGTACACTCTCGGGAACAGCATCATATGGCATCTGGTAATGGCATTGTAGATTGAACAGCATATATACGTAACCAGCCACGCTGCCAAATGGGTAAGTCCTCTTGTGTTACTACAGCGCAGGTTAGGATGCACCGATACCATTTTTTTTTTTCCTTAGTACTCGCCAATACTTATTACTCATACCTACCTGCAACTGTTCTGTTTACACTTTAGCTGTCAGCAATGGCAAACCACTGAAAAGTCGTTTAGAATTGAAAGAAATGCATTTATAAAAAATGTTTCAAACATTTTTTTTAATGTGAAACATGTAAATATATGTTAAAGGTGTAAAAATATTAACAAACAAAGCAAACAAAAAATAAAAAAGTTTTATTAATAGTCGCAATATAAAAAAAAAGCAGCAGGAAAATAGAAATTAAGGCTGATTTACAGTAAATTAAAGGGTAGTTCCAGTCATTTTTGTGTTAATTAAAAGTTAGCAGCTAAAAAAGTGTAGCTGCTCAGTTTTAATTAACATTCACTCACCTGTCCCACGATCCAGCGGTGCACTTACCCTGTGTCCTCCCTCAGAGGTGCCAGCATCTTTACTATGGGTACCCAGCTGTGACAGCTTGCGGCTTCACAGCCAGGTGCCCACTGCGCATGAGCAAGTGGAGCTGCGCTCTGTGACTGGTCCCAAAGTCTTCTGGGACTTGTCTGATCGCCTAAAGCAACCAGAACGGAAGTGGGAGCGGGTACCTGTCAAAATCGGGTACCCGCTCCTCCCCAAAAGCTCCATTTTACAAACAGGAGTCGGGAGGGTGGAGCTTCACTTTAAGAGTTAGTTAGGGGTTGAGCAGGAACATTTAATTTAAACTCCCCCCCCCCCCCCCCCAAAAAAAAAATAAACCTTTTTTTACTTGACAGGTTGCTTTTCACTGACTTCATCTGCAGATCGAAATTCATCTTTTTGTGTAGATTAATAAACCGAAAGATATACAAAAAGAAACAATGTTTCTTTTTTTCTTTCTGTCTCAGCGGCTGAGAAATGTTAATAAACATTCCCCAACTGCTTTTTTTTTTTTTTTTTTCTCTTCAGCTGTCAACAGGGGAGCCCCACTGACAGCTGAATGAGTCAGCAGTCCGACTCCTAACAACCAGTAATTGCCGGGGTTTTTTTTTTCTTTATTTGTTTTTTTACATTTCAGCTATCAGTGGGGGAATCCCGTTGGCTTGGTTTTTTCAGCTGTATCATTTCAAGTATCGGAAAACATTTGCATGAGTACCAATGTTTGTGCAAAGGCTTAGTGTCGGCACAGATATGCTTATCAGTGCAACCCTAGTGCAGGTAGCTCATAATGTTACATTTGATTACCATATAGCCTTTTTAAATACCCTTCTTGCTCGTTTTCAGTCATTGATAGAAATGGTTGACCTTTTCAAAAGATTTCTGTGTACAGTGAAAAATGAAAGCTCATCTACAGGCAGATATAAATACAAAGAATACAGCCTATTTAAAGTGTCCTAAAACACAAAAATTGTATTTGTGTATACTGTATACTGTATGTCTTTAAACTTTCTTCCAATAGCTGTGTGCAGCTTTCTATCTGGCATATGTTAGTTTTTGTAAATACCTGGTTGATCCTGTCATTTCCAGGCACTTCCCCCTAAGTCAGTAGCAACATAATTGCAGGTGGTCCTCTGCCTGCTGAGTTGCCACTCTTAGTGCGCTATAATCCAAGACCAAAAATTTTGAAACCTACCCGGAGATAAACAAACAATAACAAATATATATATTTCTCTTTTTGTTCACTGACAGACACAGCTTCAATTCTTCAGACCATTGGGTATTGTACTGTCACTCTTCAGGAGTAGGACTAGGCAAGAAACCTTTTCGGTTATGCCCCTGGGACAGTCCCAGAGGGTATGCCATCACTTCCTGTTGTAGGACTTCCAGTTTTTTCGGCCTAGACAGGAGTAAGGACCTGGCTCTCTGCTGGGATTTGCGGTCCTGGCATTTTTTTTATTTAAATGGAATTTTTTATTTTCTCTTTATTATTTTTGTTCCTGTGTGAACTACAATCAACAGCCAGACTGGGCGATGCACTTGATAGTCTAGATCAGGGGTGGGCAAACTTTTTGACTCAAGGGCCGCAATGGGTTCATATATTGGATCCGGGGGCCGGACCAAGAGTAGATGGCAAAAAACGCTGTAAAAAATTGTGTGACATTGAGGTCACAAAAGTGTGAAAGGGGCCTTCAGTAATTAAGGTATAGTGTGCCCCCTTTCAATGCAGAGTGACCAGCATGCCCCCTTTTCAATGCACAGTGACCAGCGTGCCCCTTTCAATGCACAGTGACCAGCGTGCCCCCTTCAATGCACAGTGACCAGCGTGCCCCCCTTCAATGCACAGTGGCCAGTGTGCCCCCTTTCAATGCACAGTGGCCAGTGTGCCCCCCTTCAATGCAGTGACCAGCGTGCCCCCCTTCAATGCTCATTGACCAGTGTGCCCCCTTTCAATGCACAGTGACCAGTGTGCCCCCTTCAAAACAGTGACCAGTGTGCCCCCTTCAAAACAGTGACCATCGTACGTGCCCTCTTTCAGTGCAGAGACCATCGTGCGTGCCCCCTTTCAGTGCAGAGACCATCGTGCGTGCCCCCTTTCAATGCAGAGACCATCGTGCGTGCCCCCTTTCAATGCAAAGACCATCGTGCGTGCCCCCTTTCAATGCAGAGACCATCGTGCGTGCCCCCTTTCAATGCAGAGACCATCGTGCGTGCCCCCTTTCAATGCAGAGACCATCGTGCGTGCCCCCTTTCAATGCAGAGACCATTGTGCGTGCCCCCTTTCAATGCAGAGACCATCGTGCGTGCCCCCTTTCAATGCAGAGACCATCGTGCGTGCCCCCCTTCAATGCAGAGACCAGCGTGCGTGCCCCCCTTCAATGCAGAGACCAGCGTGCGTGCCCCCCTTCAATGCAGAGACCAGCGTGCGTGCCCCCCTTCAATGCAGTGTGGCTCCCCCCCGAGACCAGTGCACTTCTCCTCAGTCCCCCGGCATCTCCTCGAGTCCTCCGCCTCCTTCTCGGCCAATGGCATGGGGTTTGCCTTGCGGCCAATCAGGAAGCGGGTATTAGACCCGCTTCCTGATTGGCCAGGAGGAGGATCCGTGTGACAATAGCAAATTTTCATTCGCTATTGTCACACAATGGGTGGGCTCAGGACGCACTGCTCTGCGCCCCGGGTCCACCCTTTGCTGAAGCCTAGTATCATCGGTTTCCCCAAAGAAACCAGTTTCCCCTTGCTTTCGGCTGTGAACGGAACTCCGCCCCTCCAGTCCGATGCAATCCAGCCCTCCCAGCTCTGCCTCTCCAGCCGATCAATACTCCACCCTGCTCCGCCCATTGTCTCTCCGTGGAATCTATTTACAAAACATTACAGCCTGATCCCGCCCCCGTGCACGCTCCCAATGCAGCCATTCAATTTATGGATAATAGTGAAACATTAAACAGAGCTGGGAGGGCTGGATTGCATCGTGCTGGAGGGGCGGAGTTCCGATCACAGCCGAAAGCAAGGGGAAACTGGTTTCTCTGGGGAAACCGATTTTGGCACAACACCGGCTGCCACTGTAAATTAGCTAGGGCTCCGCAGGCCGAATTAAAAGGTCCTCCAGGCCGGATACGGCCTGCAGGCCGTAGTTTGCCCATTCCTGGTCTAGATCCTTACGGTCTTCCCAGTCTGGCCTGCAAGCGCGACCCAACTTTTAGCTCCACGCTAACAGGGGCTGACCGGTGAGTGAAACCCCTTGCGAGGTCTCATAGCCCTGGTCATGACAGCAGTCACGACCAGAGTTGCAGCGTACATCAGGCTGCAGCATCCCCATTCCAAGATGGTGCGATGGACTGGGAGTAGCGCCCGCCTGGTGACCACGGTATGGTGAGTAATGTCCCCCCTCCTTTCCTACTGAATTGCTGGAGTGGTCGCGGGCCCCCCCTGGGGATGGTAGACCCCCCTGTGTCCTTCCTCCCTCTTTTACTTCCCCCTCTTCCTTGCGGGTTTCACCCTTAAATTTGGTGCCCTCATCTGTCCCCTGTCCCCCCCCCCCCGGCCCCTTTTTTGGGGGCATGGATGAAATTGGGTAGGGGGGGGCTACATGGTGCTGGGCTGGAGGAGCGGTGGGTGATGCCGCTGTCGGCCCCTGTAGAGGGTGTCCATACCTGGGTGCTGCAGGGGGGGGGTTTCCCTAGGGGGTCCCCTCCTGTGGTCTGTGAACTTTTTCCGTGGGGTCCTGGGTCCTGCGTGGTGCCACTATTTCTCTGTGTTCCCGGTTCGGTGGCCATGTTTCTGTAGTTCAGCGGCCATGTTTTTTTGGTTTGCATTGGCATCCATTTTCCTGTAGTCTGAGACAGTGCTGAGGCTGTGGGGGCCTCCAGGTCAGCGTTTCTTCTTCCTCTTTCCAGCAGTGTGGCAGATCATTTTGGCACTTTCCAACTCGGGTGGCGAGTCTCTGGGGGTACACTATCCTTCCTCTGCTGTATACAGCGCCGCGGGTGTGCTGATTCTTGTGGCAGCACAGCGGTGCACAAGGGGGAGGGGCCTCATTTTTTCAGCCCTGCAGTCACTGGTAGCCAAAGTAGATATGGCAAGACGCGTACCACCCCCCCCCCCCCCGCCTTCACCTGTATCCTCTGCTTCCTCAGATTCCGAGGTGGATTTGGCCGCCGCGGACAAGAGTCAGCCCACTGGGTCTCCGTCCACGCATGCTGAGTGTTCTAATCGTAAGTATGAGTCCTCCTCCTCTGCAGCCGCGCATGAAAAAGCGCTGGTGGAGGCCTTGATTGTATCAGTGCGGGAAACTTTACAGTTGGAGGACTCAGCTGCTGCTGAGTCGGCAACGCCGGTGCAATTTGGTACCTGCAAATCTTCCAAGGTGAATAAGGTTTTTTTTTTTCCCTTTTCTGCCTCTTTTGACAAGATTGTCAGTAGTCAGTGGGGTTGCCCGAAACGCATGGTTGGAATGCCTAAGCATTTTGCTAGAAGATATCCCTTTGAGCAGTCTCTTCTGAAGAAACTGACGGTTCCACTGTCGGGACTCTCAGGCTCCAGGCTGAATAAGACCACACTTTTGCCGGTGCAGGGTGGGGGTGTACATCATCCAGTGAGCGCCGCCATCGGAAGGAAGCGTGTCCCCCTCTTCACCGTAGCCGGCAATTGCGGTAGATGGAGCAGGAGTAGGAACGAGGCTTGAGAGTCAGAACGGATGAAACCAAACTCTGGATTATTTTCACCCCCACCCTGGATACACCCAGGAGAGTGCCAACCTGTCACTTGTTACCCCTAACCAATGTGAGTGTTTATTACACGTTCATAAATGCATTAAAAGTCTACACTTTTCTTCATTCCTAGCCCTGTTGGAACCCCTGGCTTATTGGTTCACCTGATGGCTGCCCTATATGTTGGACTTCTCTATACATAGACTTACATGGATTTTTTTGAAAAAAACTGTGCGGCAGATGCGCCTGATATATATGTTTGTCCTACGGATTAGAAATGGGAATGCTTTGGAAACATATTAAACAAAGGCATCACACAGTGTATTCCAATGGGAAATAAATACAAAAGAGCCACAGTCAGACCAGGGTGGCTAAACCGTAAAGTAAAAATACCTCTTGGAGAAAAAAAAAATGGCCTTTTAAGAAATATAAAATGGAGGGGACACTATCAGCTTTGCAACAATATAAGGAATGTAACAAGAAATGTAAAAACAAAATTAGGGTGGCTAAAAAAAGACTACAAGAGACACATAGCAGAGGAGAGTAAGACAAACCCTAAGAAATTCTTTAGATATATTAATAGTAAAAAAGCGAGTTCGGAGCAGGTTGCACACATAAATAACGATGAAGGGAGGATAGTTACAGATGACACAGAGAAGGGAACTGTACTAAATACTTTCTTCTCCTCAGTTTTTACACAAGAAAAGGAGGGGTATACTGACCATGACAGTATTGTTAGCAGCACATCACAGGATGTACCGCTGTGGCTAACAGAGGCTGGAATCAAGGAAAGACTCGATAAGATTAGCGCAAATAAATCACCAGGACCAGATGGCTTACACCCGAGAGTACTCAAGGAAATCAGTCGGGTTATATCTAGACCGCTGTTCCTAATCTTTGAGGACAGTTTACTGATAGGAACTGTACCAACTGACTCAAGGAAAGCCAATGTGATGCCAATATTCAAAAAAGGGCAGAGACATATTCTGGAAAACTATAGGCCGGTCAGCCTGACATCAATAGTATGTAAATTATTGGAGGGGATGATAAGGGACTATATCCAAGAATTTTCTGAAGATAACCGTATCATTAGTAGTAATCAGCATGGGTTTACAAAGGGACGTTCTTGCCAGACCAATCTGTTAACATTCTACGAGGAGGTGAGCAACTAACTAGACAAGGGGAGGCCTGTTGATGTGGTGTATTTGGATTTTGTGAAGGCATTCGTTACAGCTCCCCATAAATGCTTAATCTACAAGCTAAGGACTGCAGGCATTGACCGCAAGGTTTGTTCTTGGATAGAAAACTGGTTACAGGGGTGTGTCCAAAGGGTAGTGATAAATAACCTGTACTCAGACTGGTCTGGAGTGGTAAGTGGGGTACCTCAAGGCTCTGTTCTTTGATCAATTCTGTTCAATTTATTCATAAATAATATAGAGGAGGGGATTATTAGTTCAGATTGCCATGCCTATTTTTGCAGATGACAAAAATAGGCATGGCAATAACTTCACATCACGACATAGAAATCTTCCAGAAGGACCTGAACAAAATAACAGGGTGGGCAACAACATGGCAAATGAGGTTTAATGTGGATAAATGTAAGGTAATGCACTTGGGGGCTAAAAACATAAACGCAAACTACTCACTAGGGGGGTACCTCTGGGGGAATCAAGGATGGAGAAAGATCGGGAAGATAAACTAAGCAATAGCATACAATGTCAAGCTTCAGCTGCCAAAGCTGGCAGAATATGAGCATGCATAAAGAAGGGGATATATTCCAGAGATAAACTATAATCCTGCCATTTAATAAAACTCTGGTCTGGCCACATCTGGAGTATTCTGTCCAGTTCTGGTCACCAATCCTCAGAAGGGACGTGCTGGAACTGGAGAGAGTCCAAAGAAGGGCAACTAAACTAATTAGGGGATTGGAAGACCTTAATTACGAGGAGCGATTAGACGCACTTAACTTATTCTCCCTGGAGAAAAGACGCCTAAAGGGGACATGATATCGATTTACAAATACCTCAATGGCGATCCCAGCATAGGAAATAAACAATTTAGTCTAAGAGAGTGTAAGAGGACACGTGGCCACACAATGAGATTAGAGGAGAAGCGGTTTAACCTTAAGCTACAGTTGTATTCAAAATTATTCAACCCCCACTGAAATTGATTGTTTTGGCCAGTTTGACATTGATTTTGATCATTCAGTCATCCTGCTTACAATTAAATCAAAGAGGCACGTGTAGGTCAGACAAATATAACATAACATTTATAATGAAATAACCACAAATGTCTTTTCTGTGCTCACATCATTATCAGTTTTATTCAACCCCCAAGTGACATTCAATCTTAGTACTTAGTACAACATCCTTTTACAGTTATAACAGCTTTTAAACGTGAAGCATAGCTTGACACAAGTGTCTTGCAGCGATCTATGGGTATCTTCGCCCATTCGTCATGGGCAAAAGACTCCAGTTCAGTCACATTCTTAGGCTTGTGCACTGCAACTGCTTTCTTTAAGTCCCACCAGAGGTTCTCAATCGGATTTAAGTCTGGTGACTGTGATGGCCACTCCAAAATGTTCCAGCCTTTAATCTGCAACCATGCTCTAGTGGACTTGGAGGTATGCTTGGGATCATTGTCCTGTTGAAAGGTCCAACGTCTCCCAAGCCTCAGGTTTGTGACGGACTGCATCACATTGTCATCCAATATCTCCTGGTACTGAAGAGAATTCATGGTACCTTGCACACGCTGAAGCTTCCCTGTACCTGCAGAAGCAAAACAGCCCCAAAGCATGATTGACCCCCCCCCCCCGCCATGCTTCACAGAACACTATCCCAAAACTTCTGTGGTTTGTCCACATGACTTTTGGCATACTGCAGTCGACTCTTCTTATTCTTTGGAGACAGCAGGGGGGTGCGCCTGGGAGTTCTGGCATGGAGGCCTTCATTACACAGTGTGCGCCGTATTGTCTGAGCAGAAACTTCAGTACCCACATCTGACAAATCTTTTCTCAGTTCGTCAGCAGTCACACGGGGACTTTTCTCCACTCTACGCTTCAGGTAGCGCACAGCAGTCAAAGTCAGCATCTTCTTTCTGCCATGACCAGGTAGCGTTTCAACAGTGCCCTTTGCCTTGAATTTGCAAATGATGCTTCCTATGGTGTCTCTTGGTATGTTTAACATCTTTGCAATCTTCTTATAGCCATTGCCCTTCCTGTGAAGAGTAATCACCTCTTCTCTTGTCTTCCTGGACCATTCTCTTGACTTCACCATGTTTGTAACCACACCAGTAAATGTCTAGAAGGAGCTGAGTATCACAGTGATTTTAAAGCTGCCTAATTGGTGCTTATTAGGCTTTATTGCTGCTCCCTGACATCCACAGGTGTTTTCAATACCTGATTGAAAACACTTCAATGAACCTCTGTTCTTCAGAGTGGTAGTCTTTAAGGGGTTGAATAATTGTGTCCATGAAGAATCCACAAAAGAAACATTTACTACTGTATTACAAAAGCAATTGATGTCATTTTAGTTGCATATGGTTCTTTAAGAAGTCCTTGTAGGATTTCATTCTGAATACAATTACAAATGTACATTAAATTCCCTAAAACCCTTTACAGCATTGGGGGGTTGAATAATTTTGAATACAACTGTATGTAGGGGTTTTTTCACTGTCAGGGCGGTAAGAATGCTTCTGCGTGCAGAGTCTTTCTCGGCTCTAGATGTCAACTTGGACGTTACGGTGTAAACGCTGCAGGAGTTCGGGTGGACACTGAATTTTCAGAAATCAGCATTGCCTCCATCCACAAAGCTGGACTACTTGGGTCTGACGCTAGACTCTACGTGGGCCCGAATGTTTCTTCCTCAAACAAAACTGCTGAAGCTACAGGAGGCTGTTCGGCTCCTGTTGTCCAATCATCGATCATCACTCAGGACTTGCATGCAAGTGCTAGGTCTGATGGTCTCCACCTTCAAGGAGGTTCCGTTTGTGCAGTTCCACACCAGACCTTTGCAAAGGGAGATTCCGATTAAATGGAACAAGGATCAGCTGTCATTGGACAATCTGATTCGGCTGAGTTGAGGTTTGAGGGAGTCTCTCCTATGGTGGCTCCGCTCCCCGGCCATACGTCTAGGGAAAATCTTTTCTTCCCCTGTATTGAACTGTAATCACCACGGTTGCCAGTCTGTTTGGATGGGGAGGTGTCTTGGGAGAGTATTCGGCACAAGGTGTCTGGACTCGGGAGAAGTCCAGGTTGCCGATCAACATCCTGGAAATTCGGACAATCGGACTTTGTCTGTCTCAGTGGACGGACTGTCTACAGGGGTGCCCTGTGCGGATACAATCAGGCAATGCTACGGCTGTGACATATGTCAATCATCAAGGGGGCACAAAGAGTGCCCTGGCGGCCTGGGAAGTGGCTGACATCTTGAGGTGGGCAGAACAAAATGTACTGGTCCTCTCTGCTGTGCACATTCCGGGGGTGGAGAATTGGCATGCGGACTACCTCAGTCAGCAGACGTTGGATCCGGGAGAATGGTCTCTTCACCCGGAGGTTTTCCATCAACTGTGTCTTTGGTGGGGGGACCCCCGATGTGGACCTGCTGCTTCCCGTCTCAACAGGAAGGCCTGGTAAGGCTGGTAGCAGATGTCCCTTGGAAACTTCCTCTCAGGGAAGATCTTCTGTCTCAGGAACCAATCTTCCATCCTGCTTTACAGTCGCTAGCTTTAACAGCGTGGCTATTGAAAGCCAGGTGCTGAAAGACAGAGGGCTGTCGGAGTCACTGATTCCTACGCTGTTGAAGGCTAGGAAATCTACTTTCAGGAAGGTTTATCATAGAGTTTGTAAGGTATATATTACTTGATGTGAGTCTCTGGGAGTTTCTCCCCGCTCCTTTTCTGTGTCGCGCCTGTTGGAGTTTCTACAATTGGGTGTAGATCTGCAATTGGGTTTAGCTCTGGGTACCATCAAGGGCCAGATTTACACCTTGGCTGTTTTTTTTCCAAAGGCCGTTGGTGGCAAAGTCTTTGGTTTACACTTTTGTGTAGGGAGTTCACCATCTGCTTCCTCCAGTACGATCCTTGGTACCTGTGGGATCTCAATTTGGTTCTGTCGATGCTTCAAAGGCCTCTCTTTGAAAATTTTCGGTAAATTCCTCTGCTCACTCTTTTCGCAGAAGGTGGCTTTCTTAGTGGCTATTACTTTCGCATGTCTGAATTGGCTGCGTTGTCCTGACGGTCACCTTACTTGGTGACTCATAGGGACAAAGTGGTGTTACGACCCTGTAAGGCTTTCCTTCATAAGGTTGTCTTGGTGTTACATTTGAATGAAGACATTGTGCTACTGTCCCTATGTCCTAAGCCTAAACATCCTAAGGAAATTGCCTTACATTCCTTAGATGTGGCGATTCGGGTTTACCTGGCGGTGACTGAACCGTTTAGGAAATCCGAATCTTTGTTTGTTCTTACAGGTGGACCTCGTTAGGGCAGGCCGCATTTGCTGCGACAATTTCTAAGTGGATCAGGCAGACGGTGGTGCAGGCTTACTCCATTAAGTGTCAGGCTCATCCTATCCCTGTTACAGTGCATTCTACGAGGGCGCTTAGTGCCTCCTGGGCCTTCTATCATCAGGCGTCAGTGGTTTAGGTGTACAAGGCGGCTACTTGGTCGTCTGTACACACTTTCACAAAATTTTATAAAGTGGATGTACTTGCATCATCAGATGCGGCGTTTGGCTGCAAAGTTTTGCAGGCTGCGGTTGCGGAGTCTTCCACTTCTTGAGGGTGAAAATCTTTTTCTAGTGGTGAGCTCCAGTTTTTCCTAGTTGAGCTCCTTTTACCTGGTTGGCTGTTTAGCCTTGTTGGGAATTCTGCTTTTGCTGTGTTTTTTCCCACCCCTCATGTTGACACTTTTTTGGGACATCCCAGTGATCTGAAGAATTGAAGCTATGTCTGTCAGTGATCGAAAGAGGAAACAGGACTTTTGTCTTACCGTAAAATCCGTTTCTCTGAGTTTAACTGACACACACAGCACCCGCCCCTCTTTTGGGGTTGAGTTATTTGTTTTTCTGACACTGCTTGTTACAAACTGGAAGTCCTACAGCAGGAAGTGATGTTATACCCTCTGGCACTGCCCCAGGGGCGTAACCAAAAAGGTTTCTGCCTAGTCCTACTCCTGAAGAGTGACAGTATAATACCCAATGGTCAGAAGAATCAAAGCTGTCTCTGTCAGTGAACCTCAGAGAAAAGGATTTTACGTTAAGGCAAAAATCCAGTTATTTTATATTTCTGCACAGCAGGCCTACACTGTAGCATTAAAGCTTTATTAATTAATCCAAGATGTAAAATGATGGCTGTGGGTTTAATTACTTTTTAAATGCACACTGTTTACCTGAGTATGACTTTGTATCAATATCTTGCAATCCACTGTACAGCAGAGCTCGGAGTGGGAGAGGGAGAAGCAACAAAGTGACCAAGTCAGTTGTGCTGTAATGCTTGTGTGCGAACAAGGGACTTACTCATTGGAGAAGAGAGTAGAGGGACAGAGATGAGCACAATATTGTGCTGTTTCTAATTTATTGCCCAGACCTGGGCAGAGACAAGATCTGAAAGTGTTTAGTGCAGAAGAGAAAAAAAACAGGTCTCCTGCCCTGTCAGTCTGGGCTGCGTGATGCGACAGAGCTGTGTGAATCTCAGAACTACAGTAGGTAGACAGACAAAAAAAATCCTTTGAAGGGGAAGACAGCTGTTTGCCTGGATAAATGTAATATGTGGCTTTTTAGTTCTTCTTTTAATCCAAAAGTGTTTTTAATTCCTATTGAAATGTGCATAAAATAACGACATGAATGTTGACCAAGACATGCAACTATGCAGGTAGCACTACTTTTTGTTTTTGGGCTCCTTCACATCAGCGAAAGTGTTATAACACCAGCCGTTGGTGTGCACTAAGAAGAGAGCAGTAATGATGCATTGCAGAGTTCTTTTATTTTCAACTTTATTGAAATGTCACCACATGGTATTTGATTAATGTTCATGCATGGCAAATTGCTGTAATTTGGTGTAGTGTATTGCTACACACTGCACTTCCTAAAAATGCAGCATGTCCTACTTTTATCAGCGCACACCACTAGTGGTATGAACTAAACAAGGAGTTGATTTACTAAAACTGGAGTGCCAAGTCTGGTGCAGCTGTGCATTGTAGCCAATCAGCTTCAAACTTCATCTTCTTTAACCTCCTGCCGTCCGCGCTACAGCCTATATACGGCTGCAGCGCGGACTCGAATTTTCGGGAGGCCGTTTTTAAACGGCCTCCCAGTGACACGCCCCCCGCGCGCTCCCGCGAGCACGCATCGGGGGGAATCTGTGTCGGCCGTGTCCCTTGGACACAGCCGATCACAGATCGTGGTGAATGGCCAATCACAGCGGCCATTCACCACGTGATCAAGCCGTCCAATGAGAGATGATCTCATATGTAAACATATGAGATCATCTCTCATCGCCGGCGCTCCTTCCTCACACAGAGCCTGCGTGTGAGGAAGGAGGGAGAGCTGCACAGCGCCGGGGACACAGAAAAAAGTAATCAGGGCACCGATCACCAGTGCCCTGATTACCAGAGGTACACCAAACACACCTTCAATGCCCACAGTGCCCACCATCAGTGCCCCCCATCAGTGCACACAATCAGTGCCCATAGTGCTGCCAGTCAGTGCCCATCAGTGCCTGCTCATCTAGGCACTGATGAGCACTGACTGGCAGCACTATGGGCACTGAGTGTGGGCACTGATGGTGCTGCTCATCAGTGCCGCCCATCAGTGCTCATCAGTGCCACCCGCCAGTGCCCATCAGTGCCACCCGCCAGTGCCCATCAGTGCTGCCCGCCAGTGCCCATCAGTGCCACCCACCAGTGCCCATCAGTGCCGCCCACCAGTGCCCATCAGTGCTGCCCGTCAGTGCCACCTCTCAGTGCCCGTCAGTGCCACCTCTCAGTGCCCAACAGTGCCACCTCTCAGTGCCCAGCAGTGCCGCCTATCAGTGCTCATCAGTGCCGCCTATCAGTGCTCATCAGTGCGGCATATTAGTACCTCCTCATCAGTGCCACCTCATCAGTGCCCATAAGTGCCACCTCAGCAGTGCCCATAAGTACCACCTCATCAGTGCCCATCAGTGCAGCCTATCAGTGCCCATCAGTGCCGCCTCATCAGCGCACATCAGTGAAGGAGAAAAATTTATTTATTTTCAAAATTTACTCGCAAAAAATAAGAAAAACTTTTTTTTTTTTCAAAATTTTCTGTCTTTTTTCTTTTTTTTTATAAAAAAAAAAAAACCCAGAGATGATTAAATGCCACCAAAAGAAAGCTCTATTTGTGTGAAAAAAATGATAAAAATTTTATATGGGTACAGTGTAGCATGACCGCGCAATTGTCATTCAAAGCGTGCGAGCACTGAAAGCTAAAAATTGGTCTGGATGGGAAGGGTGTTTAAGTGCACAGAAGGCAAGTAGTTAAGCTTTGTCTAAAAACCTGGAAGCTGATTGGTTTCTATGCAGAGCTGCACCAGATTTTGCACTCTCCGGGTTTCATAAATAAACCCCATAGGGTTGAAGGCAAAATTGCCATGCCAAGCAATTGGACTACATTGACCAAGGCTGCCTATTGCAGCCCAACACATATGGCATGAATGCGCCCTAAGAAACCAGTGAATTTGGAAGAACATGAGACGTGTTTTTCTTTTGGAGTAAAAATGTAGCTATATGAAATGTGATTGTCTTTTTTATTCTTATTTTCAGAAAGCTACCTGTTGTGAAATCCAAATTCCCTGAAGTATTTCTATTTTGGACAAAAAATATTTTTTTTTATCCTATTGAACAATATTTTATATATTAAAATGAAGGATGGAGGAAGATTTCTATTTCCGAGTTGAAAAAATTGGCTTTGTTTATTTATGTGTCCAAAAATTGTGCAGTGATACACAACATTTTGTAATATAAACTGTCAATACAAAATAAAAGAATCCTTTTATATTTTTAGAAATTGATGAGTTTTGGATTACGCTTCCTTTATACATTATTTGGATTATTTCATTGGGGAATATGTCTAAGAGTCAACCTATTTGGTTTAGGATTATATTTATTTTTTTTCTTGCAGACTTAGACCCCGTTCACACTGGGGCGACCCGACCTGCGCACCGCGGCCTCGGAGCGGCCGGCACGAACTTCATATCATTGAAGTCAATGCAGGTCGCTCCAGGTCGCCCCAAAGAAGTCCGGACCCTTTTTCTAAGTCGGAGCGACTTGTGTCGCTCCTATTAGAACGGGTCCACAGCTACTCTATGGCAGGCGACCTGGTCGCCTGACAGGTCGCCCCAGTGTGGACGGGGTCTTAAACCTGTCATCTAAGCTGAGTGTGTGTGTGTGTGTGTGTGTGTGTGTGTGTGTGTATATGTGTGTGTGTGTGTGTGTGTGTGTGTGTATGTATGTATGTATGTATGTATGTATATATATATATATATATATATATATATATATATATATATATACTTAGTTATTTTTTTTTTTTTTCGTTCAAAAAACAAACGTATTCCTCCATCCACACAAGTGAGATGGCTGAAAAAAATTTCCCCACTGCAACATTGTATTCTGACAACGGGGACTCTTCACTGTCAGAATACACTGATCGGCACCTGCACCAGATTGCCTAAACACAGATTAAAATTCAGCTGGCCCCTGCTGAAGCGACTAAATTTTGGTCTATGCATACCCACCTTAAGCTGTTAACCAATGCCCCACCACCAATCAGCCTAAAACTTGAAGTGTATATTAACCCAGAGAAAAATTGAGAACAAAATATGTGCTTTACTTCTCAGGAATGAATAGACACTTGATAGAAAAGAAAAATCACATTTTATTACATACAAAAGATTAAAAACTAATCCTGATTGTAACATCTATAGTCCATCATTAAAATATACCAGACACTCCCAGCCTAGGATCCACTATACTCACTTGTAAAAAAAATAGCCAAAAGCTATGACAATTCAAACACAACATTGTCACATATACAGTATCTCACAAAAGTGAGTACACCCCTCACATTTTTGTAAATCTTTTCATGTGACAACACTGAAGAAATGACCTTTTGCTTCAATGTAAAGTAGTGAGTGCACGGTTTGTATAACTGTGTAAATTTGATGTCCCACTCAATATAATTCCACTCCAAAATGAGTACACCCCTAAGTGAAAATGTCCAAATTGGGCCCAATTAGCCATTTTTAACCTCCCGTGTGTCTTGTGACTCGTTAGTGTAACAAGGTCTCAGGTGTGAATGAGGAGCAGGTGTGTTTAAATTTGGTGTATCGCTCTCACTTTCTCATACTGGTCATTGGAAGTTCAACCTGGCACCTCATGGCAAAGAACTCTCTGAGGATCTGAAAAAAAGAAATGTTGCTCTACATAAAGATGGCCTAGGCTATAAGAAGATTGCCCAGACCCTGAAACTGAGCTGCAGCACAGTGGCCAAGACCATACAGCGGTTTAACAGGACAGGTTCAACTCAGAACAGGTCTCGCCATGGTTGACCAAAGAAGTTAGTACACGTGCTCAGTGTCATAAACAGAGGTTGTCTTTGGGAAATAGACGGTGGAGGGAAGGGGTGGGAGATCAGACTGTCAGTGCACAGACCATACGCCACACTGCATGAAATTGGTCTGCATGGCTGTCGTCTCAGAAGAAGGCCTCTTCTAAAGATGATACACAAGAATGACCGCAAACAGTTTGCTGAAGACAAGCAGACTAAGGACATGGATTACTGGAACCATGTCCTGTGGTCTGATAAAACCAAGAAACTTTTTTGGTTCAGATGGTGTCAAGCATGTGTGACAGCAACCAGGTGAGGAGTACAAAGACAAGTGTGTCTCGCCTACAGTCAAGCATGGTAGTGTCATGGTCTGGGGCTGCATGAGTGCTGCCGACACTGGGAAGCTACAGTTCATTGAGGGAACCATGAATGCCAACAAGTACTGTGACATACTGAAGCGGAGCATGATCCCCTCCCTTCGGGGACTCGGCCATAGGGCAGTATACCAACATAATGACCCCAAACACACCTCCAAGACGACCACTGCCTTGCTAAAGAAGCTGAGGGTAAAAGTGAAGGACTGGCCAAGCATGTCTCCAGACCTCAACCCTATTGAGCATCTGTGGGGCATCCTCAAACAGAAGCTGGAGGAGCACAAGGTCTCTAACATCCACCAGCTCCGTGATGTCATCATGGAGAAATAGCAGAGAACTCCGGCGGCTACCTGTGAAGCTCTGGTGAGCTTCATGCCCAAGAGGTTTACGGCAGTGCTGGAAAATAATGGTGGCCAGACAAAATATTGACACTGTGGGCCCAATTTGGACATGTTTACTTAGGGGTGTACTCTTGTTGCCAGCAGTTTAGACATTAATGGCTGTGTGAGTTGTTTTGAGGGGACAGCATATTTACACTGTTATATAAGCTGTAAACTCACTACTTTACATTGTAGCAAAGTTTCATTTCTTCAGTGTTGTCACATGAAAAGATATAATAAAATATTTACAAAAATGTGTGTGTGTGGGGGGGGGGGTGTACTCACTTATGTAAGATACTGTATAGTGGGACTAAAAGGCTGTAAAATCTCGATACGTTTCGCTACTGTTTCTTCTTCAGGAGCTATCTGATAGTGTACTGGTATGGTAATGTAAGAAGCTCTGCTTGCAGCCTAGAGGAGGAGGAAGGAAGAGGAAAGAGGCCACAGGTGGTGATGACCCCTGAGTGCGTGCACAAAAATGGAGGAGCACTCAGTAACCAGGACAACAATCCCTGATTGGGCAGAATAAGGGACTAATGATGCCAGAGGTACAATTAATGCACATAAGCGGATATACTACCTTCAGGGGTGCAGCGCTCTCCTTCAATACGTAACGTGCATATATTAATATATAAAGTTCATCAGTGGTCATAAAAATAATAAAATTACATACAATAACTATTACATGCACATATACATACATATATGTATATATACAGTATCTCACAAAAATTAGTACACCCCTCACAATTTGTGAATATTATCATATATCTTTTCATGTGACAACATTGAAGAAATGAGACTTTGCTACAATGTAAAGTAGTGCGTGTACAGCTTGTATAACAGTGTAAATTTGCTGTCCCCGCAAAATAACACAACACACAGCCATTTAATATCTAAACCGCAGGCAACAAAAGTGAGTACACCCCTAAATAGAAATGTCCAAATTGGGCCCAAAATGTCAATTTGTGTGGCGACCATTATTTTCCAGCACTGCCTTAACCCTCTTGGGCATGGAGTTCACCAGAGCTTCACAGGTTTTCACTGGAGTCCTCTTTCACTCCTCCATGACGCCATCACGGAGCTGGTGGATGTTTGAGACCTTGCGTTCCTCCACCTTACATTTGAGGATGCCCCACAAATGCTCAATAGGGTTTAGGTCTGGAGACATGCTTGGCCAGTCCATCACCTTTACCCCCAGCTTCTTTAGCAAGGCAGTGGTTGTCTTGGAGGTGTGTTTTGGGTCGTTATCCTGTTGGAATTCTGCCCTGCGGCCCAGTCTCCGAAGGGAGGGGATAGTGCTCTGCTTCAGTATGTCACAGTACATGTTGGCATTCATTGTTCCCTCCATGAACTGTAGCTCCCCAGTGCCAGCAGGACTCATGCAGCCCCACTCCCCACCAACAAAACCCCTGTCCCCCATTGATAGATTCCCACTCTTCCAACTACTCATCACAGCCCCACACTGATGGACCAGTGGCACTGACCATTTGGTATTCAATAGGTAATCCAGCCCGCGTACTTACATGTGCAGTCGCAGCAGGGGATAACGTATTTTATGGGATACCCATCTTGCTAAACTGTTGTGCCCCCGTTTCAGCCTGGTCCTGTGTGCCCCGCCGACCACTCGGCATGTAAACGGTTAATTTTACAAAGCTGCCTCATCAGTGGCATCATCTCCACGCTCGGCTGGTTTCTCTTCATGCTGCACCGGCATGGTCACAGAGGAGTGAGGAGGAGTTACACTACTGCCATCTAGTGCCAGTAGATGAAATTGCGGTAACGACTCTTAAGTAATGGAAACGGCGTTACCACGGGGGGAAAAGTAATCAATTAGATTACTAGTTACCCGCAAAAGTAACGGCGTTAGTAATGCTGTTGACTTTTAATGCCGTTATTCCCATCACTGGTGACCAGTATCGGAGCGTGAGAGCGATGACACCAAATTTAACACACCTGCTCCCCATTCACACCTGAGACCTTGTAACGCTAACAAGTCACATGACACCGGGGAGGGAAAATGGCTAATTGCGCCCAATTTGGACATTTTCACTTAGGGGCATACTCACTTTTGTTGCCAGCAGTTTAGACCTTAATGGTTGTGTGGAGTTTTTTTGCGGGGACAGCAAATTTACACTGTTATACAAGCTGTACACTCACTAGTTTACATTGTAACAAAGTGTCATTTCTTCAGTGTTGTCACATGAAAAGATATAATAAAATATTTACAAAAGTGTGAGGAGTGTACTCACTTTTGTGAGATACTGTATATATCCAGGAATCCATCTTTCAGTGCTAGTTCATAAAGATATTTGTAAGTATGCAAGTAAGTAGTCTAGGTGACTACCTATAGCGCTTGCTTTAAATAATTAGAATATATATTATTATAAGTGAGTATTGCACTTTTCGTTTGGAAATTGGCACTGTTTGCACAAAAGAATCACTTTATATAGCATTATTTATTGGACTTTTCACATTCATAAATGTTATATGGAAGGTTTATTATCTGCACTTATTATTATATTTGTCACTAATACCAATTTTATGAAATTTATTATACTCACTTATAATAATATATATTGTAATTATTTAAAGCAAGCGCTATAGGTAGTCACCTAGACTACTTACTTGCAAACATCTTTCTTATTTCTATAGCAGCTGCTATAAACACACCAATTTTAAAATCATTTTTTTTATTCACAAAAAAAATGTTTTATTTTTTTATTCACATATTTATAAATGAAACACGTGGTGCGGGGCATATACACTAGTATATTCCTTACATATTTGTAAGTATGTTTATATAATCGGTGAATCGTGTAATCCCATACACCAAAAACAATCCTGTGTGTATCAACCTTTGTTCATCATGATGCCCTTCATCCCACCTAAGGGGTGTCTTCTCACCTGCTTGCGTGGACCCCACTACCTAAAGGAGGTCAGTATGTGCCGTTGCAGTGTAAAAGTAGTACTGCTTCCACTGACAGATCAAATCCAGAGGCAAGAGGAAAAAACCATAGTGCAGATTGCCCATACAATATATTTATTAAGAGTAAACATACCACTCACAATTCAGAAGTCAAATACAGGCATTTTTCAGTACTCTCCTTAGCTTGCACAGCTCCGTCCAGCATGATTATGTCACCGCCCACTTCGCGCGTAGCTCCCAATGTTCTTTCTCAAAGGTCTAGGCCCATATATATATATATATATATATATATATATATATATACTGTCCTTGGGTAACAGCTGCAACAACATCTCCCCCCACCAGCAAGCAGAGCACCATACATTGTTTTCATTTTTTCTTTGATTTATGATTTAGGGATGTGGTGCTTTTTATACCCATTTACGCTATGCCTACACTGATACTGTATATGGACCCTGACAATGAACCTATCTTATTTGCTCCTCCATTAAACAGAACTTATAAAAAAAAAACATTATTATATTCAATATATGCAAATAAATTCCCGATTGAGCCTGCCAAAAATCCATGAATCTGATAACTCCATGTGCTCTCTTACTGTGCTGCACTGTTATCAATTGGAAATTATTAGTTCTTCTTGGGGAGTACAGAACACCTCCCCTATGGTATTGATAAGGTTGAAAACCTTTTTAAATGTATTACATTTAAAATTGCCTGACCACTGAGCCAAGTGCTTGTATAATCTGTATACCAATGGATTGCCACCCTATATGAAAGTTTTCTTTTTTTTTTTTTTTTTTACGAACTTGCGTCAGACACTTCTAGCAATATCACTGAGCGTTGATTGGTAAAACACGCCTTGTCAAAGTTTTACTGTTGAAAAGGGCTAAACCGTGCAGCACAGACATGTGACAAGAAGCATGGTCATCCCAGGTCATCTTCAGCCACAAGGGAGGAGGGGAGGTAGAGGAATTACCTTGATCTTGGCACAGAAGTCCTATGAGAAAGGGAAATGTCAAGGATAGATTTAATCCACTTTAGTTTGCAAATGTCATTAAAAATCATGTCATTGACAATTTAATAAACCAGATACCAATTTCAATTACTTGATAGCATCTGCAACCTTTTGTAGGAGTACAAAAAGAGCCCATAGATTTTAAGGCATATCTGCTGATTGGTATCAGGATAAATAAAATGTGGCCACGTGTCTTCAGCACCCATAAATCCTGGCTACACCAAATCAGCAAAGCTGTGGCCAGACTGGGACATCAATCCTATGGAGCTGTCTGACACTAAAAATCGTTGCATTGCGGGCAGTGCTTACCTCTCCAGCCTCTTCCTGGCATTTTTTTATGGTCTAATCAAAGAGAATAAACTTCAGCGTCCATTGGTCATCTAGAGAATGGCATTGTTTATAGGAGTATTGTGCTGTGAAATATACAGAACAGCTTTTTTTTTTTTTTTTAATCAAATGCTCAAAGAAAATAGAGCAATATTTTAAGATGCTATTTTAATGGGAGTTTATAGGAACTTCTTCATGAACTCCAGTCAAGTCCAAAATTATTAAACTTTTAGTGGGAGATTTACTAAAACTGGAGCACTTAAAATCTGCTGCAGCTGTGCATGGTAACCATTCCGCTTCTAACTTCAGTTTATTCAATTAGGCTTTAACAATAAAACCTAAAAGCTGATTGGGTGCTATGCAGAGCTGCACCAGAATTTGCACGCTCCAATTTTAGTAAATCTCCCCCTTCGAATATTACCTGATACAATTTTTCATCCAAATCTCTTCTGACCATTAAAGTATAACTAAAGGAAAAACATTTGATTAGGTTTTGGAAAGAGTGATTAGAACTCTTGTCAGATTTTATAGCTGTTTGTGCCCCCATTAGGGAGATTCACCCTCTTTATTTGTCCTGTTTACCACTTTCATTGAAAGTAAAAAAATCCAAAATTTTGGGTTGTCCCTAAAACAGTAATAGAGGGAAAATCTTCTAATGGGGACATTAGTTCTGGTGACCTGGGGGTCCCCAAGGAATTCCCTTAATATTCAGTGATTTCCTTTCACTTCCTGTTTGGCCATGGGACAGGAAGTGAAGGGAAATCTCCTCAATGGGTCACAGATAACCCTCACTTACTCTTTACTCTAAAATACGTTTTGCCTATAGTTCTACTTTAACCACTTTACCACCGGAGGATTTTGCTGTCTTACGTCCAGGCCACTTTTTGCGATTCGGCGCTGTGTGACTTTAACTGACAATTGCGCGGTCGTGCGACGCCGTACCCAAACGAAATTTACGTCCTTTTTTTCCCACAAACAGAGCTTTCTTTTGGTGGTATTTGATCACCTGTGCGATTTTTACTTTTTGCGCTATAAACAATAAAAGAGCATTTATTTTGAAAAAATAACAATATTTTTAACATTTTTTTATATGAAATTCCCCCCAAAAAAATTTTTGGCCAATTTGTTTTCTGCTACCTATGTTTAGTAAAAAAAATTACAATAAGCGTATTTTGATTGGTTTGCGCAAAAGTTATTGTGTTTACTAACTAAGGGAAATATTTTTGTCATTTTTGGTGTTTTTTTTTTTTTTAACGAGTAATGGCGGCGATCTGCGATTTTTTTTTTTTTTTGCGGGACTGCGACATTGCGGCGGACAGATCGGACCCTTGACTTGAATTTTTTACACTTTTGGGGGTACCAGTGACATTACTACAGTAATCAGTGCTATAAATATGCACTGTTACTGTAAAAATGACACTGGCAGGGAAGGGGTTAACTTTATTGGAGAGGGAGGGGTTAATGTATGCCTGGTGACTGAGTGACACAAGGACAGATTGCATGTTCAACTATGCTGAACCATGCTATCTGACCCTGCCTGTCACATAGGAGATCCGCCCGCTCTCTGTTTACACAAGCGGGCGGATCTCCAAACTCGATTCCCCGACGATCGGGGAAGAGCAGCGGCGATCGCCGCCACTCCTCCCCTGGCCCGACTCCCGCTGTGACTTAAAACAGTGCGAGCGCCGCCTACAGGGGGAGGAGTCCAGCGACGTAGGTCTACGTCGCTGGATGGGATCGTGCCACATTGCCGCAGTAGTGTCATGTGGGCGGTCGTAAAGAGGTTAAAGGGGAATAGGATAAGCAAATGTCATGAGTCATGTATTCTTAAATCTTGAGCACTAATCGAATGCTGGTTTTTCAGCATGACTGTTCACCAGAAGCCAGGCATTAGACCAGCATCCGTTGACCAGACAGCAGTATATACATACTGAAACTTGCCCAGTTCCTGCTGAACCAGCAGGAACCAGCCAAATTTTGGTACATGTATTGGGCTTAAGGTAAGTAATTCACATTAGCCCTGCACTCTTAAGGCCCGTACACACGATAAGAAAACTTGAAGGGAAAATTCGTCCGACGACCGATCTGCCGATTTTCGGATTGTTAGTATGGTGCTTTCGACAGCCAACTCCTGATGTACCGGCTATAAAATTGTTGTCGTCCGTAATACAACGTCCGATTTTCATCTCATAAGTACAAATTTCGACGGAAAAAAATCTTAAGAGCAAGACTAGGCAGAGACGAAAGAACACAAAGCAATCCAACACATGACATCACTTCTGAAGTAGAATTCTGTCGTACGGGAAAATTCGTATGAAAATAACCTCTTCACTTTCCACATCAGATTAGCATGCCACAAAAAATGAACGACAGATCGTTCGATAATCTGATCGTGTGTACGCGGCTTTAGGCTTAACATTCAGTTGACCCTTGCTAGGCGGGCCCTCACTGCAATGGTAGATTTTGTTCATTCCTAGAGCTTAGAGATTCCTTTGGACAAAGGCAATTTTACATTTCCTCTACGGATCTGTTTTTTTTGGGTGATAATATTCTTTGTATTGTAGCTGGGGGGAGTGGTTTTGCTAATTAGGGCTGATTAGCGTTAACTATGGAATAATAAAGGGTTAAATAAAATGTATTTTCTCTTACGTCCTCCGACAGTCGCCGCCTCTTCATATTCGTCACAATGGGGTAATTGACCTTTGCTCCGTAGGAGTAGCTAGGCAACAGAATATGTCAATATTAAAGCTTTTAACATATCCCACCCCCGGGGGGTGGTCCCCTCAGTCAATACCCTCCTACTTCCTGTGTCCATACCTCAGTTTCATTGTCTAGCTTTCAGGAGTGGCTGGATGTTTCTATGCTGGGACATTTTGTCTCAGCCTTTATCTTCTTTTTTTTAATTTTATTTGAGTTTTTTTTTCTCTCTCTTTACCTAGCTGTTACTTTTGTCAGCATTAGTTAGTTCTTCTGATGAAGAAGATCGTGCGGGCTGGGTCTCGGGCTGGCCCCCCTGGTCGCAGGTTGTGGGCCAGTGGCTTCCCAGCCTGCCATCGAGCGTTCAGTCAGGTATTTTTCCTGGCATATGTGAACGACCCATCCCTGTTCGCTGCAGGGATGCTATGGTGAGGTGGCTACCTCACTGGATGCCATGCGGTTTCGCACCGCAGTTCTGCTGCGTCCTGGCTGCGACTCTCCCTGTCCCATGTGCAGTGGCTTGATCGCTTGTGCGGGTTCCCCACGCCATTCAGGAGGTAAGTGTACTTTGTGTGGGGACCTGTATGTGTAGTGGGTGTCAGTCTGGGACTGTGTAACCCTGCATGTCTGTTCACACTGTTGGGCTCCCTGTCTAGTTTAATGCTGCTGTGGGCTGCAAGGAGGGGGGCTGTTGTACACTGTTCAGTGTTAATACTGTGAATATCTGTGTGACATGCTGTATGTTATAGGGCATGATGTTATACATGTTGGTGCATACATGCGGCGGCCGCTACGGCGGTCCGCCATTTTTATAATAGCTGCAGGCGTGTGCTGGCCATTTCTATGTGATAGGAGCGGCGTTTTTGGCGCCAAGCGCCGCCATTTTGGCGGCGATCGCTCGGGCCGCATGTCAGCGCTGCATGCTCTGCCTTTGCTAGTCCCTCACCGGCGGCCATGTTTGTGGAGCCTTCCATAGGCTTTATAGGAGCGGTCTGTGTTTCATCACTTCCTTTCCCTGAGCAACAGCGATCGGTGCAGCAGCCTGAGTGGTCTCTCCAGGTTTATCTTCCTTATCCCTGTATTCCTTGCCTAAGTTTTGTGTTTCTCCCTGTGGGGGTCGGTGTGTGCTTGTGTGCGGTGGGCTGCGCTCGCCGCACTGTTAAAGGGGCAGTACTCCTTTTCTTCCTAACACACTGTTGGGGGCATGGATTCTCAGGAAAGCAAATTTCCTCTCACCTTAGTGGGGGGCCAGGGGACTGCTGCTGCTTCCCCCGAGGGCGGTGATTTGACTACTGTTGTGGCTAACCTTGCTGCTCAGGTGCAAATGCTTGTGGCTGCTCAATCCACAAAACGGCCCAGAGTTTCAATTTCCTCTGATTCAGGGGGTGGTGGTGATGGGGCTGCTATGGCTGGGGTCTCCTTATCGGGGTCCCGTTCGTCCCTGGACCTTGTAGGGTCTGAAGTGGAGGCTGAGGTTGAAGGGGTTGATAATTCCCCCCCTGGCTCGTCTGAAGAGCTTGCACTCATGGATGAATTGGTTGCTTCTATCAAACAAACACTGCGTTTGCAGGATGAGCCTTGTCCTCCTGCTGTCCTGGCCTCTTATGGGACGCAGCGAAGACGCAAATCATCGCAGGTTTTTCCCTGCACTGAGGATTTTCAGCGCGCTGTTGGTGAACAATGGCGCAATATACGAAAGCCTTTTGCTGTGCCAAGTAGGTTCAAGCTGCGCTATCCTTTCTCACCCGCTACTGATGAACGTTGGTGTGTGCCGCCTCCGGTGGATCACGCGGTGGCGGTTTTGAATAAGTCCACTGCGATTCCTGCTGAGGATACCCCGGTGTTCCGGGATGCCACGGACAGGAGGCTGGAGTCTCTTGCCCGTCATACTTATTTGGTTACCGGTTCCATGCTAAAAGCTATTTTTGCTTCTCTTATGGCAGCTCAGGCTGTCGCGGATTGGACGCAGGTACTTAGGCGCGTCCTGGTGGCTGACTCTGCCCCTCCGGCGACGCTGGCTATGGTGGATCAAATCCATCAGGGTGTCATGTATTTGTGTGATGCGGACTTGGATATAGTCCCGTTGGCTGCACGTGTGCACAGCGTGGCGGTGTTGTCACGCCGCCTGATTTGGCTGAAGTGTTGGTCTGTGGACCAATCTTCGCGCAAAACCTTGGCTAATCTACCCTATACGGGATCTCGCCTTTTTGGCGAACCCTTGGATACGCTGATAAAAGGGATCACGGGTGGTAAGAGCACGCTCTTACCCCAATCCCACAAGGCTAAGGTTGCTCCGGGTAAGAAGCATGCTTCTTTTCGGCCCTCTCAGGGGTCCTTTCGTGCCTTTCGGTCGCACAGTAAGGGCAAGCCCTTCAAAGGTCAAGGCTCCCAAAAGAAGCCGTGGACAGGTAAGCAGAAGTCCGGCCAGTCCGGATCCGCTGCCCATAACAATGCGGCCTGAAGGGGCGCCCTCACCCAGTTCTGGGGTGGGGGGACGTTTGCTCGGTTTTCTTCAACCCTGGATGGCCCGTGTTTGGGACAGGTGGGTTCAGGAAATCGTTTGATCTGGCTACAAGATCGAGTTTCTCTCTCGGCCGGCGAGCAGATTTTTTCCCTCAAATCTTCAACTGTCTCCGGAGCGGTTGCGGGATCTGCACCTGGCGATGCGGGACCTGCGAGCTCAGGGAGTGGTGGTTCCGGTGCCTCATCGGGACAGATTTCAGGGGTTCTATTCCAATCTGTTCACCGTGCCCAGGAAGGAGGGCAAGGTGCGTCCAATTCTGGACTTGAAGGCTCTGAACCGCTTTGTGCGGGTTCGCAAGTTCCGCATGGAATCCCTGCGGTCGGTGGTGGCTGCCCTGGTTCCGGGGGAAGTCATGGCCTCCATCGACTTGAAGGATGCGTACCTTCACATTCCAATTTTCGAGGGTCACCAGAGGTACCTTCGATTCGCCATTGCGGAGGATCATTACCAATTTGTGGGGCTACCCTTTGGTCTCGCTTCGGCTCCACGGGTGTTCACCAAGGTGCTTGCACCGGTTCTGGCTTTGTTGAGAACTCAGGGCATCTCTGTCCTGGGGTATCTGGACGACATTCTGGTTCGGTCTGCGACCAGCCAGGGTCTGGTGAAGGACCTGTCCGTCACGATGCAGACTCTGCAGGAGTTTGGTTGGACGATAAACTTTCCAAAATCGACGCTGTGCCCGTCGGTTCATATTTCCTACCTGGGAATGATTCTGGACTCGGTCCAGGCGAGGGTCTTCCTACCGGACGTCAAGCTCAGGACTCTTCAGGAAGAAGTCAGGTCCCTCAGGGACGTTCCGTGCTCGTCACTCCGGACGTGCATGCGATGTTTGGGATTGATGGTCTCGGCTTTCGAGGCGATTCCCTTCGCCCAGTTTCACACGCGGGGTCTCCAAGCGGAGATCCTGTCCAGGTGGGACGGGCGACCGCAATCTCTGGATCTCCAGATTTCATTGGGCCATCGCACCAAAAGGGATCTTCTGCGGTGGCTCCAGTCCCCGGCGGTGTCGGGGGGCAAGTCTTTTCGTCCTCTCTCATGGACGGTGGTCACCACGGATGCCAGCCTGTCGGGCTGGGGTGGTGTTCTGGGCGTTCTGTCCGCCCAGGGAACTTGGTCGGAGGAATCCTCCCTTCCGATCAACATTCTGGAATTGCGAGCGATAAATCTCTGCCTTCGACGTTGGACGGACAGGCTGCAGGGCCGTCCGGTTCGGGTGCAGACGGACAATGCCACGGCCGTGGCCTACATCAACCACCAAGGGGGCACCAGGAGTGCCCGAGCGGCTCGGGAAGTGGCCAACATTCTGTCTTGGGCCGAGACACACATCCCGGCGATAACGGCGGTTCACATTCCGGGGGTGGAGAACTGGCAGGCGGATTATCTGAGTCGCCAGTCCCTGGACCAGGGGGAATGGTCCCTCCACCCGGGTGTCTTCCAGATGTTGTGCGCGAAGTGGGGTCTTCCAGATGTGGACCTGTTCGCGTCTCGTCTGAACAACAAGGTGAAAAGGTTCGTGGCAAGGACGCGCGATCCTCGGGCAGACGCGTCAGACGCGTTGGTAGCTCCGTGACATCAGTACCGACTGATGTATGCATTTCCACCGATTCAACTGCTGTCCAGGTTCCTTCGCAGGTTGAACTCGGAACCGCACACGGTGATTCTTGTGGCGCCGGACTGGCCTCGCCGGTCCTGGTACGCAGACCTCGTGAATCTGGCGGTCGACGCCCTGTGGCGTCTGCCTCTTCGAGAAGATCTTCTGTCTCAAGGTCCGATATTCCATCCTGCTTTACAGTCGCTGGCTTTGACGGCCTGGCTGTTGAAACCGAGGTCCTGAAGGATAGGGGTCTCTCCCCTGAGGTCATTCACACTTTGATCAACGCGAGGAAGTCTTCCTCGGGGAAGGTCTATTACCGTACTTGGAAGGCCTATTTTGCCTGGTGTGAGTCCAGGGGGTGTTCCCCTCGTACATACTCGGTGTCTAGGGTGTTGTCCTTCCTTCAAACGGGTGTTGACCAGCGTTTGGCGCTGGCTACGATCAAGGGTCAGGTTTCTGCGCTGGCCATTCTCTTTCAACGTCCTGTGGCGTCTAACTCCTTGGTTAGCACCTTTTGTTCAAGGGGTGCGACATCTGGTCCCTCCTAGGAGGGAACCTCTGCCTCCTTGGGACTTGAATCTTGTTCTGTCCGTGTTACAACATGCTCCTTTTGAAAAGATCAGGGAGATCTCGTTGTCCATGTTGTCCAAGAAGGTTGCTTTTTTGGTGGCGATCACTTCGGCTCGCAGAGTGTCGGACCTGGCTGCTTTGTCCTGCAGGTCTCCGTATTTGGTCATTCACTTGGATAAGGTGGTCTTGCGACCTAACCCTTCTTTTCTTCCGAAGAGGATTACGGAATTTCACCTCAACAAGGACATTGTCTTGCCTTCGCTCTGCGCGAAGCCTAAACATCCGAAGGAGGTGGATTTGCACTCCTTGGATGTTGTTCGGGCGATTAGGGTTTACCTAAAATCGACTGAATCTTTTCGTAAGTCGGATTCTTTATTTGTCCTTCCAGAGGGACCTCGGAAGGGCATGGCGGCGTCGGCTTCTACCATCGCCAAATGGATCAGACAGACCATTGAACAGGCTTATGCTCTGAAGGGACAAGTTCCCCCCATGCCTGTGAAGGCGCACTCTACCATATCTCTGAGTACGTCTTGGGCCTGTCATCATCGGGCTTCTGTGGCCCAGGTGTGTAAGGCGGCGACTTGGTCGTCCGTTCACACCTTCTCAAAGTTCTACAAGGTGGATGTTCAGGCATCGGCAGATGCTTCCTTTGGCCGCAAGGTTCTTAGTGCGGCAGTTCCTTAGGGTCCCTTGTTTTAGACCCTTGGCTGTTTGGGATATGTTTTTTATCCCTAGGTTATTTGTTTTTCCTGGGTTGTTGCTCCTGTTGAGCAAGTTTTTTTCATGCTGCCCAGCAGGTTTCCTTCCCTTGGTAAGGTTCCTTTCTCTGATGTGGAGACTGCCTTGCCTTAGGCGTGGCTGCGTTTCCCACCCCTCATGTTTGCACTGCTTTGGGACGTCCCCATTGTGACGAATATGAAGAGGCGGCGACTGTCGGAGGACGTAAGAGAAAACGGAATTTTTGTAAAATCTTACCTGTAAAATTCCTTTCTCTGAGTCCTCCGACAGTTGCCGCCCCCGCCCCTCTTTTGGGGTTTGGTTGTATACTCTACTGCTATTCTACTGAAACTGAGGTATGGATACAGGAAGTAGGAGGGTATTGACTGAGGGGACCACCCCCCGGGGGTGGGATATGTTAAAAGCTTTAATATTGACATATTCTGTTGCCTAGCTACTCCTATGGAGCAAAGGTCAATTACCCCATTGTGACGAATATGAAGAGGCGGCGACTGTCGGAGGACTCAGAGAAAGGAATTTTACAGGTAAGATTTTACAAAAATTCCGTTTTTTTTTTTTTTTTTTATAAGTTTTGTGCTACGTGAATGAAATAGTAAATACAATGAAACACACATATTGTATTTACTCTGTTTGCAATTACGATACACGAGTGCGGCTGTCATTTTGACAGGCAGTAATAGCAGAAGGGGCAAAGGAGAAGAATGTAAAAGAAGCATGCTTGAAACTTTGTTGGACCTCTTGCATTCTAAAGTGATAGAGAAGAGATTTTAAAATAAGTTGTAATTATCTCCTAATCATTCAGTGCTCCTTCTATGCATTTCCTCTGGGGTTGATTTACCAAAGGTAAATAGGCCATGCACTTTGCAAAGTGCGATTGTTCCAGAACCTAGTAAATGAGGTAAGGTTTCACTTTGCAAAGAAAACCCAATTGCACGCAAGGAAAATAAAAACAAACAGCATTTTTGCTTGCACATTATTGGAAGATGGAAGAGATTATGCTCATTTACTAAGCTCTGGAGCAACTGCTCTTGTAGAGTGCAACTGCACATTTCAAAGTACACAGTCTGTTTGCCTTTAGTAAATCAACCCCAGTGTGTTAAAAGTAAGCAAATTGTTTCATTTATTGAGCAGATTGTTTACCATGGGACTCATAAGCCTGATCTTCAGTCACACATTTACATTTTTCATGCTGTGTGATGCTATATTAAGCAGCCTAACCAATTAATAATTGACTATGCTGTAGTATGTTTCTTTTTAGGCGAGCAGTATCGTCCCTTCTAATTGCAGAATAGAAATGCATTCATGTTCCACTAATTTATACACACATGCACAATACATTCATGTACTAATATATATGTATCAATATTTATTTTTCCACAAGGTTGCAGTGTGTGGATTTATTTTCATATGGTTGCAAAAATTAAGTTTTGGTTGCAAAGTGTTTATTTTTTATATATAATTATATTATATTATATACTGTAATTATATTATGCTTACACGTATACAAAATAGCAATACATATAAAAATGTCTGAAAACAAAACAGAACTCCAGAAAAATACCTTAATGATATTATGATATAATTTCTTAATTATAATTACTATCAAAAAAGCTGTTATATTTCTCATGTAAATGCTTTTTTTCTCCCAAATAAATTCCCCAAATCCTCCAGAACCCAGAAATCATGCAAGGATGGTAGGATTAGCTTTGGCATCTGAATAGGATAATACGTATCAGGTAAAGACTGTGGGCCACTTACATTGTCAGCAATGTCAGGCTACATTATCCCACCACATTTTTTGCATCTAAATGCACAACAGTGTACAGCAGAGGTGTCAAACTCAATTTTCATTGCGGGCCGCATCAACATTATGGTTGCCCTCAAAGGGCCGGTTATATATGTGTTAGACTAGATTGTCCAAAGCACCCCACGCCCCCTTACAACCTTACATGAGATGTCAAGACTCAAGAGCTCCCCCACCATCAGAAGTCAAGAATCACCCACCCTTCCTTACATCACAATGCACCTCCTTACCTTGTGCTGCTGCCAGGAAGAAGATGTGGGTGGATCTGGGAAGAAGAAAGTACAGGGTCTGGAGGAGGACCAGAGTCAGACTGGAGTCAGCTTCCAGAGTCTGCTAAATGCTCAGATCAGGGGAGGCATAGACAAGCTGGTGTTGCGGCTCCACAGAGAGGTGCAGAATCTGTAGGAGGAGTTCTGCCCTCCTCTCTGCTGTGGACTGCTGGGAAGGGGGGTTGGGTAAAGGCGAGCCTTTCTGCAGCTGCACAGAGAAGCTTTGGATCTGGCAAAGGAGTTCTGTCCTCTCTGCTGTGGACTACTGAGACAAGGTGGGGGCAGAAACAAGGGGGTGCTGCAGTTGCAGGAGAGGTGCGAGGGGGACATGAAATGGCCTGGGGGGGGGGGGCGCAATCGGCCCGTGGGCCTTGTGTTTGACACCTGTGGTGTACAGTATATTTACAGTAAAAGAATCCTGCAAACCAGGTTGCTTGCTTGATGTTTGCCTAATTTGCTTTTGAAAATGTGAAATGGATCTTGTAGTAGACCTAGGCATTAACAAAGAATAAGGTATGAGGTGTTCCCAAACTTCCCTAGAGCCCCATATGGTAAGGATGGATTTGTCTGCATTGTAGATCCTTAAAGCACTGAGGAATTCCCCTGATTCATAGTCAGTAACAACATATATTTTGGCTACCAGAAACCAAATCATCACTAAGAGTTGGTGACCATGTGAGCTGGATATGTCTAGGTTTATGGAATGAGGAGGGGAAATAGCAGCACTACACTTCAAGGTAATGATCTTATTTTCTAAAAATTTGTAGTATTATAGTCACTAGAGGTCTACCTTAAACACTAAAGCCCCGTACACACGTACCGATTGTCGGCCGTAAATATTCGGCCGACGACCGATTGTAGGCTTGTTAGTATGATGCTTCCGACAGCGCATTTTCGGCCGAACAGAATCAGTCGTGCAGGCATTAAAATTTTTGTTGGCCAACACCAGAACGGCTGATTGTTTGCCAGTCAGTACAGATTTCGGCCGACAGACAGCAGATTAGCAAGACTGGGCATGCTCAGAAAAGAAAAAACACAGGGAAAGTGAAACATCACATGACATCACTTCTGCAATCGGCTGTTGTTGGCCGACAAAATTAGTGTGCAGTCTTTTGCAGTTTTCTACAGACACGACAGCCCTGGACAAAAGACGGCCGATCGTTCGGCCGACGATCAGTACGTGTGTACGGGGCTTAAGGGTTTTGTTGCAAGATCTGCCATCTTTACATTGATAGTCAGTGTAGAATCCCCCATTATGCTGGTGGTCAGCATAGAATTCCATATCTTGGGTAATAAATTGGCTGCACACTTCTGCAAAACCAGGTTTTGAAGAAGCTCATTGTCAGTGTAAAATGCATCAACCCTTCATGGTTTGTGTCCTTGTCCTGGTGGCAGTTTTATACATATTTCAATAAATCAATTGGACCGGCGAAGGTGTGCAGCCAATTTCTTTCCCAAGTTGTATACACGGATGTGAGCCGGGGCTAGCACCCAGTCCCACCTGTCCTCAGGATTACACCTCTCTCCTGGATCAGCGAATTGGCCTCTGTTTTCCCCATAGAATTCTCTATAACAGGGTATTTAGGTAGCAATATACTGGGAGATTCTATACTGACCTGCAGTGTAACATGGGCATTTACCAATATAACAAAGATATGGTACATTGACTAATAATGTATAGGGATATATAAACTGGCCAATATAATAATTTAATTCTACACTGACTACCAATGCAGTTGATAAAATGGTGTAAATCTCTCTTTTACATTGGTGTTTAATTTAAACGTTCCTGTTATATCGGTGGTCTGTGTAGAATCCCTTATTACAGTGGTGATCATTGTAAACACCCCCATGACAATAATGGTCAGTGTAAACACCACCATTGGTGCTCATTGGGACAATAATGGTTCCTTGCACTGGTGTTCAGTACGAGAATAGATGCCTCCTAACATCAATAGGAGAAGTGCCCTGTTACGTTGGTGTTGGTAGGAGACGGGCCCCTATCCAAGGTTTCAGTAGGACAAGGATCCCCTGGTGTCACTGAAAGATAGGACACTAATTTACTGGTCTTCAATAGGTGCTGAGAAGGAAAACTATTCGCACACTGTTGGATATGGCCTTTGGGCACATGGCAAGCAGAAGTGGCCCCTGTCTATAATGTCCCAACAGGACTGCGACATTGCGGCGAACAGATCGGACCCTTGACTGACATTTTTGACACTGTTGGGGGTACCAGTGACATTACTACAGTAATCAATGCTATAAATATGCACTGTTACTGTAAAAATGACACTGGCAGGGAAGGGTTAATTTTTATTGGTGATCAAGGGGTTAATGTACATTGCCGCAGTAGCATTATTATGTTAACCTCCCTGGCGGTATGATTTTGTCAGGAATTACATACCAAAAGCGGTACAATTCTTTTCATGGAAATTTGGCGTTATGTATTATAGGCCTACAATTCTTAGTAATTACTGACTTAAACCTGACCAAAACAAGAGTCTAGTAGACATCCCAGATGTGATAAATTTGAAACACAAACGCATGAATTATAATCAAATCAATAATATAATTTTATTATTTAATATATAATATATATAATAAAATTATATTATTGATTAGATAATAATTCATGCATTATATAATATATATATATGTGTGTGTATATGTATATATATATATGTGTGTGTATATGTATATATGCATTCTAAGATAAAAAAACCTTTGTTTAGCAGCCCCCCTACAACTTACCTGAGCCCCATCTTGATTCAGTGATGTTGCACGAGAGCCTCGGCTGTACAGGACTTCCCCTCCTCATTGGTTAAGACGGCAGTGGCCGTCATTGGCTCATGCTGCTGTCAATCAAAATTAGTGAGGCAATGAGGAAAGAGAGGGGGCGAGGCTGAGCTATGGCTCCATGTCTGAATGGACACAAAGAGCAGCAGCTTGGCTTGGGTGCCCCCCTAGCAAGCAGCTTGCTCTGGGGTCGCATGGCAGGAGGGGGCCGGGAGTGCCAGCAAGGGACCAAGAAGAGGAGGATCTGGGCTGTTCTGTGCAAAACCAATGCACAGAGCAGGTAAGTATAACCCCTTTATTATTTTTAAACAAAAAACAAACAAGACTTTAGTATCACTGTAAAGTGGAGTTCCACCCTGAAAAACATTTTTTAGCTAAAAAATACTCCCGGGACAGTCAGGGCTAGTGCATTTCAGCAACGATAGCCTCTGAACTGTCCCCTGTTTCACTTACCTTTTAGAAGAAATACTTACCTTGAAAATGTATTGTCCAGCACTGCCATCTCAGGTGTGGGCAGCTGAAGCCACAGCGTCCTCTTCGGTGACGTTGGAGTCCCAGAATGCCCTGCACCAGCCCCGCTCGTCACTTCCGATGCAGGCGCGTCATCCCTGCACAGCTTCCAGGCATGCTCAGAAGCTGTTTAGCAGGAAATGACCCGCCTGCCCCGGAACTGACAAGCAGGGCCGGTGCAGGCGCATTGACTCCTGAGAGCGATGCCGTTCAGCTCCCAGGAGTCAATGCAAGCATGAAGAGACGGTGCGGGCCACGGCATCAGAGGGAGGAAGAGGAAGGAAGGTAAGTATATTTTCTTTAAAAACAAGGTAAGTACATAAAAAAAAAAATGTAAACTATCCAATTCTTTTTCAGGAAAAAAAAAGAAAGCGGATGGTGCAGAGTGGTTTTCGAGGCCGGAACTGCGCTTTAACTTGTAAAGCTCCCCCTCTGCATGGGAATACCCTTTGAATGATCAATGGACTCTCTTTAACAATCTCTATTACTTGAAAATGTGTGTAAAACTGAATATGCAGTACAATATACAGTACAATAAAAATACGTGTTTAGGTCAACAGGGCTAAAAAGCATCTCAGAACTCAACAGGAAACCTTAATCCTGTAAAATTCCATATGGCAAAAATAGTTCTATAAACGATTTATAATTATGCCGCAAAGCATATCATAAACGTAAATCTTGCAGATCATCAGTGGAGCAAATTGACATCATTTCACTCATTCCTATGGTACTTTTTATTTCAAAATTACTAAGTATTTGATGTGGGGGATCTTTAATGGCGGAAGCATTAGTCATACCACTAATCAGTACATTTCCAAATAACAGTTTACATTTTTACACTATGCTGCTTGTTTCTGTTTACCATGTACCCCCTGCAGGTGGTGACAAACATTAATTAAGATCTCTGTAAACAGATAGCGCAGATTATCGCTTAAACATAGTGACACAAATATAAGTACCATGTGCAACATCTAATTACTGTTGAGTTAGTCAGGAGATCTATTGCTATATAGTTTCAGCCATCACTGTTTGCGTCCTAATAATACTATTTCTGGTGATTTCTTGCAATGTGAGCTGAGTTGTGATTGATAGGTAAGAGGGTCCAAAAGCCCATTGTTATTACATCTCCTCCAATCTTCCCTGTGTATGTTGGGCTCATCTGCCTCCAGATCACTTAGGCCATTAACAGCGTGTGCTGGTCATATCAAGTTACAAATGGCTAAGACCTTAGGGGCTTTCTAACATTACCATCGCTGCTCTTAGTTGGCTGGTAACTTCAACAGATCAGCATCAAGCAGCATAGCCTTCAAAGTTAACTATGACAGCACTGTATCCCATTACCTTTCAAATATCGATACACAAAGCCCTTGAATGTGGAAAATTCCTTTTTGTGTATCAGTCTCAGGACACCTGTGTCTTACCATCATGACCAGTAGGGACATTACCTATTTAGTCTACTGTAACAGCAGGTTACACACTTTGGTTTAAGCTTGTAACATTTATAATCCGGAATCCGGCATATAAGACGACTGGGCGTATAAGACGACCCCCCTAATTTTCAAGATAAAACATAGGTTTTGGGCTATACTCGCCGTATAAGACTACCCCCCTTCCGAAGCAAAGCAAGGCAACACCATTGAAAAACATCAGATTTCTCATAGATCTCCAAGGTACCCTAGTACTGTAATACATGTAATCTCTCATAATATCTCCAAGGTACCCTAAGTATTACCAGTAGATGTAATCTCAAGGCGCTGGCTATGCAGGAATCCTGTACCAGTATACCGTATGTACCGTAGCTTCGGCTACATACAGTATACCGTGCTGAGCCAATCACAGTGAGCAATGTATTCTATTATTGAATGAAAAGCCTGCTCGGACTGGCAGAGTCAGAGAGGCGGGCTGATGTTACTCCACCAATCCGAGCAGGCTTTGAATTCAATAATAGAATACATTGCTCACTGTGATTGGCTCAGCGCGGTACACTGTATGTAGCCGAAGCTACAGTACATACGGTATACTGGTACAGGATTCCCACACAGCCAGCGTCTTGAGAGATTACATCTACCGGTAATACTTATACTTAGGTTACCTTGGAGATATTATACTCGGCGTATAAGACGACCCTCCATTTTTGGGGGGTTTTTTTTGAGGTTCAAAAGTAGTCTTATACGCCAGAAAATACAGTAATACATATGTGATCATAAATTTTAAACAAGAAGAGACTAACTTGAAAAAGGTTTCCCCAGATGTAGTCGAACTGCAGTGGGGGTCTTGTAGAATATTTCAGAGTATTACTATGACAGTTTGAATGTTTATGTATTTAGGGGTCATCTTGAAATACATTTTGTTTGCAATCATGTGTACATTTTTACATATTTTTTTAAATTGTTTTATTATTTTTAGTATTAGTACAAGATACAGTCCAAAAAACAGTAGGGCAGCCTATACAATGAACCACTGCCAACAAAAATAAAAATCATAGTTTCAAATGTAACATTTAAAACCTATAACAAATTCAGAATAGAAAAGAAATTCCAATAAATGTTTTTATTACACTTATTTGACTTGTTATGTGACAGATTGGAAAATTATTAAAGTTTCCAATTAATTTTACAGAAATATTTACATGTGTAGATATATTAAATAACTTCATAAAATATATTGCAGCTGTGTTAAAAGAAAAAGCAATCAGTCAAACTGGAAAATATATTTATTTCACGCAATCTAATTTGAAGAGTGTACAATTCTGCATAAAATCAATGGGACTCTTCATGAGATTGTATAACCTGGCTGTCATTGAAATGCACCTCTTATTAATTATATTATTATTGTATTGTTAAAAATTAACTCCACTTTTGTTGAGAAAAAAAAAAGCTTTATGTACATTGCAAGGGTTTTAACAAACTTTGTTGCAGATTCCTACCTTTTGTTGTACTGAAAAAATCCCTGTGTGTTTGTCTGTGTCCATGTGATAAGTGAGTCTAATGGGAGTGGTTTCATAATTGTCAACCAGCTGCTGCACCTGCAGGGTTCTAATGAGGAAAGCTGCTGGGTCTGCATCCCTTTAGACATGATTTCCTATTGGGAGTATCTCACCAAAATGACATTTTTTTTGCAGGGGATGCCAGATATCTGACTTGTATCTTAGTGCAGACTTCTGGGAAAACCAGTGAGCCAATCACACAAAGCGGAAATTATGCTTCTGGGCAGCGTTCTGTACACATTGTGTGTACAGAAAATCTCCAGGTAGCCATATTGCATTGCATTTTACAGAAAACTACAGAGCTGCAGATTGAAAAGGAAAGGTCACTTTTTTAACAATATTCAATTACAATATGACTTGTGTTGCAGTTGTATATGCCATATTTTTTTTTATTTGCTATTTTTTCCCCCCGCAAAAGTGGAGTTACCCTAACAAGCAACTATTGCCATGTGACTACTATTATTTTGATGATCAGCAGGGCATCAGATGTCTTTGAAAGTTTTTACTTATATTTCAGTATTCTTGCAGGTCATTTAGAGCCGGTTCACACTGCCGCGAACATAAGTCGCCCCATGTCCCACTTATATGACAGACGACTTTGTATTTGGCCAATCAGAATATGATGTGTTGTGACCCAATTCCCCTTTTCTGTTTTTTTTTTATTCATTTCCTCATTGCCCACCAGTGTCACGTATCAGTGTCCACCAGTGCCACTGCCCACCAGTGCCACTTATGTGTCCACCAGTGCCACTGCCCACCAGTGCCATGAATCAGTGTCCACCTGTGCCACATATCAGTGCCACGAATCAGTGTCCACCAGTGCCACGTATCAGTGCCACGAATCAGTGTCCACCAGTGCCACATATCAGTGCCACGAATCGGTGTCCACCAGTGCCACGTATTAGTGGCATGTATCAGTGCCACATATCAGTGTCCACCAGTGCCACGTATCAGTGCCACAAATCAGTGCCACAAATCCGTGTCCACCAGTGCCACATATCAGTGCCACGAATCAGTGTCCACCAGTGCCACGTATCAGTGCCATGTATCAGTGTCCACCAGTGCCACGTATAAGTGCCACGTATCAGTGTCCACCAGTGCCACGTATCAGTGCCACGAATCAGTGTCCACCAGTGCCCCTTATCTGTGTCCATCAGTGCCACTCACACAGACCAAGCAGACATAATGGAATATATATACCATATAGGCATGGCTGCAATGTGGGGAATGCCTGGCTAATCTCTTTCTTCTTCCTGGAAAGTCTGATAACAAGTTGCTTCAATTAAGATAAGGAGGCGACTCCCATTGAAGTATATGGGACAAGTCGGATCACAGGTCGCCTCAAAGTAGTACAGGACCCTTTTCTGAAGTCGGAGCGACTTCAGTAGTGCCAATTAAGACGGCACTGATTGATTGACATTGCTTTTGTTATGTCAAGCGACCTGGGGCTACACAAGTCGCCTCACAAGTCGTGCTAGTGTGAATGGGCTCTTACATGATATTATCATAACAAAACTGAACAATTCCGATGAAATTAAACAGAACTGTAGCGATGTAATTGAAAAACTTGCTACAAATGTATTCTTAGGGCCCTTTCACATGGGCGCTCCGTATGTCCGCAAATCATCCTATTTTTTTGCGGATGATTTACGGACATAATGTAAGTCAATGGCATTGCGGATGTCAGCGGAATACCATCCGCTGACATCCGATTTTCTTCCTTTCAGTTCTGTTCCGTTTTTTGGAACAGAACAGAACCTTATTTTTCCTCCGTTCAAAAAACGGAAAGGAAGCAAAATCGGATGTCAGCGGTGTCATCCGCTGACAACCGCAATGCCCATAGACATACATTATGTCCATATATCATCCGCAAACGGATGGGATGATATGCGGACATATGGAGCGGATGACACAAGTGTCATCCGCTCCATGAAAAAAAAAAAAAGTGCCGGAGCGGATCACAATGCGGTCCGCTCCGTGTGAAAGAGCCCTTATTCTATTAAACCATAACAGTTTAAACACTTTTTCCCTCTTTGGATAGAATAGGAACAGTTAAAGCCCTGTTAGTTTTTCTAGAATCTGTTTCCCATTGGGGAGATTTCCCTTCACTTCCTATCCTGTATACCAATGGTTCTCAATCTTAGTGAAACTAAATTCTTTCAAAACCTCCCATGACCCAGCAAAAAAATCAAAGTTTATTCTTACACAATAAAGTTTAGAAATAAAAAATTTATTGAAGATCTGGAAGGCTATGGGTTTGCTTTGTGTTCTTTGTGGAGGAATGAGAGTTATGTAGTGGGTTAGGGGACTGTATAGCAGACTTGGTGGTGGCCCTGTAATGTAGCTCGGGGGGGGGGGGATCTCTAGAGGGTGTTGGCGGTATCTCTAGGAGGCTGGGGACTATGCAGGGGCGCTGTGGGAGACTACAGGTCATTGTTGGAGGTTGGAGGCACTATGGGGAGCTGCAGCAATTTAGGAAGCATTGCAGAGGGCAAGGGGGGGTTGAGGGGCATTGCAACCCACTATAGAAGACTGGATGGCACTATGAGGCAGGTTGGCCAATCTGCAGCTGGCTTGATGCTGGATGAAAGGAGGCTGAGGACCCCCAGCGGTTGAGTTGAGAACCATTGCTGTATAAAAACAAGAAGTAAGAGAAAATCTTTCAGAGTGGATTATGACCCTTTAGAAATAAATGCTCCTGTTTTAAAATGTTCTCAAGACTTTTCCCATCACTTTCACTCCTGGTCATGGGGCTCATTACAACATATGGAAAGGAGGAATATCCCTATCAGGGACACAGGGGTCAATTCACTAGTAGTTATTGCCAGGGCTGTATTTTGGCCTAGGCCAACAAGGCCCGGGCCTAGGGCAGAACTTTGCAGGGGGGCAGCAAAAAAACTGCCTCCCCCTCCACCTGAGACTCTATTGGCCACTGGTTGCTAGAGCCGCCTCTCTCATTCCCCCCTCTCTCTCACCCCCCCCTCTTTCGGTCTTATCCCCCCTCTCTCTCACCCCTCTCTCTCTCTCACCCCTCCTCTCTCTTTCACCCCTTCTCTTTCTCTCTCACCCCCCTCTCTCTCACCCCCTCTCTCTCGGTCTTATCCCCTCTCTCTCTCATCCCCCCTCTCGCTCTCTCTCTCACCCCCCCTCTCTCTCATTCCCCTCTCTCTCTCTCTCCCTCCCTCTCTCTCTCTCATTCCCCCTCACCCACCCCCCTCTCTCTCTCTCTCTCTCACCCACCCCCCTTTTGTGAGATTCTCAGAGGTTCATGCTGGGACTTGTAGTCCTTCAATTTTGGAGGGAGCCACATCCTTTAAAAAAGGAGTGGGGCAAATTTACATAGGAGGGGGAGGGGGGGTGCCCAATTTTAGTCTTGCCTAGGGCAGCACAAAACCAAAATACACCACTGGTTATTGCATGTAATATTCTTGATTTTTTTTTAAAAACTATTGTATGCAAAAATAAAATAGTCATTTTATTAAAGTTAAATATCAAATTTGAAGTAATTATCTAAATTATCATTAAATTGTGAGGTAAATAAAGCTAAAAAAAATGATAAATCATTAAATTAAAGTCAATTCAATAATTCACTAAAAAAAAACATACATTGGTTATTTATCTAGGTTAGGGGTCTCCAAAATTTCTTAACAAAGGGCTGGTTTATTGTCCTTCAGACTCTAGGGGAGCCAGACTGTCGCCAGTGGGAGTGGAAATTTACCTGGAATCAGTGGGAGTAAACATTGCCACATTTGATATTAGGGGAAGGAGCAGTACCCCATCATTGTTATCATAGGGAGGAATAGTGCCCCATTATTGATGTTAGTGGGAGAAATGGTACCCCATTATTGGTGTTTGTGGGAGAAATGGTGCCCCACTATTGGTGTCTGTGGGAGAAATTGTGCCCCATGATTGGTGTCTGTGAAAGAAATGGTGCCCCATTATTGGTGTCTGTGGGAGAAATTGTGCCCCATAATTGGTGTCTGTGGAAGAAATGGTGCCCCATTATTGGTGTCAGATGGCAGAATAATATCTCATATCAGTGGGAGGAGTAGTGCCCCAAGGGCTGGATAAAGGCAAGCAAAAGGCCGCATATGGCCCCCGGGCCACAGTTGGCCGACCACTGAACTAGGGTATAGGCAGATGATATTTCAGCAATGTGCAATAGCCAGGTAGTTAAAAGTATACAATGTATTAGTGTGAAAATGTTCTGTCCTGAGCTCAGGAATGTGAATAAATTGTAACATTTCAGTAGATTGGTATCGTTACATAGTTAGTGAGGTTGAAAAAAGACATCCGTCCATCCAGTTCAACCTATGATGTGTGTGTGTGTGTTTGCTTTTAACCGTACATTGTATACCCCTGTATGTTGTGGTCTTTAAGGTGCCCATCTAATAGTTTTTTGAAACTATCAATGCTCCCTGCTGATACGACTGCTTGTGGAAGAGAATACACATTCTTACCGCTCATACAGTGAAGAACCACATCCTTACCGCTCGTTATGTGAATGAAGACACAAAGGGTCCTTTCACTGTCCGATCAGGTCTGCCTGTCAGGTTTTCAGCAGGACCTGATCGGACACTGCATTGTCCTCTATGGAGCTTCGAATGTCAGTAGGCACATGTCCGCTAACACCCACCGCCATCCAATCTGATTCTGTCAGCAAAAAAGACAAATGGTGGTCCTATTTTCCATCCATCTGGCGGATTTCCTCATAAAGGAGAGCGGAACTGTGTCCATATCTGCTTTGCTGTACAGAGTGGACACGGACAACCCAAAGGCAAAAATTTGTGTGGTATTTTTCTCTTGGAGCAGCTCTACACTTGTGCAGGTCATGTGCTGTACCTGCAAGAAACGCAGGGAAAAAAGTCTTCAAATCGGATATTCCCTGGATCAACTTTAAAAATAGGCCTGGATTATTTCCTAGATACACATAATATAACTTGATCCTAATATTTATAGATAAAGGAAACATGTTACACTCATTATTAGGATGAAACATGTAACATGTTCCCAGTGCTGCAAGCACTGTGCAATTCCCCCCTCCCCGTACTTTGTGTGTGAATGAACTACAAGCCCCGACATCCTTTGCCTTGGCCAAAACCAGCTCTTGGGGGAGTCTATTTCACATTTTCACAGCTCTTACTGTGAAGAAGCCTTTCCATATTTTGATATTAAATCTATTTTTCCTCTAGACGTAAAGAAAGCCCCCTTGTCCTCTGTGATGGCCTTAAAGTGAATAGCAATACCAAGTTCACTATAGTTTATAGACCACTTATGTATTTATACATGTTGATCATATCCCCTTTAATCTGCTTTTCTCAAGAGAGAATAAACTCCGCTCCTCTAATCTTTCCTCATAGCTGAGCTCCTCCATGCCTCTTATCAGTTTGGCTGCCCTTCTCTGCACTTTCTCCAGTTCCCCTATATCCTGTTTATGAACTGGTGCCCAAAACTGAACTGCATATTCCAGATGAGAATACAAAAAAGAGTTCAGGCACTGATCCAAAACACGAAGTTCCTATAGTGTCCTTATGCAGAGAGTACACAATTGTGATGGAAATGTATCTGATGCACCACTGGTCGCCCAATCCTAAACACAGGTTGGTGTATGGGAAAGTAGAAATAAAAAATAGGATGGCGCTCTAGTGTGCATGAATGTAGCAAAATCACCCCAACTGAAGCTCATATGTGCAATCTATGAAAGTTTATTGGGTATATCCATGGTAAATTAAAACAATTGGCATATCATCATACCACCATACCGGACCTTGAAGCCTCTGTGTCTCCTGGCTGTAATATAGGGATCCCTGATGTGTGTCATGGGAACCTAGTACGTTTGTAGCCGGTGGAAGGGAGGTAGTAATCTCAGGTTGAAACGATGGTTCTCAATAGTGGAGGCTCACACGGTCCAGTGTGCGGCCGTGTCCTGGGACCGGAGTCGATGCGCTATGCTCCCGCAGTGCCCGCCGTGAGCACCGGGAGCCGCATGCAGATGACGTCACCAAAGAGGGCTGGAAGTCAGCCGAGAGTCAGCCACGGAGACGAACAGAAAGCCGGATGGAGTGGGGGAAGTGATGTGCTCGCTTCTCTGGAGCCTCCAGTTGCCACAACTACATGTTTCGCTACGATGTAGCTTTGTCAAAACTGGTGGGTGGAGCTAATTTAGCGAAAAAATTATCTTAATGCCCCAGCTGCTCTGTTTCCTCCACAATGCACCTGTGGTTATACCCCTTAAAATATTTTGAATGGTAAATTCCATATTTTGCTCGCTACTATGGAAATCGGGTCCTGCTAGAGTCAGGCTGGAGAAACTCCAGAGGTCCAGCAGCTGCTAAATGGCATGAATGATGTACCGGCCGGGGGAGAAAAACACATTGATTCAACATTAGCTGTGGCGTTACACTGTGTAGAGGCTCAGACTCTTCCGGAAGCCCTTGAGGCCCAGCTCTTCTTAAAGTCCAACAAAAGGTATCTCACGTATAGGCTACTACATAAGATATGGTTCAAAGCAAAACAACTACAAAGAGTGTCAGGATTTACTAGTTACTGCCCCATCTGGAATAACAATACTTACCTGGAACTGGCAAAGCTGCAGTGTGGCTAACATATGGTGTTACTCACCTCCATCACATTTTAAGCAATGGCAGGTTGCTTTTGTTTGCCCAGATGCAAGCCAGATATGGATTGTCAAACAAAATTTACTTCCCCTACCTTCAATTGCAGCACGCCAATAAAGCGCAAGCATCCTTAGAGCAGGCGGTGTTATCTCCCACTCCTCTTTTCAATATGATGCAGCAATCCATATCCACTAAGGGGGTCATCTCCAGGTGCTATGCGATGCTGCTGCCAGAGTACCAGGAAAATGTTCCCAACACGGCTATGGAAAAATGGGTGGAGGATGTAGGTGATATAGATCAATGTAACCCGAAGACTGTCCCAACTATATATATTAATGCGGGTTCATCAAACCCCACTTAAATTGTTTACTCTTGGACTCTGCCCAGACCCATTGTGTACGAGATGCAAGGGAGCTAATGGGGACCTGATACATCTCCTTTTGGCGGTGCCCAAAGTTGCACCGCTTTTGGACTGGCATAGTAAACACCATTAACCATACTTTTCAAGTAACTGTCTCTCTTGGCCCTAAACCTTACTTATTGGGTATATTGGATGAGGTTATAATGGACATATATGTCAGAGAGGCGGTGTCCAGAGCACTGTTCCAAGCCCAAAAGTTGATCTAGCAACATTGGATCTCTCAAACCTCTCCAACTTGATGCAGTTAGCCAACATGGGATTAACTTTCAGATATGAGCGCTTGATATATCAGCATAGAGGAAACCCGATCCGGTTCAATAAGATCTGGGGGTGCTGGCTGGCTACCCCTGACTTGGCTCTATTGGACCTAATTCTTGATAGGCTCTTATCCTAAAGTGGGAACTCAACCGCTCAGTAATGTCGTCCCCCCCTTGAATGAGTTTAATTTAAACTACTGGGGAAGAGATAAGATCAGAATGTCTTCATAAACCGTATCTAGGGATGCATACACTGTACACTGTGAGATATAATGACGAATGACATCTTAGGTTCAATTTCGTTTATAAACCTGCTTTGGCTATGTACAAGAACATTATTCTACTTTGTATTCTGCAAATATATTGTATAATGTAATACTTCAGGATTGTGTGTTATTTTTTGTACTGTTAAAAGTTGTTAAAGTGGAGTTCCGGCCTCAGAAACGTTTTTGCAATAAAAATACTCCCGGGACAGTCAGGGCTAGTACATTTCATAATGGATAGCCTCTGAACTGTCCCAGGTCCCACTTACCTTTTAGAAGAAATACTTACCTTGAAAATATATTTTAAAGCGCTGCCATCTCAAATGTGGGCAGCTGAAGCCAGGGCGTCCTCTTCGGTGTCCTCTTCGGTGTCCTCTTTGGTCCCAGAATGCCCTGCACCGGCCCCGCTCGTCACTTTCGGGGCATGCCCAGAAGCTGTTTAGCAGGGAATGACGCGTCTCCACCGGAAGTGACGAGCGGGGCCGGTGCAGGCGCATTGATTCCTGGGAGTGATGACGTTCAGCTCCCAGGAGTCAACGCAAGAAGGATGTGACGGCGCGGGCCGTGGCCGCAGAGGGAGGAAGTGGAAGAAAGGTAAGTATATTTTCTTCAATATCAAGGTAAGTAATTGAAAAAAAAAAAATTGGGACTATCCATTTCTTTTTTAGGTGACACTGAGCAAGCGGATGGCCCAAAGTGGATTTTGAGGCCAGAACTCCGCTTTAATAAACTTTATTCTGATTTTAAAATTATATACTGTATATGTAACATTTAGTGTATGTTACATTTTGTATATATAACATTTAGTGTATGTTGCATTTTGTAAATATTACATTAAGGGTCCATTCACACTAGCGCGACTTGTCAGGCGACTTGGTCGCCTGACAAGTTGCGGTTGGTCGCTCGCCATTGAGTAGTACAGGACCAGTTCTAATAGGAGCGACACAAGTCGCTCCGACTTAGAAAAATGGTCCTGTACTACTTTGGGGCGACCTGGAGGCGACTTGCATTGACTTCAATTATATGAAGTCCGTGCAAGTCGTGCCGAGGTCACTGTGCGCGCTGTGCACCGCGACTTCACAGGTCACCCCACAAAATCCTGTCGCGGCAGTGTGAATGGGCTGTTAGTGCATGTTCCATTTAGTATATGTTACATTTAGTGTATGATACATTTAGTATATGTTCCACTTAGTGTAATTTACATTTATTATATGTTCCATTTAGTATATGTTTAATTTACTGTATGTTCCATTTAATATATACTCCATTTAGTGTATGTTCCATTTAGTTTATGTTACATTTAGTTTGTTACATTTAGTGTATGTTCCATTTAGTATATGTTACATTTAGTATATGCTACATTTGGTATATGACATGTTCCATTTAGTGTGTGTTCCATTTAGTGTGTGTTCCATTTAGTATATGTTACATTTAGTATATGCTACATTTGGTATATGACATGTTCCATTTAGTGTATGTTCCATTTAGTGTGTGTTCCATTTAGCGTGTGTTCTATTTATTGTACGTTTCATTTAGTGTATGTTCCATTCGGTGTAGGTTCCATTTAGTTTATGTTCAATTTCGTATATGTTCCATTTAGTGTTCCATTTAGTATATGTTACATTTAGTGTATGTTCCATTTATTGTATGTTCCATTTATTGTATGTTCCATTTAGTGTATGTTCCATTTTGTATATGTTCCATTTATTGTATGTTCCATTTAGTGTATGTTCCATTTAGCGTATGTTCCATTTTGTATATGTTCCATTTAGTGTATGTTTCATTTAGTGTATGTTCCATTTATTGTATGTTCCATTTATTGTATGTTCCATTTAGTGTATGTTCCATTTAGTGTATGTTCCATTTATTGTATGTTCCATTTAGTGAATGTTCCATTTAGTGTATGTTCCATTTAGTGTATGTTCCATTTAGCATATGTTCCATTTAGTGTATGTTCCATTTAGTGTATGTTTCATTTAGTGTATGTTCCATTTATTGTATGTTCCATTTATTGTATGTTTCATTTAGTATATGTTCCATTTATTGTATGTTCCATTTAGTGTATGTTCCATTTAGTGTATGTTCCATTTAGTGTATGTTCCATTTAGTGTATGTTCCATTTAGTGTATGTTCCATTTATTGTATGTTCCATTTAGTATATTTTCCATTTAGTATATGTTCCATTTATTGTATGTTCCATTTATTGTATGTTCCATTTAGTGTATGTTCCATTTAGTGTATGTTCCATTTAGTGTATGTTCCATTTAGTGTATGTTCCATTTAGTGTATGTTCCATTTATTGTATGTTCCATTTAGTATATTTTCCATTTAGTATATGTTCCATTTATTGTATGTTCCATTTATTGTATGTTCCATTTAGTGTATGTTCCATTTAGTGTATGTTCCATTTATTGTATGTTTCATGTATTGTATGTTTCATTTATTGTATGTTTCATTTAGTGTGTGTTCCATTTATTGTATGTTCCATTTAGTGTATGTTACATTTTGTATATGTTACATTTAGTGTATGTTCCATGTATTGTATGTTCCATGTAGTAGATAGCGGATTATGTGAATGAGGCAGAGTAGAGGATGATGGTCGGTGTAGGAGATCGGTGCTGTCCTTGGTGCTGATCAGGGTTAATACTCTGTCTCTTCCTATGTGTGTGTTGGTGCTGAGCTCCGGGCGTGTCTGACCTCCGTAGGGATGCAATGAGAGATAGGAGGATCCTGATGTATGGTCCTCCTCCTCCCTCTATATCTCTCTTCATCCTCCTCCATCCACCCACCTCCCCACCCCCCTCCCCAAAAAAAAGCATTGGAGAAGAGCAAGCATCAGTCCTTCCAAGGGGGAGAAATAACGGGTCCCACCATCCCCATCCCCCTCCAATCATCCAGATGGGGACTATGCAGAGGCAGTGACAGGAGGAGGCCCCGGGGAGAACAGACTCCTGACTATTGTGTAAGACGGACTGCACACAGCCAGAGCCATCGCTGTGATTAAAGGTAAGAAGAGATGAGCTGCAGGGTGATCCATCCTCCTCTGATCCTCATCCATGTCTACAGCTTGTCTATGGCTCCTTCTACCTGTGTGCTGCCATGGTGGGATCCATCCATCCATCCATCTCCTGGATGATGATGATGTACAGTCACAGTCTGCATTGTGTGCCTGGCCAGGTTATGTGCAGCTATAGGCCTTTCCTTCCTCCAAACAGGACTGTGTAGGATTTTCTGATTGAAAATAGAAATCCAGCCACATTATTTCTAAGATATGGATTGTCAATGCTAACCTGCTACTGAGTACTGACCTTCATAGAATAGATCTGATTGCATGCATTCTGCAGATAAGGCAATGGCACATAAATATGCCCAATCATCCCCATGTACAGATATTCTGCTGATGGCTGATCACACATCAGGTACAGAGGTAGAGGAGACAGCAAGATGGACTCAGAGGGATGCAGCAAAATGGAAGGATAACAGCAGGCTGGGTTGGATGACAGATGGGTGAAGGTTAATGCACAGCTGCAGAGAGGGGGAGATCTGTTAGATTTCTTGTATGATGCCTGGGTTTAAAATGTAACAATCCCATCATGTGAAAATACTACTGGATAAATCCATAAGAAACATCAGACAGTCAGCCATAGCTTGTACAGCTTCATCATCAATCCTGTAAACAGCGCAGAGTTAGAAGAAGTACAACTTCTGGCTCTGCACCCCTCATTAACTCTTTAAATGGCACAGAATTGTCCTCCATGGGGTCTTTTTTTACTTGGAGGCTGTCATTCCAGATTTGGCCATGAAGGGGCACTAGAGGCTCATTCTTAAACAAGGGGGTGTGGTGTTGGATTGTGACTACACATAGCTGTTTGGACCACATAGGGGTGTGTGTGTGTGTGTGTGTGTGTGTGTGTGAGAGTGTGCACGTTTGGGTTCAATGGACTGAATGTCACTGGCGTGTTCATGTATGTGTATATGCATATGTCCATATGTGTTCATGTATGTGTATATGCATTTGTCCATATGTGTTCATGTATGTGTATATGCATTTGTCCATTGTGTTCATGTATATGTATATGCATTTGTCCATATGTGTTCATGTATATGTATATGCATATGTCCATATGTGTTCATGTATGTGTATATGCATATGTCCATATGTGTTCATGTATATGCATATGTCCATATGTGCTCATGTATGTGTATATGCATATGTCCATATGTGTTCATGTATATGTATATGCATATGTCCATATGTGTTCATGTATATGTTGTGTATATGCATTTGTCCATATGTGTTCATGTATGTGTTGTGTATATGCATTTGTCCATATGTGTTCATGTATGTGTATATGCATATGTCCATATGTGTTCATGTATGTGTATATGCATTTGTCCATTGTGTTCATGTATATGTATATGCATATGTGTTCATGTATGTGTATATGCATTTGTCCATATGTGTTCATGTATGTGTATATGCATATGCCCATATGTGTTCATGTATGTGTATATGCATTTGTCCATATGTGTTCATGTATGTGTATATGCATTTGTCCATATGTGTTCATCTATGTGTATATGCATTTGTCCATATGTGTTCATCTATGTGTATATGCATTTGTCCATTGTGTTCATGTATATATTCATGTATGTATAGGACATGGGTGGGGTTTTGACTTGTGATTATGGTTATGATAGGGTGGATTTTATCACATGCTGCCATATTTGTAAACAAATAGGTTTGGTACATAAAGCCGTATTAAACCCAAAACCAAAATGTAAAATACTGCAGTGCTATTAAGAGTTAACAGCACCCCCTCGCGTTTCTTTTAAAGCAGCGCATTTTGTTTGCAGCGGCATGTGGGTACGGGAACACATGGGATTTACACACGTTTCTGCACCCGCACAGATTGAACCTAGCCTAAGCTGCAATATAATAAATGTTTATTCTGCGTTTCATTCTGCTTAATTTAAACCCCCACTGAATGACACTTAACTTTGCTAAAGCACTGTGTATCATAAACAACTGACATTTATGTCTAAATAAATTACACCTTTGACCTTTGTTTAGTCCATTGCTGCTGATTTCCTGGGGTGCCTTCCTGTCTATATGTGCACCAAACATTGTTGCATGGCACTTCCCAGCATGCCTGGGTAATGTGTGTTGAAACTTGTAGTCTCCACTAGAGGCCAATGTGGCAACACAGGAAAAAATGAAGAGACAGGTACATGTCATTGTCGCTGTATGGGCTCATTCCCATAGGGGGCAGGCTCTACCACCCCTCTGAAAAGTGATTTGGGGTAGATTGCTTTTTCATAGGGGATTGCGGTTTAGAAGGTGAAAATACCACCTCCAGAATGCCAACTATTTATTTCAACCCCAAGGGGGATTTTAATTTGAACTACATTGCTGAAACTGCCATAATCGCATTTGGCCCTCGGTTACAGTGCAGGTCCATTGACATAAGTGGGGGAATTTGACAGGTGGTGTTACCTATTAAGCTCGACCTGCTTAATTAAAATTGCACTGTGAAGTAGGGATCAAATAATGTATTGAGGGCCGATCTGCACTTTCCCCGATATTCCCCACCAAGGTGACCGATATTGCCGATATTTCGGGAAAGTGCTTGTACTGGAGTGATGCCTGTAGCTAGAGGCATCACCCCGGTACTGGCATCCATAGCCGACAGTCGGCTGTCTTGTAATAACAACCGATGGGGCTGAGAAGCCGCTCGTCTGTCATTACAAGGAGTGGGAGGGGTGCCCCCTCCCCTCCTGCCGCCTTCCGCAGCTCATCCGGGTCTCCCATTCAACCCTGAGACCCAGGCAACCAGCCTGCACGGCAGACGAAGACCCGATCAAAGCCACATTCGGCTCTGATCGGGTCTCCATGCAAAAACCCGGAAGTGATGTCATGACCTCACTTCCGGGTACTCTGCGCCAGATTAAAAAAAATGACGGCATTTAAAACAGCTAAACTTGGCGTTCTGAATGCTTTTAAATGCAGAGGAGGGGTTTGGGGTCTTTTAGACCCCCAGATCCCTCCACAAGAGTACCTGTGAAAGAAAAAAAATTATTTTTTTTAAATGTACAAAAATATCGGCCAATACCGAAATGCATTGACCAAAATATCAGTATGGCCTCTTTCACACAGGCGTTCTGTATGTCCGTATATCACCCCATCCGTTTGCGGGTGATATACGGACATAATGCATGTCAATGGGATTGCGGATGTCAGCGGATGACCATCCGCTGACATCTGATTTGCATCCTTTCAGTTCTGTTCTTTGGAATGGAACAGAACCCTATTTTTTCTTCCGTTTAAAAAACGGAAAGGACGCAAAATCGGATGTCAGCGGTGTCATCCGCTGACATCCGCAATTCCATAGACATACATTATGTCCGTATATCATCCGCAAACGGATGGGATGATATGCGGACATACGGACCGGATGACACAAGTGTCATCCGTGCCCGTAAAAAAAAAAAAAAAGTGACTGAACGGACGACAAAAAAGGAGCGGCCGTGTGAAAGAAGCCTTTCGGTAACGAAAAACTGATATGTCGATCACTACTATGAAGCATCATAAACAGAACTGAGCAGCAGCCATGTCCACTTGTACGTAGTCAGTTTGGGGTGGTAAAAACACAGATCAACCACCTGTTTTTATTGCCCCTGGTCACCTGAGTGAACTTACCATACACTATGCAATCTGATTTTACAAACTCCTTTGGCTCTAACAAAATTTACGTAATGTAAACACCTGTACGATTGGATAACAATTGTTTGGATTGTGTAGGTTTGTCCTAATATTACATAGTTTTGGTAACTTTAAAGTGAATTGTACAATCAAATTATATTGTGTATGGCCGCCCTAAGGCCTGATTCACACCTATGAGATTTTCAGTGCATTTTCAGTTTTGCAGAAACACACTATAATCCATTTACCATGATTTCATATGGGTCATGTTCACATCTGTGCGTTTTTTGTAAAGGGTCAGGGACCTTTTTGCCAGCAGCAGGTTGCTTTTTTGAATGCATTTCTGCTGCAGTTTTGCTGATTTCCCCTGCATGACAACAGAAATCTCCAAAAAAGGCAAAAAGCATCAAAAACGCATGTCAAAAAACGCGGGAAAATGCATCAACTGCAACTTGCATAAGTGTGAACCTAGCCAAGTGCTTGGACAATGGACCTTTGTGGCAGGATGACTTTATATACTATGATCATCATATTCATTTATTATGGTAAAGATTTATATAACATTTTAGTGACTAGGTTTGCATAAACTTTGTCAATAATTTATATCAATCAGCTGTATTTCTCTTGCTGTTCTGACTACAGCTACCTGAATTTTGATTGGTTGCTATCGCTAACGGCGTTGTGTAAATCACCGATGTCTTGTGAAGGGTCTTATTGAATGAAATATTTGTAGAATGATGTATATATGAGGTCTCAGCGGAAATCTATATCAATATGCTGTGGTTGCATCATTCTCATTGTTCATATGCTTTCGGCTTTACGCATGTGTTTGTTAAAACAATCAGTTGTGTTTTTTGTTTTTTACAATTTACATAGGTCATTGCTGCTTTTCTTCATTCATTATTTGTTTTAATTTTGAAAGCAATGATGTGTGTGATGTTGTTGTATTTGTACATAGCTTGATCAGTGCCCCCTGTACAAGTCTGCCTTCTGAGACTAGCTCCTAGTGTTGTAGAAAAGATTTCTGGGACTAGATCATGGTGTTGTAGAGCAGATTTCTGGGACTAGATTATGGGGTTGTAGAGCAGGTTTCTAGGACTAGATCATGATGTTGTAGAGCAGGTTTCTGGGACTAGATCATGGTGTTGTAGAGCAGGTTTCTGGGACCAGATCATGGTGTTGTAGAGCAGATTTCTGGGACTAGATCATGGTGTTGTTGAGCAGGTTTCTGGGACCAGATCATGGTGTTGTAGAGCAGATTTCTGGGACTAGATTATGGGGTTGTAGAGCAGGTTTCTTGGACCAGATCATGGTGTTGTAGAGCAGGTTTCTGGGACTAGATTATGGTGTTGTAGAACAGGTTTCTAGGACTAGATCATGGTGTTGTAGAGCAGATTTCTGGGACTAGATTATGGTGTTGTAGAACAGGTTTCTAGGACTAGATCATGGTGTTGTAGAACAGGTTTCTTGGACCAGATCATGGTGTTGTAGCACAGGTTTCTAGGACTAGATCATGGGGTTGTAGAGCAGGTTTCTGGGACTAGATCATGGTGTTGTAGAACAGGTTTCTTGGACCAGATCATAGTGTTGTAGTACAGGTTTCTGGGGCTAGATCATGGTGTTGTAGAACAGGTTTCTTGGACCAGATCATGGTGTTGTAGAGCAGGTTTCTGGGACTAGATCATGGGGTTGTAGAACAGGTTTCTTGGACCAGATCATGGTGTTGTAGAGCAGGTTTCTGGGACTAGATCATGGTGTTGTAGAATAGGTTTCTGGGACTAGATCATGGGGTTGTAGAACAGGTTTCTTGGACCAGATCATGGTGTTGTAGAGCAGGTTTCTGGGACTAGATCATGGTGTTGTAGAGCAGGTTTCTGGGACTAGATCATGGTGTTGTAGAGCAGGTTTCTGGGACTAGATCATGGTGTTGTAGAACAGGTTTCTTGGACCAGATCATAGTGTTGTAGTACAGGTTTCTGGGGCTAGATCATGGTGTTGTAGAACAGGTTTCTTGGACCAGATCATGGTGTTGTAGAGCAGGTTTCTGGGACTAGATCATGGGGTTGTAGAACAGGTTTCTTGGACCAGATCATGGTGTTGTAGAGCAGGTTTCTGGGACTAGATCATGGTGTTGTAGCACAGGTTTCTGGGACTAGATCATGGTGTTGTTGAGCAGGTTTCTGGGACTAGATCATGGTGTTGTAGAGCAGATTTCTGGGACTAGATTATGGGGTTGTAGAGCAGGTTTCTGGGACTAGATCATGGTGTTGTTGAGCAGGTTTCTGGGACTAGATCATGGTGTTGTTGAGCAGGTTTCTGGGACTAGATCATGGTGTTGTAGAGCAGGTTTCTGGGGCTAGATCATGGTGTTGTAGAGCAGGTTTCTGGGACTAGATCATGGTGTTGTAGAGCAGGTTTCTGGGACTAGATCATGGGGTTGTAGAACAGGTTTCTTGGACCAGATCATGGTGTTGTAGAGCAGGTTTCTGGGACTAGATCATGGTGTTGTAGAGCAGGTTTCTGGGACTAGATCATGGTGTTGTAGAACAGGTTTCTGGGACTAGATCATGGTGTTGTAGAATAGGTTTCTGGAACTAGATCATGGTGTTGTAGAACAGGTTTCTTGGACCAGATCATGGTGTTGTAGAGCAGGTTTCTGAGACTATATCTTGGCGTTGTAGAGCAGGTTTCTGGGACTAGATCATGGTGTTGTAGAATAGGTTTCTGGAACTAGATCATGGTGTTGTAGAACAGGTTTCTTGGACCAGATCATGGGGTTGTAGAGCAGGTTTCTGAGACTATATCTTGGCGTTGTAGAACAGATTTCTGGGACTAGATCGTGGTATTGTAGAGCAGGTTTCTGAGACTATATCTTGGCGTTGTAGAACAGATTTCTGGGACTAGATCATGGTGTTGTAGAACAGGTTTCTTGGACTAAATCATGGTGATGTAGAGCAGGTTTCTTGTACTAGATCGTGGTGTTGTAGCACAGGTTTCTGGGACTAGATCATGGTGTTGTAGAGCAGGTTTCTGGGACAAGATCATGGGGTTGTAGAGCAGGTTTCTGGGACTAGATCATGGTGTTTTAGAGCAGGTTTCTGAGAGTAGATCATGATGTTGTAGAGCAGGTTTCTGGGACTAGATCATGGTGTTGTAGAGCAGGTTTCTGGGACTAGATCATGGTGTTGTAGAACAGGTTTCTGGGACTAGATCATGGTGTTGTAGAATAGGTTTCTGGGACTAGATCATGGTGTTGTAGAACAGGTTTCTTGGACCAGATCATGGGGTTGTAGAGCAGGTTTCTGAGACTATATCTTGGCGTTGTAGAACAGATTTCTGGGACTAGATCGTGGTATTGTAGAGCAGGTTTCTGAGACTATATCTTGGCGTTGTAGAACAGATTTCTGGGACTAGATCATGGTGTTGTAGAACAGGTTTCTTGGACTAAATCATGGTGATGTAGAGCAGGTTTCTTGTACTAGATCGTGGTGTTGTAGCACAGGTTTCTGGGACTAGATCATGGTGTTGTAGAGCAGGTTTCTGGGACAAGATCATGGGGTTGTAGAGCAGGTTTCTGGGACTAGATCATGGTGTTTTAGAGCAGGTTTCTGAGAGTAGATCATGATGTTGTAGAGCAGGTTTCTGGGACTAGATCATGGTGTTGTAGAGCAGGTTTCTGGGACTAGATCATGGTGTTGTAGAACAGGTTTCTGGGACTAGATCATGGTGTTGTAGAATAGGTTTCTGGGACTAGATCATGGTGTTATAGAACCGGTTTCTTGGACCAGATCATGGTGTTGTAGAACAGGTTTCTGGGACTAGATCATGGTGTTGTAGAACAGGTTTCTGGGACTAGATCATGGTGCTGTAGAGCAGGTTTCTGGGACTAGATCATGGTGTTGTAGAGCAGGTTTCTGGGACTAGATCATGCTGTTGTAGAGCAGGTTTCTGGGACTAGATCATGGTGCTGTAGAGCAGGTTTCTGGGACTAGATCATGGTGTTGTATAGCAGGTTTCTGGGACTAGATCATGGTGTTGTAGAGCAGGTTTCTGGGATTAGATCATGGTGTTGTAGAACAGGTTTCTGAGACTATATCTTGGCGTTGTAGAACAGATTTTTGGGACTAGATCGTGGTGTTGTAGAGAAGGTTTCTTGTACTAGATCGTGGTGTTGTAGAGCAGGTTTCTGAGACTATATCTTGGCGTTGTAGAACAGATTTCTGGGACTAGATCATGGTGTTGTAGAACGGGTTTCTGGGACTAGATCATGGTGTTGTAGAACAGGTTTCTTGGACTAGATCATGGTGTTGTAGCACAGGTTTCTGGGACTAGATCATGGTGTTGTAGAGCAGGTTTCTGGGACTAGATCATGGGGTTGTAGAGCAGGTTTCTGGGACTAGATCATGGTGTTGTAGAGCAGGTTTCTGGGACTAGATCATGGTGTTGTAGAGCAGGTTTCTGGGACTAGATCATGGTGTTCTAGAGCAGGTTTCTGGGGCTAAATCATGGTGTTGTAGAACAGGTTTCTTGGACCAGATCATGGTGTTGTAGAACAGGTTTCTTGGACCAGATCACGATGTTGTAGAACAGGTTTCTTGGACTAGATCGTGGTGTTGTAGAGCAGGTTTCTTGGACCAGATCATGGTGTTGTAGAACAGGTTTCTTGGACTAGATCATGGTGTTGTAGATCAGGTTTCTGGGAGTAGATCATGGTTTTGTAGAGCAGGTTTCTGGGACTAGGTCATGGGGTTGTAGAGCAGGTTTCTTGGACTAGATCGTGGTGTTGTAGAGCAGGTTTCTGGGACTAGATCATGGTGTTGTAGAGCAGGTCCAACTCCTGTAGAGAACAGACTGTCAGGTGTACAGAAGTGGTGTGTAGCCTGTCCACTAGCATTGCACTCTGTACATAATAAGAGCTGCACACTAATTTTCAATATGGCAGCTCCAATGGGGTGACTTTTTATGGAAATTGGTAAAATGCATTTCCTTGTTTTATTGTTACATGTCAAATGCTAATTCCATGGCACAGCTTGTTTATTTGTTCCCTAAGGCCCCTTTCATACGGGTGCCTCCAGTTTGTCTCAGCAGGGGATTCTTAACAGGATCCTCTACTGAGTCAGATCAAAAGGAAAACAGATGCCATACATGTGACATCCATGTCTGTTCCGACTCTGCTGTTTTTTTGTTATTCATTGATCATGAGGGAAAAAGTGACCCATATAATCCCTATATTCCTATATCCCTATTCTATAGGGATACATTGCAGTCCATTTGTGATTGGTCTAATTACAAGTCAAAAACGGACTGATGGAATGCCCTTGTGAAAAAGGGTATGAAACCCAAAACCAAAAATGTAATATTTTGCATCTTACCAATCCTTCCATGTGGTGGCTGCATTAGTTTTATTTTTTCCCCCTCTGTGTTCACCTGGTGATCTGGCCAGTAGCACAACTCTTGTATTAGGCCTCACGCCCACTGAACGTGTTTTCAGCTATTCCTAGAGGCATCTGGCATTTTTTTCCTGCCTCTAAACACCCCAACATGTTAGCCCATATGCACACATAGGCTTTTGGAGGAGTTTGGTGGCAGGGGGGAAAATAAACTGCTAGTGCTTTCAGAAGCAGCAGAGTTTTGGCAAAAAAAAAAAAAAAAACGCTTTCCACTTTTAAACAAATGTAAATGTGTTCAAATGCTCATTAAAGCGGAACTACGCTTTATCTGAACACCGCAGACCAAAAACACAATTTACTTCATTTTTGTTATTCAAATCAAACTCAGCCATCCATCTATGTCTCCATGCTTTATTTTGATGAGAAATCACTTTGAAAAACATCCCTCTATCATTTCTGGCTGCAGCCATCTTCAGTAAGGAGAGATGATTTATGTACCATTTACTTCCTGGAATCCATCTGCCCTTAGCTCATGCATATAGGCAGGAGGGTGTGCTTAGCTCATCCATCAATTCCTTCCCTCCTGAAGACTCCTGGGATACCTCATATCATTTGCCTAGGCATGGAAAGATAGAAGTAATTGTAAAAAGGCAAAAAAAAGTTTAAAACAAGTAAATAAGATATGCTTTCTTATCTAGTTACTAATGCTACCCGCATGAGTATTACAAATCAATGTTGATTGAGAGAGTGAAGTTCCACTTTACCTCTAGGCATGTTTAGTGCTTGAGCATTACTTAATTTAAATAAATTGTTATTCTGGCTAATCAAATAAATTAGCGCCCAAACATTTTACGCCTGTAAAATGCGCATAAACGCGGTACACACTTTTACAAGCGTTTTTTCTTCTGCCTAAATGCTACTGCCAGGCGCACAGGATTTTAGCAGAGGGGGCAAAAGGTCCCGTGTGCATGAGGCTTTACACTCTGGATGAAGGAGCACAGGGGGCACAGCAGTGTCAGTCTGGGAGGAGGGGAGTGTTAGATGGACTAGTAGATATAAATACACCAGCAAATTGAAGCCAAACTCCAACTAATGCTAGGTTTACATCTACACGTTTTTGTGTGGGTGCATTTTCAGAGGCACAGCAGCCCATTCATTTGAATGGGCTGCTGTACCTACAGAAAACCCAAGGATAAAGTCCCTGGTCCTTCTCCTAAAACGCAGCTGCAGCACCATGCGGTTTTGTGCATCTAAAAACACGCTGCATTTTCTGATGTGTTGAGGTGCCATTAAGAACTAGTGCCCCCCTGCACATCTGCTAAACAGCAGGGTATTTTGGCTGTGGGTGGGGAAACATGTGCGATTTACATGCGTTCCCGCGTATGAACCTAGGCTTATGCTTTATAAGAAATTAAAGCAAGAGCTTTGGTTATATAGGAATAAAAGTTTTACACAAATTAATTATGTATATATATATCTATATATATATCTATATATATATATATATCTATATATATGTAAAATTTTAAATATTTGCTGTTTGGATTTAATACCAGTTTAATGTGACCATACACAGGCAGATCTTTCATTGGGATGGAAATAAAAGATTTAAGATCCGCTGAGCTCCCTGTTTGCCAACTATTGCTGAGCACATCTGATGTTTATTCTTCCTAATGTTACTTTTCTGAATACATGGTTTGTGCAGTATGTGGAATTTGTGTCCAGCATGCTGGAAGATTTATTTTAATGGCAAAGTCAGTTTTCCACTCTCTTCCACCCACTAGTAATCACTCGGTCATTGAACAATTTGCAGCTCAGTTGTCACCTGCAAAGCTTGACGTTTCAACATAGTAAAGTACGGTAACTAATCAGAAATCCCATAACTGGTGAACATGGAACTGTAATCTATTTTCTGTACCATGTCCATCATTATCATTCTTTGCACTGCCTTCAGATACACCTGTGATGGGAGAAATATAAGGCCTGCCCCTGCTAACCTCCTCCTGAAAATGCTACTTTCCTGGCAGTGCCTGATTTATATACTTCCTAGTCATTATCCTAGAACAGAAAAAGCTAGAGAAAGGTTTGGATTCCCTATTACTGTACTTCAAAAAGGTCAGAAATGGCAGAATTTCTTTATTTAATCAACTCAGAGTTTGCATAGATCATTAGAGTTTATTTTATCCTTTAAATAAAAATGTTAAAGTGGTTCTAAACCTCTAAATAAACACAAAGCATATCCCTCTATAGAGTGTACATGTCTCAATCCAGAGCACTAAGTGCCATTTCTGTCTGCTGCTTCATTCCTCTGCTATCAGCATGAATCACTTCTGGAAAGTTTTCCTGATACCAGTGTTAATTTTGGCATCGAGTTATAGTCTTTTGACTAAAATGCCATTTTAGTTTTAGTCCCATTTTAGTTATCTGCAATTGTTTTAGTTTTAGTCAAATTTTAGTTGACTAAAATCTCCAGTACAGTTTAGTCTAATAAAATAATTATAGTCAACTAAAATCAAATGTGTTTAGTTAAATTGTAATGCATTATTTAAGTATTTCTATAGAATTTCCAAACTCCTTATTTACTCCTGGAGTAAAAAAAAAAAAATCTAATATCACGTTATTTATGGTATTAAGGTTTGAACAAACTCACAGATACAGATTTAGGCACTCTGGACGGTCTGAGGAGGCCTGTAATGCACACAGTGCTCTGGACATGGATAGTCTGAGCGCAAACCTTTAGACTGAGCAATGGGGGGGGGGGGGGGGGGGAGGGGGGGCGTCAATGCAGAGTGCCCACAGCATTGCCCCCAATCAATTGCAGAGTGCCCACAGCATTGCCCCCTATCAATGCAGAGTGCCACAGCAATGCCCCCAATCAATGTAGAGTGCCCACAACATTGCCCCCAATCAATTGCAGAGTGCCCACAGCATTGCCCCCAATCAATGCAGAGTGCTGCCCACAGCATTGCCCCCAATCAATGCAGAGTGCTGCACACAGCATTGCCCCCAATCAATGCAGAGTGCTGCCCACAGCATTGCCCCCAATCAATGCAGAGTGCTGCCCACAGCATTGCCCCCAATCAATTGCAGAGTGCCCACAGCATTGCCCCCAATCAATTGCAGAGTGCCCACAGCATTGCCCCCAATCAATTGCAGAGTGCCCACAGCATTGCCCCCAATCAATTCAGAGTGCCCACAGCATTTCCCCCAATCAATTCAGAGTGCCCACAGCATTGCCCCCAATCAATGCAGAGTGCCCACAGCATTGCCCCCAATCAATTCAGAGTGCCCACAGCATTTCCCCCAATCAATTCAGAGTGCCCACAGCATTGCCCCAAATCAATTCAGAGTGCCCACAGCATTGCCCCCAATCAATGCAGAGTGCCCACAACATTGCCCCCAATCAATGCAGAGTGCCCACAGCATTGCCCCCAATCAATGCAGAGATGCCAGCGTTTCCCCCCGCGAGACCCCCCCCCCCCATGCGACCCGTACACTTACCTCACGGCAGCTTCTCTTCAGTCCCCGCGTCTCCTCACTCCTCCCGCCTCCTCCTCGGACCTTGGCCAATGGCATGGGGTGGTTTTCCTTTCGGCCAATCAGGCTCCCTGATTGGCCAGGAGGAGGATCCGTGTGACAATAGCAAATTTTCATTCGCTATTGTCACACAATGGGCGAGCTCTCGGGGCGCACTGCTCACTACCTTCACCGTCTTCACGCGGCTGCGCGGTCTCAACTTGTGCTGCGCCGGACCGTCAATTAGACTGCGCAGCCGCGCATGCACGCAGCTTAAAGGGAACATTGCTCTGGACATGGATAGTCTGAAGTGGAGGCCTGTAATGCATTGCACACAGTGCTCTGGATGGTGGTCTGAGGAGGCCTTTAATGTACACAATTTTTTTGGACAGTGGTCTGAGAAGGCCTGTAATGCTTCACAGTGCTCTGGACGGTGTCGGCAATGCTACACATTGCTCTTTATGGTAGTCTGACTCTGAGGAGGCCTGTAATGCTGCATAGTGCTCCGAATGGTGGCTGTAATGCTATACAGTGCTCTGGATGGTGGTCTGAGGAGGCCTGTAATGCTACACAGTGCTGGATGGTGGTTTCAGGTCTTTGGGATGGCCTGTAATGCACAGTGCCCTGGATGCCAGTGGTCAGAGGAGGCCCAAAATTCACACACGGTGCTCTGGATGGACAGTGGCCTGAGAGGAGGCCTCGGGCCTGTAATTGTAATGTACACTCTCACAATGGGTGCTCTCTGCTCTGGACGGTCGTCGTCGTGACTCCGGAGTGGGACTCTCATCGGGACTCTGGAGGACTGTAATGCACAGTGCTGCTGTGGACAGTTGTCTGAGGACTCAGAGGCCTGTAATGCTGGCTGCACAGTCGTTTGCTTGCTGGGAGCAGAAGCAGGCAGTGCTCTGTGGAAACTGGAAATTAGTTCACGAGGGTAAACATACCTGCCTCACATTTTGATTTTGTTCACATTTAGTAATGAAAACAGAATTGATTTTTGTCATAGTTTTCGTCAGTGGACGAAAATGTGGTGTACTTTTCGTTTCGTTTTCGTCACTGTAAAAATGCAGCTGAGGAAAATTTTGACGAAAACGTTTTCGTTGACGAATCTAACACTGCCTGACACCAACAGAAAAATGGTGACAGGGGAGGGACCTCCAGCAGATTGACAGCTTTAGCTCTGTTCCTGTGTTCTGTATGAAGGGGAGCGTGTCTCTTTCATCCAATCAGTTCTCAGAGCGCTCCTTACTGAGCTCTGCAGAGTGTAACTTCAGCTCTCTGCCCCCTTTTTTTTCTGAACTCTTAGACAAGCTTATAAATTCAGGACGTAGAGAAGCGAAGACTGCAGATAAACAGGTATAAATTATATGTAAAAAAAAAATAATATTTATAACATTCTGGAGAGGACTGTGAGCGTGTTGGATCCTGAAGTGGTGCCTTTGGAGAGTTTTAGCTCAGTCTTGCCTGAAGCGTTTAACTGCACCGTTTGGCTGCATGAGAGGTAGCCAAATCTTTTTGGTAAGAGGCTGCATAATTCGAGTGTTGGTGAAGGATTCTTCTGTATATCCTTTCATCACACAGCCTATGCCTATCTTTTTGGATTAACTGCATCCACTTTTTGGGATTTCACATTTTGAGAGACTTTAATTTCACATGTTTCACTTGCTTACTTATACCCCCTTCCCGCTCACGCCAAGTTTCAGCTTTCAGCGCTGTCGCCTTTTGAATGACAATTGAGTGGTCATGCAACACTGTACCCAAACAAAACTTTTATCATTTTTTTTCACACAAATAGAGCTTTATTTTGGTAATATTTAATCATCTCTGGGTTTTTAATTTTTTGCTAAAGAAACAAAAAAAGACCGAAAATTTAGAAAAAAAAGATTTTTTTCTTTCATAGTTTGTTATAAAATTTTGCAAATAGGTAATTTTTCTCCTTCACTGATGTGCGCTGATGAAGCTGCACTGATAGGCTGCACTAATGGGCACTGATGAGACGTCACTGATATGTGTCACGGATGGGCACTGATGAAGCTGCACTGGTGAGGGGGCACTGATGAGGGGGCACTGATAGGAGGCACTGATAGGCGGCACTAATAGGCAATGGTAGGTGGCACTGATAGGTGGCAATGATGGGCACTGTTTGGCAGCACTGGTGGGCATTGATAGGTGTCACTGATTGGCAGCACTCATAGGTGGCACTGGTTGACCGCACTGATTGATGGGCATAGATTGGGACTGTCCCTGTAACAGAAGCTGGTTACTGGCTTTCTTCCTTTCTCCGAAGGACTCAATGATCACAGAGGGCACCTGTGGCGCACGAGCAGCGCGATCATGGGAGGACGTCTATAGAGGCCCTCCCGGCACTGGAAGCTCGTGCTGTAGCTGGCTATAGTGCGGGCAAAAAGTGGTTAAAGAGTTAGCACTGCATTTTTTTTTTCTTACTATATGATTTATTTGTATGGCCTACATATTGTGCTAGCTGCTATGTGCTTAGATTTTGGGAGGTCCCATCTAAGCGCTGGTTTATAAATTGTATTTTTTTACAGGTATAACTAAAGCCGGGTACACATGGATCGAATGTCGGGAGACATTTTCCATTTAAAAAATAAATAAATAAAAAAAGCAACGTCCGACATTCGGCTTGTGTGTATTTCGTTCTGTTGGATGTGCATGCTGGAAAACCAGCAGCTGACTGACCCCTGATCAGAGGTCTCAGCCAATGGCAGGGAGCGCTGATAGTAATGTTCTGGCGGGGGGGGGGGGGCATCCCACTTTCAGAACACAACTGATCAGTGGGGGAGATCGCGTTACTAACTTTGCATAGTTCACATAGTTGGTACAGCGGCTCTGACCCACTGGGTTGAACTGCGTATCACCTGAGGATGGTCCCGTCACAAGGTATAGTACAGTATGCAAGGGTTTACAACCACTTTAAGACATGAAGAAATCAGAATATATATATATATATATATATATATATATATATATATATATATATATATATAGTATATAGTATATCTTGTTTGCCAGTGCCGGCTGAGTAATGTTTTTAGTGTTGATGCAAAATGATGACGCTGTGTCTAGTATTGTATTTATTTTTACAAAGACTTGGAGTGTGCAGATCTCTAGAATTTTGGCCTCCGTGGAGATAATAATTTATGTGTATTTATGTGGCTAAGGGTAGAAATGCTGAGCACTCACAGGCTTGGATCAATGTTTATTGATTATTAGTAAGAAAACATTAAGTGACAGATAATATGAAAGCCTAGAAGAGCTTAGAGTGGGCGGGAGGAGAGAGACTCCCTGAATGATGAGGTTACACCAGCAAGCTTCCCATGTAAGCTCTTCAGCATGGGTGGGGGTCCTTTACTAAATCAATTACTCCATGCTCTGTTTTGTTCTCTGCTCTGCAATGTATAAATTTCTGTCCGTAGAAGACTAAAAACAGTCTGTAGAGGAAAAGGATGCATGTTTTGAATCCAGAGATCTCTACCCCATGTTAAATAACCGCTCCAAAAAGTCGATCTACAAAGGCTTTGGATTTGCTGGTGAACATTGGGGCTGGCAGTTGGTTGACATTAGAGAATGGTCAGATGAACCATCCGAAAGCCCCCCGCCACCCTGTACCTACAACTCATGGCTCAGCGAAGTGTTCCAATTTGTTCTTAACAGTGGATGGAAGATGAGAGCAATAGCAGCACTGGTAATCACAGATGGGAAGGGGCCAATGGTGCTCTCAAGGATCATGACATTTGGTCAGCTGTCATGCTTGTCCCGCAAACATGAAATTGTTCACTAATCTAACTGAAAACAGCAATCGGCAGCTTAAAATAAATCTGACACTAACACTTAATATGACACTAACGTAGGCAATTTCAACTAAACATAAAGAATGCATAGGTAGAGGTGAGAAGATCCGGAAATATGAGCAAGTAAACTTAAAGTGGTTGTAAAGAGGGTTCCAGTGGCAACCTGTGAAGCTCTGGTGAACTCCATGCCCTAGAGGGTTAAGGCAGTGTTGGAAAATAATGGTGGCCACACAAAATATTGACACTTTGGGACCAATTTGGACATTTTCACCTAGGGGTGTACTCACTTTTGTTGCCAGCGGTTTAGACATTAATGGCTGTGTGTTGAGTTATTTTGAGGGGACAGCAAATGTACACTGTTATACAAGCTGTACACTCACTACTTTACTTTGAAGCAAAGTGTAATTTCTTCAGTGTTGTCACATGAAAAGATATAAAATATTTACAAAAATGTGAGGGGTGTGCTCACTTTTGTGAGATACTGTAGGTACACAAAGTAATTTTAACAGCAGGAGGGGAGGAGAGGCACTGACCCCAGCTGACAGGCAGTGAGGGGAAGAGAGGAGAGACAGTGAATGACGGAGGCACGTAAACTGACCACAGGGTCAGGGTTTAGCAGTCATGATAAACGTGGTCAGTTTACAAAGGGGGGGGGCAGCACCAGGCAATGTCAGCCAGGTCAGGTAGGTAGAAGCAAATCAAAGCAAAAATGGTTTATTCTTCAATTGAATAAATGAACAGACAGTGCGATGGGGAACAGATGTCCAGGTTGACGCGTTTCACGGCTCACATGGCCGCTTACTCATAACCGTTATAAACGGTTATGAGTAAGCGGCCATGTGAGCCGTGAAACGCGTCAACCTGGACATCTGTTCCCCATCGCACTGTCTGTTCATTTATTCAATTGAAGAATAAACCATTTTTGCTTTGATTTGCTTCTACCTACCTGAGTGCGGTTCTTCTACCTTAACCTTGCAAAACTTCCGGATGACGGGTCTTACCAGCACCAGGTTAAGTGGACACACCTGAGCGGCTTTGCTTTTCCCCATTCCTAATGTCAGCCAGGTATTTTAGATGACACAAAGGGGTTTATTTACTACTAGAGAGTGCAAAATCAGTCACACATCTGCAGAGACACAAATCAGCTTCTAACCTCAGCTTGTCGAATTAAGCTTTGGCAATAAAATCTGGAAGCTGCTTGATTTCTCTGTAGAAGTGTGACTGATTTTTCACTCTCCAGCTTTAGTAAATAAACCCCAAAGCAGTGGCGTACTAACGGGGGGGGGGGGCGGTCCGCCCCAGGTGCCACGCACTGGGGGGGTGTCAGGCTGCTCGGAATATCAGTCAGTGTGAAGGAGCTGCACCTCCTTTAGTCCGCGCTGCTCGCGGGGGCGGCGGCCGGCGTGAAGAAGGTGAGCACTGAGCAGCCTCCTTCTGTGTGACTGTCTGGACTGGAGAGGAGATGGGACAGCTGGATATAGAGGGATTCATCTTTCCGTATTTCTCCTGCTGCCGTTGAATGGCTGATTCTCCTCTCCCTCCTGCAGTCAGTTAGCGGCAGCAGGAGGAATATGTAAAGATCAAATCATCTATATTCAGCTGTCCCATCCCCTCTCCTATACAACTTGCTGGCCCCCTAGTGCTCTCCAGCCCCCCCTCCCCCTGCTCTTAACACCCCCCCCTGCTCTTAACACCCCCCCTGCTCTTAACACCCCCCCTGCTCTAAACACCCCCCCCCTGCTCTAAACACCCCCCCCTGCTCTAAACACCCCCCCTGCTCTAAACACCCCCCCTGCTCTAAACACCCCCTTGCTCTAAACACCCCCTTGCTCTAAACACCCCCCCTGCTCTAAACACCCCCCCTGCTCTAAACACCCCCCCTGCTCTAAACACCCCCCAGTGCTCTAAACACCCCCCTGCTCTTAACACCCCCCTGCTCTTAACACTCCCCCTGCTCTTAACCCCTCAGTGCTCTTGCCCCCCAAAGCGCTCCTTAGCCCCCCAGTGCTCTTCAGCTCCCCGCAGTGCTTTCCATCTCCCCCTATGCTCTCTGGCTCCCCCAGTGGTCTCCACCCCCCTGTGCTCCCTGCCTCCCCCTCAGTGAGTTCCAGTTCCCCCCATGCTCTCCATCCCCCTGGTTTTCCCTGCCCCCCCCCCAGTGCTCTCCACCCCTGCGCCTTCCAACCCCCCTACAATGCTTTTCAAACCCCTCTTAATTCTCTCCAGTCCCCCTCCGCGCCCTTCAGCTCCTCCAGTGCTCTCTGCTTGCCCTGTGCTCTCCGACCCCCCTAATGCTCTTCTATCTTCTATCATGTCTGCAGTCTCTGACCTTCTTTTGTATCATGTCTGCAGTCTCTGACCTTCTTTTGTATCATGTCTGCAGTCTCTGACCATCTCTTGTATCATGTCCTCAGTCTCTGACCATCTCTTGTATCATGTCCTCAGTCTCTGACCATCTCTTGGATCATGTCCTCAGTCTCTGACCATCTTTTGTATCATGTCCTCAGTCTCTGACCATCTCTTGGATCATGTCCTCAGTCTCTGACCATCTCTTGGATCATGTCCTCAGTCTCTGACCATCTCTTGGATCATGTCCTTAGTCTCTGACCATCTCTTGGATCATGTCCTCAGTCTCTGACCAACCATCTCTTGTATCATGTCCTCAGTGTCTGACCATCTCTTGTATCATGTCCTCAGTCTCTGACCATCTCTTGTAATATGTTCACAATCTCTGACCATCTCCTGTATCATGTCCTCAGTCTCTGACCATCTCTTGTATCATGTCCTCAGTCTCTGACCAACCATCTCCTGTATCATGTCCTCAGTCTCTGACCATCTCTTGTATCATGTCCTCAGTCTCTGACCAACCATCTCCTGTATCATGTCCTCAGTCTCTGACCATCTCCTGTGTGTTGTCTGCAGTCTCTGACCATCTCTAGTATCCCGTCCGTAGTCTCTGACCATCTCTTGTATCATATCCTCAGTCTCGGATTTCTCTTGTATTGGGTCCGTAGTCTCTGACCATCTCTTGTATCATGTCCTCAGTCTCTGACCATCTCTTGTATCATGTCCTCAGTCTCTGACCATCTCTTGTATCATGTCCTCAGTATCTGATTTCTTCTGTTTTAGGTCCGTAGTCTCTTACCATCTCTTGCATCATGTCCTCAGTCTCTGACTATCTCCTTTAGCATGTCTCCAATCTCTTACTCAAACTTAAACACATTGATAATAGTATTAGCTATCTGTCTATGCCAAAGGTAGGACTGTGCAGGGGAGGCAGAGAGTGCAAAAGGGGGAACTGTGATTAGAGAGACAGGGGGGGGGGGGGCAGACTGCAAAGGGCACTGTGATAGGGGGGCTGGGAAATTTGTGCAATAAATATTCTTGGAGACATTACAAATTTTTGCGGGTGTTTTTACATTTTAAAGTGGGGGGGGGGGGTGCCAGATATAAGATCCGCCCCGGGTGCCAAATGCTCTAGGTACGCCACTGCCCCAAAGGGAAAATTACACAGCACAAGCACTGTGCTATTACTAATGCTTTAAAGGAACAAGATCCATTATTATTATTTTTTTTCTTTTTTACGGTTACAAAAATTAAAATGTCAGATTGGGCTCTCTCATACCAATAGAAGCAGAGCCAGAGGACCCAGGCCAAGCTCAGCTTTTCCAGGATACAATGCCAATATCTCTGAAATCACTGATATTCCACATGGTGTATCCAGTGAAGGTAACCTCTGCATATCATTTTTTTAAATTTTACAACCATTTCAAGCAGCTTGTACAACATTACGGGCTCATTTGCTCCAGAATACATGCTTTGACATGCACTGATCATGTGCTTTGCATTTTTGCATGCACTGCTATGTGGTTTTATATGTAGTGCTGGGTTAATTTTTTTGCTTTTTTAATAAAGACATTGTTATACTTTCACTAACATATACTACAAGCAAGTCACAATATGCTGCAGCATGATAAAAAGCTGCCTGCATCATTTGTTTGCAGCACACACCAATGCAGAACTGAAAAAAATATAAAATAAACATTTTTTAACTTGTCCATGTATTAGTAATGCGTTGATGATCCATTAAGGTTAGTGTATTCTGACAGCTGCGGGTACTGCTGTCAGGATACAATGTCCCGGTAAGGGGGGGTTCCTCCATCCACCTCGTTTGTGTGGATAGAGGAATCTGTTTTTTTATTTTGTTTTTTTATTTTTTCAGCCTATTTATTTGAATGCAAAAAAAAAAAAATGGCCACCCCCCCCCCCCCCCTTCATGACCAGGCCAGGCCATTTCTTGCTCTTTGGCACTGTATTAACTTAACTAACAATTGTGCGGTGATGCAACGCTGTACATAAATTAAATTTATATCATTCCCCCCCCCCCCACAAATAGAGCTTTGTTTTGATCATATTTGACCTCTGGTTTTTTCAATTTTTTTGTGCTATAAACAAAAAAAAGGACAATTTTGAAAAAAAAAATATTTTATACGTTCTGCTTTAAAACATATGCAATAAAATGTTTTCAAAAAGTATAATTTCTTCATAACTTTAGGCCAATATGTATTCTGTTACATATTTTTGTTAAAAAAAATATATCAGCGATATTGCGGCGGGCAATCTGACACTAACTGACACTTTGTGGGAACCAGTAACACTAATACAGTGATCAGTTCTAAAATTATGCACCGTCACTGTACTAACAAGACTGGCTGGGAAGGGGTTAAACATCTAGGGCGATCAAAGGGTTAAATGTGTGCCTAACCAGTGTTTTTGTATTTACTATGTGCTGTTTTTACTAAGGGATGTGCTGACAGAACAGTACTCTGTATTGTTTACATAGGCAGAGCTCTGTTCTGTGTCTCTTCTCGCTGATCAGAGGGTGCTGGCGGACATCCATTAGCCAGCACCCGCTGATTGGCTAGTGCTGTGTGTAATCACAGCACAGCTGTGGTGCGCATGTACGCTTACACCCCTAGCCAGAAGTGCCGGAATACAAACTAAGTACATTATCCGGTGCAGGAGAGTCGCTCTATCGCCGTACTCCTACGTGAGGCGGTCAGCAAGCAGTACTCCTACGTGAGGCGGTCAGCAAGCAGTTAAACAAAAAAGCGTATTCTGCATAAATGCAAATTTAGCTGCCGCCATGGATACGTATCATTAAAAACAGAAACACTTTTAAAACATCCAATCAAGTTTACATTTACCGTAGCTGATCTACAACATTTTAGAAAGATTACAGATTCACTCTAACGGGTTCACACTGAAAACGCGGCAATTCCCAAAGTCTTTCCCGCATCACATCAATGAGAACCGAGTCTGGCAGGTAGTTTGTGTTTGTTTTTTGTTTTAACTGGATGGACATGCGTCTACATTTTTAATAAGTATTTCAAATGTGTCTTTTGGATCACTGAGTTGAGTCATATTTTTTCCATTTCAATTATCCAGCTATTTGTTTACTGTCTCAGACTTATTATGATCTGGTAGATTTGTATACATACCTCACTTAAATGATTGTAAACGTTTGTTTTTTGTAAAAAAAATAAATAAAAAAAATAAAGGGTTTTGCACAGAGCATCCCTGATCCTCCTTTTCTGGGGTGCCCCAGCGGCGCTCCTGGCTCCTCCTCTTCATCGTGTGCCCCCACGGAGAGACGCTTTCCATAGAGGCACCAATGCGGGTACGCTCATGAGTCCTGCTGCTGCGTCCATTGACACAGACAGTGGGACTCGGCCCTGCCCCCCGCTCCTGTGTCACTGCATTTGATTTAGCAGCCACAGAACCAATGGCTTCTGCTGCTATCAATCTATCCAATGAGGACCCGAGACAGCAGATTGAGCTGCTGGGCACGTGCTCGTCGCTGAAGCGTCTGGGTTCAGGTAAGAATAACGGGGGGGGGGGGGAGGGTCTGGGGGGCAACTTCAACCAAGAAGGTTTTTCATCTTAATGTGTAGAATGTATTAAGGTGAAAAACCTTGAGACTTTACAACTCCTTTAAAGTTTAACTAAAAACATTTTTTTAATGTTTTGTCCACAGGCAGGCTCTTTTTTGGAAAAGAGACATGAAATGTTTCTTCCTGCAAAATTAATTAAACTTACATGCTTTTTGCAATCCTCTACATAATATAAATGGAGCTGTGCATGCGCAGCCCGTTTACATTTCTGGCATAGGGCCATTGTGCCGGGATGAATGACTCCCACGCATGTGCGGGAGCTGAAGACTGGACTTGGAAGAAGCCAGATAAAATAATTTTCAGGTGTCAGGGAACCCCTGCTCAAAATGATATCTACAGCTCACAATACATTAGTGTGTTTAGTAAGTTGTAGGTATATTATAAGAATAAATCATGTGGCATATTAGGGTATTTGACTCCACGGGTAGATCACTTTGTAACCCTCTCCATGCTCTATATTAGGGGTCTTCAAACTTTCTAAGCAAAGGGCCAATATACTGTCCTTCAGGCTTAAGGGGGGCTGGACTGTGGCCAGTGGGAGTAGAAACATCCTTGGTATCAGTAAATTATGTTCCATCATTGATTTTAGAGGTTTGAATAGTGCCCGATTACTGGTGTAAGTTGGAGGGATAGTGCCCCATAGATGTTGTCTATACGAGGAATAGTAACCCATTACTGGTGTAAGTTGGAGGGATAGTGCCCCATAGATGGTGTTTGTGCGGGGAAAAGTGCCCCATTACTGGTGTAAGTTGGAGGGATAGTGCCCCATAGATGGTGTCTGTGCGGGGAATAGTGCCCCATTACTGGTGTAAGTTGGAGGGATAGTGCCCCATAGATGGCGTTTGTGCGGGGAAAAGTGCCCCATTACTGGTGTAAGTTGGAGGGATAGTGCCCCATAGATGGTGTCTGTGCGGGGAATAGTGCCCCATTACTGGTGTAAGTTGGAGGGATAGTGCCCCATAGATGGTGTCTATGCGGGGAATAGTGCCCCATTACTGGTGTAAGTTGGAAACTTAGAGCCCCATAGATGGTGTCTATGCGGGGAATAGTGCCCCATTACTGGTGTAAGTTGGAAACATAGTGCCCCATAGATGATGTCTGTGCGGGGAATAGTGCCCCATTACTGGTGTAAGTTGGAGGGATAGTGCCCCATAGATGGTGTCTGTGCGGGGAATAGTGCCCCATTACTGGTGTAAGTTGGAGGGATAGTGCCCCATAGATGGTGTCTATGCAGGGAATAGTGCCCCATTACTGGTGTAAGTTGGAAACCTAGTGCCCCATAGATGGTGTCTGTGCGAGGAATAGTGCCCCCTTACTGGTGTAAGTTGGAGGGATAGTGCCCCATAGATGGTGTCTATGCAGGGAATAGTGCCCCATTACTGGTGTAAGTTGGTGGGATAGTGCCCCATAGATGGTGTCTATACGAGGAATAGTGCCCCATTACTGGTGTAAGTTGGAGGGATAGTGCCCCATAGATGGTGTCTATACGAGGAATAGTGCCCCATTACTGGTGTAAGTTGGAGGGATAGTGCCCCATAGATGGTGTCTATACGAGGAATAGTGCCCCATTACTGGTGTAAGTTGGAGGGATAGTGCCCCATAGATGGTGTCTATGCAGGGAATAGTGCCCCATTACTGGTGTAAGTTGGAGGCATAGTGCCCCATAGATGGTGTCTATACGAGGAATAGTGCCCCATTACTGGTGTAAGTTGGAGGGATAGTGCCCCATAGATGGTGTCTATGCAGGGAATAGTGCCCCATTACTGGTGTAAGTTGGAGGCATAGTGCCCCATAGATGGTGTCTATACGAGGAATAGTGCCCCATTACTGGTGTAAGTTGGAGGGATAGTGCCCCATAGTCCTGGGTTTAGTAACGCTTTCAAAACAGGACTTTCTATCCCACACAGGTAATTTACTGAAATTTGAATAAAACTGGGACAAGTACAGTAGAAATGGATAGTTTAAAGTGAATGCAAAGTTATACTTTAAGGGGGAGAACCCTTACTTTAAAACTTTCTTTATTTCATCTCTGTGCTATCATACTCTAAGGAGACTATGCATATCTGCTATAAATTAAATTTAAGATGGTCTTTGAATAAAATGTTGAAAATGAAAAAAAGCCCTGCATGCTGGACCTCAGAGAAGATCTACAGCGTGCATTATATTATATAGTTGTAAGATTTACCTGCATTGTATACAGTAAAACCATTGTGATATATGTGAGGCTGTTGTGAAATGCAGGAAAAGCAAAATAGAAGTGTTGATTCTCTTGAAGCATTGCATGCTTGTCGATATGATGCTGTTTTAGAATGATCAATGTTCCAGTATAATTCCCCTAATTAAATAAGCTTGCTTGCTACTGATGTCTTCTTGGCAACGCCAACCTGTTATGCATTAATCTGCCGTTTCCACTGCATGAAGATATTATCTTTGTGCTGTGTTCTTGCAAGCAAATGGGGTTATGATGGTAACATTTTCTTGGAGATGAAAATCAAATATTGTACCGTTGCGGTACTGGAGACTCAAGGGGTTAATGGATGAACACATCAGGGCCATATCTGCCACAAAGATCTTGCAGGTCAATGCCTCGGGCAGCAGAAAGATTGGGCAGCACCCATGCACAACACTGACATTGGGATTTCAGTTTTCCTTTATTCTTGTTTTTACTGCCTGCTGCTGGAGAAGGAATGATCTGCTCTTACCAGAAACAAAAGGGTAAGGGAGGGCATAGTCTGCTAAGAGAAATGATGGGATGATGGCAGCTTGTCTTTCCCAGCAAGGTGGTAGTTGGTGGGCTGTGATGTTCAATGACAGCTCTACATAGAAACAGGCTGCATGATGCCTCCAACAGAATATGCTTATCTTCATGTTCAAAATAATCAATTAATTCATCACACCGTCATTTCATAATCTTAAAGCCTAGGCGCAGCCAAAGCCAGGAAGAGAAAATCAGCACAAGGGGCACAACTCCTCCCCCACCCTGCCCCTGCCACTGTAATCCTCTGGTGCAACGGGCTTTAATACAACAAACAGTTTGTCATTGGCTCTCATCAAGAGACCTTGATTATGCCGACCCTTTCTGCTCAGCTTCAGCATTCATAGAAGCGGTACTACAGTTTCTATAAATGAAATGCAATCTATGAATGGAGGCTACGCCGATAATTGAAAGCTCCGTCCCCTCCATTCATAGATCATGTTCCAATCCATTAAATCTGTAGTACAGCTCAAGGAATGGTTGAACTGGGTGGAAAATGTGGGGATAGTCAAGCTCTCTTGATGAGAGCCTGTGACAGTCCAATAGTGGTATTAACCCCAACCCCACCAGAAGATTAAGGTGGCAGGGTGGGGGGGATGTCAGGATTGAGGAAGATTTTCACTAACAGAACAGGAATCAGCACAAGGGACACATCCTACTGACGTAAATCATTTCCCTGGTGCTGATTTTTTTTTTTTTTTGTGATTTTGCACTTAGGCTTTAGATTTCAATATGTTTATTCATTTTGCAAGAAAAAAAAGGCACAAAGAGGCTTACAGTTAACAAACATAGTATAAGATAACATAGAATAACACTAAACAATCGACATGGTCAGCAGAGGAGTTTAAGGCAGTGACATACACATCTGAAAAAACACATCACTGCCATCCGGGCCGTGCACTTAGGCTTTAATTATATGACCAAAATCTCTCCTATTTTTCTAGGAGCACAGTTGAAATTTTTTTTACTTGTGTGTAATCAGGGCTGCCGATAAGCGGGTACCACCAGTCCTTCTGTATCAGTTCAGCAGGGGAGCCCCAGCAGCACGGGGAATTGGATCATGGACTGACTGTCCCCATCCTGGGTGATCAGAACAACAGCTCAGGATTAAATGTAGGCAGCCCTGCCCTGATGGGATGGTAGCAGATGTGGAATAGATTCTTAGAAGGGTGACCTTTTACTGTGGTCAATGGCCGGCCCCAGCAGGTGGGCTCCCACATTCTGAAACAGAACCCAGGTGTAGCAGTGTCGATTTTGCCTGATCAGGGTGGCAAAAGTCAGTCTCTGGCAGTTCTATAGCAGCCTAGTCTGCTATACAGACAGCACAGCAAACAGGGAAACTTTTCTCTCTCTCTGTATGTCTTCAGCAACTTACAACCGCACAGAGGTCCTTTCTTCTCACTTCTTCACATGAGACAGTCCTCCTAGACTTGTAGTCGTGCTCCCCCCCCCCCCCCCCCGGTTTGGACCACTTTCCTGGGGACTACATTACCTGTAAGTACGCCTGAAACACCTGAGGGTAATTGGTGGGTTTATTTACTTCCAGGTAGCAGTTACAGCCAATCACAGTTTCCTTCTCTCCCTGGAAAAGGAAACAATTTTGGTCCCAACTGGAAAATCCGGACTATCTCCTTTTTATACAATTTAATAGGTGGGTGGCAGCACTCAACACCTAAGGACCGCTGCATGACCATTTATACGATATTGAAGAGAAGCGTTTACCTAATATTGCTTTACATTTCAATGAATGTCATGCCGGTGAAACTTAAGTGCTATATATTGGGGGGGGGGGGGGGGGGGCTGGGGACAAGTTCAATATCCTGTGTAAACGGGATGTTTTCTGGATTTTCCAGCCTGGATTACACAGAGCGGGGTTCTCGCGCTTACCCGGTGGCCGCTGTCATACAAAGTCCTGACAGCAGCCATCAATAAGCTATCATAGGAGGCAGGGCTTCGTATGACAGCGGCCGCCGGGTAAACGGGAGATCTTCCCACGTTGGGCCCCTCCACACCTCCCACTATCAGGCCCCGATAGCCCGAAGTTGTCTCTGAGACAACTTTGGGTGAATTAATTCTGTACTGGGTGGCGGGCCCCCTTTCCTGCCGGGCCCTGGGACCATGTCCGAAGTGCCCAACCGCTCAGTCCGCCCCTGGACAGGAGCCAATTACTACAACCGATCCCCTGTATGGCTCTCCCTGCAGCAGCTGAAAGCCGGCTGTTCCTCTTCCCTCCTGCCGGCTTTCAGCTGCACCAGGAAGAACAATGTAGGGGATCGATTTCTATAATTGCCCCCCAACCACCACACTGATCACCCCCTCCTGTCCATGATCCAATTCCCCCCCGCTGCCACCGGAGCCCCCTGTGTGCCCCCCCCCCCCCCCCCCAGCACTGCAGGCTTCCTCTATGTTGCACCAACTTTCAGCTGCTGTAAAACTACAGGGGATTCGATGTATTAAAGGCCCCCACCCCCCTCCTATAGATAACCTTGTTGTTGGGCCCCCTCTGTGTGCTCCTCCATCAGCATTTTCGGCTTTCTGTCCTCTCGAGGGATTGCTTTAGGATGAAAAGCGGGGAAGGGGCCAGTAAATATGTCATATTTCACATAATTTTCTGAATGAACACAGTGAGTGATCGATACTGTGTAAACTGTGTTTACTATGCTTCAGTTAATGAATGAACATGAGCCTCTGTACAGAGCGCTTCTTGTTCATTCATCTACAGTGTAGCTAAGGGTGCAGAGAAAGAATTTGGGATCTCTGTCCCCTGGTCCCCTTCTCTGTCTCAAAAGTGCTTTTTAGACCCCAGATATTTCACCCAAGCCCCCCAACAGCATTGTGAAAATAAAATGGTAAAAAATAATCTAGAAAAACGATGGGCACAAAATCTCTGGCCGATGCAGTGCGAATAAGCCATTGGATCATGCAGCTGGAGCTGCCTATTACTTTATGGGGATGAAGGGGCGTTACAAACACAACCACAGGTCCTAATTTGACAGATGCGCAGTGATGGTGAGTGGCCCTGATTGCACACGGTCTGTTCGGGGTCGTACACTTGCACTCACATGGCTGTCAAATTAGGACCTATGGTTATATTTTAGCATAACATAGGCTGCCAGCACACAGCTCCACCCACATAAAAAAAAAAAAATATATTTACATATTGTAAAGGCCACAGCGCCCGTGTGGATAAGTCCCAATACCTCATTCACACAAAGAGCTTTATTTTTTTTAACTAAATACAGTTTTATATTTTATATTTAGCAGGAACTTTGTAAGTTATGTTGTGCTTGTGCCAACTAATAATGATTTTAATGTATTTTTAGCAAAAATATAATTTTGATATTTCTGGGGGGTGAGGACCTATCAGGTGTCAGATTTATAACAGCCCTGATAGTAATTCCCCATCTTATGGGTGACTATAAGAAAAATGGTTCTTAGTTCCCTCTCTTCCCTCAGTCTGTGTATAGAGCTGTTTTGTGTTCTCCCCTAACTGTTACAGTGTTAGGCTTAATGCGGAACTTCACCCAAAAAGGGTTTCTGCTTTTCCTCCTACTCTCCCCCTCCTTTGACATATTTGGCTCATATTTTTTTTTTTTGGGGGGGGGGGGGGACAGGTACTTGGTTTTGACAGGTACTCGCTCCCAATTCATATGACAGCGGTGATCCACCAGAAGTTCTCACCCCTGCAGCTGCTGACTTTTAATTTTGGCTGAGAGCGCTGATCGGGAGCCAGTCAGCAGACGTTTTTCGGTCATGATCCTTCAATAGAAGGCAGCCGGCTTTTGTCAGACCGCCTGCTGTACACATGGGCTGAATGTCTGCCGGTTTCTATTGAACCGGCCGATGCCGGCTGACATTCGGCCCGCAATTACTAGGCTTTAGACTATATTCACAATATTCTGCATGGTAAAACGCAGTGTTTTACCATGTGGGAAGCTTTCAGCACAGGCTTTAGAGCACTGCAGAAAGAATCACAGCCCTGACTCTCAGAATAGCCAGTCTGACTGCTCCTTAGGGTCACCGGGGGACAACTGCAGCATGGAGGTGAGTATGTATGTTTGTTTTTTTATTCACTCCAAATTTCTCCTTTTTGCCCCTTTTACACGATCGGACTGATCAGGCCTGCCTGTCCGTTTTTCATCCATTCTCCTCTATCCATCCATCCATTCTCCTCTATGGAAAGGCGGATGTCAGTGGAGATGTCTGCTGACACCCATCTGTCATCCGACTTGACAAGATCCGCTGGTGATACGTTCGCCACCAGTGGGTCAGATCAGATGGGATCGGATGAAAACGGACATGATGTCCATTTTCATCCAATCTCCCCAATGAGGAGAGCAGGACTCTGACAGGTCCATCTCTGCACAGTGAACAGAAACACACCTGTCATCCGCCTGCTCAGTGGGGATAAACGGAGCGATCCCCGCTGAGCTAACGGCGTCCGCCGAGGGGATCCGCCCCCCGTGAGAAATGGGCCTTTATCATAAACAGTTATCAGAATACAATATTTCTTTTTTGCAATAGTGACCTTTTACACTTTTTGTAATAAGTACATCAATGGATTGATTTTTTAAAAAAATATTAGCCTGGTGTGTGGGGCTGCATTCTGCTGAAAAGTGAAGACTCCCTGCTGTGACTAGAAATATTGATGGTGGCATCACTACTTAAAGAAGAATTCAAAGAATGGATACTTTATACAGCTTGGACTAATGTAACTATGTGTATACCACATCTGGCCGAAGCCCCTGGAAGCTGGATATCACCACTGTTCCCAAGCTGAGTGGCTGGCATGCTGCATTGTAAAAATAGAAGGTCAGCCACTCAACACGGGCACCAATTAGAGAATACTTTGCATTTTATAAATGAGTGCAAAGTTTTTTTCTGAATGGACAAGGTGGAGAGGTGGGGCAGTGACATCATGCTGTCCATCTGGTCCAATTAGAGAATGCTTGCATGTAAAAATCACTTAAGTAGCAGTGTCTATTTCAGTGATTTCCAGCTTCCAGGGAGATTGGCCAGGTATGGTATATACATAGTTACTCCAAGCTGGACCAATGTATCTATGTATATGTAGTGTCTCCTGCTGAAATGGGTAGAACATCAGCCGGTTGAGATAGAGAGACCTACACCATCTCCTGAAAGAGGGACTGAAGGGGTTAAGCTAGAACCAGCTGACAACCCTGAAGTGCCAAATGTTGGAGAAGATCCAATCCCCTCCACCCAAGATGAAGGATAAAGAACTGCTCAATAGTTTAGAAGAACCAGAGCCTGGTTGTAGTTTTTGGCGCCTGGAACGTGAGCCTGAAACCATAGAAAACATGTATTCCAGGCTTAAAACTATCTACCCAAGAGACTAACATATGACACCTTTGGAGAAAGTTCTGATGAACTTATTTCTACAGCTCAGCATTCTAGTCAAGTGCCAGCCTCCTCTACCGAACCCTTTGGTGGAGGATGACCCTGTTCCACCCTCTGACACTTCTGGGTGGGCCACTAACCTGTTATTGGCCTGCTATCAAAATGATTTAACTTTGTCTGATGACTTGCACAGTTTACTGTTTGAAAATCCCTCTATTAGTCAGCTATTTGCTACTGTAGGTTCTGGTTAACAGAATTATAATTTACAATTCTTTTTGAGATATTACTTAGTAACTCCTTTAATGAAGGTATAATCTGTCTTTGAGGACCAAAGACTTTCAAGTGGGGGGATGATGTCGCTGGAAGCGGACTACCATTATCTGACACTGCAGACATTCTCTGCTCTCTCAGACTGCCTCTATGCTCCCCTAGTGTTTGTCTTGGATTTCATGCATCATACTCCTAAGACTGGAAGAAAAACATTGTGGGAACTGTAGTCTTCTAAAAGGATATTACTGCACTGGTGAACTGTTTATGAACTACACCTCCCAGCAGGCCATTTGCACCAAGGGAGAATTGTGGGAGAGACTATAAAGGGATCTGCTGAACAGGCCCATGCTCTCTTGCTTCCTGGGATCCATTGTGTGTGCATCGGTCAGAAAGAGAGAGAAGGGACTGAGCCTACTGCACGCCACCCAGCTGTTTGCAGAATCAGCCCAGGCAGGACGGATGACACTCGGTACATCGCGAACATCCCTGCAGCATCACTTATCGAGTTGGAGTCGGCGGGACTCACTGAAAGAGCAGAGCACAGCCATCTCAGTGTCTCATAGGGTGGAGAGTTTGCCGTTGCCTGTTCTTCCAAAACTCATAAGAGGGACATCGGGATTGGTGAGAGAGCGCCTGCTCAAAGCCCAGCTCCCAGGTGTTACAGTTTCTCTTAAACACTGAACACAGACATTCTACACTTGGACATGGGCTGACTGGCTAATTTTGGCCCAGGGGACAAGTACAATCCAGAGGCCCATGGTGCAGCAACTCAGCTCCCCTCCCGCTCTCCCTCTTCCTGGCCTCCACCTGACCTGCATCGCAGGCTAAAGCTCTGCTCCAGGTACTCTCTACACACTGATGCCAATGCTGGGTTCTCAACCTGGCCAGCAGGGGGTGGCTGGGGGGAGCTGGGGCACCTCGGTCATGGCTAGCCGGGGAAGGAGATTCTCTGATGGGGCATGGAACCGACCTCTGCTTGGACACAGTTTACACCATCCATGCCGAGGAGGAGGGGGGGGGGGGGATCTGCTCTCTATCCTTGTCTTCATCAAGTAGGTCACCAGCGGGGTCTTTTTACTTCTCTTTACCAGTAAATCCTTTAGGCATGTCTGTGCCTGAAGCGAAGCAGACTTTTTACAGGGCATCAGAGTAGCCCAGGGGGCAATTGTCCTCCCCTGAACTTGGATCAGTTAATGGATCATCATTAACCAGCTACCCTGCATTGCCTGTTTAACACTGTGCTACGCTGGGGAATCATTTGTTTTTTGAGCTCCAACTGCCGGTAAAGATAATAGCCAGGCCTTGCATTCTGAACATTGCTATCTCATTGCTTTTAAAGGGGACATGTCACTGGTATCTAGATTACCTCATCTCTCATTAGGATACAGGTACTATAGGCCGGCCCAGGGTTCTCCTTTAGCAGGAGTGTTCGAATAGCAATTTATAGCTTTCTGAGAGATTCATTCACTTACTGTAAGATACTGTGTATATTGGTTTATTTACTTGTTACTATAACCGGGTATTAACTGTTCTTTAGTGTTATTTCAACTGAGCCTTTGCTGTTTATCCAGGGCCTAGTGGATTAATACTCTTTTCAAGCCTTCTATTTGAGTAAAGCAAAGCTAAAAAGTTAAACATTGTGTCAGTGTGTTATTTAAAGGTATACAATTACACAACATGTCTGAACCTAGAGTGTCAGGAGGGCTGGTTGGTTTACAGGGTCAAAGCGGCACAGAAGAACATACAACTATAAGCAACCCCCCAAGGGGACTGTACTACATATAAAATATCAATACCTCAAATTCCTCTTTAACTTATCCCATAGCAAGTCTGAGCAGTTATGTGATTATCTGGAGAATTCGCAAGTTGTCCAATGTAGGTCTAATGATCTATAAAGCTATCTAGAAACAATGAGTGCTGCAAACATTTCTAACTCTAACATTGCTAATAAAAAAGATACAGGATAATGTTTTTCCTCAAATTTTCCAAAAAAAAAAAAAAGTAAGTACAGTTATTGCATGATATGGGTATTTGGAAGCCAGTACCCCAATAAAGTAATAACATGTCGCACCATATAAACTAAAACTACATATCTATTATACCATATATAACATATCGTTTAACCGCTTGCCTACTGGGCTCTTTTACCCCCTTCCTGTTGAGGCCAATTTGCAGCTTTAGGCACTGTCACGCTTTAAATGACAATTGCGCGGTCATGCTATACTGTACCCATACACAATTTGTACTATTTGTTTCACACAAATAGAGCTTTTTTTTGGTGATATTTAATCACCACTGGGTTTTTATTTTTTGTTAAATAAACAAAAAAATACCAAAACCTTTAAAAAATATATATTTTTCGTAGTTTTTTTTTTTTCTTCATTGATGTACGTTGATGAGGCTGCAATAATGGGCACTGATAGGCTGCACTGATAGACACTTATTAGGCGGTACTGGTGGGGACTGATGAGGCTGCACTGATAGGCGGCACTGATGGGCACTGATGAGGCGGTGCTGGTGGGCACTGATGAGGCTGGTGACACTGATGGGCACTGATGAGGCAGGACTGATAGGCAGCATTGATAGGTGACACTGATGAGGAGGGGCTGGTGGGCACTGATTGGCAACACTGATGAGCACTGATTGGCAGCACTGGTGGGCACTGATGGGACTGCACTGATAATCAGGACACTAATAATTAGTGCTCTGATTATCAGTGCTGATGTCAATTTCACACAAGCCAGTTATCTGTTCTACTTTCCTCTCCTCACACGGTCATCGTGAGGAAAGGAATTGCCGATAACCATCTTGTGTTTATATCCACGATCAGCTGTGATTGGACACAGCTAATCGCATGGCAAATAGCCAGTGATTGGCTCTTTACCCTGATCTGTGTCCAGAGGACGCAGCTATCACAGAGTGCGCCACCCGCATGCCCCAGTGGGTTTTTCGGCGGGCGTGATCACAGGAGGACATGATATGATGGCCTCTCAGAACTGTAGCCATTATTTGCCTATAGCACGGTCAGCAAGTGGTTAAAGAAACCCTTTCCTGAGAGAAACGTAATAGCTTCTCTTAGGGTTCTTTCACACATGTGTTGAAAATAGACGGTTGGGCTGTGTTTTTAACACTTTCCGAATGGCAATAAATGTCATACAGAATTGTTACATTAGGGAGTGGATGGAGCGTTAGCACTGCTTCGTGTTGCTGCGAGGCAACTGTCCCTATTCACTTATATTAAAATGCACCTCAAATGTTGCAAAGCATCAAAATTGATAATTTCCCATTTGAGCCTTGTAAAAAAAAAAAAAAAAAACAATACACGGGCGTTTGGGAAGTGTTGCCTGATGCAAAATGAACGCCTGTAAAACACATAAATGCTCATTAACGCTATAGGTGCGTTAATGTGCTTTTAGCCTGCTTTAAAATTTAACGCAAAGTTATAAGAGCCCCTACCAAAAATGTTCATTTTCTGGTGGTCAGGCTGAACCTCTTGCTTCATTTATCTGAAGCTGACGTGGCCTGCTGGGACATTGTATTCTGACAGCGGGACTCTCTGCTGTCAGAATATGCTGATCAATGAAAATTTTCAACCAAGAGTTTTCCAGCATGTTCCTTTCAACAAAAGTTGACCAAACGATCAACTTCTGTTGAGTGGGGATGGCCACACACTGATCGAAACTCACCCGGTCCACACTGAACCAGCCAAATTAAGGCTAGCTTAAGGCTAACCATACACATTAACCACTTGCCTACAGGGCATTTTCACCCCCTTCCTGCCCAGGCCAATTTTCAACTTTCAGCGCTCTCACGCTTTGAATGACAATTGCACGGTCATGCTACACTGCACCCATATGAAATTTTTATCATTTTTTTCACACAAATAGAGCTTTCTTTTGGTGGTATTTAATCACCTCTGGGTTTTTTATTTCTTACAAAAAAAAGAAAAAAGAGAAAAATTTTGAAAAAAAAAGTTTTTCTTATTTTCTGTGAGTAAATTTTGGGCACTGATGAGGTGGCACTGATGAGGAGGTACTAATATGCGGCACTGATGAGCACTGATAGGTGGCACTGATAGGCAGCACTGATGAGCACTTATGGGCACTAAGAGGCGGCACTGATGGGCGGCACTGATTGGCACTGAGAGGCGGCACTGATGGACACTGATGGGTGGCACTGATAAGCACTGATGGGCGGCACTGATGAGCACTGATGGGCAGCACCATCAGTGCCCACACTCAGTGCCCATAGTGCTGCTAGTCAGTGCCCATCAGTGCCTAGATGAGCAGGCACTGATGGGCACTGACTGGCAGCACTATGGGCACTGATTGTGGGCACTGATGGCGGGCACTGTGGGCACTGATGGTGGGCAGTTATGGCATTTTATTTCCTCTTGTGTAATCAGGGCACTGGTGATCAGTGCCCTGATTACATTTCTCTGTGTCCCATAACCGCTGATCGGCTCACCTCTTCCTCACACGCAGTCTCTGTTTGAGGAAGGAGAGCTGGCAATGAGAGATGATCTCATATGTTTACATTTGAGATCATCTCTCATTGGACGTTCCGATCATGTGGCAAATGGCCGCTGTGATTGGCCATTCACCACGATCTGTGATTGGCTGTGTCCAAGGGACACGGCCGACACAGATTTTCCCCGATGCGCGCTCGCGGGAGAGCGCGGGGAGCCTGTTACTGGGAGGCCGTTTAAAGACGGCCTCCCGGAAATTAGAGCCCGCGCTGTAGCCGTCTTTCGGCTATAGCGCGGGCGGGAGGTGGTTAAAAGAGAAATCACTTGATTCCCTCATCCATGATGAACAGCATAGTTGAAGAAGTCTCCCCTGTCGGCTATTGTAGTCAGACAGCTGCAGCACTTGTGGCTGTCTGAATACCAGAAGAGTGACTACATCTGACTGGATGCAGTCACTGTTCAGCCAACAATTTTCCATTTGAAGTTTGTGGATAGGGCCACCCACAGTTTGAATTCTAGATGATTCAGCAGGAATCAACCAAATTTCAAGCCGTATGTGGCCAGCTTTAAGTTCAGCTTTCCTGACCTACTGTATATACTTGTTCCCGGACATGGACCACAGGCAGACAGCCCACATTTCCTTAATAAGGTTAGCAGTAACTACCCCCTTCAATAAAAAGAGGTTTACTTTAAACTAGAGGAAAACTATACACTAATTCACTAATCAAACACAGTCTGGCATACAGTTTGTCCACCAGTATCCATAGCCCATACCCAATAAATGTATTATTATTACTGACAAATCACAATTCATCAGCACATACTGAATCAATAACTAAGCTAAAAAAAAAAAAACTGAATATACTCAAAAATATACTCAAATATTTACTGAACTGTGTCTAATAGGGATCGACCGATTATCTGCAAAGCCGATTATCGGAGGGGGCCTATATATCGGTATCGGCCCCGGAATGGACGATATTACCGATATTCCAAATATTATATATCACCCGGGTATCACTTACGGCAAGTGGATGAGAGATGCAGATCTGCTAATGTGGAATTGCTTATATCTTTTGTACACATTTCTAAACGGAATTATGCTATGTGACATCATTTTACCCTTACATGAGCATCACCACCTAATGGTTGGAGGAGGAGAAGACTAGTCGCGGACCCTAACATAGGATGTACAAAATATCGGCCCTTATCCGCTGATACCCATGCGTTGTGACCAATATATCGGTATCGGCCCCAAAAAAACCATATCGGTCTATCCCTAGTGTCTACCAATTGCCCCAATTTGCCTGTAGGTGTCATGTACTGTAGGTAAAGGACATGTTGACATTTCCTGCTTTTTGGGTACTGACTCTAAATTAGCATTTTAGGTGTTTTATTTCATGGCTCCATAAACTGTATAAAATGCCTGGTAACATAATTAACACCAAAGGTACTAATAAATGTGAACATTTGCAGTCACACCTGCTTTGTGGGAAATCATCGTCAATTAAGCTAGCTCTCTACTTCATTGCACCTCTGTTTGACAGATCACAAGATCCCAAAGACAGGCATTCATCTTCTATTCAGGCTGAAATAGGATAGATTGTACCGTGCTTGTCTTGTGTCTATGTGCAGCTTAACTATTGAATTTCCATTTCTTAAAATAGCTGTGTATGATTTTGAAGGATTATAAGATGCTGTACTTGTACTTCAGAATATCCAGGCTTATTCAGTAAGGCAATGAGCAATGTGCAAAAAGCAGCAAGCTGTTATGTCAATGACAACTTTTTTACAATGTGTGCATTATACATTGGGTATTAGATTCTTTACCCAATGACATTTTATTCCTATCTCCAGCTGTGTCTGGAATTCTATAATATGTTTATATGCACACCTGAGCTGATTCCTGAATAATATAAAGCAGTAAAGCCATAATAAAAAAAACATTCACTTCTATACAAAGTCCTGAAGCAGGGATATTTTGGGAAAAAAAGAGAACTTTTTTTTGTTGGAAATTGGCAAATGTCGTGCCCATTCACAAGAAAGGTAGTAGGGAGGAATCGAGCAACTATAGACCAGTGAGTCTGACATCAATAGTAGGCAAATTAATGGAAACCCTATTAAAGGATAGAATTGTGGAACATCTTAAATCCCATGGATTGCAAGATGAAAAACAACATGGGTTTACTTCAGGGAGATCATGTCAAACAAATCTTATAGATTTTTTTGACTGGGTGACTAAAATAATAGACGGTGGAGGTGCAGTAGACATTGCATATCTAGATTTTAGTAAGGCTTTTGACACTGTCCCACATAGAAGACTTATCAATAAACTACAGTCATTGAGCATGGACTCCCATATTGTTGAGTGGATTAGGCAGTGGCTGAGTGACAGACAACAGAGGGTTGTAGTCAATGGAGAACATTCAGAACAAGGTCATGTTACCAGTGGGGTACCTCAGGGATCTGTACTGGGACCAATTTTGTTTAATATCTTCATAAGTGATATTGCAAAAGGTCTCGATGGTAAGGTTTGTCTTTTTGCTGATGACACAAAGATATTTAACAGGGTTGATGTTCCTGGAGGGAAACGCCAAATGGAAAAGGATTTAGGAAAACTAGAAGAATGGTCAGAACTCTGGCAACTGAAATTTAATGTGGATAAGTGCAAGATAATGCACCTGGGGCGTAAAAACCCAAGGGCAGAATATAGAATATTTGACACAGTCCTGATCTCAGTATCTGAGGAAAGGGATTTAGGAGTAATTATTTCAGAAGACTTAAAGGTGGGAAGACAATGTAATAGAGCAGCATGAAATGCCAGCAGAATGCTTGGATGTATAGGGAGAGGTATAAGCAGTAGAAAGAGAGAAGTGCTTATGCCGCTGTACAGAACACTGGTGAGACCTCACTTGGAGTATTGTGCGCAGTACTGGAGGCCATATCTCCAGAAGGATATACAGTGGGTACGGAAAGTATTCAGACCCCCTTAAATTTTTCACTCTTTGTTATATTGCAGCCATTTGCTAAAATCATTTAGGTTCATTCTTCTTCCTCATGAATGTACACATAGCACCCCATACTGACAGAAAAACACAGAATTGTTGACATTGTTGCAGATTTATTAAAAAAGAAAAACTGAAATATCACATGGTCCTAAGTATTCAGACCCTTTGCTGTGACACTCATATATTTAACTCAGGTGCTTTCCATTTCTTCTGATCATCCTTGAGATGGTTCTACACCTTCATTTGAGTCCAGCTGTGTTTGATTATACTGATTGGACTTGATTAGGAAAGCAACACACCTGTCTATATAAGACCTTCCAGATCACAATGCATGTCAGAGCAAATGAGAATCATGAGGTCAAAGGAACTGCCTGAAGAGCTCAGAGACAGAATTGTGGCAAGGCACAGATCTGGCCAAGGTTACAAAAAGATTTCTGCTGCACTTAAGGTTCATAAGAGCACAGTGGCCTCCATAATCCTCAAATGGAAGACATTTGGGATGACCAGAACCCTTCCTAGAGCTGGCCGTCCGGCCAAACTGAGCTATCGGGGGAGAAGAGCCTTGGTGAGAGAGGTAAAGAAGAACCCAAAGATCACTGTGGCTGAACTCCAGAGATGCAGTCAGGAGATGGGAGAAAGTTGTAGAAAGTCAACCATCACTGCAGCCCTCCACCAGTCGGGGCTTTATGGCCGAGTGGCCCGACGGAAGCCTCTCCTCAGTGTAAGACACATGAAAGCCCGCATGGAGTTTGCTAAAAAACACCTGAAGGACTCCAAGATGGTGAGAAATAAGATTCTCTGGTCTGATGAGACCAAAATAGAACTTTTTGGCCTTAATTCTAAGCGGTATGTGTGGAGAAAAACAGGCACTGCTCATCACCTGTCCAATACAGTCCCAACAGTGAAGCATGGTGGTGGCAGCATCATGCTGTGGGGGTGTTTTTCAGCTGCAGGGACAGGACGACTGGTTGCAATCGAGGGAAAGATGAATGCGGCCAAGTACAGGGATATCCTGGACAAAAACCTTCTCCAGAGTGCTCTGGACCTCAGACTGGGCTGAAGGTTTACCTTCCAACAAGACATTGACCCTAAGCACACAGCTAAAATAACGAAGGAGTGGCTTCACAACAACTCCGTGACTGTTCTTGAATGGCCCAGCCAGAGCCCTGACTTAAACCCAATTGAGCATCTCTGGAGAGACCTAAAAATGGCTGTCCACCAACGTTTACCATCCAACCTGACAGAACTGGAGAGGATCTGCAAGGAGGAATGGCAGAGGATCCCCAAATCCAGGTGTGAAAGACTTGTTGCATCTTTCCCAAAAAGACTCCTGGCTGTATTAGATCAAAAGGGGGCTTCTACTAAATACTGAGCAAAGGGTCTGAATACTTAGGACCATGTGATATTTCAGTTTTTCTTTTTTAATAAATCTGCAACAATGTCAACAATTCTGTGTTTTTCTGTCAGTATGGAGTGCTATGTGTACATTCATGAGAAAGAAGAATGAACCTAAATGATTTTAGCAAATGGCTGCAATATAACAAAGAGTGAAAAATTTAAGGGGGTCTGAATACTTTCCGTACCCACTGTAGATACTCTAGAGAGAGTTCAGAGAAGAGCTACTAAACTAGTACATGGATTGCAGGAAAAAACTTACCAGGAAAGGTTAAAGGACCTTAACATGTATAGCTTGGAAGAAAGAAGAGACAGAGGGGATATGATAGAAACTTTTAAATACATAAAGGGAATCAACTCGGTAAAGGAGGAGAGCATATTTAAAAGAAGAAAAACTACCACAAGAGGACACCGTTTTAAACTAGAGGGGCAAAGGTTTAAAAGTAATATGAGGAAGTATTACTTTACTGAGAGAGTAGTGGATGCATGGAATAACCTTCCTGCAGAAGTGGTAGCTGCAAATACAGTGAAGAGTTTAAGCATGCATGGGATAGGCATAAGGCTATCCTTCATATAAGATAGGGCCAGGGACTATTCATAGGATTCAGATATATTGGGCAGACTAGATGGGCCAAATGGTTCTTATCTGCCGACACATTCTATGTTTCTATGTTAGAACCAAATGTTTGACATGTGCATAGTGGAGTCGCCTGACAAGTCGCGCTAGTGTGAATGGGGTCTTACACTCGTTTTTCCCAGAGCTAAGGGAATGTGCTGAAGCTTCCACAAAATCCTAACTTTTCCAAATTCATTAAATGTAATTTGTGATATTTTTATACAATAATCATTTGGATAATTTCATGGTTGTACGGTTATCCAGTATAGAACTATAAGTCTCAGCATGCAATGACATGCCAGCTCCAAGGGTGGACTCATTCAGCACACAGCATGTTTGGGATTTAGTTTCATAGACCTATTGGTTGTCTATCAACCTGCTGCAGGGTATCTGTCAGGATGGAGAGCAGGGAAGAGCCCAGTAAATGTGTCATTTACCAGCCCCTTCCTTGTCTTAATGAATAGAGTCAGTGATCGGTACCGATTACTGACTCTGCTTTTTTTTTTTTAATTCATTCATAGCTGAGGCATAGTAAATTTACTATGCATCAGTTTGCAAATGAATAGGAAGCTCTGTACAGGGCTATTCCTGTTCGTTCATTCTGTGCAGCTCAGGCTGCAGAGAAAGGGACTAATGAATCTGTCCTCAGTCCCTTTCTCTGTCTTAAAACGTAGACATCATGGGTCTGTTTAGACCCCTAATATTTCACCAAAACCCCCCAACAGGGCTCCTAAAAAATGTGTTAAAAATAATAAAAAAATAAAAATGGTCAAAAAAAAAAATAAAACAACAAAAATAAAAAAATACTTACTCCAGTGGCAGAACTACCAGGGTTGCAAAGGTCGCATTTGTGACTGGGCTCTGGTGCTCCGCCACCATGGGGGACGCCAAGAAGGCAAGAAGGTGGCCCGCTGCGGGACCATAATGAAGGGTCCCATGATGACACTAAAGGGCTCCGGGATCAGTAGGAAGGGGCCAGGGGTACCCATCATGGTTTCTTGCACCGGGGCCCTGAAGGTTCTAGTTATGCCTCTTATATGGTATATTTAATTTGTTTGTGGTGAAAACATTATTTTTAAATATTGTGATGCTTTTTTGCATTAGTATTATTATATTTATTTATATACATTTATATATTTATTTATAGATATGTATTATTATTATCATTATTATTATTATATGTATAGAGCTTGTCAAATAACAAATGTTCTTACAAGATGACCCACAAACTGGAAAGTAAAAATGCAGGCATTATCTATTGTTGGATAACTGGGGTGCAAACTTTTGAAGGCACCCAGTTCTCTGTCAGCTACGACAAAGAAAACTGATTTCGAAAAGCTTGCACGCCAAAAAAATATTTGGCTGGCCAATAAAAAGTATTGAATGTTTTGGTTGTCAATGGCTAACACAAATCAGCACTTTACTGCCAGCAAAAGAAAGAGGTTGTTTTGAGGTATAATTTTAAATCTACATTTTAAATTACATTTTTAACTGGTTGCCGACCACCGCAAGTACATATACTGCGGCGGTCAGCAGCAGCCAGGCAAAGTGACGTATGGGTACGTCACTAGCCTGTAAGCCAATAGGGGGCGAGCGTGCGCCCCCGGAGGCGCGCTCCCACCCCGGCTCATTCACAGACACCTCCGTGCGTGTGACCAGCGGACCCGATGTCCGCCGGTCACTCGCGATTGTCCGCTGTGAAGGGAAAAAGGCAGGCGGCTAATATAAACAAAGCCGCCTGTCATTCTTCCCTGTGTAACAGCACAGATCTTAAGGTCCTGCTATGTAGGGCCGTTGATCTGTGCTGTTACATGTAAAGCCACATCCAATCACAGTTAGAAACACGCCCCTAGGGACACACTTAACCCCTCCTTCCCCAATAAAGTTAACCCCTTCCCTGCCAGTGTAATTTTTACAGTAACAGTGCATATGTATAGCACTGATTACTGTAGTAATGTCACTGGTAACCCCAAAAGTGTCAAAAATGTCAGTCAAGGGTCCGATCTGTCCGCTGCAATGTCGCAGTCCTGCAAAAAAAAAAAATCGCAGATCGCCGCCATTACTCGTTAAAAAAAAAAACAACAAAAATGACAAAAATCTTTCCCGTAGTTATTAAACGCAATAACTTTTGCGCAAACCAATCAAAATACGCTTATTGTGATTTTTTTTTACTAAACATGTGTAGCAGAAAACAAATTGGCCAAAAACGTTTAAAAAAATTTGATTTTTACATTTTTTGGGGGAATTTCATATAAAAAATTTTGAAAAATATTGTTATTTTTGCAAAATTGTCGCTCTTTTTTTGTTTATAGCGCATGATCAAAAAATCGCACAGGTGATCAAATACCACCAAAAGAAAGCTCTGTTTGTGGGAAAAAAAAGGACGTCAAATTAGTTTAGGTACAGCGTCGCACGACCACGCAATTGTCCGTTAACATCACGCCAAATAGGCTCTGGTCAGGAAGGGGGTAAAATCTTCCGGGGGTTAAGTGGTTAAGTTCACATTTTTTGTTGTACTTTTTTTTTTTTAATTTTCAAAGACAAGGATATGTAAAAAAAATCAAGGTCTTTTTATGTTGACTGTATATGGAACTGATGTCTATTCTGGATTATCAGATGTTGCCTGTGTTACGTTAATGGTATTGCCATAAGAATGAACAATGCCGTGAGTTCTAAACAATAGATTTTTCTTTATATTGTTAAAGCCAATTGCTACACTGTGCCTAGAGCATGCGGCGCTATGTTGAGACACAGATCCTCTGCATGGCATGGATCACACAGTTTTCCAGGGAGGAGGTGTCCCCTTGCTGTGTGCATGGATCACACAGTTTTCCAGGGAGGAGGTGTCCCCTTGCTGTGTGCATGGATCACACAGTTTTCCAGGGAGGAGGTGTCCCCTTGCTGTGTGCATGGATCACACAGTTTTCCAGGGAGGAGGTGTCCCCTTGCTGTGTGCATGGATCACACAGTTTTCCAGGGAGGAGGTGTCCCCTTGCTGTGTGCATGGATCACACCGTTTTCCAGGGAGGAGGTGTCCCCTTGCTCCTGTGCATATAGCAGTACACTCATACAGGCTCGTTTAATAAAACAATGCAAAGACCAATGATTTGCAATCTAGACTAACCTGTCAGATTTTTCCCATAATCAGATTCAAGCATAGAGATTGGTAAAGGTTGATATCAGCAATTGCACTTTGCATATGTCTGATTGCACTTTCAACTTCACACTCTTCAAACTCTGAACCTAACGGAGATGTTTAGAATGGTGGCACAAATGCAGAGCTGCTGACACAGCATGCTGATATTCTGAAACACGTGCTCTCACGCACCCCCCCATTTATTACCACTTAATGCGTCTTTTCCCTCCACCCATCTCCCCAGGCCAACTCCCTTACCAGCCTTCCAATTATGGTCCGAAATCCTTGTGATAGGAGTACAGGGCTGCCTGGCGGCATTCTATGATTGGATGAGAGGAACATAGTCATAGACCTTGATTGGCTGTTTAAATGTCCCATATGTGTTCTTATTGGAGGGTGTCACCAGCTCACGTTGCATAGTGCTGTTGAGAGGCAAGGAGTGACTGTCCGGAGTCTTGTCGCTGCGAGGTCAGTCCAGGGGGAGGCAGACGGCTGGCGAGCATCTTTTATTTATAGTGTTTGGGTGCTCTGCTCTTTCTCTTTGGCTCTCCTCGAAGGGGAAACTCTGCAAAATTCCTCCCCACTCACTGAGCTCCAATCATCTTGCACCTTTTCACCACACCTACCAATAACAGAACACCTCACTTATAAACAGCCAATACTAGCACTTTGCCATTGGTGGGCGTAGGGGGTACTGTGTGCTGATTGGTAGAAAAGAAGCCGGGCACAGGTGTTGCTGAGAGATGTTGGGAGGCAGAGCGATGTCTTTTCTCAGAGATATGAAAAGCAAGTTCATAAAAAAAAAAGTAAAACTTCTTTATTCTCTGATTGGTTCTAATGCACATCTGCACCTGTCAGTGCGTATAGAGGGGGGTACAGCAGAAATAACCCTTTCACTGCTATACAGAAGCTCATACGTCTCCCACTTGTCACAGCGGCAGTCTTCGTTGCCCCCTTGACCTTCAGGTCTTGGATGAATAGACTCAATGGGACACTGGGAGAACACAGTAAAAAGTGGCTTTACTGAGATTTAGACAAGGAGCACTCGGCCATCGTCTCTCAGCAGCATTTGTAACAACTGACAAAACAGTGGGGGATGGCTCTTTAAGAGTAATTGGCACTTAGTGTGAAGATTGTAAGAATATGTCACAGGCGGTAGTCAGTGGCAATGTCATCATGGTGAAAGCATGTACTCAGCAGTACAACCTGCAAGAAGAAATCATTCAAAATATGAACGAGTGCCGCGAAACAACATTAACACCTTCTAACTGGCTTTCTGCTAAAGGCGGCCATAGTATGCTTGTCCTAGTGGGGTGTATCACTTGTTCAGACCCAAATTTATACCTTTTACTGCTCTGCAACAAACCCAGACTGCCAAGTCTTGGTGTCAAACTTCATAGCAAAGGGGCACATCCTTAGGGTGAATGAAGAGGCTGAAAGAGACAGTTTGCCCACTTTTTGTCGCACTGACGATTTTTATACCTTCACATCAGTCCCTACCTTCAAGGAGCTTACAATCTAAGGTCCCTATCCTGCAACACAAGAGCATTGACTAAAATAATCAGAATCTGGCTTGATTGCTCAACCAGCCAGGCTGGTAGACCCTAGAGCAGTGATGGTGAACCTTGGCATCCCAGATGTTTTGGACCTACATTTCCCATGATGCTCATGCACTCTGCAGTGTAGCTGAGCATCATGGGAAATGTAGTCCAAAACATCTGGGATGCCAAGGTTCGCCATCACTGCCCTAGAGCCTTTTATTACACAAAGGAATGTGAGTGCACCAATCCTGTCAAGCCTGCTGCTCTAGGCCACAACCTACACTCACCGGCCACTTTATTAGGTACAACTGTTCAATTGCTTGGTAACACAAATTGCTAATCAGCCAATCACATGGCATCAACTCAATACATTTAGGCATCTAGACATGGTGAAGACGATTTGCTGAATTTCAAACTGAGCAACAGAATGGGGAAGAAAGGGGATTTAAGTGACTCTGAACATGGCATGGTTGTTGATGGCAGACGGACTGGTCTGAGTATTTCAAAAACTGCTGATCTACTGGGATTTTCATGCACAACCATCTCTAGGGTTTACAGAGAATGGTCCAAAAAAGAGAAAATATCTAGTGAGCGGCTATTGTGTGGACGGAAATGCCTTGTTAATGACAGAGGTCAGAGGAGAATGGGCAGACTGGTTCGAGATGATAGAAAGGCAACAGTAACTCGAATAACCTCTCATTACAACCAAGGTATGCAGAATACCATCTCTGAACGCACAACACATTGAACCTTGAAGTAGATGGTCTACAGCAGAAGACCACACCGGGAAACACTCCTGTCAGCTAGGAATAGGAAACAGAGACTACAATTCACACAGGCTCACCATAATTGGACAATAGAAAATTGGAAAAACGTTGCCTGGTCTGATGATCCTTCGATTTCAGCTGTGACTATCAGATGGTAGGGTCAGAATTTGGCTTAAACAACATGAAAGCATGGATCCAACCTACCTTGTATTAACGGTTCAGGCTGGCGGTGGTGGTGGTGAAATGGTGTGGAGGATATTTTCTTGGCACACTTTGGGCCCCTTAGTACCAATTGAGCATCTTTTAAATGCTGACCATGTCCATCCCTTGATGACAACAGTGTATCCATCTTCTGATGGCCACTTCCAGCAGCATAATGCACCATGTCACATAGCTCAAATCATTTCAGACTGATTTCTTGAACATGACAATGAGGTCACTTTACTCCAATGGCCTCCACAGTCACCAGATCTCAATCTAATAGAACACCTTTGGGATGTGGTGAAATGGGAAATTCGTATCACGTTCTGCCGACAAATTTGAAAATTTGCTATCATGTCAATATGGACCAAAGTCTCTGAGGAATGTTTATAACACCTTGTTGAATCTATGCCATGAAGAATTGAGGCAGTTCTAAAGGCAAAAGGGGGTTCAACCCCGTACTAGCAAGGTGTACCAATTAAAGTGGCCGGTGAGTGTATATTGGCCATGTAGAAAATCAGCACTGAGCAGTGGTATTTGCAAAATAACTTTGAGGCCTGAAATTTAGGTAAGTCAATTAGTGGCTCTTCCTAAACACTCTTCCTCTCCCCTTTCCTTTGGTAGATACCATATTTAGGTATTTATCATCTGGTTAGTATCAGGGGCAGAAAAATTTAGAGGATTCAAAAACATGTCCAACAAAGTCTTAAATTGACAATTTGGATATGGTTTAAGATATATTTATTTAGGCCCTATGTTTAAAGAGAGTTTCCATATCAACAAGAATATCAGAACTCTTTTATGGATACAGAGTGGGTTTTCCCATCTTGGATCCACTACAATATACTATTTCTCTTTTTTTACATGGTATAGTGCAATCAGTTGTCAAAAGGCAAGTGTGAAGCCATGAAAAAAGTTGACTGATGGTGACTGAAGTTCAACCAATACTCAATGATGGTAAATACTCTTATGCATACATCTTATATAAATATATTTACCATGGTTGAAAAAAAATGGTTGCAATGCTATGAGGTAGGAGAATCATCAATATAGAAGGACAACTTAAATTTATATTTAACTGCTTGCCGACCGCCGCAAGTAGATTTACTGCGGCGGTCAGCCCCTGCCAGGCAGAGTGACGTTAATTAACGTCACTAGCCTGGGAGGGTCTGGGGAGCGAGCGCGCGCCCGCGGAGGCGCGCTCCCGCTCCCGCGCGGTCACGCACCCCCCCCGCGCGTGTGACCAGCGGACCCGATGTCCGCCGGCCACTCGGCGATCGTCGGGGGAAGAGGGAGAATGTCAGGCAGCTTATGTAAACAAGCTGCCTGTCATTCTCATCGCTGTAAAGACACTGATTACTCGGATCTAGTATGTAGATCCGTTGATCAGTGTCCATACAGCTAGAGCCACAGCCAATCACAGTAAGAATCACGCCCCTAGGGACACACACAGCCCCTCCCTCCCAAATAAAGTTAACCCCTTCACTGCCAGTGTATTTTTACAGTAACAGTGCATATGTATAGCACTGATTACTGTAGAAATGTCACTGGTAACCCCAAAAGTGTCAAAAATGTCAGTCAAGGGTCCGATCTGTCCGCCGCAATGTCGCAGTACCGCAAAAAAAATCGCAGATCGCCGCCATTACGCGTTAAAAAAAAAAACAACAAAAATGACAAAAATCTTTCCCTTTGTTAGTAAACGCGATAACTTTTGCGCAAACCAATCAAAATACGCTTTTTGCGATTTTTTTTACCAAACATAGGTAGGATAAAACAAATTGGCCAAAAATGTTAAAAAATTTTGATTTTTACATTTTTTTTTTGGGGAATTTCATATAAAAAAATGTGAAAAATATTGCTATTTTTGCAAAATTGTCGCTCTTTTTTTGTTTATAGCGCGTGATCAAAAAATCGCACAGGTGATCAAATACCACCAAAAGAAAGCTCTGTTTGTGGGAAAAAAAGGACGTCAAATTCGTTTAGGTACAGCGTCGCACGACCGCGCAATTGTCCGTTAAAGTCACGCAGTGGCGAATCGCAAAATACCCCCTGGTCTTTTAGCAGGAAAATCCTCCGGGGCTTAAGTGGTTAAAAGAAACAAATGAAAAACAAAAAAAAACCAAGTCGCCTGGCAAGTCGTAATAGTGTGAACCGAGTCTAAACGTGACTTGGTCTTTCTCAACACCATGTAGGCAAAGCACTGTACAAAATGAGTCAGGTCTGGTGGTGCAGTCTTCATGGCATTTCCTACATTGGAGCGGGGAACCCTGAGTGGGGAGACCCTTATGCCAATGTAATATTCTGTGTGCCACTTGGCAGTTTGGTATTGTTTTCGGCTGACTGAAAATCTCACCAGGGGAGTGGCTTGATCCAGTGGATTTACACCTATTGGATGGATAACTTAACTGAAGCCCTTTTTCTTCTATTTTTTAGTCTATTTTATTGGTTTTTATATAGATAAAGAGTTAAAAACTTGAAAGTCCCAACTTGCGCAGGAGAGGTAACTAGTAGGTTCACATACACAATACAATTAACAGTTACCAAAAGTCTAACGGGATGGCTCACATGCCAGTCCACAATGCCAGAATTCATGAGATAGAGCATCTCCTCATAATAGAGACTCCCGGATAGCCATGGCAGATTTAAGAGGGCCTTAAGCAGGCTCCATGTTAGATAGGGAAACATGTTCAGGGGCCCAGCCATTTTGCCCATACAATTATTGAACTTTTTCTTCCTGTCCCTGTTTTCAGAGGAATCCTGGGATAGAGGAAGAGTTGAATTAATTAGACATTTTCAGAAGAGTAGAGAAGGAGGTGTTGCTTTTTTCCAATGCATAGTATTTGATTTTCTAGTATAAAAGAGTAACAGACCCAAAATCGTTCTTTTGGCTACAGTGGGAGCCATGAACTCTACCAGGCCCAGTAGACACAATTTCACCTACAGGGTAAGGCAAGCCTAGTGAACTGCATTGATTATGTCCACTAACTCTGTCCAGAACCGAGGAAAAAGAAGCAGTTCAAAAAAATCTGAAAAAAGTCTCCATCTGGGTGGCCACATCTCCAGCAGGTGTAGGACAGAGCAGGGTTTAACCTGTGCAGCCTATGGGGAAGCCCTCTTGTTTTAATGGTTGCTGTTTCCTCTCAAAATAATGATCTTTTTGGGTACCTTGTTTGGTGTTAGCTGTCGTAGTCATTGCTCTTAAAAAATAAAGTGGCTATTTCAGTTTACTTTGTGTAAGTGTGAAATAAATTGTAGCTTAAAGTAAGTAACTCTTTTATTTGTCCATGCATTGTAAAGTAAAAGGAACTATGGCCATTTTTTATAAATGCATCAGCACTTACAGTTTTCCCTTAGTCCCCTTGCAAAGTTATACAAATATCTGTTGAAGCTGCTTTAGGTCATGGCTTGGCAATGATGCTGCACTGCTCCTGAATTCAGAGCACAGGCTGTGCCTGCTTGCACTATAGCAGGGGTGTCAAACTCAATTTCATCAAGGGCCGCATCGCCATTATGGTTTCCCTCAAAGGGCCGGTTGTATCTGTAAGACTATGTATGCAGAGTTCAGGAGGGTGCTACATAACGGAGTGCAGGGTTCAGGAGTATGCTCTGTACAGATTGCAGAATTCATGAGTGCGCTACGTGCAGAGTTCAGGAGTACGCTACTTGCAGAATGCAGAATTCATGAGTGCGCTATGTGCAGAGTTCAGCAGTGCGCTACATACAGAGTGCATGGTTAAGGAGTGTACTGTGTGCAGAGTGTAGAATTAAGGAGTGTACTGTGTACATGCAGGGAGATCCTTGGTCATCATCTGTTCCTGCCATGAGTGCATGTAGGGCAGGCACGTATATGTGAGAGCCGCGAGTCGCCAAGAGGAAAGCTGTCCTTGTAAACACATAAGGCTTCTGTGTTTACAAGTGATAGTGGTGAGCGGGGAAGAGAGGACGGGAGCCAGAGGTGGCGGAATAGAGTTTCGCTATGTTCTGGCTGAAAAAAAGCCCTGGCTGCAAGGCCCACATGAAATGGCCTGGAGGGCCGGATTCGCCTCCCTGGCCTGGTGTTTGACACATGTGCACTATAGTGTTGTAGGGGGCATGGCTGTTAGCATTGTCAGTGCTTATTCACAAGCTTATAGCTTTTCAGTCAACACCTGTCCACACATAGTCCACTGCTTTCTGGATGAACAGCACCGCCTGTGTTGCTGAAACCTCCCCTGTGATGTGCAGTGTCTGTAAGGGGGAGCACGTGAGACAAAAATGAAGGAGGATTTAGCTCACTCAAGGAGGGTAAAGGAAGATTTTGGTTTACTTTATGTGGCTTGTGCGTTACATAGTAACTGTGTTTGGGACTTGTTTAGATGGTCATACAGGAGCCTTTAGTTGTTCTTTAAATCCTCCCCTGCCCAGCAGTTTATACTCACCTATGCTTACTCCTGCGCTACTCTTTTAGGTTTTCAGGATCAGGAAAAGATAACTCTGCACAACCTCCAAACAGACTTCCTGTAGCTCACAGAGGGCTATGAGCTCCGTTCCCACCCCTGAGTAATAGCGACAGGCCATTCATGAGGTAACTAGCTCTGTCACATGAGAAATGACAGTGAGACACATGCTCACTCATTCCCAAAAGAAAGCACCTAGTACTTCACTTCATTTCTGGCAGCTAAACTGAGTGGCGTGGAAGCAAGGTAAGGTAAAGCATGTAAGCAAAAAAGGTAGTAGGTAGGAGGTTTTTCACCTCCTCTGTGTTTCCCTCCTCATCGGGCACCAAGCAAGGGTCACATGAGAGGCTTACCCCAAGGTGGGTTTTTCTGGGCTACTAGGCACTTGATATAGGGTTACTTTTCTACACATGGGGTACCTACGTTTTGTGCTGTCTTTATCAATGCCCTATGTCAAGGCTGAGGTTGCCATGGGGGAATACTTGACCTTAAGGTGGATCTCTACTCTCAGAGAATAAGGTACACCATGTACACTGACAACGCAACTGTCCTCTAGTTAACTCTCATTTTCCCATGACAATGTACACCTTCTCTGTAATCTACATTTAGGAGGGACATGCTAAGCTCTGTCCATATCCACCAGCATTTTTCACTCCTACTCCCAAGTAGTGGAGTGGGCCCTGCCATGCACTCTGCACGGGTTCCACACTTGCCCTTAACTCCTGAACCTCCATACCTCTGTACAGGTTGGTGAACTCTGTGGTGCTAATCCGCTCAAGTTGCCCTGGGAGACAGACCACTGGTGGAAAGTATGCCGACAACATCTCCCTCGCTGCTAGAGGCTGTGCCACCTATAAAAGGTACACGCTATCGACAGGCTGCTTGTTAAACTTCCGTTACCCTAGGTAACCACTTGTGTCTTCACACTACTCCACTCCACACCGATATATTCATAGCCCAATGTGTTAAGACTGAGTGAGCTATGTGTGTTCCAGTTATTTGCAATACACCTTTTAAGTAACTTCAGACCAGGCAGGGACAACGTTTCAATATTTTATTTAGAAAAAGTGCATAATTAACATTCCAAAGTTCAACATACAAGTGCAAGGTTATTCCTACATCCCTACTCCCAGCTTCAAGCTTGTGCTGCCACGACATACCTGCAAAGGTGAAGTCAAAGGACTCACAGTCCTTTAAAGGTACTCTCATGCAGATGTTAAGAGGCATTCTTGAGTGCTGGTGTCTTCGAGGCGAACCCCAGGTTTCCGATGATTTTACATCCCAATGGTGATAGGTAATCAGTGTGCTCAATAGTGATATTTTACTTGTGCCTAGTTGCCAGTAGGGAGATCTGTGAACCTATGTTCCTTGGTCTATTGTTGTAGGGTGTTAAGCCCCGTACACACGATCAGATTATCGAAAGATCTGTCATCCGTTTTTTTGTGGCATGCTAGTCTGATGTGGAAAGTGAAGAGGTTTTTTTCATACGAATTTTCCCGTACGACAGAATTCTACTTCAGAAGTGATGTCATGTGTTGGATTGCTTTGTATGTGTTCTTTCATCTCTGAGCATGCCTAGTCTTGCTCTTAAGATTTTTTTCCGTCGAAAGCTGTACTAATGAGACGAAAATCGGACGTTGTTTTGGCGGACAATAAACATTTTATAGCCTGCACATCAGGATTTTGTCAGCCGAAAAGTCGGAGTCGGCTGTCGAAAGCACCATACTTACAATCCGAAAATCGGCAGATAGGTCGTCGGACGAATTTTCCCTTCCAAATTTCTTATCGTGTGTACGGCGCTTTACTCTGGCTTTTGGAAGGAAGGAGAGCTAGAAATAGCAGTGCAGAGGTCTGTTGGATTCTCTGGGACAGGAAAAGAGCTTTTACCTGGACAGCACCCTTATTGTACCAGACAGAAGTCTGGTGATAAAAGTAATTAGCACTACAGACTCTTTGGATTTCTGTGTTCAGCAGCTGCCAAAGTACTTTCAGCAAAGTTTTCGTCTGCAGGATATTTAGCTCCTTTCAAACAGTTGTAAGAAAATGTAGCACAGAGCTGAACATTTCCCATGAAAATCATGAGTAAGTATTTGGAGGTCCGCAGACACATTTTCCTGGTTAGTAAAAGCACTACATGGAAATGCTGCCACCGCTCTATAGGAATCTAAAGACATGATATAATATTGCACAGTACCCCCAGATTTTACCTGCCATTGGTAGGACAGTGAGCAAGTGGACAGATTAGAAAGCATCTCCTGGCTACTAAATCGAAAGACAGAGCAGCGAGAATAATTTAAACCCTGACTTTATCTGTGCACTGCCTATGCTCCGTTGACCCATTTTTTTCCTAAATCCCATATAATTATCTTAAAACCAGACAGTACATCACAAAATCTGACTACTGGGACAAAATCCAGACAGACGGATTGCAATCCAGACAGAAGCTACGCCTAAGCACATGGAAACTAGTCTACAATTGACACAAACCAGAAAGATTAAGCATCTTCTAATATCCTCCGTATTAGGCAGGCTAGAGACATCAATAACAGCCACATGTGCATACATGTCTTACATTGTCTTTTTGGGTAGTGTCTCCCATGAACACGGGTACTATAGTTACACATGCACATCTGTTTTGGGCAGTAAGGAAAGCCGTGTACAGTCAGTTCCAGTGCTGCAGTAATTGCCAGGTGAGATATTGGAACCCTCCTGATCACTGTGTTCCCCCAAGTTACCTGTTAGAGGCTGCGGTGTTCTGCCCCCAGGGGTGTTGATAGAATTTTGCAAGGCCAAGTACATCCTTGGACACACTGAGAAGAGGAATGAGGCTCATTTTGGGTGTACTTTAAAGCGGAGTTCCGGGCAGAGAAACGTTTTTTTGTTGAACATACCCCCGGGACAGTCAGGGCTAGCACATTCCACAATGGCTAGCCTCTGATCTGTCCCGGTTCGCACTTACCTTTTAGAAGAAATACTTACTTAGAAATTTTCTTCCACAGCGTTTCCATCTTGGTTGTGGGCAGCTGAAGCCGGCGCGGTCCTCTTCTCTGTCTTCTTCCGCGTCTTTGTGTCCCAGAATGCACTGCACCGGCCCCTCTCGTCACTTCCGGCGCGGCGCCGCATTCCTAAACAGCTTCTGGGCATGCCCAGAAGCTGTTTAGCAGGGGAATGCGGCGTCGCCCGGAAATGACGAGTGGGGCCGGTGTGGCGCATTGATTCCTGGGAGCTATGACGTTTAGCTCCCAGGAATCATCGCGAGGCAGGAAATGACGGGGTGAGCCTCGGCGCTGGAGGAGGAAGCTGTCATAGGTGAGTATTTACGATCGTCAATTAAAAGGTGAGTAAACAAAAAAAAAAAAATAACTATCCAATTCCTTTTCAGGTGCGGCATACCTAGCGGAGGGGCACAAAAAAAAAAAATCTTTTTTGTGCCCGGAACTCCGCTTTAAAGTCGATGTGGCTTAAAGGTGCATGGATAAACAAAACCTGTGCCTATTCCCTCCCTCCCTACTCCCCGGCACAAAGATTAAATAATGGGTGTCCAACCTTTTGGCTTCTCTGGGCCACATTGAGTGTAGAGAAATTTTCTCGGGCCGCATATAAAATATGTACTATAGTTAAGGTATATAAGTAATAAAATGCCGCCGCGCCCTTCCCGCGCCACCGCGCCCCCCCCCCCCCCCCCCTCACTAATTTAACACAACTAGAGGATGATGAAATGAAATGGAATCAGTATACAGAGGTTTACTTCTTCTGAGAGATAATAAAGGAACACTCTAACCACCATGACCACTTCAATGATTTGAAGTGGTCATGGTGGTAGGAGTCAGAAGCACTGCATATGCCCCCCCCCCCCCCTCTGAGGCAGTCTCTGCCTACCGTTAGTTGGAAGCTGCTGTGACCGTGCCCCCCGACCTGACTTCCTTCCTCCCCAGCAAAAAAAAAATTGTCAGGTGGCAGTGGGCCGCATTGCTTGAGGTTCCGGGCCGCAGGTTGGACATGCCTGGATTAAATAATCTTTATACAGACAAATTATGCTTTACATACAGTGCCACTAGTGAGAGACTCAAAGTCCTATTTAAAAGTCTCATTAAAAAAAAAAAAAATCTATGAGCTATTCTGTACACAACCCCCCTTAATATAGTTAGGACTACTTAGCAACCAGCAGACCAGGAATATGTATTGTACAATAAAGCATAAAGAGTGCATGGGTCAGAAGTCTGCAATATATAAAGAAAAGGGGTCAGGTGTATGTGATGTGCAACATGGTATTTTTAATGGAAGGGTCAGGACTATGTAATACACAGAGTGTAGTGGACAGAAGTGTGTAATGCACAGAGAACAAGGGGCATAAATATGTAATGCACCGGATGCAGTGGTCAGGAGTACAAAATAAACAGAGTGCAAAGATTATGCATACCTAATGCATGGGGTAAGGGGTATATCATGCACAGAGCATAAGTGCATGGAGTATATAACACAAAGAGTGCAGAAGAAAGGAATACATAATGCACAGAGCGCAGGGGTCAGGAGTACATAAAACACAGAGTGAAGCTGTCAGAGATACATAATGCACAGAGTGTAAGGGTCAGAAGTACATAAAACACAGAAGAGTGGTCAGGAGTATGTACCGCACAGAGTGCAGGGGTCAGGAGCACATTATAAACAGGTTGCAGGGATCAGGCGCATGTTAGGAGTCAAGAACATGAAATGTAAACCCAGTGTACACAGTGCAGGGGTCAGTTTGTTTGGGTACAGCGTCGCCCGACCACGCAATTGTCTGTTAAAGTAACGCAGTGCCAAATCGCAAAATAGGGCCTGGTCATTGAGCAACCAAATCCTCCGGTCCTTAAGTGGTTAAACGTAACCATATTACTACACTTAGAGGCGCCTCTCTTTTTTTTTTATAGTTGTGATGTGACGCTACTTGTATATCAAGACATCGCTTGTTTATCATGTCAACATTTCAAAAAAAAATTTTGCTTGTCTTGCAAAACACTGTCAAACCAAGTTACTCTCAAACCAAGGTTTTACTGTATATATATGTGTATGTCAATTTAAAACAGTTTAGTAATATAAATTATTTATTTTTACTTGGGATTCCAAAGGCTGTTTTTTTTTTTTGAACACGTGACTAGCAGCAGAGAACTAGAAGCCCCCCCTGCTTATGTTTCCCTACAGACAGTCTGGGAAAAAGCTGGATTATGTGACAGCTGTATATAGATTAGGAAAAAGGTACTTTGATTTTTTTATTTTTTATTAAAATAATTACAGTGCCATCATCCACATACAGAAATAGAAGGGACAATGTAAATGAAACCGTGTGTGTTTAGTATCACTTTAAATTGAAAATGAAGGTAGAATAATACAATACAGTGAATACAATGAAGCATGTTCAAATACACGCACACTGTATTCATCTGCAATTGTATCCTACTAAAAACAAATGTACCATTCTGTAAAGTGATTAGTTTGTCTGCTTTTGCAGCTCCGGCTGCTGCATTCTTAACCAAATTAGTAGGGAACCAATCTTTGCATCCTTCCTCCATCACTCGAGTGCTTCCATCAGCACTATAGGTTAGGTGTAGGGAGGAGGTCTGATAAGAGTTATGGCCCATACCCCAGCTGTACAGTCAGGACAGCAACAATCGCAGCAATATTATTGGACAGGGGGAAGTGTTGTGGGGCAGAATTTAAAAAACTGCAGTATAGTGAGAGTAGAACATACAGCATGCAATAGGAGTTTACATTCAGTGGTCGTAAAACAGCGCAGAGAATGCACAGCAGAAATATATGTAGAATCAGGACCATTTCACAGCTCTGCTGTAATAAGCCTAACATGTCTATCAAGTAATCAATATGATTGTAAGCTCTAACGAGCAGGGCCCTATGATTCCTCTTGTTCCAAATTGTATTGTAACTGTAATGTTATGTCTGCCTTCATTTTGTTAAGCTCTGCGCAAACTGTTGGCGCTATATAAATCATGTATAATAATAATAATAATAAACCCTTTTTTTTCCACGTAAACTAAAGTTTTGTCATGGTTGCCTAGCCTAACTCTGTTGCTAAGATCAACCCAAATGGAGGCTGCTTACATTATCACTAATTGTAGAGCATGAGAGAGTTCTTTCTGTGTTGTCATTCCCCCAGAGGAGCCTGGTTGGTCAGATTATGATGATGTAAATGGCCACCATTTTTGTTGATTTTTGCAAAAGGTAAAGCAGAACTCTGGAGAAATTAAAAATCCTTCCTTACAGTTGGGCTGCCCCATACTGCAAGGGTTAAATCTTTTTTTTTACATTGGGATCCCCTTACATAGGGGATCAGGAAAAGCAGTTTTACTTACCTGATCCTTCCCTTTCACAGGGTCCTTCACTCTGCAAGACTGGTCCCCAGCCTCTTCTTCTCTATGCTCTGGCCATTGGATGCCCCTGACATCATCAGGACGTGAAGACTCAAGGGAAAGTCCACAAATGGTAGATTTGGTAAGTAAAATTGCTTTTCCTGTGCCCTAGACCTAAACAAATATTTAAAACTAACTTCCAGGTATTGAAAGTTTTGCATTGTTACATTGGTCCTCCATGTTCCATAAATAGAAGAGCCCTCTGGAAGCTGGAAACCACCAGTAGGTGCAGCTTCAACACTAATTGCCCTTAGCTTTCCAGGTCCTGAGCCAATTGGAGATCATAACATCACCAGCTCACCACTCTATGTCCTCCAATCAGAGAACAATTTGCATTCATTGAGAAGATGCAAAGTGTTCTCTGAATGGCGCCCGTGTTGAGTGAGTGACATGCTGTATTAACTGCTTGCCGACCGCCGCACGACTATTTACGTCGGCAGTCAGCCCCTCACAGGCAAAGCGATGTAGGGCTACGTCGCTAGCCTGTGAGGCTCTAGGGAGCTCCCGCGCGCCGCCGGAGGCGCGCTCCCGCGCGGTCACGGACCCCCCCCCCCCCGCGCGTGTGCCCGGCGGACCCGATGTCCGCCAGGCACTCACGATCGTCCGTTAGAGCGGGAGAAAGGCAGGCGGCTAATGTAAACACAGCCGCCTGTCATTCTTCCCTGTGTAAGAATGGAGATCAGACGGTTCTACCATGTAGGACCGTTGATCACTGTTCCTACATCAGTAGCCACAGCCAATCACAGTTAGAAACACGCCCCTAGGACACACTTAACCTCTCCCTCTCCAATACAGTTAACTCCTTCACTGCCAGTGTCATTTTTACAGTAACAATGCATATCTATAGCACTGATTACTGCAGTAATGTCACTGGTAACCCCAAAAGTGTCAAAAATGTCAGTCAAGGGTCCGATCTGTCCGCCGAAATGTCGCAGTCCCGCAAAAAAAATCGTAGATCGCCGCCATTACTCGTTAAAAAAAAAAAACAACAAAAATGACAAAAATCTTTCCCTTTGTTAGTAAACGCGATAACTTTTGCGCAAACCAATCAAAATACGCCTTTTGCGATTTTCTTTTTTTACCAAACATATGTAGCATAAAACAAATTGGCCGAAATGTTAAAAAATGTTGATTTTTACATTTTTTTTTGGGGGGAACTTCATATAAAAAAATGTGAAAAATATTGTTATTTTTGCAAAATTGACGCTCTTTTTTTGTTTATAGCGCATGATCAAAAAATCGCACAGGTGATCAAATACCACCAAAAGAAAGCTCTGTTTGTGGGAAAAAAAGGACGTCAAATTTGTTTAGGTACAGCGTCGCACAACCGCGCAATTGTCCGTTAAAGTCACACAGTGCCGAATCGCAAAATAGGCCCTGGTCAGGAAGGGGGTAAAATCTTCCGGGGCTTAAGTGGTTAACGAAGCAGCGGGGCAGTTGCTCAGCGCATGACCTGGAATCTAGCAGTGATTATTTTAGAAGCAGTGCATACTACAGTGATTTCCAGATTTCAGGATAAGCACATGCATGCTTTTGTTGGCGCATGCTGGACTTTGCAAGAATATCCATACCTGGGATTCAGCTTGTAGTGTGGGGGCAGCCTCACTACAAGGCACAACTTTTTAACTTTTCCTGGAGTTGGGTTTTAAGTTAGACTATGGCAAAATCTTTGAATGACCTAAATCCTTCCTAATGCTTTGCATAGTCTTATTAAAGTATAAAATAATGGGTCAGCCCCTCCCTCATGCAAAATATTAGCATTTTACCCTTAAAAAAAAAAAAAAAGCGGTGTAAAGTTTAAGCCCACCCCCCTCTCTCTCCCACCCCCCCTCTCGTGAGATCTCAAGGGTTTATGCTGGGACCTGTAGTCCTTAAATTTTGGAGGGAGTCACATCCATTAAAAAGGAAGGAGTGGGGCAAATTTACATAGGAGGGGGCACCCAATTTTAGTCTTGCCTAGGGCAGCACAAAGCCAAAATACACCACTGCTAAAACCCCCACGTGAACAGGAACAGAGCCAGAAAGTATGGTAGGTGGACCTCAATGTTGGAGTATTCAGGACATGTAAGAAGCCAGGGGCTGACACAGCCACCCAGGATCTAACTATAAATAATATATAATGTTTGGGTGGACTGACCCTCTAAATAGGGCTGTAAATCCAATCATGTCTTGTGGATGTAAAAAAGCTACTTGAAAATTAGAGTATGTTATCCAACAAGCACTGAATGCAGTACACAGAATAATCAGGACTTGATAGAACAACGGGCTGACCCTGAAAACCAGGGACAAAAAAAGAGCTGTCCCTAGAAATCAAGGTCTTTCGATGACTATAAAATCTTCTCTGCAGTCTGGTAACCTGCTATTTGCTGGAGAGAAAAATTATAGCAGCGTGCATCAGGAAAATAGAAGATTGCACTGCAGCACCCGAATGTCAAATGAAAGAATTATGTGCCGTAGAGAAGAACAAGGGCTGGGCATCAAACAATGAAGTTTTTTTGTGTGTTTTTTTCTTTTATTTTGCTTTTCCTTTCTGACAGAAGAGATATCACTCTGCCTCCCAACATCTCCCAGCAACACCTGTGCCAAGATTACAATTCACCAATAAGCACTTCGAACCACCATGTGCCCACCAATCCAGTTGCAGTTAACCAGCCTAATGTGCACTGATTGGTAGGAGTGGGCAGGAGCTAGCAGCTGATTGGCTGCTGTTTGTGTATGGGGGGAAATTTGCAAGGTTTCTGTGTCTGGAGTGAAAATCCAAGTGCGGAGAAACATTGGGCATGCAGTGTTAACCCCTTCAACCAGTGCTGAGAGGAAACAATGCATATACTGCTGTTTTACAGCTAATAGTGCACCAAGCCAGACGGGAACTAAACTCCCGACAAACCGATGACACATTTCTAAACAAGCACACACACGTAACATATATGTTAACAAAACTTATATTAAAGCTTAACTCCGGGGACAGGGAAAAAAAAAACTTCCAGTGGTGCCCCTCCGTACTGCAAGGGTTAAATGCTCAGTAGGTCTAGATGTTGAGGGTTAAGCTGTAATACTTACCTTATTCCTTGCTCTGGCAGGCTTCCTTCGCGCTGTTCAGCTGGTCCCCCACAGCTTTTTCTCAGGGGCACTCTGGCTGGTGATCACATGCTGACTTCTTCATGTACAATGCAGGGCCAATATCCAGCATTGTAGGTGGGGATGGTGAGGGCCCACCCATAAACCCGAAGTGGCGGAGAGGTGAGGGCCCACCCATAAACCCGAAGTGGCAGAGAGGTGAGGGCCCACCCATAAACTGAAGCAGCGGAGAGGTGAGGGCCCACCCATAAACTGAAGCAGCGGAGAGGTGAGGGCCCACCCATAAACTGAAGCAGCGGAGAGGTGAGGGCCCACCCTTAAACTGAAGCAGCGGAGAGGTGAGGGCCCACCCTTAAACTGAAGCAGCGGAGAGGTGAGGGCCCACCCATAAACCCGAAGTGGCGGAGAGGTGAGGGCCCACCCATAAACTGAAGCAGCGGAGAGGTGAGGGCCCACCCATAAACCCAAAGTGGCAGAGAGGTGAGGGCCCACCCATAAACTGAAGCAGCGGAGAGGTGAGGGCCCACCCATAAACCCGAAGTGGCGGAGAGGTGAGGGCCCACCCATAAACCAAAGCGGCTGAGAGAAGAGTGCCAACGTCCTGGGAAAGCAAGACTTACCAGCATTTAACCCTTGAAGAACATTTCCAGTTCAGCTTTAAAGAATCAATAAACTCAAAATACAAGTTCCCTTTACAAAAAACAGATACTAAGGTTATAAATAAATATTTTTGTGAACGCGTACTTATCTGTGCAAACCAAAGCATTAGTTAAATGTTAGACTTATTGTGAAGAGCACCTGTAGTGATGTACTATGAAGGCAGCCATTGCTGATACTTCTTGTTGCCTGGCTTTCATGCTCATTTAATGACTTCAGTACTTTCAGAGTATGGAGGTCTGGAGCTCTTACCCAACTCTGACTTTCCTGATTTGCATGCTTGTTCTGCATAAGTGACTCAGAAAGTATTAAAACCTTTGGGTCTGCATTATGGCCAAGTAACCCACATTTTCCCAAATCTGTCTGCAATGGTAGCCTCTGCATTCTTCTAAACCTAAGTAAAAGTATATTTTAGTCTGACACAGATCTCAGTGAATAGCAATTGAAAACCAACACACTGAACAAAACAATGGCTACTCTGTTATGGCTCAGTCAGATGAGATGCTTCATGTCCAGGTGTTTTTTTTTTCCTGCAGCTAACCTAGGACTAAACAAGCAATTTGAAATCCTCACGACTAAAGGGATCCCCTGGGGACAAAATCATGGTATATTACCAATGCAGGGATTGTTGAGAGTTTGGGCTCATGAAACCAATTATGTGGGGGCCTACCTAGAATGGTAAAAAGAAAAGAATTATCTTGTAAGAAAGTAATTCATCTCATCCCTAGAGCAGGGATGGGCAATTAATGTTCCCAGGGTACCACATGAGAAACTGGGATTGTTGTGGAGGGTCAAACCTGATTCTGTCCATTATTAATATTGGACCTGGGAAGGTCTGTAAGTAAATAAACATAGAGAAAACAAACACCTGGCGAAAGGAATAGTAGGTATGAAATAGGTCATGAAATAGGTCTCCTTCAGATGGGCAGTCAGGGGGTGGAAAAAAAAAGGCAGCTGAGTCACAGTTTTAACACCCTCCTGGCCACCCACCCGAAATGTAAAATAACAGCCAGACAACTGTTCACCTGCTGCAGCCATGGAATTTTTTGTTCAGGTGCAGAGTTTGGCAAGTGGCACGGCTTTTCACATTGCCTATTGAGTTCAATGGGGCATCGCCACAACCGTGTGCAATGCATGCAATTGCAGCATGGTAGTGTAGCATTATAGGATAAAGTCAGGCGCCGAGAAAGTGATATAACACCTTCTCACTGCTTGTTGAATGCCCTTTAAAAAACACTGTGACTGTAAGGAAAGAACCTGAGATTGGTACAGGTGGATGTCACGTACCCGACTGTGGAGTCAGAGATGATGAAGGTGGCCTCCTGCGGAATTCCCATCCAAGCACCCCTGATAATGGAGACAGGGACTGCTAGGGCAGTGGAAGGGTGCAGGTGCCAGGAAAGTGGAGTAGTGAACTGAAGATTGGAAACACAGGAGTCCTTCCAGTGGTAGTAGGGAGTCTGGTCACAAGCTATGTTCAGCAGCAGCCAGGCGAACAGGTGTAGGGTCAGGATCAAGTTCAAGGTCAGAAAAATGCAGGAGTCGGTAACGTGCTGGCAGCGAGGCACAAAGGCAGTAGGTGGAGACATGGTCAGAAATTCAAGCTGAGGTCGGTAAGTGAACAGCAGACATAACTGAGGTGATCCAAGAGAGATGTCAGACATAACTGGGTCAGGAACAAGGTAAACAGACTTTCAAGAACCAGGTATACAGGAACCAGAACTGAAGACAATCCAGCAATGAGGCCAGGTAGACTTTCAGTTTAAATAGGAAGCCAGGCGCCAGAATCTGTGGACATGTGCGCACGGATGCGCCAATGCTCATGCGCGTACGCATTCTGGTCCTTGCCTGTCTAGTGAGGCTTCTATGCTCACAATCTTGCACATGCACATAAGAATGAGCACCTGCAGCACAGAAATGAGCATTCGCCCTACAAGATCCCTGATGGGATTTCTGCAGATCCTCATCTGGAATGGTGAACAGGTGCACGGCTCCTGGGTTGTGCAGTGTGCAGGTGCTAACAAAGGAAGAATTTGACCAGGAAGCAGAGTGGTGGGGAGCAACATGACTTCATCTAGGCAATGCTCTCCTGCCGTAATTAAGCCTCCCCACTGTACCAATCAGCTCCCCAGGTTCTCTACTTCCAGTTCTTGAAGCTCTCCACATGGACATCTGTCAGGAAGCTGACAGGCTTAGGGAGACATGCTGACAGTCGAGGCATCGAGGGCCAGATATGGACAGCCAAAGGGCTGGATGTAGCCTTGGGGCTGCAGTTGGCCCAGGTCTGCCCTAGAGGATAGCAGATAAAACACTGGGGGCCCATTAACACCAGCAGGCGCCCATTAGGCATTGGTGAATGTTAGGTAGGGGTGGCGTGATGCGTTGTTTCTTTTTGTTTTTTTAAACTTTACTGAAATGTCAATAATGACATTTTAATTATTTCTATGCACTACAGCACTTTGCAATGCAGTCTAGCGCATCATAACACGCTACATTGCATAAAAAATGTCTTGGTTATGCATTGGGGTCACATTGGGCATATTGTGTGAATGGGCCCTAATATTTTACACATTGTGGCTTAAAGCTGAACTGCAGGTAAACAAACAAAATACACAGTTAACATACATATATGGAAGCTTTGTATTTCTGTTCATCTGGTCCTGAGATTTACACAAACCTTCCCGACTTTATAGCTAGATTGGTCACCTGACTTTTCTCAGCCGCAGTTGAAGACGCACTGTAATCAGGCAACACCTTTCAAGCTGCTTACATACATAAAATGTTTAAATTAGCACTTACTTATGCTGCCCTTGCTATAGCAACGTATTCTGCCTTTTGTCAGTCTGTCAGTCACCCTATGACACTTTTAGGGTTCATGCACAAGGGGCTTTAATAGGCATTTTATATGCCTAGTATCATTTCCTGGCATTTCCTGGGCCTCCATGTGTTGTGTACAGCCTGCCATACAAGTGAATGGCTGTGTGTGGCCATGTTCCTGCTAGCTGTGCATCTCTGCACCAGTGTTTACCTGCACCTGTGCATCCAATGTAACTTGGTTACTGTCTATTAAGCTTCAGAAGCTTGAAGCTCTGTGTGGGAGAGGGCCTACATATTATCAGGGACAGCAGAGAGTTGTAATGATCTGCACAAGCAGACCAAACTCAGTCTGCTCCCTTCTGTCACTCACATAATGCTGCAACCCTCACAGACAGTGGGCTGACACCCTGGTGGGCCAGCAGGTGGGAGGGAGTGTTTAATGTCCAGTAGTGTCAAAGGATTAAAAAACTTACCAATAAAAAGTACAATTCATCGCTATACAAGGGCAGCATCAGTAAGTGCTAACTGTTTTTTTAATCTGTTTAGGTAATTTTTTACAAGGTACACACAACATAGTACAAAATTACCCACGCAGGAGCAGGGCCATACAAAAGAAGTGCACTCACAAAAAATAAATGAAAAGCAAGCGGTAGAGAGAGGGGCCTGAGTGCAGATTCCATTGCCAGGTAAGGAACGTAATGACGTCACAGCTCCTGTCTCCTCCCATTTATTTTAAATGAAATGCTCTTTGGATATATTTTGCACTATAAGTCTCCCCTCTTTTTATACATACACCATTGTCTGAGATTAAAGGATAGCTAACCCGAGGCTTGTGGTGAGATCTGACATGGATGTGTGGAGGTTGAGGTGCCCATCGTTGAGCCTACGGTCTGTTCCTGCACAGTGCAGCCGTGTAGCGGGATTCGGGTGGATGAAGGAGACCCTCTATCTCATGCTGTTTATGATCTCCTATAACAGCCTTTCTCAACCTTTTCAAGTCAGAGGAACCCTTGAAATAAATTTCTGGTCTTGGGGAAACCCTACTTAAAAATAAAAATATACAACTCATGACACATTAGTGTGACTTGTCATCATTGGGAAGAATTACCCCCTTACAGATAGCTAAAAGGAACATTTGGGAGAGGCAGAAATTGCCCATTGCTCAAGGAACCCCTAGCAACCTCAGGAGGAACCTTAGAGTTCCACGGAACCCTGGTTGAGAAACCCTGTCCTATAATATAGAGATCATGATGATCCAGTAAGAGGCTACGTTTTTAATGAGCACTGGTGGAGCACGGATGCACTTCGTGATTTGATTATTGATAAACACTGGGAGCAGTAAGTGCGGGTTCACACTAACGCGGCACGACTTCGGGGCGACCTGTGAAGTCGCGTGCACCGCGACTTCGGCGCGACTTGCACGGACTTTATATAATGAATGTCAATGCAAGTCGCTCCGATGTCACCCCGAAGTAGAACAGGAACTACTGTCTAAGTCAGAGCGACTTGAGTCCGTAGCAGTGCATGGACCGCGACTTGTCAGGCTGACCAGTCGCCTGACAACAAGTCGCGGTAGTGTGAATGGGCACTGAACCTTCATCTATTTTTGTTTGAAAAACAATAAGGACACTTTGTGACACTTTGAGTTAATTTGTGTTTTGGACATCAATTTCATTCACTATATTGATGTTTTCATTATAATCAGATACTTTATTCAGATTTTATATCTGAGGTATATTACACCTTATGTTTAAAAACAACATGGACTCGGGGTGTCAATTTGTGTTTTGGACACTGATTTCATTCATTACAATGCTAATATTATAATCAGATATTTTTTATTTTTTAAATCGGAGTTACATTGTACATTGTGGATTTATTTATCTCTTGGGGTTCATTTGCGTGAGAACTTACCGTATTTTCTGGTATCAGAGGGCGCAATCTATTTTACATGTTTTTTTCTTTTTTGCTCTTTTTCCAGCAATCAGGAATTTGAAAAGTGCAGGAGTCTGTTCTATGGTTTTTTTTTTTTTTTAGCACAAGGTTTATCCTATATACATCATAAAAAAAGAAAGCCCAAAATAAAATAAACAAACATAACAAGTTAACAAAAAGTAAATAAAAAAAACAAAACCCCAGTGAGGAATATGAAGACGGTACAAAGACTTGAAGGCTCAAGTATCATACAAAGGAGTATATCATGAGAAACAGAGCATTGCAACCCTGAGTAATACACTGCAGCATCGCCTGAAACTCCAGTGCGGCCGTGAGGGTATCCTCCAACCAACAAGACCAGATTTTCTGGAATTTATGGGGGCATCCCCTATTAGAATATGTATCTCTGTAAAAGGGGCAAATTAGTGTTAATCAGCGGCATCCAGAAAGACAGTGTGGGAGGGCAAGTTTGTTTCCAGAACATTGTGATTGCTTTACGAGCGTGAAATAAGAGGAGGCTAATAAGGTTTCTCTTGGCCACTGCCATAGCCAGCTGTTCCACTAGTCCTAGAGGACAATATCCTGGGTTGAGAGGTATAGTTTTATGTGTCGTGCGACCAATCGCTGCCAAGATGTCTTGCCAATATTGCACAATAACCAGACAGGTCCAGAAGACATGGAAAAAAATCACCAGATTGGTGCAAACATCTCCAACATGTTGGGGAGAGTGAGGTGACCATTTTATGAAGTCTGTGCAGTGAGTAAGTACTAACTTTAATCCACGTAAGCAACTGTTAAGTATTGTGCTCCCACTGCAAAATGTAGGTAACATGATGTGCTGGAAAGATATGGACATACAAGTATGTGTTCTTGATGCCCACAGAGGCTGGAAAGTCTCCCTGATGGTAGGAAGCTATGACAGACCTGGTGGATCCTGTGCAACTTTTTCGACTCTAATTAGGATATTTAAAGCCTTAAAGCGGAGTTCCACCCTGAAAAACATTTTTTAGCTAAAAATACCCCCGGGACAGTCAGGGCTAGTGCATTTCAGCAACGATAGCCTCTGAACTGTCCCCAGTTTCACTTACCTTTTAGAAGAAATACTTACCTTGAAAATGTCTTGTCCAGTGCTGCCATCTCAGGTGTGGGCAGCTGAAGCCGGAGCGTCTTCTTTGGTGTCCTCTTAGGTGACGTCGGAGTCCAGGAATGCCCTGCACCGGTCCTGCTCGTCACTTCCGGGGCAGGCGCGTCATCACTGCACAGCTTCTGGGCATGCCCAGAAGCTGGTTAGCAGGGAATGATGCGCCTGCTCCGGAAGTGACGAGCAGGGCCGGTGAAGGCGCATTGACTCCTGGGAGCGATGACGCTCATCTCCCAGGAGTTAATGCAAGCAGGAAGAGACGGCACGGGTCGCGGCCGCAGAGGGAGGAAGAGGAAGGAAGGTAAGTAAATTTTCTTTAAATAGCAAGGTAAGTAAATCAAAAAAAAAATTGAAACTATCCAATTTTTTTTCAGGTAAAAAAAAGAAAGCGGATGGTGCAAAGTTGTTTTCGAGGCCGGAACTCCGCTTTAAGATCTAAAATTGGTTGAGCGCCCCTTCTGATTTTGGAATAGTGAAAAGGTTGGCATAAAAACCTTGAAACCTTTCTGCTTTTTGAACAAGGACAAATAACTTTGGCTCAGAAGATCTACAGTATATGAGCAACATTGAGGTTTGCTAGTCTGTGCAGAGACAGTGGCAGGTTGAACAACAAGTGGGCCGAGAGCAGCAGAACTCTAGTTTGTAGCTCCTGAAAACCACATCTCTTACCCAGGCATCCAAAATGCTTTCTGGCCAGGTGTCTGCAAAGGCCAATAGACATTGGGGCGTACGTCTACTGTTTTGCAAACCAGAATCTCAGCCACAAACTTCTCTACATTTTTACAGATAAGAGACTTATTCAGGAATTAAGATGTTGAATCAACTGTCTACGCAGGGCCAGGGCTATCTTACCGAATGGGCATGCTGGGCAGTTGCCCGGGGGCCGCTCTTTCCCAGGGGGCCCCACCTGCCCAGTGGCCCAGCTCCAGCCAAGCATTAGTCCAGATTCTCGAGTGTATCCCACCGCCGAACTTAGCAGGTGGCAAGCGCCTGTCGGCCCTGCACTGCTGTTAGGCCACTTGAGCCATGCAGAGGGAGACCACAACTTCAGGAATGTCTGTCCGCTTCCACTGGGAACAGGCACACATAGGACAGTCGAGTCTACTCCCGTCCGTGTGTGTGTGTTCACCGGAACCAGCCGCCGAACTTGGAAGCTGTCATTAGCCTGGCACTGCTGTACCAATAAATATCGCCTTATTGATAATTTGCATTTTTATTCTCGTGGGTGATTGTGTAGGCAGGGCCGCAGTGCACTGCATTGCCCGGGGCCCTTTAATGCTCTTAAGATGGCACTGCGCAGGGCTGAATACATAATCTGTAAGCAGACAGCATATATAATTATTTGTTTAATTCTATCAATTATTTAATTCCTAAGGGTAGATGCGAAAATTGGGCAGGCTGGTAGGGGCCCCAGTGCATTACTTTTCCCAGGGGGCCATGATGCTATTAAAATAGCCATGCGCTGGAGTAACAGACTAGGGAGGGGGCGGGAGCGGCTGGCACTGGCTCTCAAATGTGTGCTGAAATGTAGAGCCACATGCCAATCAAGCAGCAGGTAGATCCTAAAAATAATGTGAAGATCCTTCTCAAATTTGGTGTGGCGCTGCCACATTAGTCAAAATTCTCCTAGTACCACTATGCAGTCATTGTTAAAGCAGAACTAAAGTCTCCATACTGACCTGTCCAATGCGGGCGCCTGCATCTTCATCTAAGTGCTGGCCTTCGGGCCACTTCATTGGCTGGCATGGGATGCCATCACTTTAGTTCTGCTTCAAGCTAGCATACAGCCTGCCCCCCCCCCACCCCCCTCCATCGCTGCCCAACCACTCTGCTTACAAGGAACCAAATAACCAGGACTGATTGACAGCACTTATCTCTGGCAGCAGGCTTTCCAATCAGGTCCGCCTGTCAGTTTTTCAGGCGGACCTGATCGGATGCTCCATGTACCTCTATGGAGCAACGGATGTCAGCGGAGACATGTCAGCTGACACCCGCTGCTCTCGGATCCGATCCTGTCCATGAAATCCGGATGGATAGAAACCCTATTTTCCATCCGTCTGAAGGATCAGATCGGATAAGATTGGATAAAAACGGGCAGGCGGGCCATTTTCATCCGATCTCCCAAAGAGGAGACTGGGGATCTGACAGTAAGCGGAGACGGAGCTGTCATCTGCCTGCGGATCGATCCTCGTCAAGAAAGACGAAGTCTGCCGGATCAATCCCCGATGAGGAAAACGGATTCCGCCTGGCGCACCACTCATGTGAAAGGACCCTAAATCTTTATTAAAGTGGTTGTAAACCTCAAGGTTTTTCACCCTAAGGTATCCTATAGACCTGAGTCCCACTGTCTGTGTCAATGGACACAGCAGCGGGACTCGGGAGCGAGTCCTCACAGGTCCTCCCAGGGAAAGGGGCTTTCCATGGGGGAGCCAAACAAAGGGGAGGGGCCTGGAGCGCTGGTGGGGCACCCCACAAGAAGCATTGCACAGAGCAGGTAAATATAACATGTTTTACAACCCCTTTAAGACCCCCCAGGGACCAAGTGCATGGTCCGTTCACTTGGTCACCTGGGGGATTTACTAAAGATTTTTAATATGTGTAATATGAACTATATATTAGATGACAAGTGCAATCTGCTTGTGTGCTAATTTACCTATTACATTCTATGGTTATATCCAAATTTAAGATAGTGGTTTTAAGAAATGTTAAATCTCGACTCACACTTTTATTCATGTAAGAAAAATCATATTACCTTAAGTACAATTAAATCTCAAAACAGAACGGGGACTGGAATTTTTGGCATTTTTCTACCATTGTATGATTGATCAATTGCACCAAATGGTACATTTGCATTTCATGTACCTAGAAGCATCATTTCAATATTAACCAAACCATCTCATGTGTGTTTTTAAAAAAAAACATACTAATTCCTGCATAGATGACGTCTTCAGTGTTTTTATCCAAGAACCATTGTTGTCCTCAATATTTCTTTCAATTATCACTGTGGTGTGCGTAATCAAAGCATTTGCATAGAAGTAGAATAACTGACAATAACACATCGGCCATCAGTATGATGTAATATTAAAAGCCACTACACAAAAGCACAGACACATCCAGGGATCTAAGCACAGATAGTAACACACCGTTAAACACACACACACATAGTACACATCTCTTTCTTGGTGCTGTCAGTGCTATCTTTAGCTCTGACTTCATGCACTGCTGCTAGGATGCATCTCCCTGGTAACGCCGCAGCGTGCTCTATCCCATAATACTCCCATACACTCACTGTTAGGCAGTCATGTGACCTACAGGAAACAAGCGCAGGAGACAGCGCATCCCACAGGGGATAGTGCCTCCATAAACCACAGGAAAAAATCACTCCTTACTCACAGATCACCAAATACACCTAATGCGACAGGTTTACAAAGACAGATACAAGGAAATCTGCATTATTAAAGCTTCCCCACAATTCTCTAAATTCTATCATTTTTGCACAACACATTTATTAATCGCTAATAGAACAAATAAACTGGGGCACTCCTCTAATTATGGAAAAAATATGTAATTCAACATTAAATCATCAGTGTTCACAAATCAATATTAAAAATGTGAAAAAAAAAAAAAAAATGTGATCCACAAAAGTAAAAATGATGCATAGATATAGTCCTGTAAACAGTTCATAAATAACACTTCATATGTGAAAATCCAAACAAAGGATCTATTCTTAACGGGGCTTAACAGTGTCATAAACAGGACACAAAAGGAACCTCTACCATATTTATTTCACCGCTTCTTACCAGACATGTATGATCTCCAATGATAGAGATCTAACTCGCTTGAGGTATATCCAGAAAATTCATCAGCAAGAGGGAGACTCCATCCGTTCCACTCCCAATCACAGAAGCCACCCCAAAGTGTTAAATAGATGGAAATCGCCCAGTTTTCACTCCCGACATGTGCAGAGAAAAGGAAGACTTCGTAGTGTAACACGTTTCATCGCTAATGCAGCTACATTTTAGGATTTCACCAAATGCAAACTTTAAACGCTGTCTCCATTATTTATTTATAATTTGTATCACCACGAATTCTGTATGTCATCTTGATTGTTTAATAAATCATATTGGTATGATTAGTGAGATACATCTTTTACTACACTCTAACAAAAACATAATCCTTTGTCTTCTTATACATATCACAATTTAACTATTATATACCACCAGTGCCAGGACACGGTCACCTAGAGCCCAGGGTGAGCATGCCAAACTGCGCCCCCCCCCCCCCAAGATGTATGAGCATTATTTGCCAGCAAAAATCCCCCACCCCAAAAAATGTAGCACTCATTTGCATAATCACCCCCCCCCAAGCATACATTCCCCCCCTCCTTCCAGTGCAAATCTTTGCCCCTTCATACCCCAAATCCCCCCAGTACAAATGCCCCTCCAGAATAAAAAAAACCCTCCTAGTACAAATCTTCTACCGCCTAAATTTACTCACCAAGTACACATCCTCTTCCCCTTGCCCATTCTTCCTAGCACAAATCCCTCCCCTTCCCATAAATTTCCCCTCCTAGCACAAATATCCCCCCCCCCAATCATCCCTACTAGCACAAATGCCCCCCCCAATCATCCCTACTAGCACAATTGCCCCCCAAATCATCCTATTAGCACAAATGCCCCCACCCTCAAAAAAATCCCCTCCCTCCAACATATCTCCTCCTCAAACACAAAACTCCACAATCCCCTCCTCCCTTAAATTACCACTCCTAGCACACTTCCCCAAACTCACCCTTTCCAACACAAATCCCCTCAACCCCCTACGGTGCCCTCCCATCTCACATGATACCACAATGCCCAGGGCAGCTGCCCCTCCTGCCCACCCCTTGGCCTGGCCCTGTATACCACAATATGTCACCATACTGTACTGCAGGATTTCTCAACTAGGGTTCCCCCAGAGGTTGCTAAGGGTTCCCTAAACAATGAGTAATTTCCGCCTCTCAGATAAAATCCCACTGACACCATTGATCTTTTTAGCTACCTGTAATTATTCCCAATGACCAAAAGTGTAAGGATCATTCTTTCCACTGACCAGCACACTAATGTATCATGAGTTGTAGATACAGTAATTTTTAGCAGGGGTTTCCTGACACCGGAAAGTAATTTCAAGGGTTCCTATGTGTTGAAAAAGGTTAAGAAAGACTGCTATACTGTACGGCAAGTTATTGTACTGTATATAGCATTATTCTCCTCTATATAAATAATCGGGTTCCTCTACAAAAACATATTATTATTATACAGGATTTATATAGCGCCAACAGTTTGCACAGCGCTTTACAATGTGAGGGAAGACAATACAGTTACAATACAATTCAATACAGGAGGAATTAGAAGGCCCTGCTCGTTAGAGCTTACAATCTAGAAGGGAGGGTCAAGTGAAACAATAAGGCAATAACCGTGGGGATGGGCTGATGGAGAAAATGGAGGTATAGTTGTTAGGTGTGGGTAGGACAGGCTTCTCTGAAGAGGAGGATTTTCAGAGATCGCCTAAAAGCTAACAGAGTAGGAGATAATCGGACAGATAAGGGTAAGGAGTTCCATAGGATTGGAGAGGCTCTGGTAAAGTCCTGGAGGCGAGCATGGGAGGAGGTGACAAGGGAGCTGGCGAGCAGGAGGTTTTGAGCAGAATAAAGAGAGCGATTAGGTTGGTATTTTGAGACCAGGCTAGTGATGTAGCTGGGGGCTACGCTGTGGATGGCTTTGTAAGATGTTGTTAGTATTTTGAATTTAATTTGTTGGGTGAGCGGAAGCCAGTGGAGGGCTTGACAGAGAGGAGCAGCGGACACTGAGCGATTGGTAAGGTGGATGAGTCTGGCGGCAGCATTCATGACAGATTGAAGGTGGGATAGCCTGTGTAGAGGTAGGCCAATGAGAAGGGAATTGCAGTAGTTGAGGTGCAAGATGACCAGGGAGTGAACTAAGAGCTTTGTTGTGTCTTTGATTAGAAAGGGGCGTATTTTGGAGATGTTGTGGAGGTTGAGACGGCAAGATTTGGACAGCGATTGGCTGTGGGGCTTGAAGGAGAGTTCAGAGTCCAGGACAACCCCTAGGACCTGGGCATGCGGGGATGGGCTGATAGTAATGCCATCGATATTGACAGAGAAATTAGGGGAAGGGGCACGTGGTGGAGGAAAAAGTATAAGCTTGGTTTTGGCATGCGGGGATGGGCTGATAGTAATGCCATCGATATTGACAGAGAAATCAGGGGAAGGGGCACGGGGTGGAGGAAAAAGTATAAGCTCGGTTTTGGATGGATTGAGTTTGAGGAAGTGGTGTGACATCCAGACTGATATATCAGATAGTAAATTAGTGATACGTGAGGAGACTGAGGGAGAGAGCTGAGGGGTGGATAAATAGATTTGGGTATCGTCAGCGTAGAGATGGTATTGGAAGCCGTGGGAGGCTATCAGCTGACCCAGAGAGGAGGTGTAGATGAAAAATAGGAGGGGTCCAAGAACAGAGCCTTGAGGGACCCAAACAGAGAAGGGAAGAGGAGAGGAGGAAGTAGAATTGTACATAACGCTAAAGGTGCGGTTGGATAACTAGGAAGATAACCAGTGAAGAGTACAGTCATGGAGACCAAAGGCATGGAGTTTTTTGAGGAGGAGGGGATGGTCAACCGTATCAAAGGCAGCAGAAAGATCCAGAAGTAGGAGTACAGAATAGTGTCCATTGGTTTTGGCCGTTAGTAGATTGTTTGTCAGTTTTAGGAGAGCAGTTTCAGTGGAGTGTTGAGGCCGAAATCCAGACTGAAGGAGACTATTCTTGGCAAGGTGGTCGCACAGTCGGTTGTAGACCAGACGTTCAAGGAGTTTGGATAAAAAGGAGAGCAAGGAAATAGGGCGTAGGTTGTTAAGATTGGTTGGAGCCAGTCAGGGCTTTTTAAGTATGGGGCTGACTAGTGTATGTTTTAGAGAGTTGGGGAAGGTGCCAGAAGAGAGGGAGAGATTGAAGATGTGGGATAGAGAGCGTAGAATAGGGCCAGAGGGTGAACATAGCATTTGCGAGGGAACAGGATCTAGAGGGCAGGTGGTTAAGTGGACATTAACAAGTCGTTTAGCAACCTTATCTGTAGTGGCTGGGTTGAATGAGGGAAGTAGTGATCGCATCTGTGGGCATGAAGCGTAAAGCATGGAAGGTATCTGAACAGCAATGATCTCCTTACGAATTGTATCAATCTTCTGTTTGATCTCCTGGGCAGTGAGTGAGTCAGTGGGAGGAGGTAGTGGAGGATGGAGTAGAGAATTAAAGGTAGCGAAGAGTTGCCGGGGGCGTGATGACAGGCTGTTAATGAGAGTGATAAAATAGGTCTGCTTGGCAGTGTGGAGACTGGAATTTTATTTTTCGAGGGCAAATTTATATTGGTTGAAATCTTTCTCTATCTTACGCCATAGGCGCTCAAGAGCACGGCTATGCTTTTTCAGACTTCTAGTGTTATCTGTTTGCCAAGGTTGAAGGGGTCGGGGCCTGATTCGGTGTGTAGTGAGGGGGGCCAGTGTGTGCAGGGAGGCTAAGAGTGAAGCATTGTAGACAGAAGTGGCTAGGTTGGCACAGGACAGGGTGCGATTTTGTCATAGAGGTGGTCGGTAGCAGAGTAGAGAAGAAAAGGGTTGAGATGGCGTAGGTTTCTGCGGGTAACTGTACGGTAGCTGGAGGGAGAGGAGGTGGAGGAAAGGGAGAGAGTGAAACTAATAAGGTAGTGATCAGAGAGAGGGAAAGGATTGTTTGAAAGGTTTTGTGGAGTGCATAGGTGGAGTCTGGAGAAGTGAGTCCAGAGAAGACCACTTTGGGATAGGGCAGCAGAAGACATAGTGTCAGATTTGTGAAGCCAGGTTTCAAAATGGATTAAATACATTATTTTCCTCAAAATTCTACAAACAATACCTCCTAATGACAACGTGAGAGAAGTTTGTTTGAAATCTTTGCAAATTTATTAAAAATAAAAATCACATGTACATAAGTGTTCACAGCCTTTGCCATGACACTCACAATTGAGATCAGGTGCATCCTGTTTCCACTGATCATACTTGAGACATTTCTACAACTTGATCAGAGTCCACCTATGGTAAATTCAGTGGATTGGACATTCTTTGGAAAGGCACACACCTGCCTATATAAGGTCCCACAGTTAACAGTGCATGTCAGAGCACAAACCAAGCAATGAAGTCCAAGGAATTGTCTGTGGACCTCTAAGACAGGAATGTATGGAGGCACAGATCTGGGGAAGGGTACGGAAAATTTTCTGCAGCATTGAAGAGCACAGTGGCCTCCATCATCCATAAATTCAAGAGGTTTGGAACTACCAGGACTCTTCCTAGAGCAGGCCGCTTGGCCAAACTGAGCAGTTGGGGGAGAAGGGCCTTAAGTCAGGGAGGTGATCAAGAACCTGATGGTCACTCTGACAGAGCTCCAGCATTTCTCAGGGGAGAGAGGAGAAGGCACTAGGACTCACAGACTATGAGAAACAAAACTCTCTGGTCTGATGAAACAAAGGTTGAACTCTTTGGCCTGAATGGCAAGCATCATGTCTAGAGGAAACCAGGCACTGCTCATTACCTGGCCAATACCATTCCTACAGGGAAGGATGGTGGGGCCAGCATTATGCTATTGGGATGTTTTTCAGAGGCAGGAACTAGGAGACTAGTCAGGATGGAGGGAAAGAAAAATTGTAGGGAATTGGGGCATAGGTTGGGACTTTAAGGGGTACCGTCATGAAACTAATAAATATAATAGATAAATTATATTTGAAAATATATTTTATTAATTACATATACTCCCCAAAAAGGGGGAGAACGAAAATAGACAGAAATTATTACAAAAAATCATATAGACATATATATCACTAACAGACATATATACTTATTAAAATGTCAAAGCAAAATCACATCCTTGAATATGTGGGTGGAATCATCAGAGGTTACAGCTGGGCCAGGGTATACCGGTACCAATATGTATCTCTCTAATAGATCCATGTCCCACTACCCGACATGTTTCGCGGTAGAAACCGCTTCCTCAGGGGCACAAGGGATAGAGCTTGTAGTAAAAGAACTGAAAAATGATAAGGAGGATACAAAATACAAAATTAGTAAACATACAAATATCAAAGTTACATATTTAGAAATTCCATAAGGTGATAGTTCGAATATCAGTGTGTGTCAAGTATGGAGCAATAGGCAAAAGCCTCTCCAACTTATGACATATACACGTCACGTATTCGATCACATACTTCAGAGTATAATACATGCATAATAAATTGACCTACATTGGCATACAGGCCGAGGCAGACGTGGACAATCCCACCTGTGGGGCTGATGGTATTATATCCAGGGTAGGCTGTGCTGGAAGCCAACTATGTCACCCTGGATGGAGGGAAAGATGAATGCAGCAATATACAAAGACATTCTTGATGAAAACCTGCTCCAGAGTGCTCTGGACCTCAGACTGGGGTAATGTTCATCTTCCAACAGCATAATGACCCTATTCACACAGCCAAGTTAACAAAGGAGTGGCTTTGGGACAACTCTTTGAATGTCCTTGAGTGGCCCAGCCAGAGCCCAGACTTGAACCTGATTGAACATCTCTGGAGAGATTTGAAAATGGCTGTGCACTGACGCTCCCCAACCAACCTGATTGAGAGGTCCTGCAAAGAAGAATGGGAGAAACTGCCCAAAAATAGATGTCCCAAGCTTGTAGCATCATACTCATAAAGACTTGAGGCTGTAATTGGTGCCAAAGGTGCTTCAATAAAGTATTGATCAAAGGCTGTGAATACTTACTGTATGTTCCTGTGATTTATTTTTTTGTTTTTTATTTTTAATAAATTTGCAAAGATTTCAAACAAACTTCTTTCGCATTTTCATTATCGGGTATTTTTTGTAGAATTTTGAGGAAAATAATGAATTTTTTTTTTCCAAAAAGCTTTATTGAATAAAATACACATGAGAAAAGTGTACAACAGTTGGATCATTCCGATCAACATTCTCGGTGATCCAATAATAACTAAGGTATTAATAAACCGCAATTACATAGTGTCATAAGTAACACAAAAAGTTTTTACGAATGAAAAGGAACAATCTTATATTTTGGAAGTAGCTGTATGTGAAGCTCTAGTGAAAAAGATATAACAGGGGAGCATGCCAGCATGCTCCCCTGGGTGGGGGAGGGGGGGGGGAAGAATGGGTGGATATTGGGGAGGGAGAGAAGGGGGGGGGGTGGGTGTAGAGACAAGCAAGGGTCACACGCTGTTAAAACAAGAGAATATTTACCCCAAATGGATGTACGAGGGGATAAGCATTTGTCGGAATTAAGTAGTTTTGTCTCTTAGAATTAGATCATAATCTGAGTGAACGCTACTGTGTTTTTAAATGTTTGCCAAGGCTGCCAGATCTTGGCAAATTTGACAGGAGTGTCGTGTGCAATTGCGATAAGTTCTTCCATCTCAGATAATTTTTCAACTTGCGTGAACCATTCTCTGATAGAGGGAGTTGCCGCTGTTCCCCAATGCCTTGGAATACATAATCTCGCAGCATTAATTAGAAATGTTGTCAAGGATTTATATGATGGAGGATTGTATTGATGATGTAGGTGTAGGAGGAAAGTACTTGGTGAGAAGTCAACCGGTATGTTAGTTATTTGAATTAGTATCTTGTGCATATTAGACCAGAAATCAGCAATAAGTGGACAGGACCACCATATGTGTAGTAGATCCCCTCCAGGTAGATGGCATCTCCAACATTTGTCATTAGCGATGAGTTTAGCTTTGTGTAGGAGGTAAGGTGTGCGATACCAGCGTGCTATTAGTTTGTAATTATTCTCCTGTGTAGTAACATTGATTGACCCTTTGTGAACTATATTAAATATCGTCTTCTATTGGCTAGGCGTTAGGTTCACGTTCAAATCCGATTCCCATTTACAGCAGAAGAGACCCTCATCAGTCTCGACTCCATCCCAGAGTAAAGCGTAAATTTTAGAGATCAAGTGTGATTCTGGTTTAGCGTCAAGACATAGTTTCTCAATGGAGTTATTTCAGTCAGGTTTCCAACTTTTCTGATAAATGAGGTGGTGAAATGACGGACTTGAACATAATCCCAGAACGAGATGTGCGCGGTTGGTGGAAGAGTTTTCAGAGTTTCATAGGAAAGTGTAGTGCCTTTATCAATAAAGTGTGAGATTCTTAGGGATTTAGATTGTATAGACTGGTAAAGGTGTTGGTCACTAAGCCCTGGTAAAAAGTCTGGGTTGTTAAGTATGGGTGACATTAGACCCGGGTTAGTGGATATTTTACTTGTAATGCAAGTGTGCTGAAAACATTTGAGAGTAGCTCCAATTAGTGGGTGATTTGAAACATCTTGTGGAACGTCTTTTTGCTTGAGCCACGGTAATACAGAAATGGGAACATTGGAGAATGAGTTCTCCAATATAACCCAGTCTTTAGATTCAAAGTGTGTGTGCCATTCAACCACTCTTTGTAAATGACATGCTTGAATAATGAATTTAATCCATTTTGGAGCAATGCTGTAACATGACAAAATGTGGAAAAAATGAAGCGCTGTGAATACTTTCAGGATGCACTGTATATCATATATATCATTATAAATGGTTCTCCCTAGACCTCAACATTTACAGTAGAGGTCTACTTTACTTAAGGAGTTATGAATGTTCACTCAGTAAATTGTTTCAATATTCACTTCAATTATCCAATCATGTGTAGTTGAAATTACTAATTACAGTCGCTTAGTGTTTAGCACTCCTGCCTGACAGAGGTCTTGGTCAGGACACCATCTGTATATTATTTGCATGTTCTCCCTGGCTGGGTTTCCTCCGGGTACTCCAGTTTTATCCCACACATCAAAGACATGCTGGTAGGTTAATTGGCTCCTGTCTAAATTGCCCCCAGTATTTGTATGTATGCATTAACATAGGGACATTAAATTGCAAACTCCTTGAGGGCAGGGACTGATGTGAATGTAAAGTATGTAAAGTGTTGCGTAAATTGTCAGAACTTTTTAAATAAATAAATACTCACTTCTCTACCAAAGAATTTACTTAATTTTACGCACACATGTTAAAATGTGCATTTTTGGCAGGAAAATTACTTAAAGCTGACCTAAACCCTCAAAAATACTCACCTCCATCTTCCAGCGATGGGGAGGTTACATCCCTCACCTGCCACTGTCTTCTTCACTATTGATTGGACTATTGGTTTTCAGCCTATTGATTGACCAGTGGTGGAATGACATCATACAGCACACGGGAGAAGTCGTTCCGGCACAGCATGTGCAGCTTCATGTACATTCAGTAGAAGACTGTGAACATGTGAGGCAGGCAAGTGATTGCTATTGCAAAAGAGACATAGCATGTCTCTTCTGCAATAAAATGCCACCTGCTCGCAGTTTTTAAAATTAACTTCCCCTTTAAACCCCCCCCCCCCCCAAAAAAAAAAAAAAAAAAAAAAACATTATACATTTTATGAAAGCAAAGGCCCTGTAGAATAAAAAGAGGGTACTTTTTTGCAGTCACACAATAATTGTGCAACTGTGTTGTGTGTAGTAAATAGATAAATAATATATCAAGTCTTAAAATTCTGTCCACAAAACAGCAATAAATTAGGGCACTCAAAATTATTAAATGTGTGTGCATGGGGCACATGAGGTGATTTTATTTTTATTTTTTTTAATATACTTTAATTTTTTTAATTTTTTTAAGTTTTTACTTAACTTTATTGCTATCACAAGGGGGGTAAAAAGCCTTCTCTGTGATAGCATTGGGCAGGTGACAGATAATCTTTAGGGACCCCCAATGTCTCCCCTGCTCTCTGCTTTGGCTGATCAACCACAGACTGTGCTTGATCTGTGGTTTACCCAGCTGTGCAGCAGGGGTTTAAACATTTAAAAAGCTCTACACATGGAAGTGTTTTAAGCCAGGCGCATCATTGATCAGATGTTCCTCAATGTCCTTCCGCTAATCAGGCACGTGCAGAGGGGGCGTGGAGGGTTCTTGTGCACCTGCCCCTTTGCCCCTTGATGCCCAAAGTGCCCTTTTGTCAAGGCAGACATCCCAAGTCTCCCACGAGGTGCTGGAGTCTCCCGCATTTGGGCTGCGGCTCCCTGACACCTGCAAGTGCCGCGGGATGTCCCGGCTGCCCGGCTGTCAGCGTATCCCCGAGTCAGACCGGGTCAATGCTTCCTGTATAGTTCCGGCTCCAGCTTGTCACAGGCGGAGTGATATAAAATGTAGTCCCCCAGTGAGAGAAGACATACAGGAAGCATTGGCTCTGCATGCTTCCTCCAGCGCCGTTCATCATACTAAGGTGTTGATGTGTCTCAGAGGAGCCAGCATTTCCTGCCAGCAGTACTAGCCAGCAGTAACCAACAGCAGTACCCACCAGCAGTAACCACCAGCAGTACCGCCAGCAGTACCCGCCAGCAGTACCCACCAGCAGTACCAGCCATCAGTACCCACCAGCAGTACCAGCCAGCAGCACCTGCCATCAGTACCCACCAGCAGTACCCACCAGCAGTACCTTCTTTATTATTCTGTATAACAGAGGAAAAAAAAGTCTTCAGGTTGGCCCAACTTTTAAACTTAAAATAGTCTTTTCTGTTCTGTTTCTGTTTCAAAGCTGCATCACAGCATTTTTCTTCCATATCAATACAAAATCGTCCGTATCGTTACGCGTATCAGGAAGGAATGCGTCACGCTACATTGCTTTATTGATATTTTGAGCACAGCCCTATTTAAAGCCCGGTTCTCTGCGCCCCTTTTATACTTTGAGCACCTGCCCCTCCCCCTGCTGCTAATTACCCTAATATTTTTTACTATGATCCTGCCGGCTACTGCACCTGTGACCTTGTTTTAATCACTTTAAAGTGAAAGAAAACTCCCATGCATGACTTTTATCTATAGGTAAGCCTATAATAAGTCTTACCTATAGGTACTGTAAGTATCTCCTAACGTGCACCATTTAGGAGATATTTACTTTTGATGCAGCCTATGACATCACCTGGCACATGTTCTCTGAAGGAATGGCAAACTGTGGCATTCCTTTAGAGTCCTGTGCCGTGAACGGTGGCTCCCATGCGGGAGTGACTTCATCACGACTCTGGCCACTCACACAGCCGAAGTCCGCAAAACCGGAAGGAAGACCGGATCAAGATGGAAGTAAATTTAGCGGTGACAGCGCGCTGCTGGAGGGCTTTGTTCTAAGGTAAATTTCACATAATTTGCTAGTATGCATACTAGCACATCATGGCTTTAATTGTTGGATTTAAAAAAAAAACTAAAACAAAAAGTAATTTACTACCGCTTTAAGGCTGGACATAACAGTTACACCCAAGATCCTGAAACGGATAAACAGAAATGTGCTTTTCACATGATTGGAAAATAAAAAGTGAATATTCACACAATTTGTTGTGTGAACATTTTTTACTCCTTTAGACCTCTTTCACATGGACCTAGCTGCTGACTTGCAATCAGAGGTGGATTGCATTGTCAGCATTGGCTGGCCTGAAGGTAGTATGCTATCTCCTCTATGCCTGTTTGAATAGAGATTTCACACTGAAGTTTATCTTCCCCGTAATACATTGCACATGGTTACATCTCATGGTGCTCATTTTGGCCCCTTGGCCATTGGCAGTGGCTAGATAATTGCAAGAAATGCTGGAAAACACTTCTTTCTCTCATGGAACCAATAACATCCTACCTGCAATACAAAGTAAGAACTTCTTACATTATTTGTAACATACACTTCTCACTGGCTTTCTTCCCTTTTCTGGAAGGACTGATGTAGACCACTAATTCTGAATGTCCAAAGTCTGAGCCCCCTTAGAGTTGTGCTCCTTGGACTTCTGCCCATATTATTACCCTATTATGATCCAACATTTTCACAACCCGAATATGCAGAGTTAAAGCCTGAGTTTGGTATCATGCAGGGACATTTTAGCTTTTTGTAATCAGATAAAGTCATGCCATTGAAGAGCTTGTTTAGACATACAGAGAGTCAAGGAAATTGGTTTCCATGACAAATGTACAAATATAGTTGAAACTCTGCAATGTATTTCTGAGCAACAGAACTGATGTAAAAAGACTCAACATAACAGATGTTAGTCATAGAAACCAATAAAGTGCTTGCTTTCATTGTCTAGCTTTTACCACAGAAATGTCTTCTAGGTCTACTTGCTTCTATTCAGGGTAGAGAAACAGGTTCACTTTAATGCTGGGTTTTGGGGTGGATTATTCTCACCTTTCCCTTGCTCACTTGCCATGGCAGTCAGTAAGGAAGAGAAAAATCGAGTACATCCGGTTATGAAGGAGCATTTGATTACTTCCTTTCCTCTCACATAACAGTGCTGGTGCTTGGTAATTGGCTACTTAGGCTCCCAGGGTGATTAAAAAACATAGCTTACGCAGGACTTTTTCTTCTTGCACCTGCAGTGTGCATTATTTTCTAGTACAACAGTCGCTTGGCTATATACTTTCAAATAGTTACAAATTATAAACACGCAGTAAACAAGCTTTAAAACAAACCCTTCCTGACCTCTGGACCTGTATGTACTGTGGAGTAATTAATCCTCAAAATTTTCTGCAGACGTACTTTCTCTTTCATTCAAGGCAGTTGAGCTCATTCTGCCCTCACCTAATTTCCAAACACAGAGAAGTAGTAGTAATTCATTGGAAGAGCAGCACACAGAGTGAGTACTGAGAACCCACATGGATGGCTCTAACGTTTGAAGATGAATTGCTCCACAGTGTCTGCAGCAATAGAGATCAGAGAGGACTTGTTTTAAAAGCTCATTTACTACTTGTTACTGTGACAATAAACTCTGGTTTAAAAAAGAAAAATTCTATTCAAATACGTATTCTTTACTCAAAAATACACCTTCTGTTCAGCCTCCTCCAAATCTCCAAATTGCTTTTTTTTTTGCTGCTGTGATCCATCTTCCTGTTAGAGGTTGACTACATTAGTTCTCCATGGTTCTACTGTGTGTAGGAACATATCTACTCCTTCTTGCCTACTTGCTAGCTGGGCTAGGGACTATGGACTAAGGGATGTGTAGTGTGTAGTGCCCGTGATCCCAAATAACGTGCAAACAGAAAGTGAGGGGAAAAGGAGAGGTTATGGAGCTTATGAAAGATGTTACAATGATACAGAAAGAGTCAGTAATAGTAATAATATCATGAAAATCATATTACAGGGCCATTAAAGTGGAGCTCCAGGCCCCCCCCCTCCCCCAACAAAATAAAAAAAATCAAAGTCAGCAGCTACAAATACTGTAACGGCTGACTTTTAATATTAGGGCACTTACCTATCCAGGCATCCAGCAGTGTCCTCACCAGAGTGGATTCTTCAATCGGCTATAGGGTGCTGGTGCCGCCATCTTAACTAAGGGAAACCAGCAGTAAAGCCTTGTGACTTAACAACCAGTTAACTACTGCGAATGTGCAAAGCGTGCTGCGCTTTGTATATGGGCCACAGCCGTCTGGGACTTTTGAAATCTCCCAGAAAGCTGCGGGGACAAACTGAGCTAGAAGTGGGAGCAGTTAGCTGTCAAAACCAGATATCCGCTCCCCCCCCCCCCCCCCAAAGGTGCCAAATGTGGCAGCGGAGGGAGGGAGTAGGCAGACATACACAGCTTCCCCGTTTGGTTGGAGCTCCACTTTAAGTAGTGGATGTGTTTTGATGATTTTTGGAGAATAAGGATATTGTCAATATCACTTTAAGTATATATTAATACTCCATACTGCTATTGTCCATAGCTTGGCCACAGATTGACTTTAAACTAGGTTTTTGGTGAATCTTTCAGTATTGCCTATAGGCACCCTTAGGCTGATCATAATGAGTTGGATAGCTCAAGTGCAGGGACCTGCTGCATGTCACCTAGAGTAAGTGCCTGGTGTTTAATACTTCCCTTGCCTGCATAGAAGACAGATTGAATAAATCAGTAGAATTTATTTTACCCCACATCGATTTAAAGCAGAACTTCTGTCAAAAGCAACAAGATAAAAAAAAGAATAGCCCATTGAAGATAAAAAACAGCTTTTGCTCCAATATTCACTTTCAATCCAGAGATTTATTCTGCAGTTTATTCTTTCTTCCACTAGATGTAATCATTCTCATGGCCGGCATCATTCAGCCCAATCCTCTGAGCCCAGGTCATCTTAGACCCACCCCAGCCCGTGACTTGACAGTGAAAGGAGACGTAACACATAGATGACCTTATCTCTCCGTCACTCTGCCCTCTGCTCTTATCAGCATGTTTCTTGACAGCACATGAGCTGATTGTCTCCTTGTATGTGTAGCACCCTCCTAGGTAGGTGCTAGGCAGGGGAAATATAGTTGCTCTGTCTGCTTATCAGGGGAGCCTGATTAGTAGTTAGGCCTGGTGCATGTGTCCAGGGTGTGATTCATCTGGGCTGAATAGGGAAGCCTGTTGGACAGTGGAGGAAACCCAGCCAGTGACAGGAAAATATAGTTGCTCTGTCTGCTTATTAGGGGAGCCTGATTAGTAGTTAGGCATGGTGCATGTGTCCAGGGTGTGATTCATCTGGGCTGAATAGGGGAGCCTATTGGACAGTGGAGGAAACCCAGCCAGTGACAGGAAAATATAGTTGCTCTGTCTGCTTATCAGGGGAGCCTGATTAGTAGTTAGGCCTGGTCCATGTGTCCAGGGTGTGATTAATCTGGGCTGAATAGGGGAGCCTGTTGGACAGTGGAGGAAACCCAGCCAGTGACACACAGGCTTTTGTAACTATCTCAGTGGGTTGGCAAAAACAGTGGTGCATCCTGGGATACGTCATAAAAGCCAAGGACACATGTGACAGGGGTTCTTTGGGCGGGAATCCAGGTCCCAGGAGGAGGGTGACGGCTGTCTCTCATCATGTTTGCTGTGGATGGTGGTCACAGGCAGTAGGCCTAGTGGACCAGAAAGTGTGGCTGAACCCAGAGGTCCAGTGGAAGCCGACTGTGGAGGTGAAGGCAGAGCAACTCTGGAAAAAAAGTGTCTGTGAGTACAGGGAAGCTTGCCAAAGGGTCTGCCCAGGAAGGGGACCACTCCAGTGGCTAGAGTCAGCAGATGGGGTTGTCAGCACAAAGGCAGTGAGAGTAAAGGGGGTGCCAAGTTGTTAACCCTGAAGAGAATATTCAAGCGGGAACAGTCAATTTATCTTCACTTCAGTGGCAGGGTGAAGCAGCGGCCTTGCTGCATTCTGCAGTCAGTTGTCCTCAGAATTGTGCATAGTTACTATTTGGAGTATCCCACTCATCCCTTCTCCCGTCCCATTTCTAAATAAAGCACAAAAAACAAATCCCCTGGACTGATCATTGACTGAGCCAAGAACTTTGAATGCCGTTTATCTACTGTCAGTTGCTAGTGGTAACCCAGGGGACCTGAGAAGTGTAATTCTCAGCAGCCCTCAAGGGGGCAGAGCTACATATGGTTTCTCCTCTGACACTCCAGCTCTGCTGTACAGGGGCTGCAAGAGACTGATACTGGGTCAAAGTCAGGCACTTACACCTTGATTTTAAAAAGATGAACAAAAGATGGGGTTTTTATGGACCAATAAGAAAGGACGATCACATATATATTTTTTTAAAATAGAAAAAAATATTTATTTATTCCAAAACAAGTAGAACATACATAGACATATATATATTAACCACTTGCCGACTGCCTAATGCCGATCTACGTCGACAGTCAGCCCCTCACAGGCAAAGTGACGTAGGGCTACGTCACTAGCTTGTGAGGGTCTAGGGAGCGAGCGCGCGCCCCCGGAGGCGCGCTCCCGGGTGGTCACGGACCCCCCCGCACGTGTGACCAGCGGACCCGATGTCCACCGGTCACTCGGCGATCGGCGGGGGAGAGGGAGAAAGGCAGGCAGCTTGTGTAAACAAGCCACCTGTCATTCTCCTCGGTGTAAAGACACTGATCACACGGATCTACTATGTAGATCCGTTGATCAGTGTCCTTACAGCTGAAGCCACAGCCAATCACAGTAGAAAGCACGCCCCTAGGGACACACACAGCCCCTCCCTCCCAAATAAAGTTAACCCCTTCACTACCAGTGTATTTTTACAGTAACAGTGCATATGTATAGCACTGATTACTGTAGAAATGTCACTGGTAACCCCAAAAGTGTCAAAAATGTCAGTCAAGGGTCCGATCTGTCCGCCACAATGTCGCAGTCCCACAAAAAAAATCGCAGATTGCCGCCATTACGCGTTAAAAAAAAAAACAACAAAAATGACAAAAATCTTTCCCTTTGTTAGTAAACGCGATAACTTTTGCGCAAACCAATCAAAATACGCTTTTTGCGATTTTTTTTACCAAACATAGGTAGCATAAAACAAATTGGCCGAAAATGTTAAAAAATTTTGATTTTTACATTTTTTTTGGGGGGAATTTCATATAAAAAAATGTGAAAAATATTGTTATTTTTGCAAAATTGACGCTCTTTTTTTGTTTATAGCGCGTGATCAAAAAATCGCACAGGTGATTAAATACCACCAAAAGAAAGCTCTGTTTGTGGGAAAAAAAGGACGCCAAATTTGTTTAGGTACAGCGTCGCACGACCGCGCAATTGTCCGTTAAAGTCACGCAGTGCCGAATCGCAAAATACCCCCTGGTCGGAATGGGGGTAAAATCTTCCGGGGCTTAAGTGGTTAAAAGGGTATAACAACAACCAGCATGTATATGTGAAATACACTGCTAATAGGAGTGCCGGTGCATCTATAGCAATAATATAATGGTCTCTGTTTAATAATGTTCTAATGATTACAGAGCTGCATTAATGCACGTCTTTTACATCTGCCTAAAAATGTTCAGCATTTTTCTGATGCCTGAATAGGCTTTTGAATTTAGTTTGCCTCTATTCATGACATTTTTACAATCTGCATAACATATGCAATCCAATTATCTTTAATTCCATGAACCTGACATAAATTCATCTCCTGCATTTATTCTAAAGAGAAAATGATTTAACATATAATCCAGTGTATTTAAATCTCAGAGGACATGCTCAGCAAATATCAAGAAAAGGTACATGCAACCACAAGAGAAAGATTCCTGCCTGGTACTGTTATTATTCCAGGGACAGTCTATGCTGATCCTCTCATAGATATCACCAGGATTAGGAGGCTTCTGCAGCTGTTACTGATCCTTTAACTTATCCATATTAAAGCTAAGAGATGTGCTTTCTAGAAGACAAAATACACATCCCATACCTACCTTCCCTGCCTGCCTACCTTGAGGGCTCATTTACACTAGCGGTCAAACACTAAAATGAAAAACCCAGTGGTTGAGCAATGTTTTTACCCCCCAGCCCCCAGGAGCAGGGGGTGTACACATGCTGTGGCCTTGATGCAGTCACAGCAGGAATTATATGGCAGAACTCGGTGAAGGTAAGTACAGTATCTGACAAAAGTGAGTACACCCCTCACATTTTTGTAAATATTTTATTATATATTTTCATATGACAACACTGAAGAAATGACACTTTGCTACAATATAAAGTAGTGAGTGTACAGCTTGTATAACAGTGTAAATTTGCTGTCCCCTCAAAATAACTCAACACAGACATTGATGTCTAAACTGCTGGCAACAAAAGTAAGTACACCCCTAAGTGAAAATGTTCAAACTGGGCCCAAAGTGCCAATATTTTGTGTGGCCACCATTATTTTCCAGCACTGCCTTAACCCTCTTGGCCATGGAGTTCACCAGAGCTTCACAGTTGCCACTGGAGTCCTCTTCCACTCCTCCATGAGGACATCACAGAGCTGGTGGATGTTAGAGACCTTGTGCCCCTCCACCTTCCATTTGAGGATGCCCCACAGATGCTCAATGGGGTTTAGGTCTGGGGACATGCTTGGTCAGACCATCATGTTTACCCTCAGCTTCTTTAGCAAGTTGAAATACTGCCCTGCGACCAGGGAAGGACTGGGCCAGGGGACAGGAGGGTAATTGCCCCCTGGGCCGCTCTGATGCCCCGTAAAAAGGCTGCATCGCTTCTGCCACAGTCATGCCTAAAGGATTGCTGGGGAAGAGAAGTAAAAAGTCCCTGCCTCTGACCTACTGAGTGCAGGTTGAAGACAAGGACAGAGCCCATCTGAACCAAATATGTTTATCTTGGTCTCATCAGACCTCAGGATATGGTTAACCACTTCGTTATAGTGCATTTTCACCCCTTTCCTGCCCAGGCCAATTTTCAGCTTTCAGCGCTGTCACTTTGAATGACAATTGCGCCTTCATGCTACACTGTACCCATATGAAATTTTTATCATTTTTTTCACACAAATAGAGCTTTCTTTTGGTGGTATTTTATCACCGCTGGGTTTTTTCATTTCTTACAAAAAAAAAGAAAAAAGATTTAAAAAAAAAAAAAGGTTTTCTTATTTTCTGTGAGTAAATTTTGAAAATAAGTAATTTTTCTCCTTCACTGATGTGTGCTGATGATGTGGCACTGATGGGCACTTATAGGCTGCACTGATGGGCACTGATGAGGTGGCACTTATGGGCACTGATGAGGTGGCACTGATGTGGAGGTACTAATATGCCGCACTGATAGGCAGCACTGATGGGCACTGATAGGCGGCACTGATGAGCACTGATAGGTGGCTCTGATGGGCACTAAAGGTGGCACTGATGGGCACTGAGAGGTGGCATAAATGGGCACTGAGAGGCGGCACTGGCAGGCGGCACTGATGGGCACTGACGGGCAGCACTCATGGGTGGCACTGATGGACACTGATGGGCAGCACAGATGAGCAGGCACTGACTGGCAGCTCTATGGGCACTGATGGTAGGCACTGTTTTTTTACTTTTCTGTATTAAGGGCACTGATGATCAGTGCCCTGATTACCTGTCCTAGGCTTCCCTTTGAGGAGGAGCCGCTGATCGGCTCTCCTCGCGACGCACTCTGACAAAAATATGTGGCAGAATACAAATTGGCCTAAAATTATGAAAAAATTTGATATAGCAGAAAGTAAAAAATATTGTTTTTTTTTGTGTTTTTTTTTTTCAGAATAGCCGCTCTTTTTTATACTTTATAGTGCAAACAATAAAAATCGCACAGGTGATCAAATACCACCAAAAGAAAGCTCTATTTGTTCGAAAAAAAGGACATCTTTTATTTGGGTACAGCATCACACAATTGACAGTTAAAGTAACGCTTTACTAGTTAAGGGGGAAAACTATCCGGTCCAGAAGTGGTTAAGGGGCTGGCCATCAGAACTAATGTCCCCATTCGAAAAAGTCCCCTCTTTACTTTTCTGGGGAACAAACCAGAATTTGGGATTTTCTTTTACTTTCCCTTTCAATGATAATGGTAAACAGGACAAACAGAGAGGACGAGTCTCTCTAACAGGGTCACAGACAGAAATAAAAACTGACAGGGGTTCTAATCCCTTTCCACTCTATCCAAAGGAAACAAAAAAGTTTTGCCTTTAGTTATACTTTAACCACTTGCCGACCGCCGCACGACTATCTACAGCGGCGGTCAGCCCCTCACAGGCAAAGTGACGTAGGTCTACGTCGCTCGCCTGTGAGGGTTTAGGGAGCGAGCGCGCGCCGCCGGAGGCGCGCTCCCGCTCCCGCGTGGTCACGGACCCCCCCGCGCGTGTGACCGGCGGACCCGATCGCCGCCGGCCACTCTGCGATCGGCGGGGGAGAGGGAGAAAGTCAGGCAGCTTGTGTAAACAAGCTGCCTGTCATTCTGCTCTCTGTATGAGAGATGATCACATGGATCTACTATGTAGATCCATTGATCACTCTGTATACAGTTGAAGCCACAGCCAATCACAGTTAGAATCACGCCCCTAGGGACACACACAGCCCCTCCCTCTCAAATAAAGTTAACCCCTTCACTACCAGTGTATTTTTACAGTAACAGTGCATATATATAGCACTGATTACTGTAGAAATGTCACTGGTAACCCCAAAAGTGTCAAAAATGTCAGTCAAGGGTCCAATCTGTCCGCCGCAATGTCGCAGTACCGCAAAAAAAATCGCAGATCGCCGCCATTACGCGTTAAAAAAAAACAACAAAAATGACAAAAATCTTTCCCTTTGTTAGTAAACGCAATAACTTTTGCGCAAACCAATCAAAATACGCTTTTTGCGATTTTTTTTACCAAACATAGGTAGCATAAAACAAATTGGCCGAAAATATTAAAAAATTTTGATTTTTACATTTTTTTGGGGGGGAATTTCATATAAAAAAAAGGGAAAAATATTGCTATTTTTGCAAAATTTACGCTCTTTTTTTGTTTATAGCGCGTGATCAAAAAATCGCACAGGTGATCAAATACCGCCAAAAGAAAGCTCTGTTTGTGGGAAAAAAAGGACGCCAAATTCGTTTAGGTACAGCGTCGCACGACCACGCAATTGTCCGTTAAAGTCACGCAGTGCCGAATCGCAAAATACCCTCTGGTCGTTTAGCAGCCAAATCCTCCGGGGCTTAAGTGGATAACTGGTTTCTGTTTGACTTGTCCTTTTTTTTTATATTTGTGTTAAAATTCAATTTTTTTTCTCTTGAATGTGACTGGTTAGCAATACTATTCCAATTAACATTATTATGTCTACTTACCTCTCAAAAACTCTTTAGAACACAGAACACTCCACAGAAACCTCTCACCTGGTAGTTCACGTGTTGCTTAGATACATTTAGCAATTTCTTTACAAGTTATTTTCTTAACATAAGATCACACCACAATGCTACAATGTAAACAACATGATGCCGTGGATAAAAATGTTACTAAAGTCACACCGATCTGTTACAAGAAAATGACACTTTATTTTATGCATTCCACTGTACAGTATATATTGACAGCTATATAGATTATGTAACGTGGCTAGGTAAAGTATACTTTGTAGATAAAAGTTAATGCCCGGTACACACGATGCGTTTTTTTTCTGCTCAAATGAAAAGAGTAACATTCAGCTCTGGTCGGAGCCACTGTACTAACAATCTGACATTAGTACAGCGATCACCCCCGCTGAGCTGATGTGTTCTGACAGGGGGACACCCAACCCACCCCCCAGAACACTCCAATCAGTGCTCCTATTGGCTGAGAGTGCACATCAGGAGCCGATCGGATTTCGATTTTCCGGCATGCACGTCCAACAGCAGACAGGCTGGCATACACACCGGCCGAATGTCGGCCATTTTTGTTTTGAACCAACCAATGGCGCTTGGCATTCTGCCCGTGTGTACGGGGCTTAAGAAGTATATTCCTAAGAAAATAAGCACTTCTGTCCTATTGCTGTAGATTCAAAAAACAGTTCCTATGCCCCATTTGGGCATAGATGTAGAACAGATATCACCAATGACAAAGCATAAAAGGATTGCACAATGATACCACCTTCTGCCATTAAAGCTCAAGATTCTTTATGATATGCTTTCTCAACTTTTTTTTACCCCAGAAGAACCCTTGAAATAATTTTCAGGCCTTAAGGAATCCCTTCTAAATCCAATTCATTGTTGGTCAGGGTAAAATACCCCTTACACTGTGGTTAGTGAGAAGAATGCCCCCTGAGCCCTTGTTCAGATTGATTGTGGCTTTAAAATTGTGCGACTTCATCTGAATTCACATGATTTCAAAGCTGTATGTCAGTGCGACTTGGAAGACATCTGTGATGCTTCATACACAGATGTCTTTACAAGTCGCACCTGAAATCGCCAAAAGTATGGCACTGTTTTGGACACTGCCATTGCCGACAATAGGGTGCGACTTGTCATGCGATTTGACCTGTTAAAATGCATGACAAGTCACTCTGGTGTGAACAGGGGCTTAAAAAGGTTGTAAACTCATTTAACTTTTTTTTTTTTTTTTTTACAACCTGAAAGACAAACACATAATGAGCTAGTATGCATCGCATACTAGCTCATTATGAAATACTTACCTTACAACGAGCCCCCGCCGTGCCGCTCACTCACTTGTATGACGGGCGACATGTTCAGTCGCCCGTCTTCCGGGAATCTGATTGGCCGGAGCCGCGGTGACGTCACTCCCGCGCATGTGCGCGGGTGCTGACGGTCACGGCACGGGACTCTGAAGGAACGGTACCAGCGGCCGTTCCTTCAGAGCGCATGCGCCAGTGACATCACCGGCTGCATGTAAGGTAAATATCTCCTAAACGGTGCATGTTTAGGAGATATTTACAGTACCTATAGGTAAGCCTTAATATAGGCTTACCTATAGGTAAAAGTTACAGAGGAGGGTTTACTTCCTCTTTAAAGGAGAAATACAGCCAAAGCTCGTTTGACTGTACTTCTCCTGTGGACCACACGAGTACAGTCGGTTCTGCACTCCTGTGACCCATTTTCAGCAGACAGTGGGCTGAATCCTGCTGTCGGCTGGGGTCCCAGAGCTGGTTCAGGCAAAGGAAAAATCGTGACCATACGGTCAGGATCCACCCAGGAACTTGGAGCGCACCTGGCTCAGCCTCTCAGTGAGCCACTGAGAGCCTGAGCCGACTGCTCCCGCCCCCTCCACCGCCCAGCGCTTTAGTGCGGGGGTGGCTGAGCAGACAGCAATGACTGACAGTCAGCAGCTCTCGGCTCATGGAGAACCAAGCAATCACTGGTCTTTGATCACTCAGTTCTCAGTCTTAAAGCCGGTGGGGGACAAGTGCAGCATCCATCTAGGTAAGTATAATTTTGAAAAAAAAAACATACTTCTCTTTTAGATAGTGATGAGAATGCAAGGTCTCTACAGACAGCCAAAAAGATCACTGGTTTCATGCAGCTGGCTTTTTTTGACATTTTTTTTTAATCGAATGTGGCAAAGTGAACAAACAAAAGAAAAATCTTCATCAAATGATTACAATGACTCTTCAAATTGTAGATAAAAAAGAGGAAGAGATAACCCCTACCAAATAGAACAGGACTTTATAGGATATGGTGTTGTTGCGGAGATGAGCACATACACATTATAACGTAAATTTATTATTTTTTTTATACAAACATAGTTTCAAATCTCCAATTAGATGTAAAAACATGTATACAAAATCACAGCGCAATGGCTTGAATTATTACACATTTCGTGTAATAATTACACAATGCGTTTCACAGAACACTTTCTCTGCTTCTTCAGGGAACTTTAATGTATATCTAAATTATTATGAAATTTGAAGAAAAAAGAACATATTATACATCCCAAATTTATTAGGAATCAAAAACGTATTTCCAGCAGACAAGTGAATATCTGCGCTCACCAGTTTTGCCACAACATAACTGTTAGGACCTCCAGACGTATATGGTAGAACCCGGGTCATGAGATGACCATCTGGCCTCCGGTCGAAATTCCAGGGCCAGGTCTGATGGACACTGGACCATACACACGAGAATCGGGCAGACCAAATTATTGCCCAATTTCTGTAATGAGAAGATTCTTCACTAGATGGGCATATATCTATGCTAATGGGCCACTGATTAACCCAAACTACCTAACAAAGCAAACACGCATATCTGTAAAACAATATACCACCTATACACATTCACCCTCATCAATCCACATCCATAACGACATACAACCTGAACACGCACAACCTAAATCTATATTCATCCATACAAGCAAACAAAACCAAATCCTGAGCCATCTGCATCTCTCCCACATGCCCCACACACATCCAACAACCACACACTGCACCTAATACCTCACTACATCACATATCTCCATCCTACACCTCCCTGCACACAAGGCCACCACAGCAATACCCCCACACATCTACAGTTCCCATCCACCCCAGCCTAAACATTCACCAAATTCATACTATAAGTTCAGCTCCATGTACTCCTATAACCCAAAGAGATCACCCCCCCCCCCCCACCCCCTGAACAAGTCAGTGTTCTGCGAAACGCATTGGACCTTAATGTACTAATGAAGCTATCAATGCATGTACTGAAAATGTGTAATAATTCAAGCTGTTGTGCTGTGGTTTTGTATACATGTTTTTTACATCTAATTGGAGATTTTAACCACTTAAGCCCCGGAAGATTTTACCCCATTCCTGACCAGGCCCTATTTTGCGATTCGGCGCTGCGTGACTTTAACGGACAATTGCGCAGTCGTGCGACACTGTACCTAAACTAATTTGACATCCTTTTTATCCCACAAACAGAGCTTTCTTTTGGTGGTATTTGATCACCTGTGCGATTTTTTGATCACGCGCTATAAACAAAAAAAGAGCGTCAATTTTGCAAAAATAACAATATTTTTTACATTTTTTTATATGAAATTCCCCCCAAAAAAAAAGTAAAAATCAAAATTTTTTCAAATTTTCGGCCAATTTGTTTTATGCTACCTATGTTTGGTTAAAAAAAATCGCAAAAAGCGTATTTTGATTGGTTTGCGCAAAAGTTATCGCGTTTACTAACAAAGGGAAAGATTTTTGTCATTTTTGTTGTTTTTTTTTTTAACGCGTAATGGCGGCGATCTGCGATTTTTTTTGCGGTACTGCGACATTGGGGCGGACAGATCGGACCCTTGACTGACATTTGTGACACTTTTGGGGTTACCAGTGATATTTCTACAGTAATCAGTGCTATACATATGCACTGTTACTGTAAAAATACACTGGTTGTGAAGGGGTTAACTTTATTTGGAAGGGAGGGGCTGTGTGTATCCCTAGGGGCGTGCTTTCTACTGTGATTGGCTGTGGCTTGAGCTGTAAGGACACTGACCAACGGATCTACATACTAGATCCGTTTTATCAGTGTCTTTACAGCGAGGAGAATGACAGGCAGCTTGTTTACACAAGCTGCCTGACATTCTCCCTCTCCCCCGCCGATCGCCGAGTGACCGGCGGACATCGGGTCCGCTGGTCACACGCGCGGGGGGGGGGTCGGTGACCACGCGGGAGCGGGAGCGCACCTCCGGGGTGCGCGCTCGCTCCCTAGACCCTCACAAGCTAGTGACGTAGCCCTACGTCACTTTGCCTGTGAGGGGCTGACCGCCGACGTAGATCGGCGTTAGGCAGTCGGCAAGTGGTTAAGGTTCAATGCGTTTCACAGAACACTTTCTCTGCTTCTTCAGGGAACTTTAATGTATATCTAAATTATTATGAAATTTGAAGAAAAAAGAACATATTATACATCCCAAATTTATTAGGAATCAAAAACGTATTTCCAGCAGACAAGTGAATATCTGCGCTCACCAGTTTTGCCACAACATAACTGTTAGGACCTCCAGACGTATATGGTAGAACCCGGGTCATGAGATGACCATCTGGCCTCCGGTCGAAATTCCAGGGCCAGGTCTGATGGACACTGGACCATACACACGAGAATCGGGCAGACCAAATTATTGCCCAATTTCTGTAATGAGAAGATTCTTCACTAGATGGGCATATATCTATGCTAATGGGCCACTGATTAACCAAAACTACCTAACAAAGCAAACACGCATATCTGTAAAACAATATACCACCTATACACATTCACCCTCATCAATCCACATCCATAACGACATACAACCTGAACACGCACAACCAAAATCTATATTCATCCATACAAGCAAACAAAACCAAATCCTGAGCCATCTGCATCTCTCCCACATGCCCCACACACATCCAACAACCACACACTGCACCTAATACCTCACTACATCACATATCTCCATCCTACACCTCCCTGCACACAAGGCCACCACAGCAATACCCCCACACATCTACAGTTCCCATCCACCCCAGCCTAAACATTCACCAAATTCATACTATAAGTTCAGCTCCATGTACTCCTATAACCCAAAGAGATCACCCCCCCCCCCCCCACCCCCTGAACAAGTCAGTGTTCTGCGAAACGCATTGGACCTTAATGTACTAATGAAGCTATCAATGCATGTACTGAAAATGTGTAATAATTCAAGCTGTTGTGCTGTGGTTTTGTATACATGTTTTTTACATCTAATTGGAGATTTTAACCACTTAAGCCCCGGAAGATTTTACCCCATTCCTGACCAGGCCCTATTTTGCGATTCGGCGCTGCGTGACTTTAACGGACAATTGCGTGGTCGTGCGACACTGTACCTAAACTAATTTGACGTCCTTTTTATCCCACAAACAGAGCTTTCTTTTGGTGGTATTTGATCACCTGTGCGATTTTTTGATCATGCGCTATAAACAAAAAAAGAGCGACAGTTTTGCAAAAATAACAATATTTTTCACATTTTTTTATATGAAATTCCCCCAAAAAAATGTAAAAATCAAATTTTTTTAACATTTTAGGCCAATTTGTTTTCTGCTACCTATGTTTGGTAAAAAAAAATCGCAATAAACGTATTTTGATTGGTTTGCGCAAAAGTTATTGCGTTTACTAACTACGGGAAAGATTTTTGTCATTTTTGTTGTTTTTTTTTAACGAGTAATGGCGGCGATCTGCAATTTTTTTTGCGGGACTGCGACATTGCGGCGGACAGATCGGACCCTTGACTGACATTTTTTACACTTTTGGGGGTACCTGTGACATTACTACTGTAATTAGTGCTATTCATATGCACTGTTACTGTAAAAATGACACTGGCAGGGAAGGGGTTAACTTTATTGGAGAAGGAGGGGTTAAGTGTGTCCCTAGGGACGTGCTTCTAACTGTGATTGGGTGTGGCTTTTCATGTAACAGCAGAGATCTACGGTCCTACATAGCAGGACCGTATGATCTCTGCTGTTACACAAGGGAGAATGACAGGCGGCTTTGTTTACATTAGCCGCCTGCCTTTCTCACGGTGTAACCGATGATCGCGAGTGAGCGGCGGACATCAGGTCCGCCGCTCACACGCACGGGGGTCCGTGAGCGAGCGGAAGCGGGAGTGCGCCTCCAGCGGCGCCCCCCCCCCTTCCCAAAACCCTAACAGGCTAGCGACGTAGTACTACGTCACTTTGCCTGTGAGGGGCTGACTGCCGACGTAGATAGTCGTTAGGCAGTCGGCAAGTGGTTAATTGGAGCATTCGGTAAAAGTTGTTTATACTGCAATTTGGGTCGCAATCCGAACAACGAACAATTTGTCTGAATATTTATTCGGAACGTAACGAACTGCACATGTCTAGTTTTACTAACACATGTCAAAATTACAAAATTGTTTTACCCATAGACACGAGTGGGTTAATATCAATGCCAGAATTTTACGATTTCTGCCAGAGTGTGCAAACTTTTGAGCACAACCAGAGATACAGTAACCTAGGGCGTGTAACTAGTTACATAATTACATAGTTAGTCAGGTTGAAAAAAGACACAAGTCCATCTGGCTCAACCAATAAAAAACAAAAAAACAGTAATGAAAACCCAACCATACAATACCATATACACACTCCTATACCTGCAGTTGATCCAGAGGAAGGTGAAAAAAACCCAGCAAAGCATGATTCAATTTGCTACAGCAGGGGAAAAAAATTCCTTCCTGATCCCCCGAGAGGCAATCGGATATTCCCTGGATCAACTTTACCTATAAATTTTAGTACCCATTTATATTATGTACACCCATGAAAGAATCCAGGCCTTTTTTTACAGCAATCTAGTGAGCTAGCCAGAACCACCTCTGGAGAGAGTCTATTCCACATTTTCACAGCTCTTACGGTGAAGAAACCTTTCAGTATTTGGAGACAAAATCTGTTTTCCTCTAGACGTAAAGAGTGCCCCCTTGTCCTCTGTGTTGACCTTAAAGTGAATAACTCAACACCAAGTTCACTGTATGGACCCCTTATGTATTTATACATGTTGATCATATCCCCCCTTAATCCCCTTTTCTCAAGAGAGAATAAATTCAGTTCCTTTAATCTCTCCTCATAGCTGAGCTCCTCCATGCCTTTTACCAGTTTGGTTGCCCTTCTCTGCACTTTCTCCAGTTCCCGATATCCTTATTGAGAACTGGTGCCCAAAACTGAACTGCATATTCCAGATGAGGTCTTACTAATGATTTGTACAGGGGCAAAGTGATATCTCGCTCTCTGGAATCCATGTCTCTGTTAATACAATAAAGGACTTTGCTTGCTTTGGAAACCGTAACTTGGCATTGCATTCCATTATTAAGCTTATGATCTACCAGAACACCCAGATTCTTCTCCGCTATGGATTTCCCCAGTTCTACTACCCCTAGCTATATTTGATTTTGATTCCTGAATTCCCAGTCAAAAACTATTCCACTGCTTCCATTTTCAGCCAGTAACAACTTCTAAATCCTTCTCTTGACCTGACTTTGTTGGTTCCTTTACTAATAATTTATTTCCATTTATATTATAACAAAGGGGTGTTGGGTATAGGGAAATAGTTTTTTGGAGTGCCAGCTTTCTAGTTTAGGGTTCATTTATTATTAAGAGTTTGGGCAGCAACAAATAGGAAATATGTCCTATTATTTCTCTACAGAGGTTTATGTAGGTTGCCATTAAATGTTATAATTATGGAGGGATCTCATGATTTACATTCTGTGTCGCTGACCTTCAGTTATTATAGCAGAAGTTGTTGTATGTTCAGTATATCAGTGCCGAACCAAACAGCAAAGCAAAGTGACATCCTTTGTAAAAATGGAGAATAGACAATATTTTCAGCTTTGCATTATTATCCATTGTAAAAATAAAAAAATCTTCTCACAAGAGTCGAGTGACTCACTGGCCAACTAACAACAGTCTCCAGGGTATATGATTGCTGCTGGTATAGAAATAGCTCTTGTCTCTAACCAGGTAAATGCTTGCTGCCTGCTAAAGTGTGAGCGTTTCTCCTGGAAAGGTAAATGCTGATGGTGCTTACATCTGGTGTGCCGGTTCATTCACAGTTCCTCTATATAGAAAGGAATAATCGGGTATATATAGCTACATACAGTATAATTGGGACAAGCGTCACATGCTTATGCCATGTGCAAATCACATGCTGCAAGTATAGAAACGGGTGAAACTGGCCTGTAGTATACAAATATAAATTCAGTAATCTTTAGATTAAGAACATTTTTAGCTCTGCTAGGTACAGATGCAAAATTATTATCAAAGTTTTGGACGCAATGACAGGTTCCCTTGATGGCCCTTTCCTCCTAGCACTTAAAGTGACACTAAATCTTCATCCTTATTCTTAAAAAATAATCCATACACATCCTCTACATAAAGCTGAGCTTCACTCAAAAGGGTAAGTTCCGCTTGGCTTCCCCCCCCCCCCCCCCATTCTGCCACATTTGGCAGGTCATTTTCTGGGGAGGGGGGAGCAGGTATGTAGTTTTGAAAGGTACCCTAGGTGATCTGAGCAGAAGTTCTCCTCTCCCCCTGTAAAGCCGCGAGTAGTACAGCCGGCTGCCCTCCGTTAAAGAGGTCGTAACCCTAAAAAAATTAAAAAAGATCCTGTTCCTTTAACCTTTTCATTGCCAGAGTCATTTTCGGGCCTGAAGATTACACAAAACCCCCAAACATTATATGTTTTCTGAAAGCAGACACCCAAGAGAATAAAATAGTAGTAGTTCCACTATTTATGTCACATGTTATTACTGCAAAGGTCTGGGGAACGCAAAATTTCATTAAAAAAGACACTAAATTAAATTCTAGGGCAAACAAATGCATGAAACTACCCTTTTTTTGGTAAAATATAAAAGACAAGGTTAAACTGAGTAGATAGATACCCAACATGCCAAACCTTAAATTTGTGTGCGCCCACGAAATGGCGACAAACTTCAGTACCCTATATTTTCTATAGGTGACACTTCAAAGGCCCCCTATAGGTATCAGTTTAGTGTTAAGGAGGACTTCTTGTGTTAGAATGATTTCTCTCCCTCTGATGTGCGCGGTGATATGTACCATGTGCATTGCAGTCGGCGTTTTCACGCGTAGGCGCCCCCGATGTATGCGTTTACGTTCGTATGTGTGTATATGTGGTCGTGGGGGGCCTCAAAAAATTGGGGAATTTTGTACCAGGGGTGTGTGATACCCAAATGCTTTCACCTGACAGGCAGGAGTCTGCCTGTCAGTTTTACACACAATCCTGTTGGTTGCAGCCACCGGATTGTGTGTGAAACCCCCTGCTGTCGGGTCCGTACGACGTATGGACCTGGCAGCAAAAGTGTTAAAGCAGGTTAAACAGCATAGTGTTTGTGCTTTTAATTTGTCCCTTTCTATGCTGTAAAAAACCTGGTTGATCCTGACTGATCCATGATACCGTGATCTGCCTCCGTCATCTTGCTGTGTTAGAATCTCTTCTCTATTCGCCTGCTGGAACCCTTGGAAATGTCTAGGTGTCTGGTACTTCCAGGTATGAGGAGAGCATTTAACCTTCTCTGCCTCCTCTTACAATGAAATGGGTGAGGCTTGAGCGGCCAGTCACTAGGCTTAGCACTGTCATGTGCTATTATTATTATTATACAGATTTTATATAGTGCCCACAGTTTACGCAGCACTTTAAAATATGAGAGGAGGGAAAATGGCAGCAGTTTGGGGAAAGGAGGCACACAGGGGTCCCAGACAGCAGGGGGATGCAGAATCGCAGATCCTAGAACCGATCCTTCCGCAGTGCAGCCAGAGGAAGGAAAGAACATTAGAAGACAGCAGGACTGCACAAGAGTCACAAGTGTCAGGAATAAAGCAGTATTGCTGGCCCTCCTGCTCGGCAGGTGCCCAGGCCCCCCTTTTGAATTGACAAGGACTGGGCCCAGTACAGGAGGGCTGGCTGTACTGCCTTATCAGTGGCCCTGTCTGACACTATGAAGTTGAAGTTAGGTCAGATATAAGCAATCCTTCATGACCACGCTGTACTGATGCAGCCACAGTACAACAAGAGGCAAAGGAGGGGGTGACAGGTTTACATCATTACCGGCCAGCTAAACAGAGATTACAAGGCGCATTATGTAAAGAAGCTTTAAATGCATTCATATGTAAATATGTAGAAGTATGAGGAGCTTACACGTCACCAGAACAGAAGATGTTTAAAATGAAGGCAGTATAGAGAGAGGAAAGATATTCAAACACATGGCTGACCTCCTGCATGTATCCCAACAATGGGTAAAGCTGGATCACACTTGTCTGTTTTCCACCATTAATATACATTTCATATACAAATACCATTTACTGCATGTGCTTAGAAGTGGTTCATGTAGCTTTCTCAAATGTTTTCATGCTTCTTCATGTGTTTTTTCAGCAAAAGGCATGAAGATGCATAATAACGCACATGAACACGCACTCAAAACACATGTGCATGTGTTTGTTGGGGTAATCCAAATAATTTTAAAACCTAGGTTTAGTCAAAATTAAAAAAAAAAAATATATATATATATTAATAATCAGCACAAGGGACAGTAGTTACATTTAATTTGAAGTACCCCTTTGTGCTGTTGGCTAGTCTGTTAGTTGAAATCCAAAGTTCTCTGATGCTGCCCCCCCATCCCAAGCATACCTCTGCAGCCGTAATCTTGCAGTACTACAGAGGTTAATACGGCGGCTGAACCTACAACAAATAGTGCCAACTATGCCCACCCATTTTGCCCCCCTCTTCTACTACAGCTTCTATCAATAAAACATGAACATCTATGAATGGAGGATGGGTGGAGAAAGGGTGCATTCACATGGTATAATGCAGGTCTGCAATGCATGGGAGTGCACTGTAGTAACGTTAAAGGGGAATTTCAGCCTTATTCCCTAAACTTAAAGCCTTTCCTATTTCTCTCTTAGGTCCCAAGCGATTTGGAATGCAGTTTTGCAATTGTGTGAAAATTGCTGCAAAACATGCTTGAAAAATCACACCTGGCTAGTGCCAGAATTTGGTACATGAGCTTCTTTGGCAAGAGAAACGCACATAGGGCAGCCCATTGAAAAGTGGGATGTTCCGTGAGCAACGCGCTGAAACGCTTGTAAATTGTGCAAAAAAGTTGTGAGCTGGACTACATATTCCCGATATGTGAAATGTGAACGTAGCCTAACCTGTTATCCAGGGCTGTCCTCAGTTCAGATAGCCAACAAATCCAGCATTGTCCTTGTTAGCTCATCCACATCAAGAGACAGGTATAAGATGATTTACGACCCTTCAATTGCTAACTCTCCCTGTATAGTGAATTCTCTCTCCTCCGGCCAGGAGATGCGGCGACACAGAGCACTTAAGCAAAGCGTAGACACATCTAATTTATTTCAAGTTTCGCTCATATTTAAGGGAAGTTTTGAGCGGCAAAAACTGCTTTAAACTGGTTACAATTCATGGGTCAATTTAAATATAGAATATATCTCACAGAAAACAATACATGAAAAGGCCCTTGTGTTCCCTATACATCTGTGTCAATATGAGGTGTCTTGTGTCTGAAATTGTGTTTTGTGGGAGAGCCGATCCGTCTGTGTTCAGCTGTATGATGTGTTGACATGTAAGTAATTGTCAATGAGTTCAGGTGTTGTCTGTCATCTCTATGTGAAGCCTAACTTGTTAAGTGTCCAAACGAATGAATGGAGAGGTGTTTTAAATGTAAATACCTATCAATGTCTTGTCGTCTATATGCAAAATACAACTGCCAAGGGACCAGGGTGTATGAATGAGGTGTGTCAAATGGCTCGTTAATGTCATTTGCAAGAGCCCACATTCCATTGTAGAATGGGCCCTAGCTGAAATGTATCAAAATGAAATATAATATTTTAGTAAGGCACGGTGATACACTCTTTCAGTCCTGCTGTGATTTACTGCTCATGTCGCAGCCCAGGTTCATCTTTCTCTCCGACGTCATTGAGAATTCAGCTGCCTCTTACCGGGAAGTCAGGCCCCCATGACGATTCTAGGACAATATCCCCCCGGACAATATCCCCCCGGACAATATCCCCCAGACAATATCCCCCCGGACAATATCCCCCGGACATTATCCCCCCGGACAATATCCCTCGGGAAACATCCCCCCTGGACATAATCCCCCCTGGACAACATCCCCCCTGGACATAATCCCCCCTGGACAACATCCCCCCGGACAATATCCTCCCTGGACAATATCCCCCTAGACAATATCCCAACCCTAACCCTCTAACCCTAACCCTAACCCTATGTCCAGGGGGATGTTTTCCGGGGGGATATTATCCGGGGGGGTGGTGTCCCGGGGGGATTATGTCCAGGGGGATGTTTTCCGGGGGATAATGTCCGGGGGGGATATTGTCCTGATACCCCCCATGACATATGCCAGGACCTCTCACTTGCTGCTCTGAGTCCCTGCTCCTGCAACCTCCTGGGATATGTGACTTGCACATCCCAGGAAGCTGCGGGAGAAGATACCCATCATTTGTTCCAAGGTGAAAATAATCTGTAAAAAATGGCCATATCAGATTGTGGAGGGAGATTGTGGGGAGGAAAACTCTCTTTTGAGACTGAAGGTCCAAGTAAATCTCATCCCAGTGCACATCTACATTGCACTGCCACGTATTTACATTTAAAATGCATCTCAGTGCGCACAATATGCAGATTTTCCGTAGATTGAGATTAATTGCATACCACGCTATCGTGTGACCCTAACATGTTAGCTTATATTCTATATGGGTATGGGTACTTTTCTACATTTTTGTGAACATTTTAAGGAGTTATTTTATGTAACTGTTATTTTACAGGATAGCGGAAGTCTCAGAGACAGAACATTTTTTAAAAGTATCAGTGACTTTATGCTGAACTTTTTGTCTTGTTTGTTTTTTCCCTGTTTTTCAGTGTGCTCCATTTACTTTTGACTTTCTAAAGCTTCCACCTGATTAATCCTTGATGTTAAGGTTGCTCTGCTGTGCACAACAGTACCCAGCCCTTGTAAGACAAGACATTTTAGACACACCTGACTAAGTAAAAATCTAGATAATAACTAAAATAAAATAATAGTAATAAAAAAGTATAAATAAATGAAATCTTATCTCTCTCAGCGTTCCAACTCAAGAACAAGGCATGTTGCCTTATGTCCTACAGTATGTCAGATCACACCAGAACATTGTGTTGATGTGCTCTGAAAAAAAAAGGACATGTTGCAGACAGTTATGCTGTAGCACATCGCATCTCACTGCAGTGCATAGAATTGTATTGGATTGTAAAAATAAAGAAGGAAAAACGTAAACATTGCAATGCATTTTTACAACACATTGCAGTCCACAGCATTGTGCATTCACACTGCACACCAGAGCTCATGCATTCTAACGCGCTGCTGCTGTGTGGTGTGAATGAGCTCATGAGTGCTAGGTGCAGGGCTTAGGAGTGTGTATTATGCAGGGTGCAGCGCTCAGAAGTGTGTATCATGCAGGGTGCAGAGTTTAGGGGTATGTATCACAGGATGCCGGACTCAAGAGTGTGTATCATGCTGGGTGCAGGACTCAGGGGTGTGTATTATGCAGGGTGCAGGACTTAGCAGTATGTATTATGCAGGGTGCAGCGCTCAGAAGTTTGTATCATGCAGGTTGCAGGGCTCAGGAGTGTGTATCATGCAGGATTCAGGAGTGTGTATCCTGCAGGATGCATGGCTCAAGAGTGTGTTTCATGCAGGGTTCAGGGCTCAGGAGTGTATGCATCATGCAGAGTGCAGGACTCAGTAGAGTGTATTACACAGGGCTCAGGATTCAGGAGTGTGTATTATTCAGGTTGCAGGACTCAGGAGTGCATATCATGCAGGGTGCATGGCTCAAGAGTGTGTTTCATTCAGGGTTCAGGGCTCAGGAGTGTATGTATCACGCAGAGTGCAGGACTCAGTAGTGTGTATTACACAGGGCTCAGGATTCAGGAGTGTGTATTATGCAGGGTCAGGGCTCAGGAGTGTGTAGCATGCAGGTTGCAGGGCTCAGGAGTGTGTATCATGCTGGGTGCATGGCTCAGGTGTGTGTATCACAGGGTGCAGGACTCAGGAGTACATATTGTGTAGGGTGCAAGGCTCAGGAGTGTGTTTCACGCAAGGTGCAGGGCTCAGGAGTGTATGTATCATGCAGAGTGCAGGACTCAGTAGTGTGTATTACACAGGGCTCAGGGCTCAGGAGTGTGTATTGTGCAGGGTCAGGGCTCAGGAGTGTCTAGCATGCAGGTTGCAGGGCTCAGGAGTGTGTATCATGCTGGGTGCATGGCTCAGGTGTGTGTATCACAGGGTGCAGGTGCAGGACTCAGGAGTGCATATCGTGCAGGGTGCAAGGCTCAGGAGTGTGTTTCACGCAAGGTGCAGGGCTCAAGAGTGTATGTATCATGCAGAGTGCAGGACTCAGTAGTGTGTATTACACAGGGCTCAGGACTCAGGAGTGTGTATTGTGCAGGGCACTTGGTTTAGGAGTGTGTATCACACAAAGTGCAGGGCTCAAGAGTGCATATGTCCCAGAATGCAGGGTTTGGGAGTGTGTATCATGCAGGGTGCGGGACTCAGAAGTACATAACACAAAGTTCAGGGCTCAGCAGTACATATCACGCCGTCAATTATCAAGTACTCAGTAGAAGATTTGAAGAGAATAGATCTTTTGGACTAGAAGTGAAATCTAATGGACTAAGTCACACATTGGCTTCTTTGGAATGGACTGTCAATGAACCTTAAAGCGGTTGTAAACTGTGGCTGGTTTAAAAGAAAAAAACCTGTAAGGCAATTGTATTGCATACTAGCACATTATGAAATACTTACTTACCTTAGAACTAAGCCCTCCAGCAGTGCGCTATCACCACTGAGAGGGCTGACATCTTCTCCCCGATCTTTCTTTTGGGTTTGCACGCTCCGGCTGTGTGATTGGCCAGAGCCACGATGACATCACTCCCGCGCATGCGCGCAGGAGTCCTCGGTTCCAGCACGAAGCTCTGAAGTTCAGGCAAGTTATGCTGGACCTTCAGAGCGCATGCGCTGGTGATGTCACCGGCTGCATCCATGGTGAATATCTCCTAAGTAGTACACGTTTAGGAGATATTCATTTTACCTACAGATAAGCCTTATTATAGGTTTACCTGTTGGTAAAAATCACAAAGCGGGCTTTATTACCACTTTAATCCATGTAAAAATGGATCCTGCACTATTTTTTTTTAAATGCAGCACACTGCAGTGCAAAGAACATACACATCAGTGTGTTGTTGTGCTGTAGGGCAGGTGTGTTGCAGGGCACTGTAGATACCTCTGGGTGCAATGAAAACCACAAACCACAACACACATATACACTATATTACCAAAAGTATTGGGACGCCTGCCTTTACACACAAATGAATTTTAATGGCATCCCAGTCTTAGTCTGTAGGGTTCAATATTGAGTTGGCTCACCCTTTGCAGCTATAATAGCTTCAGGTTTTCTGGGAAGGCTGTCCCCAAGATTTGGGAGTGTGTCTATGGGAATGTTTGACCATTCTTCCAGAAGCAAGGTCAGGCACTGATGTGGACGAGAAGGCCTGTCATGGAGTTTCTGCTCTCATTCATCCCAAAGGTGTTCTATCGGGTTGAGGTCACAACACTGTGCAGGCCAGTCAAGTTCCTCCACCCCAAACTTGCTCATCCATGTCTTTATGGACCTTGCTTTGTGCACTGGTGCGCAGTCATGTTGGAACAAGAAGGGGCCATCCCCAAACTGTTCCCACAAAGTTGGGAGCATGAAATTGTCCAAAATGTCTTGGTATGCTGACGCCTTAAGAGTTCCCTTCACTAGAACTAAGGTGCCAAGCCCAACCCCTGAAAAACAATCCCACACCATAATACCCCCTCCACAAAATGATTTGGACCAGTGCATTGAGCAAGGTCCATAAAGACATGGATGAGCGAGTTGAGAGTGGGGGAACTTGACTCTCCTGTACAGAGTCCTGACCTCCACCTGGCAGAATACCTTTGGGATAAATTAGAGGGCAGACTGCGAGCCAAACCTTCTCATCCACATCAGTGCCTGACCTCACAAATGCACTTCTGGAAGAATGGTCAAACATTCCCATAGACACTCCTAAACCTTGTGGAGAGCCTTCCCAGAATTGATGAATCTGTTATAGTTGCAAAGGGTGGGCCAACCCAATATTGAACCCTACGGACTAGACTGGGATGCCAATAAAGATCATGTGCATGTAAAGGCAGGCGATCAAGACAAATTTTCCAACAAGCTCGTTTGACAGAAGTCGATCATTGGATCATTAGGCCACACATGGATTGAAAGGTGTCTGCTCTCTGTTGAACCGGCCAGATTTTAATCCAGCTATGACCAGCTTTAGTTGTCATTGTCCTTAGTATGTCCAGCACTATGTTACTGTGTACTGTATATCAGTAATAGTATATCAAGCTACAAATCTCTTCTATTGTCAACATCAACAACGTGCTGTCTACATGCTGTCTACATGTTGCCTATCCCTGGAGGCCACAAACGTTTTATTTTTGTTCAGTCCCTGGTGGTCCAGCCTACAACAAGGAGCATATTAAGGAAGGGCTGAAGGTTTTCAATAGCACAGTACTCTTTATGGCATTTATAAAACATGTATATGCAGTTCTCCTTATTACAACTATGACTGACATTGTTTATAACACCTAAACTCCAGGCAAACAGCTACATACACAATGTAAATATGTACAAACTGATGTACCTGCCAAAGGGTTTGCATTGCTAGCAATCCAGTCTGGAGGTTTACACAGCCTTGCCAGACAGCACAAGCAGATTGGTAACCTGACTTTACTTTTCAGTGGTTATGCAGTGCAGCTTTTCTGCCCCTGGTCTGTGATTGGGCAGTGAAAGAGCAGCAGCAGACTGCTGATGTCATCTCTCTGAAAACACATCAGATCTCAATGGGGAAAAATATTATACTGGATATCTATACTGATATGGACTGTGTAATGCGTTAGTAACGAAAGGATGCCACATTGTTTGATGGAAATGAAGATTATCAACCTACAGAGGGCCAAACTCAAAGACTCCCCGAAAATCAAAGTGAAAAAGTGATGCAGCAGACTAGTCCATTTTGCTAAAATGTCATTGCAGGACCTCAAAATGGTACTCAGTAGATTGTATGGCTCCCCACGTGCTTGTATGCATGCCTGACAACATAGGGGCATGTTCCTAATGAGACGATGGATGGAGTCCTGGGGTATTTCCTCCCAGATCTGGACCAGGGCATCACTGAGCTCCTGAACAGACTAAGGTGCAACCTGGCGGTGTCGGATGGACCCAAACATAATGTTCCAGAGGTGTTCTATTGAATTTAGGTCAGGCGAGCCTGGGGGCCATTCAATGGTATCAATTCCTTCATCCTCCAAGAACTGGCTGCATACTTTCGCCACATGAGGCCGAGCATTGTTGTGCACCAGGAGGAACCCAGGACCCACAGCACCAATGTAGGGTCTGACAATGGGTCCAAGGATTTCATCCCAATACCTAATAGTAGTCAGGGTGCCATTGTCTAGCCTGTAGAGGTCTGTGCATCCCGCAATGGATATGCCTCCGCAGACCATCACTGACCCACCACCAAACTGATCATGCTGAACGCTGTTACAGGCAGCATAACGTTCTCTGCGGCATCTCCAGACCCTTTCACATCTGTCACATGTGCTCAAGGTGAACCTGCTCTCATCTGTGAAAAGCACAGGGTGCCAGTGGCGGACTTGCCCATTCTAGTGTTCAATGGCAAATGCCTATCAAGCTCCACAGTGCTGGGCAGTGAGCACAGGGCCCACTAGAGGACGTTGGGCCCTCAGGCCACCCTCATAAAGCCTGTTTCTAATTGTTTGGTCAGAGACATTCACATCAGTGGCCTGCTGGAGGTTATTTTGTAGGGCTCTGGCAGTGCTCATCCTGTTCCTCCTTGCGCAAAGGAGCAGATACCGGTCCTGCTGATGGGTTAAGGACCTTCTATGGCCTTGTGCAGCTCTCCTAGAGTAACTGCCTGTCTCCTGGAATCTCCTCCGTGCTCTTGAGACCTTCTGGCAATGCTACATATTGATATGCCATCCTGGAGGAGTTGGATTGCCTGTTCAACCTCTATAGGGTCCAGGTATCTCCCTCTGCTACCAATAGTGACACTGACCCTAGCCAATAGCAAAACTAGAGTAAAACAGTCAGAAAAGATGAGTGGGGAAAAAATGGCAGTGGCCTCCACCTGTAAAACCATTCCTGTTTTGGAAGTCATCCCATTGATGCCCATCTAGTGCACCCGTTGTTAATTTCATTAATACCAAAGCAGCTAAAACTGATTAACAACCCCCTCTGCTACTTAACTGACCAGATTAATATCCTGGGAGTTTACTTGACTTAATGCTATGCTCTGATTAAAAAGTGGTTCTTTCATTTTTTTTAAGCAGTGTACATGTGCATACCTTTGTGGCCTCCCTGTTTCAGTATAAGTCCTGATGTCCAGTGAATTAGAAGAGGCTGATACTAAGGTCCATGTACACCAATGTGCTAACACATATTATTGCATGTAATGTACATTTGTGTTCTGTGGTGATGTTCATTGTGAATGACACCCCGTTGCATCTTCCCGGCACACCTCCATTGCACTTGCCAAATGTAGTTCAGGAGCAATTTTTGATCCGTTGTGATGGATTAGGCAGCCCATTCACATTGGATTTAACATTTTTACTTCCACCAAGGAAACTATTACTTCAGAGGCAGTAACCACATGACCAGACAAAACTCACATTACAATCTGATTGTACAATCAACTGGATTTACCAAAACTACAGTCTATAATATGAGCACCACCCAAACTATCCAATTCTTTTGTTTCCAATTAGTGAGGCCCTTGTACTATATTGTATGCTGGTTGATAGATCTAAAGGAGATTTTACAATTAGATTGTAATCTGTGTGGTGAACTTATAAGACCCCCGAAATCTTCATTAAGAGTACCTTCTAGGGATCGACCGATTATTGGCAATGCCGATATATCGGGGGCCGATATGCACTTTCCCCGATGAGGTTTCCGATATTGCCGATATTCCAGGAAAGTGCTGTACCGGAGTGATGCCTGCAGCTAGAGGCATCAGCCCGGTACCGGCGTCCATAGCCAACGGTCGGCTGTCTTGTAAGGACAACCGATGCAGCTGAGAAGCCGCTCGGCTGTCAGTACCAGGAGCCAAACTTGGCTGTTTTAAATGCTTTTAAGTGCAGAGGAGGGGTTTGTGGTCTTTTAGACCCCCAAATCCCTCCACAACTGTACCTGTGAAAAATAAAAAATATATTTTTTTAAATGTCCGAAAATATCGGCCGATATCCGATGACCAAAAATATATAGGTATAGGTATCGGCACTAAAAAAACGATATCGGTCGATCACTAGTACCTTCCATCTAAAAAGTACTTATTAGCCCCTTGTAAATGCAATAAAGTAAAAAAAAAAAATGTGAAAAAAATATAACATAAATGAATATAATAAAAACGAATAAACTAAATCGCCCCTTTGGTAATGCACTTATGCACGTGAACATGCACATAGGGTACACACATGTACAAAAACAGTGATTGTGCAACACGTGTTGTGTATTAGCATACAACCTGGAATAATAGGAATGATTTTTGGGGCATCATTTACGGTTAACTCTAAGGACTCATTCTGATGTGTGGAAGCCCTTGCCATCCCTCTGAAAAGCAATCTGTGGTGTATGAATGTGATGTGGAACCTTAATTTGTAAACTCTGTGGTGGACAGCTTTTCAGAGGACATTTGACAGGTGATGAGGACTCGAGGAGGCAATAAAATACCTCCTCACTGCCTGTTTTAACCCTGAAAAGGCCAACCCACTGTGGTACAGAGCAGCCTCATTCACTTGAATGGGTCGTGTTCAGTACTGCCCACCAAATGCAACAAAGGGTTTAATATTTGCTGCAGCCACGGTGCTTTGTATATGTGGGCAGCACAGTGGCTAGGTGATAGCACTTCTACCTAGGGTCATTGGGTCAAATCTCAAACTTAACACTCTTACATGTAGCTTGCATAGTCTCCTTGTGCCTGCATGGGTTTCCTCCTACACTCCAAAGACATGTTCGATTTTCTCCTGTCTAAACTGGCCCTAGTACGTGTGTGTATCAATGTGAGTTGGGGACCTTAGATTGTAAGCTCCTTGAGGGCAATGACTGATGTGAATGTACACTATAAGGGCTATTTCACACTAGCAGACCGTTCAGATCCGCCTGTCCGTTTTTTTGGCGGATCTGAACGGTCCCCCCATGCATCCCTATGGGGCATCGGATGTCAGTGGAGACATGTCCGCTGACATCCGATCCGTCAAATCTGGACGGATGGAACCCCTATCTTCCATCCGTCCAGCGGATTTCCCCCATAGGGATGCATGGGGAACTGACAGCTGTGTCTCCGCACACATCGCGGAGACACAGCTGTCATCCTCCTGCTCAGCGGGGGATCGGCGGACGGAGTGTGTGAAAGGGGCCTTAATGTAAAGTGCTGTGTAAGTTGTTGGTGCTGTATAAAATACCTTTAATGATGATCATGTGTACAGCTATGGGAGGCAGCATGTCTTTGTTTAATGGGGTGGTAAAACCTTGGCTTGACTGCCCCCTGGCTACATGTCTGAAGAAGCCCTAAGTAGATTACCTATGAGAGCTTTTACAGTGTCCCCTACTGATAATTTGGGGTATTGAAGTTTTGCGACGTGTTTCTGGCGCACTCGGTTTTTTTAACATATCTGGTAGATGTAACTTGACATTGTCTCATTTTGGCAATATCTTACAGAAGATCTGGAGATTTTATTGTCTTAGAGTGGAGAAAAAAATTATTGGAGTGTGCTTTTTTACTAGATTTGATAGTTGTGTTAATGTGTTGTGACATAAAAATTGCCCTGCCATGCTTTTCGTTTTCTGCTGTTTTGGGATTGAAAGTGCCTTTTCATGTGAAAAAAAAAAATGTTTGAGCAAGGGTATGCCCAACGGCTCTGTTTTTGTATGTTTTTTTTTTCAAAAATAATAAAAAGAATTTTAAAAAAAAAAAAAAATGTATTTCAGCACGTTTAAAAAAAAAAGAACCTTCTCAGTGAAAGGGTTAAATATCTGTGAAGATGAATATTTTTTATTTATAGACTTTATCTATTTATAGGTTTATTTATAATTATACAATATAAAATATTTATAATATACATATGTTATTAATATACTATTTGTAATTAATATGTTATTATTATATTTATATAATCTATCATTTATATTTATAATATACATATGTTATATATATATGTAATTAATATATTATTTTTATATTATATTTGAATAATCTATCTTTTCTAATAAACGTTATATATATATATAATTATTATTATATTATATTTTACTATATTTATACAATCTATAATATACATATACTATATGTAATATGTTTAATTCATATATTATTATTATTATATAATATTTATAGTAAATTTGATATTTAGTCTAAAATGTATATATATAATATATGATATAAAATAATATGTATATTATTATATATATAATTAGTATATGATTATATAAATATTTTATAATATATTGATTTCTATAATCTATTTATAGATGTATGGTCCAGCCTATTGCTTTTACTAATCAGGCTACAAGCTGAGTCCATGCCATGAACGGTCCCATAGTAGTAATGTCCAGAACACATTGCCATCTCCGGGGACACGTGACAGCTGCAGACTCCACATCCTAATTGTCCTTTACCTGGCATGTGGCAGAGCTGTGCGCTGGTCCCGCCCCCTCCCCTCCCGTCCCCTCCTGACCCCTCCTGTGTATGGCTACATCTCCCTCACTCCTCCCCCTCTCTCCACTTGCATCGCGGCTATCTTCTTGCAGCCCCGCCCTGTGCCATGACGTCAGAGGGGTGCAGGCATAGCTGCTGCGCTGAGCGCTCCCCTTCACCTTCAGCGTTGATGTGACATCCCTATGGCGGCCGGGGACCCGAGCAGCCTCCATCCCCCTGCCTGGGCTGCTGATTGGCTGCCTGGGATGATGGATGGTCACAACTGATGAAATAATAAGGGGGGGGGGGGGGTTGATAAGTATGGCTCAGTGTATGTATTGTATGGAGAGTGGTGGGTGACAGCGCTGGATGGAGGGGAGATGCTGTGTAAAGGAGGCAGTGTAGGTGACTGTGCACCCACCATAGGGATGGGGAGGACACACACAGGGCAGGGACGTGGGCTGATCATGGGGCAGTGTTGGGGGGGTTATAGGACACATCTCTGAGGGTGCAGAGGTTATTTTTTCCTGGACTTATAAGACACACACTATACAATCTGATTGTACAATCGCCTTAAAGTGGAGTTCCACCCTAAAATGACACTTCTGTCCATCTTCTTGGTCTGGGTCACCTTAAAAAGAAATGGATAATCACATTTTTTTTTTATTTTTACTTACCTTGGATTAGAAGAAAATATACTCACCTTACTTCCTCTTTCTCCCTCGGTGGCCGCGGCCCGTCGTCACTTCCTGGCTTTGCAATGATTCCTGGGAGCTGAACGTCATCGCTCCCAGGAATCAATGCTCCTGCACCGGCCCCGACGTCAGTTCCGGTGCACGTGCGTCATTCCCTTCTAAACAGCTTCTGGGCATGGCCAGAAGCTGTGGAGGGATGACGCTGCAGAAGCGGAAGTGACGGCGGGGCCGGTGCAGTGCATTGTGGGACAGAAGAGGACCCTGAAGAGGATCGCGCTGGCTTCAAGCTGCCCACACCTGAGATGGCAGCGCTGGACAATACTTTTTCAAGGTAAGTATTTGTCCTAAAAGGTAAGTGCAACCCGGGAAAGATCAGAGGCTAGCCATTGTGGAATGTACTAGCCCTGACTGTCCCGGGGGTATTTTTATGTCATTTTTTTTTTTTAGGTGGAACTCCGCTTTAAAGTGGTCGTATACCCTAAAATAAAACCCTGCAAGACAATGGCATATTGTGCTAGTTTGCCTCACATACTAGCACATTATAAAATACCTTATAACAAAGTCACCACTAAGGGGCCTGACCTGTTCCCCTCTTCCAGGTTTGCAGGCTTTGGTACTGTGAGTGGCCGGAGCCGCGAAGATGTCACTCCTACGTGTGGGGGCCCTTGGTTCCGGTAAGAAGCTCTGAAGTTCTGGCACAATATGCTGGATCCTAAAAAGCGCATGCGCCGCTGACTTCAGGGTAAATATGTCCTAAACAGTGCACATTTAGGGGATATTCATTTTACCTACAGGTAAGCCGCCTTATAGCCTTACCTACAGGTAAAAATAACAAAGCAGGGTATACTACTGCTTTAAAGCTGGGTAAGCACAGATCAAAATTCAGGAGGTCTCATTCCTGGAATCCCGGTCTTACAATTGGCTTCTGTCTATCAGGACTTCTGGAAAATCTTATTTGATCAGTGGCCTGCAACCAATCAGCGGCAGCGCTTATTAATATATTCTGACAGCGGAGAGTCCCTACTGTCAGAATACAATGTCCCAGGAAGGGGGGGGGGATTCCTGCATCCACATTGCTTGTGTGGTGTGGATGCACGAATCTGTTTTTTTTTTGGTTTAGCCTGATTGATGGCTAAATAAAAAACAAAGCAGTAGTAAACCGCAGTTGGTGAAAAAAAACATTATGAGAAACTTACCTTAGAACTTAGGGCTCTTTCACACGGGCGATCCGATCAGATCCGCCTGTCAGTTTTTTTAGGCGGATCTGATCGGATCCTCCATGCAGCTCTATGGGGCAGCGGATGTCAGCGGAGACACCTCTGCTGACACCCGCTGCCATCCGTATCCGATCCTGTGCTGAAATCTGGACGGATGGAAACCCTATTTTTCCATCCGTTCAGGGATCGGATAAAGCGGACAGGCGGTCCACTCTCATCCGATCCCCCATAGAGAGCAGCAGGGGCTGTGACACCTCCCTCTCCGCACTGCAAGCGGAGACGGAGCTGTCATCCGTCGGCTCAGCGGGGATCGGCGGATCGATCCCTGCTGAGCAGCACGGATCCGCCTACGGAGGCGGACCGTGTGAAAGAGCCCTAAGCCCTCCAGTGCTGCGCTGTCACGGCTGAGAGGGCTGATATCTTCCCCGGTCTTCATTCTCTGTTCGTGGCCTCCGGCATGCGTGGGAGCTTCCGTTTACGGCACAAGCTCTGAAGGTCATCCAGTAACGGCCTCCAGCAGGCTCCACCCACTACATGCTGCCTTTAGAAAACCACAGGAGGGGGCAGAGACAAGACCAGTCACCCTGCACAAGAAGAGGGATCAGCAGTGACCGGTCTTTATTAGAAGAAGCTCCTGCACAGAAGTGAAGTTTCACACTGGATTGCTACACAGACCTGGAAGAAATACACAAAGCACTCCAAGATTCATATAATAATAAACGTTTCTTGTATTTAGACAATAGTTACCTATCTAGGAAATAAATGGTAGATCTACTGGGGCTTGTACAATGAGATTGTAAAGTGTATGGCCAGCCTAATGGTGGTTATTCACACTTCAGTTTTAATATTTGATTGATGTGCAATTCAGAAACCGATCAAATAGCCATACCATCCCCTCTGATTAATTTATTTAGGATTTGTTCAAACTGAGCCAATCGGCCAGAGTGGAGAATTACTGATTGTGTTGCAACAATCGACAACATTTAGAGGATTCAGTCATTAATTTGATTAAATTATGAAGTTGCCTGGTGGATAAAGACATACGATGAATGACTTACGATCATATCTTCAATCTATTGATTGTGTAGCATATCGATCAATTGTGTTGTCGACTATAGATTGATTATTCCTATTGGGAGATGTTGATTGAAAAAGAAATCCATCATTTATCAAAATGTGTATGGCCACTGTAAGAATACACCCAATGCGAAGCAAATCATCAAAGATGAGTATAACATGGGAAGGAATGATGGGGGGTGTAGTACATTGACATGTATGAGGAGGCAGATCAGAGATACGTATATATATATTAGGAGGGATGTTGGGGGGATTTAGTACATGGACAGGTATGAAGATGCGGATCAGAGATGAGTATATACTTGAGAATGGATGATGGCAGTTGCAGTACATTGACAGGTATAAATATGCAGATCAGAGATGAGTATATACATGAGAAGGGATGATTGGGGTGTAGTACATGGACAGGTATGAGGAGGCAGATCAGTGATAAGTATATATACAGAATGGGATGATGAGGGTTGTAGTACATATACAGGTATGAAGATGCAGATCAGAGATGAGTATATACATGAGAAGGGATGATTGGGGTGTAGTACATGGACAGGTAAGAGGAGGCAGATCAGTGATAAGTATATATACAGAATGGGATGATGAGGGTTGTAGTACATGGACAGGTATGAAGATGCAGATCAGAGATGAGTATATACTTGAGAATGGATGATGGCAGTTGCAGTACATTGACAGGTATAAAGATGCAGATCAGAGATGAATGTATACATGGGAAGAAATGATGGGGGTTTAGTACATGGACAGGTAGGAGGAGGCAGTTCAAAGATGAGTATATACATGAGAAGGTATGATGGAGGTTGTAGTACATGGACGGGTAGAAAGATGTAGATCAGAGACGAATGTATACATGGGAAGGGATGATGGGGGTGTAGTACATGGACAGGTATGAGGAGGCAGATCAGAAATGAGTATATTCTCAAGAAGGGATGATGGGTGTTGTAGTACATATACAGGTATGAAGAGGCAGATCAGAGATGGTTATGTACATGGGAAGGGATGATTGGGGTGTAGTACATGGACAGGTATGAGGAGGCAGATCAGTGATAAGTATATATACAGAATGGGATGATGAGGGTTGTAGTACATGGACAGGTATGAAGATGCAGATCAGAAATGAGTATATAAATGAGAAGGGATGATTGGGGTGTAGTACATGGACAGGTATGAGGAGGCAGATAAGTGATAAGTATATATACAGAATGGGATGATGAGGGTTGTAGTACATGGACAGGTATGAAGATGCAGATCAGAGGTGGGTATGTACATGGGAAGGGATGGTTGCGGTGTAGTACATGGACAGGTATGAGGAGGCAGATCAGTGATAAGTATATATACAGAATAGGATGATGAGGGTTGTAGTACATGGACAGGTATGAAGATGCAGATCAGAGATGAGGATATACATGGGAAGGGATGATTGGGGTGTAGTACATGGACAGGTATGAGGAGGCAGATCAGTGATAAGTATATATACAGAATGGGATGATGAGGGTTGTAGTACATGGACAGGTATGAAGATGCAGATCAGAGATGAGTATATACATGGGAAGGGATGATTGGGGTGTAGTACATGGACAGGTATGAGGAGGCAGATCAGTGATAAGTATATATACAGAATGGGATGATGAGGGTTGTAGTACATGGACAGGTATGAAGATGCAGATCAGAGATGAGGATATACAGGGGAAGGGATGATTGGGGTGTAGTACATGGACAGGTATGAGGAGGCAGATCAGTGATAAGTATATATACAGAATGGGATGATGAGGGTTGTAGTACATGGACAGGTATGAAGATGCAGATCAGAGATGAGTATATACATGGGAAGGGATGATTGGGGTGTAGTACATGGACAGGTATGAGGAGGCAGATCAGTGATAAGTATATATACAGAATGGGATGATGAGGGTTGTAGTACATGGACAGGTATGAAGATGCAGATCAGAGATGAGTATATACAGGGGAAGGGATGATTGGGGTGTAGTACATGGACAGGTATGAGGAGGCAGATCAGTGATAAGTATATATACAGAATGGGATGATGAGGGTTGTAGTACATGGACAGGTATGAAGATGCAGATCAGAAATGAGTATATAAATGAGAAGGGATGATTGGGGTGTAGTACATGGACAGGTATGAGGAGGCAGATCAGTGATAAGTATATATACAGAATGGGATGATGAGGGTTGTAGTACATGGACAGGTATGAAGATGCAGATCAGAGATGAGTATATACATGGGAAGGGATGATTGGGGTGTAGTACATGGACAGGTATGAGGAGGCAGATCAGTGATAAGTATATATACAGAATGGGATGATGAGGGTTGTAGTACATGGACAGGTATGAAGATGCAGATCAGAGATGAGGATATACAGGGGAAGGGATGATTGGGGTGTAGTACATGGACAGGTATGAGGAGGCAGATCAGTGATAAGTATATATACAGAATGGGATGATGAGGGTTGTAGTACATGGACAGGTATGAAGATGCAGATCAGAGATGAGTATATACATGGGAAGGGATGATTGGGGTGTAGTACATGGACAGGTATGAGGAGGCAGATCAGTGATAAGTATATATACAGAATGGGATGGTGAGGGTTGTAGTACATGGACAGGTATGAAGATGCAGATCAGAGATGAATATATACAGGGGAAGGGATGATTGGGGTGTAGTACATGGACAGGTATGAGGAGGCAGATCAGTGATAAGTATATATACAGAATGGGATGATGAGGGTTGTAGTACATGGACAGGTATGAAGATGCAGATCAGAGATGGGTATGTGCATGGGAAGGGATGATTGGGGTGTAGTACATGGACAGGTATGAGGAGGCAGATCAGTGATAAGTATATATACAGAATGGGATGATGAGGGTTGTAGTACATGGACAGGTATGAAGATGCAGATCAGAGATGGGTATGTGCATGGAAAGGGATGATTGGGGTGTAGTACATGGACAGGTATGAGGAGGCAGATCAGTGATAAGTATATATACAGAATGGGATGATGAGGGTTGTAGTACATGGACAGGTATGAAGATGCAGATCAGAGATGAGTATATACATGGGAAGGGATGATTGGGGTGTAGTACATGGACAGGTATAAAGATGCAGATCAGAGATGGGTGTATACATGGGAAGGGATGATTGGGGTGTAGTACATGGACAGGTATAAAGATGCAGATCAGAGATGGGTGTATACATGGGAAGGGATGATTGGGGTGTAGTACATGGACAGGTATGAGGAGGCAGATCAGTGATAAGTATATATACAGAATGGGATGATGAGGGTTGTAGTACATGGACAGGTATGAAGATGCAGATCAGAGATGAGTATATACATGGGAAGGGATGATTGGGGTGTAGTACATGGACAGGTATGAGGAGGCAGATCAGTGATAAGTATATATACAGAATGGGATGATGAGGGTTGTAGTACATGGACAGGTATGAAGATGCAGATCAGAGATGAGTATATACAGGGGAAGGGATGATTGGGGTGTAGTACATGGACAGGTATGAGGAGGCAGATCAGTGATAAGTATATATACAGAATGGGATGATGAGGGTTGTAGTACATGGACAGGTATGAAGATGCAGATCAGAGATGGGTATGTGCATGGGAAGGGATGATTGGGGTGTAGTACATGGACAGGTATGAGGAGGCAGATCAGTGATAAGTATATATACAGAATGGGATGATGAGGGTTGTAGTACATGGACAGGTATGAAGATGCAGATCAGAGATGGGTATGTGCATGGAAAGGGATGATTGGGGTGTAGTACATGGACAGGTATGAGGAGGCAGATCAGTGATAAGTATATATACAGAATGGGATGATGAGGGTTGTAGTACATGGACAGGTATGAAGATGCAGATCAGAGATGAGTATATACATGGGAAGGGATGATTGGGGTGTAGTACATGGACAGGTATAAAGATGCAGATCAGAGATGGGTGTATACATGGGAAGGGATGATTGGGGTGTAGTACATGGACAGGTATAAAGATGCAGATCAGAGATGGGTGTATACATGGGAAGGGATGATTGGGGTGTAGTACATGGACAGGTATGAAGATGCAGATCAGAGATGAGTGTATACATGGAAAGGGATGATTGGGGTGTAGTACATGGACAGGTATGAGGAGGCAGATCAGTGATAAGTATATATACAGAATGGGATGATGAGGGTTGTAGTACATGGACAGGTATAAAGATGCAGATCAGAGATGGGTGTATACATGGGAAGGGATGATTGGGGTGTAGTACATGGACAGGTATGAAGATGCAGATCAGAGATGAGTGTATACATGGGAAGGGATGATTGGGGTGTAGTACATGGACAGGTATGAGGAGGCAGATCAGTGATAAGTATATATACAGAATGGGATGATGAGGGTTGTAGTACATGGACAGGTATAAAGATGCAGATCAGAGATGGGTGTATACATGGGAAGGGATGATTGGGGTGTAGTACATGGACAGGTATAAAGATGCAGATCAGAGATGGGTGTATACATGGGAAGGGATGATTGGGGTGTAGTACATGGACAGGTATGAGGAGGCAGATAAGTATATATACAGAATGGGATGATGAGGGTTGTAGTACATGGACAGGTATGCAGAGACCTTAGTCTAGCACGTGGAGGGAGGGGCCATTCATCATCCACATAGGATGGCTCCTCCCCCAGACAGACAGCCTAGCGCTTCCTATGGACACACAGCAGAAGGCAGGAGAGGACAGCGCCGGTCCTGTGAGCGGAGATCAGAGCTGTGATGGATGGGATGGAGCGCTGATCGGGCTGAATGCCGGCTGGTGACCGGCCATTGAGTGCTCGGTGCCGGTACCCCGGGAACACAGGTCAGTCCTCCCCTCCCCCCCGTGTGTGTACCCTTCTATAATAATCTACATCACTGACATGACATCATACTGAGCCGAGCTCCGGCCATGCGGTGTGTGCGATGTGTATGCCTCCTCTCATCACCACTGCCGAGCATCGATGTTTATACAATGACATTCCCCTCCATCCACCGCACTGTCTACATTGTTTTCTTACCTTTGTTACCACATCTCACCGCTTATACTTTGTCTGCACTCAGGGATTTGTAGGAAAACAAGAGCATGTCTGTGTGTGCTCCAGGCTGCAGGAACCCTTTATCATCATCATCATCATTATTATCATTATTATTATCATCATTATTATTATTATCATCATCATTATCATTATTATTATTATTATTATCATCATTATTATTATTATCATCATTATCATTATTATCATTATTATTATCATCATTATTATTATTATCATCATCATCATCATCATTATTATTATTATTATTATTATCATCATTATTATTATTATCATCATTATTATTATTATCATCATTATTATTATTATTATCAGCATCATCATCACAATTATTATCATTATTATTATTATTATTATTATTATTATTACTATCATTATGTCACATTACATGATGCAGAATGACACAGGAACACTGACAGGATGTATTTCTTATATTAACCATTTCCTGGATTCCTAGATCATTCACCATGTGGGGGATAGATAGATAGATAGATAGATAGATAGATAGATAGATAGATAGATAGATAGATAGATAGATAGATAGAATGATGAATGGATAGACAAATGGAAAGATGAGTAGGTAAATAAATAAATAGATAGGTAGATACATTAGATATAATAAAACAAATGGATAGATAGATAGATATAATAAAACAGATAGATAGAATGATGAATGGATAGACAAATAGAAAGATGAGTAGGTAGAAGAAAAATATCAAAAAATAGAACAAATAAATAGATATATACAGTAGCTATAATAAAACAAATGGATAGATAGATAGATAGATAGATAGATAGATAGATAGATAGATAGATAGATAGATAGATAGATAGATAATGGGTAATTAATAGATTTAGTATACTTTGTTTACCAGCCTATGATTGATACCCCCCCCCCCCCCCCATGTATACCATGGTGTATAATGTATATGTATTGCCTATTTAGGTCATGGTTTGGAAGGGACCCAGCCGTGTGGATGTACATTACCCGTATATCATCCATTCATTGTACCTGGTATGGACTCTATAGTATGGGGATGAAAGCAGTTAGTGCTAGGTGTAATGTATTTTTATTATAGACAATAAATATGTATGTTATATAAATGACAGAGTGTAAATATTATGCATGCTTTATGTTTGTAAATATTACGCATGCTTTATGTTTGGCACAGTCTGTAGGTATTCGGTGGAGGGATGTTTATGTTTTCATGCACACTCTTCTTTCTTATATATGTGCCAGTTGCTGTTGTTGATGTGCTGATTATAGTTTATGTTTGGGATGATGGAATATATTTAGGGAAATAACTGTAATATAATCATTATTGATCTGTACTGGAATAATAAAGCGGTTTTATGATTTAATCCATATGGTAGGAGTAGATGGGTAGAGGCTGTGGCTGTTCTCTGCACACAGTATAGTAGACAGAGCCGGTTAGGCAGTCTGTTGAGCCATTGCTGGGGGGGATATTTAATGTATGAGTCCTCACTTCTCTAGTGGTGAATGATGTAATTGTCATCTTCTAAAGCCTGGGTGCAGCTCGGGTGTAATGGATGGGACCGGCAGTCAGTGGGTAGCACTGGATGCTGCTGGGACTGTCTGATGGAGAAGAGAGCCGGTGCTGCAGATGGTAAACACACTGCTGTGTATGAATGGAAATCTCAGTATTAGTGGAAGGCAGCTGGTGCTCAGCATGCTGTGTGCTTTACTCCACATTTTCCCTTCACACACACTGCCTGTGGATCTGAATATTGCTGCTGCCATCATTTATATGAAATGTATCCATGAATGCTGTTTGGATTATGCTTGATCAGGGCTGTATCACGGGGGAAACCATAGCAAGGTGTTATGGCAGCATTGTCCAAGCAGCGGCATAGGCAAACCAAAGCACAGTGTGCAAAGGACTGTAACCCCCCTAGTATCCAATCATCTTTTATTGTTCTGACAGTTCCTAAATTCTGACAGGATGCTATGCGTTACTGCACGTTGTGTGCCTTCCTTGCTTTTTGCTGCCTAGTCGAATATCCTAGAAAAGATTTTGTTGATTACTTTGCTCACCAAGTATTCATTGGAGTGGTTTGAAAAATATGATTTTGATTTTTAGCTGAGAACAAATAAAGTGAAAAGGAGTATTGAGAGTGACATTTTTTTTTCTAGGTGAATGTATAACCAAATTTGATATGTGCCTCCCAATGGTCTCGGGATAAAAAAAATTCATAAAACCAATAAAAATATTAAAACAGAAAAAAATGATGGATCATCTGAATGGAATTGAGGGTCTGTGCACTTAGGATATTAAAGACAGCATAGACACATGTAAAATGTTTACACAGAATCCATACAATGTTTGATGCCTATTGATCATCCTGTGAATCAGTACTCCTTCTTTATATTGCTGTGCGTGATGTGTTCTGAGTTATATTTCATACTGCACAACAGTATCTGTACATTGGGACTTCTCTATAGAGACGGGGGATCTTCTCAGGCAAAGATTTGTTCAGTTTGGAAATATTGCCCCAGTATGAAAATGTATGTATAAAGTTTGTATTATTTTCTAGATAAGCAGAGAGCGTGCTTCTTATTGAGTGCCTACAAACCAGACCCTTTCTATTTAAATACAAGGAAGGCATCTGTGATAAATAACTCGTTTTTGCCATTGCTGCTTTCTTTGGGCATGTATGGGACTGACTGTAAAAAAAAATATATATATATATATATATATATATATATATATATATATATATATATATATATATATAAGCACTACTGACTGTTAAAAAAAAAAAATATATATATATATATATATATATATATATATATATATATATATATATATATATATATATTATAAAACAGTAGGGAGGGAGTAGGAGAAAACCTGGGTGACATTCTTAGCCAGGATTAAGGATTTAAGGACTGACTGTTAAAGAGAAAAAAAAAAAAAATATATATATATATATATATATTATATATATAAAAGGACTGACTGTTAAAAAAATAATATATATATATATATATTATAAAACAGTATGGAGAGAGTGAGTGAAAACCTTTATGACATTCTTAGCCAGCCCAGACTACTGGTCCACTTGGCATACCCATTAATACATTTTGTCCTGACTTGGTACAACCAGTGCCATCAGACAGTCCAGGTATGTTCTAATCATCCTACACAGACACTGCTTATGGTTTTCTATTGGTGTTTCAGGTACTGTAACTGAAAAATATCTGTAAGGTTCGGCAATGGCTGCTGTTGTCGCTGTTAGTGCTGCTGCATTGGCTAGCACTGGCAGACGTTGGGAAACCATGATGCAGTGGAATGTCCTTGCTTAGTACTACTGTCACTGGCATGTTTCTCTGTAGACGTTGACGACATTTTATTTTAAATGACAGGTTGCTTACTAAAACATAACAGCAATGGCATGTGCAATTATTTTTATTATTTTATTTATTTGACCATTTGTGTTTATAATGGGTGAGAAATAACGGACGCATAAAGTGCGTTACATGGCCAACACTTTAGGCGAGAGATGTCATTGTGACCGGAAAGTTAATGTACATGAAAATGTAGACTGCTTATGTCTGTGTGCAATTTTGTTGAAGAAAAAAAGATCGTCGACCGGTCACTGTTTGGGTGTTGGGCTCTTTAGTACCTAGGGTTGGTGTGCAGTCATTAACCACTTCTGGACCAGAAGGTTTTACCTCCTTAATGACCAGGCCATATTTGGCGATACAGCCCTCTATTACTTTAACTGACAATTGCGTTGTCATGTGACGCTGTACCCAAAAAAAAAAAAATTGATGTCCTTTTTTTCCCACAAATAGAGCTTTATTTTGGTGTCATTTGATCAACTCCTGCAGTTTTTATTTTTTGTGCTATAAACAAAAAAAATAGAGCAACAATTTTGAAAAAAAAAAAAGCAATATTTTTTACTTTCTGCTATAAAACACGGCCAGTTAAAAAAATGAAAAAAATTTATTATTTTCATCATTTTAGGCCAATATGCGTTCTGCTACATATTTTTGGTAAAGAAAATCCCAATAAGTGTATATTGATAGGTTTGCGCAAAAAGTTATCACGTCTACAAACTAGGTAATAGAGTTTTGGCATTTTTTTTCTTACTAGTAATGGCGGTGATCAGCAATTTTTTAGTGGGACTGCGATATTGCGGTGGACAGATTGGACACCTAACCGAACACTTTAGAGGGAACCAGTGACATTACTACAGTAATTAGTGCTAAAAATTTGCACTTTTACTGTACTGACACTGGCAGGGAAGGGGTTAACACCAGGGGCATCAAAGGGTTAAGTGTGTCCCTAGGGGATGCTTTCTAACTGTGTGGGGGATGGACTGACGAGTTGAATACAGAGATCCGTGTTCCTAAATAGCAGGAACACAAGATCCCTGTGTTCATCTCTGAAAGAACGGCGGCCTGCCTTGTTTACATTGGCAGACCTCTGTTCTGTCTCTTTTAGGAGCAATCGCTGGTGGCCGGCGTACATCGCATCTGCCGAACCTGCTGATTGGCTCCCCCTCTGGCCAATCAGCGCATGCGCCCTCACTGGCTATTGCACGAAAGGACATACAGGTACGTAATTTTGTGCAATAGAGCTGATTTGCCGCAGTATGTATACTGCTGGCCATTGGCAGGTGGTTAACTAACCACCCCAAACTGTGCCTATATAACACCTGCTTGTCTGTAGAGTCCTATCACAATTCTTTGTCTTCTTATAACACAATGGAGCTGATTTACTAAAACTGGAGAATGCAAAATCTGGTGCAGCTCAGCACAGTAACCAATCAGCTTCCAGCTTTTTTTGTTAAATTAAACAAGCAGAAGTTAGAAGCTGATTGGCTACCATGGATGGCTGCAGCACATTTTGCACTCTCCAGTTTTAGTAAATCAACCCCACTGAGTGGGAAGTAAGGAATACTGACAGTGAGCAGTTCATACTGAGAATTATAAAATGCAATGACTTATAAATGATGATAATGACTTCATGGCACTGAGCGGCAAGATTGCAGCCCCCAATGCTCTGATCAGTACTGAAATGAAGTATGCAGTATCAGCCGTGCTCTGGTGATGCTTTTATATGGAGTTGCATCTGATAGTATAACCCATCTTGATTGATTGCCATCTCGATGGGAAAAGGTGTATAGATACAGAGAGGATGGGAAGGCATGCAAAGCAGTATGTCCTAGCCATCTGAGGACACTGGGAACCAAAAATGAAGTAAACTTTTTGATGTATTTCCCCAAAGGGTCACTGATTTGCACATAGTTTGATTTGTTTTTTAATTCTACCACAGCGACAAGTTGACATGTATATTTCTACTTCTCTGTTGTAATTTCTATACACCAGCCATTCTCAGCCAGGGTTCTTCAGGAAGTTGCTAGGGGTTCCTTAAGCTGCGGTTGGTTGACTTCCCATCTGATGGTACCTGCGCAGTCCCAGGTCCAATGCCAGTTGGCAGAGCTAGCGGCGATACCAATAAGCTTTATAGCTGTCTGTTAGGCTCCATGTACACGGGACATTGTTAAAAGTCCCTTTGAATGCTGGAATTTTTAGGATGTTTGAAACGTCCGTTAGGTCGCGTTTGCACCCGCATTCAGCGGGCGTTTGCGTTTAGAACCGTTCCTAGAGGTCAAAAAAATGATTCCCCTTTAAAATGGAAAAACGCGAACGCTAAACGCGGGTCATCACATTCGGTCGCGTTCATTTGCGTTCGGTCACGTTTTTGCGTTTGAAGCGCCGGGAAACACAAATGTCAAATGACAAATGTCCCTGAACTCAACTGCCTGCAAATGACTGTAAACGACCCTGTGTACATGGACAGATAAGATAACATGTAGGTGGGTTCAGGGGCTTCTGAAAAAAACGTCCAACTGCTCCTAAACGGCCATTTACAACGTCCCATGTACATGGAGCCTAAGGGTGATACTCTGAGCACCAATGTGGGGAGGTTCTTCCTACTGACCACCAATGTAAAGGGGCATTATCTTCCTACTGACCACCAATGTAAAGGGGCATTATCTTCCTACTGACCACCAATGTAAAGGGGCATTATCTTCCTACTGACCACCAATGTAAGGGGGCATTATTTCCCCCACCCCCCAATGAAACAATTATAGAACAGATCCTTGAAAATAATTTCAATGGTTCCTTTGGAATAAAAAGAATAAAGGCTGATGCACATAAAGGTAGTTCATGTCATTGTTAGGTTACGTATAGTGTTGGGTATTTCAGCACCATGGACAGAACACTGCATTAGTGTGCTCAGAGTCCTTGTTCAGCCTGGCTAAGGCAGCTGTATACTAATCTAATCTGTAAATCAGTTTAGTAAGCAATGCGGCATTGCATAGTAGGCAGTTACTGTGTTATGTAATATGAGTTGTCAGTTTTCATAGGTAAACCATATGGCAACATATAATATACAGTGCACTGGTAGTAGTCTGTATTTTGTGTTGCGTTCCCACAATTTTGATAGCAGAACCATGATACATTGATGATTGGACATAAAACCTACTACCCTTAATACCATTTGACTCTAAGAGGCCCACTGATGCAATTTACTGACCATGTATTGTATAATGTGGTTAAAAAAAGACTTTCAAAGTAACCTGTCAGAATAGAAATATGGCAGTTGTCATGGCTGATGCATATTCTGGGGCTCAGCCTTTTCATCTTAGTAAGTTACTCACCCACAGCAAGCATGCAGCCGCTGCTAAAATGTTGTGACATTTCGCTTGGATACAACTTGTATCAGATCAGAGAGTCACTTACTAATAAAGAAAAGAATAAAACCTTCTCTTGTAGACAATTTTCGAATTTATGTCCTGCCAGGTTACCATTCAGCACTGGGGACAACATTTCTGGCACAATCAGGAAACTACGTATTACAATAGAATTCCACACTTCTGACCAATATGTTATTGTAAAGGCACAGCCAGGAAGACGGAAATTCAAAAATGTCATTGATTACCCATTTTAATCCTTTTGCTTTTGAAAATGTTTTTGTAGATTGTATTGTTATGGAAAAATTGCCTGGTATTAGGATCAGCTAACGGTTGGGAATGCTTTCAGGTACTATATTCCACAAACTTTACTTAAAGCGGAGTTCCACCTCCCCCTCCAAAAATTAAAAGTCAGCAGCTACAGATACTATAGCTGCTGACTTTTAATATTAGGACACTTACCTGTCCTGGAGTCCAGCGATGTCGGCACCGCAGCCGATGTTTCCGTCGGGTGCTGCCACCGCCATTGCTGGTAAGGGAACCCGGCAGTGAAGCCTTGCGGCTTCACGGGCGGGCACCTACTGCGCATGCGCGAAGCGCGCTGCGCATTCCTACTGGCTTGGCGGCGGAGGAGGGGGCCAAGCTTCCGAGGGATGGCGCTGCGGCGCCGTATCCCGGAAGTGGGGAAGGGTGCCTGTCAAAAACAGGTACCCGTTCCCCCCTCCCCCTGAAAGGTGCCAAATGTGGCACCTGAGGGGGGGAGGAAACAAAAAAGCGGAAGTTCCACTTTTGGGTGGAACTCCGCATTAAAGCCTATCTATCCCCCCCCCAAAAAAAAAAAAAAAAAGAAAAATGTAATATATTGCAGCTTACCAGTCCTTAGATGTGGTGGATGCATTTTTTTTTCTTTTATTAGGCTTTTCTCCTTTCTTAGTCTACAAAAACCTTCCCCTGTCCTCATCTTCATTACATAGAGAGGCAGTATCCTGCAGTTCACAAAACATCGCTGGCAAAGCTGATAACATTGTCTGAGCGTTCAGTTCATTGTACAGGAAGTTACAGGGACAGTAGAATTCTGGCAGGATTATCAGGTATTTTTCTGTACTTGCAGAAAATATTCTTGGTCTGAAACGGGAAAATATATGCAGCCACCGCATCTAGGAGCTTGTATGCTGAACTATATTGCATTTTGTTCTTGGTTTTAGATATCCTTTCAGAGATACACAATATAACAAACAATATTGTGCTAATTGCATTATTCCATAGCTACCAATCGAATTTCACCTTTTGTCTATGTAGGAGAAGTAGGATCAAAGTCAAAGGATCACTGATGTTGGACGAGAAGGCCTGGTTTGCAGTCTCCACTCTAAATTATCCCAAAGGTGTTCTATCAGGTTGAGGTCAGGACTGACTGTGCAAGCCAGTCAAGTTCCTCCACTCCGAACACGCTCATCCATGTCTTTATGGACCTTGTTTTTTGCACTGGTCCAAATCATTTGGTGGAGGGGGATTATTGTGTGGAGTTGTTTTTCAGGGGTTGAACTTGGCTCCTTAGTTCTAGTAAAAGGAACTCTTAGACAATGTCATGCTCCCAACTTTGTGGGAACAGTTTGGGGATGGCCCCTTCCTGTTCCTACATGACTACACACCAGTGCACAAATCAAGGGCCATAGAGACATGGATGGATGAATTTGGGGTGGAGGAACTTTAGTGGCCTGCACAGAGTCCTGACCTCAACCCGATAGAACACCTTTGGGGTGACTGCGAGCCATCAGTGCCTGACCTCACAAATGCGCTTCTGGAAGAATGGTCAAATATTCCAAAAGACACACTCCTAAATCTTGTAGACAGTGTTTCCAGAAGAGTTGAAGCTGTTATACAGTAGCAAAGGGTGGGCCAACTCAGTGGTCAAACATTCCCATAGACACACTCCTAAACCTTGTGGACAGCCTTCCCAGAAGTGTTGAAGCTGTTATAGCTTCAAATCATTTGGTGAAGGGGGGGGGGGGGGTTGTGGTGTGAGGATGTTTTTCAGGGGTTGGGCTTGGCCCCTTAGTTCCAATGAAGGGAACTCTTAAGGCGTCAGCTTACCAAGATCTTTTGGACAATTTCATGCTCAGAACTCTGTGTGAATAGTTCGGGGGTGGCTCCTTCCTGTTCCAACATGACTGCACACCAGTGCACAAAGCAAGGTCCATAATGACATGGATGAGTGAGTTTGGGCTGGAGGAACTTGACTGGCCTTCGCAGTCTTGATCTCAACCTGATAGAATATCTTTGGGATGAATTAGAGCTGAGACTGCGAGCCAGGCCTTCTCATCCAAAATCAGTGCCTGACCTCACAAATGCGCTTCTGGAAGAATGGTCAAACATTCCCATAGACACACTCCTAAACCTTGTGGACAGCCTTCCCAGGAGAGTTGAAGCTGTTATAGCTTCAAATCATTTGGTGGAGGGGGGATTGGGGTGGAGGGTTGTTTTTCAGGGGTTGGGCTTGGCCCCTTAGTTCCAGTGAAGAGAAATCTTAAGGCGTCAGCATACCAAGATCTTTTGGACAATTTAATGCTCCCAAATTTGTGGGAACAATTTGGGGATGGTCGCTTCCTGTTCCAACATGACTGCACACCAGTGCACAAAGCAAGGTCCATAATGACATGGATGAGTGAGTTTGGGCTGGAGGAACTTGAGTGGCCTGCACAGTCTTGACCTTAACCTGATAGAATATCTTTGGGATGAATTAGAGCTCAGACTGTGAGCCAGGCCTTCTTGTCCAAAATCAGTGCCTGATCTCACAAATGCGCTTCTGGAAGAATGGTCAAACATTCCCATAGACACACTCCTAAATCTTGTGGACAGCCTTCCCAGAAGAGATGAAGCTGCTATAGCTGCATAAGGTGGGCCAACCTAATATTGAACCCTACGGACCAAGATTGGGATGCCATTAAAGTTCATGGCGTGTAAAGGCAGGCGTCCCAATACTTTTGGTAATATAGTGTATGTGCAGTAACATTACATTTGCAGGATCTTTTCTTTTTCAACCATTTATATACATCTGGAGGTGAGCAACAAGAACAGACAGTTTGATGACTATATAAATCTACTCTAATAAAAAATCAAATGAAAGACTATTCAGAGAGCCAGTGCATTTCAATGGTGGAAACCTTGCCTGACCCTTTCATCAGGGCTTGAGATACTGTATAGGGAAGAATGTATGTGGAAAATATATAGATTACTATATATCGAATACTGCTTTAGTTGGTGCAATACTTGCCAGCATCTGGTTGTAGCAGTTTGATAAATAGGGCAAAGTAAAGTGCTGCTACACTGCAGGTCGTCTGCTTAAAAAAAGTCATAAAAACTGTATTGCCCTCCCAGCAAACACAATGTTCCTTGTTATAGCTTGCCAAAAGAACGTAGAAAGGAAGATGCTGATTGGTGTGTATTAGGAGCACAGACAGCTCTTTTAGTATGTTTGGTCACTTGGGCCTCCGCTTTGTGTCCTGACGCTGACCCCTGAGTTTACTTATGCAGTGAAAGGTTTAAAGTAAGTGTAATTGCACTAAGAAAGCATTAGTGTTATAAGAATTACAGGGATTAGTTTTATGAAGCATATATTACTCCCCAGTAGCTGCAGTCATAAGTCTCCGCCAGCCTTTGTGAGGTTAGCATTTTTTGTGAAATCCCCAAGATTGCATTATACACTTAGAAGAGATTACTAGTAAGATTTGAGGCTTTCAGACTGATAAATTTAAATGAGTTAATGGAATTCAAGTACAGTATAAAGCATGTTGCAATAGTGTACTGTATAATATGATTACGGTGTTCAAATAACAATTGTACTGTGATACTGTGCTGTAATTGTATTATCGGAAGATTACACATAAGCAATATAATCACTTCTAATACGACAACTGTAACAGCAATATTTCTGTGACCTGCCTTGAAAGATCCAGATTAGTAGGAGAGATGTGTATATTTACCGAATTTAAAAAAATGATTTATGGAGATTCGGTTTTAGCATATCCTAATCCTAGCACTATATAATGTTCGATTAGGTAATCATTTGTTACCTTGATGCTTTAGGCTTCGTTTCCAATATTGCGGCTACAAAGTCGCGCTACTTCTAGCGCGACTTTGTAGTCCGACTTGTTTACGGCTTCTTCTGGGGACTTCAATGGCACTGAAGTCGCCCAAAATGTAGTGCAAAAACGATTTTTCAAGTCGCTGCAGTTAGAACGGGCCAAATTGAAATGAATGGCTTTTGACTTGTTGTGCAACTTGACATAGTTAAGATGACAAAATGATGAAAAAGTATCTGTTTGTTCCATTGGAAATATCAAATATCCATCTAGTAAGTAAGATGTATTTCATCAGTTATTATTGTTTTAATGAATTGGCTTAGAAAATGTATATATTGTATGTCCTTAAATGTATGAATAATGATAGTAACCTTGTGCTTATTCTTTTTGTTTTAGGTTCATCGCTAAGAATTTAGCAGATATTTCTAAATTGAATTCTATATCTTGCCACATGAATTATAATGGCATGCCTACATGACACCCGCACCCCTTCTCCATCCTTTGCCAGTCTACTGATAGATGGACCAATCCGGAGGTTGGACACTGATACGCCACCTGGATGCACCCCAGAGCAAGAACTAACCCCCACACAATGTGTATTGCGTGATATGGTGCGGACAGAAGTCACTCTTCCCCATGAGGATTCATCCTCTCCTCTTACACACAGTGTTCCTCAAGATCCACAAGAACCCGAGGACAGAGGTGGTGGAGGAGCAGCAGCAGGCCTGGGAGATGACAGGCCATGTCGAGCTCTTGGGGAGGGACGCATGCAGTGTCAGGCTGGAGTTGGGTTCTTGGGTGGACTTTTTGGCTGTCTGAAGCCAGTTTGGGCTATGATTGGAAAAACCTATTCTACCGAACACAAACACGAAGAAGGTAAGTGGAGAAATGCAAACATGGAGTGGACATTAAAGTGGTTGTAAACCCTTCTATATACCTAGTAAAGTGACTGGCCTCAAATGATACACAGAGATTAAACAAAGCCTCCTACATAAGTTGTACCTTTGTCTCTACATCTGTTCAAAATGCTGAATTATAAAGCTTGTCTGAGAGTTCAGAAAAAAGGGGATGGAGAGCTGAAGTAATGGACCATACACACTATAAGATTTTCTGAAGACTTTTTCCTTAACAGCCCATTCAGACTGGCGCGACACGACTTGGTGGGGCGACTTCGGCGCGACTTGCACGGACTTCATATAATTGAAGTCAATGCAAGTCGCCTCCAGGTCGCCCCAAAGTAGTAGAGGACCCTTTTTCTAAGTCGGAGCGACTTGTGTCGTTCCTATTAGAACGGGTCCTGTGCTAATCAATGGCGAGCGACCGACCGCGACTTGTCAGGCGACTTGGTCGCCTGACAAGTCGCACTAGTGTGAATGGACTCTTAGACTTACCAAAACCATATAATATGAGGTCAAACCTAAACATTTTCAATTTGTATGCAATCTGGCAGGCCCTTGCACTACATAGAAAAGGTAAATCTGAAGGAAATCTAACCACAAAAGTTGGATAGTGTGTATCCAGGTTTACACTCTGCAGAGCTCAGAGAGGAGACCTCTGAGAGCTTACAAGGAACAGAGCTGAAGCTGTCAGTCAGCTGCAGATCCCTTCCCTGTCACCTTTTTTCTCTTGGTGTCAGGAAAACTTGTCAGAAGTGACCCGTGCTTAATAGCAAGGGAATGAAGCAGCAGACAGAAATGACACTTAGCGCTTTTAATTGAGACGAGTACACACTAAAGAGGGAAATGCTTTGTTCATATTTCATGTCTGAGGTTTACAACCACTTTAAGTATTAAACTCCAAGTGTATTTTGCCTAAAAAGAAATGGTGCAATAAAGGCTGATTGACAAAATAAAATCTAGGGATTCTGACTGTCAATCTATCTTCTGTATGTCTCCTAATGGACTAGTTACCTAAGAAGAGCATGAATGTGATTACCCATGCAACCTGAACAAAATACAAGACCTTCCCTGAAATTGGTCTCCTAGGACCTTTTGTGTGACAAGTAAAATGAGCGTTTGTGGTTTTTTCCTTTCTCCCTTTTTTTTTATAAACATATTCTTTTATGTTATCTGCTTCCATATATATGTAGTATCATTGTATGTGAAGAGGCCAATGTAGTCTGATCAGTTTTTCTAGCCTTTACATTTTTCTCTTAATTGAGAAAGTCAGTAAAATAGTATCTTACACAGCTGTGACCCAGAATAAAGAGATGTAACATTTCATTACATTCTCTTGGTGTTCTCTAAATTGCTTCATTGTAGGTCACAAATGTTCTTTGCTGCAAATACTAAATAGGGATCACAATGACAGACCAGCTTAGCAGAAAGCATCACTGCACTCCATCGTCTAATGATCGCAGTACCAGGCTTATTAAGGATGCTATTAGGGTGCAGAGACTGGTGTAAGAAGAACTTTATGGTTTTCTTCTTTCTCCTGGTGGGGTAACATCTTGAGTTTATGATAGCTTATCACTAGTGGAACAATAGGGACACCAAGGGATTCCATCACTTTGGAGGGATTTCTACTAAATTCCTGTGTTTGCAAAGGGACCGAGAGTAAAGGGAAATCTTGTCCATAGGATACAGATGTCAAAAAAAGAAGCTGACGGGTTATTACCCTGCCTTACGCTATCTAAAATGAAAAAAAAAAAGGGTTTAACCGGTCGCCGAGTGCCGCAAGTACATATACTGCGGCGGTCAGCCCCGGCCAGGCAAAGTGACGTACCGGTACGTCACTAGCCTGGGAGCCAATAGCAGGCGAGTGCGCACCACCGGACACCTCCGTGCGTGTGACCGGCAGACCCGATGTCCGCCGCTCACTCTCGATCGTCCGCTGTGAAGGGAGAAAGGCAGGCGGCTAATGTAAACAAAGCCGCCTGTCATTCTTCCCTGTGTAACAGCACAGATCTAACGGTCCTGCTATGTAGGACCGTGGATCTGTGCTGTTACACACACAGCCACATCCCTGCACAGAAAGAAGCACGCCCTTAGGGACACACATAGTCACTGCATCTCTAATAAAGTTAACCCCTTCCCTGCCAGTGTCATTTTTACAGTAACAGTGCATATGTATAGCACTGATTACTGTAGTAATGTCACTGGTACCCCCAAAAGTGTCAAAAATGTCAGTCAAGGGTCCGATCTGTCCGCCGCAATGTCGCAGTCCCGCAAAAAAAAACGCAGATCGCCGCCATTACTCGTTAAAAAAAAAAACAACAAAAATGACAAAAATCTTTCCCTTAGTTAGTAAACGCAATAACTTTTGCGCAAACCAATCAAAATACGCTTATTGTGATTTTTTTTTTTTTTACCAAACATAGGTAGCAGAAAACAAATTGGCCAAAAATTTAAAAAAATTTTTGATTTTTACATTTTTTTGGGGGAATTTCATATAAAAAATGTGAAAAATATTGTTATTTTTGCAAAATTGTCGCTATTTTTTGATTATAGCGCATGATCAAAAAATCGCACAGGTGATCAAATACCACCAAAGGAAAGCTCTGTTTGTGGGAAAGAAAGGATGCCAAATTCGTTTAGGTACAGCGTCGCACGACCGCGCAATTGTCCGTTAAAGTCACGCAGTGCCGAATCGCAAAATACCCCCTGGTCAGAAAGGGGGTAAAATCTTCAGAGGCTTAAGTGGTTAAGCTTTAGTTCCACTATAATGCAAAACCCTGTAGCTATTGTGCTTCCACACCCTTTGTTTCCAGGCATTCTGAGCTCTCTATTTTCCTTAGAACAGTCCTTTCTGTGCAGTAGACACCATACCTGTTGTCCCCAGACTACCATAGTGGATATTGGGTGTCAAACACATATAAAGTGTGCAAGAATCCCTTTTGTGCCAGGCCATTTCCCTTACTTTAGATTTTTGCGGACGGTGCACACAGCTGCATAGTACTGACTCCCAAACATGATCCCTTCCACTCTGCTTCTCTCCTGCCATGATTAGCTTCTACTTTCCCTTTCCTGGCAACAATCAGTTCCTTCTCTGCCTTCATCACCATCATTGCCACAAACAGCATCTGTTTTGTTTTCTTCCCCCATCACTGCTGCAAATAGCTTCCACTGCACTTTACTTCCTTGCCTTGACCATAATCACCTACCGTTGTGTCCCATGCTGAGCTGCCACTCTGCCTACCTTCCTTGTGGTTCTATAGCCTCCCTCCTAGAAATCCTATGCCTGTCCTTCTAGTGGTTTATATGCAACTGTTGCTTGTCCTCTTTCTCAGCCATGACCAGCTTCTGCTCAGCTTGATGAATTTCTTGCCCAGGGACAGTGGGAGATAATTGTTGCTGAGAGGTGGAGAAGCAGAAGCTAGCCATGGACCAGGAAAAAGGAAAGCAGTGTAAGAGACATCATGGGCCATGATACCTCTTACACTGCTTTCCTTTTTCCTGGTCCATGGCTAGCTTCTGCTTCTTCACCTCTCAGCAACAATTATCTCCCGCTGTCCCTCCTGTCTCCCCAGTCTACAGTTGGCCTGCTTTCTCTCCTCCAAGCCATGATTACGCCCACCGCCACCACTCGTTCAACCATCCTCTGCCTGTTATCTCTATGCCCTAAGTTCAGCCTCTGCATAGTCCCATCCTTCTCTCCCCATTCAATTATTGGACCATTTGTGCCTTCTTCCTCTTCAATTGATGATTTCTTAATCCAGGTCAACATGTTCCTGCTCTGCCTGGGCTAACAACGTTCTTCTGTTAGCTAAAATAATTTCTCCTGTCACTTCTCCCCCCCCCCCCCCCTTTACCCACCTACCATGCTCAGCTTCTCTCTATGCTCTCCTTCCTCTTCATTTTCCAAGCTCACAATCAACTGCCATTCTGACTCCTCTTTCTTTTTTTTTTTTTGTTTTTTGTTTCAATATGTTTATGAGAAAGATTTTGCAATGAGGTACAAGGATGCCTAATGCCTCGTACACACGCAACGATAGTTGGCCGTGAATTCTCGGCCAACGTCCGATCGGCCGATTTTCGGCTTGTTAGTATGATGCTTCCGACAACCGACTCCGACTTTTCGGCCGAACAAAATCTGGTGTGCATGCTATAAAATTTTTGTTGGCCGTCAACAGAACGGCCGATTTTTCGTCAGTCAGTACAGATTTCGGCAGACAAAAATCAGATGAGCAAGACTGGGCATGCTCAGAGAAGAAAAAACACACGGAAAGTAAACCAGCACATGACATCACTTCTGAAATTGGCTTTTGTTGGCCGATAAAATTTGTGTGCAGTCTAGAGCACATTTCAACAAACACAACAACACTAGACAAAAGACGGCCAATCGGTCGGCCAACAATCGTTGCGTGTGTAGGAGGCATAAGCATAGGCAACAGTAATTCAAACAAAAAGTACAGCAAAGTCAATGAGTGCATAAACCAATTGCCATGCAGAACATTACAATACAATAAAGGGTTTAAGGGCATGCAAAGTAAAACTCAGGCGCCTAAATTAGCTATATTCCTCGGCTGAAAGTCCATACATGCCCTTCACCCACATGAGTAATTCTAACCTTATAGGGTCCCTGAAGTCTAGGGGAGCCCAAAGACAGGGGTGGGGCAGCCCAAGAGAACCACCGCCCCAAAGAAATTTCGGTAGAGCCAAGATAGTAAAGGGAGAGAAAAAAAGAGCAAAAAGATGGGAGATAAATGATGAAAGGGGGAGAAAAAAAAAAAAAAAAACAGACATTGCTTGTGTACTGGACTGGTACTATGCATACTCCGCACCCAAGCAGACCCGAGCCACCCAAGGTACATCGACTCCTCTTTCTTTTAACATGGTCCACAATCATCAGCTCTTTAGCCGGGTCTTTCATCCACCCATAGTTCGCAATCATCTCTTCCTGCTCTTCTTGCTATACCATTGATCCACCTAAGTTCTCACACTGCCATATGATAAGGTCATTTTGCACTCATGGACTGTGCATATCAGCCACAAGTTGACCAAATATTACATTTGCAGTTAACATATTGTCAGATTTTTATTGTCTGCATATTGAGGTGTTATTAATGACTCTGCTTGAAAACAATTCAGCCTAAATGAACAGGTTCATAAAAGGAAACAAGCATGGGAAGCAAGCACACCAGCCTAGTGCATCACCGTAAGACTAATGAATAAAATAAATGCCAATTGACTCACAAAGAAACATAACCAAAGGCATGTAACAATTCTCATCAAGCCACTGGAAGCGTGTCCATCCACCAGGGTGCAGTTTGTGCGTTTTAAGGACGATGCCCTTTTCCTCAGAGCTTCTTTGTGAGTACATTGGCATTTATTTTTTTTATTAAAGAGTCTTACGGTAATGCACTAGGCTGGTGCTATTTCTTTCTATGCTTGTTTTGTAGTATTGGTTCTCCCCGAACTGAAGAAGGCAGCAAAGCAAATCCAGTGCGTGATGTTGAGGTCATCAGTGGGGGATACTTATGGCACTTTTCCACTGCAAGTACCGGCTCGGCCCTGCTTGGCCCGGTTTGCTTTTCCACTGCTGGTACCGCATGGTACGGTGTTGGAACATTTCGGTGCAGTACGGTATGGTTTGCTTTTCCACTTAAGTAGTACTAAAGTTAAGTGGGTGGGATAACAACGATTCTCTGACCAATCAGTGGCTAGTAGTGACTGCATGCAAAGGATTGTGGGATATGGTACCGGGTATGGTACCTCTTGGAACCACAATCGAGGTGGTACTGTTTTTGAGAGCCATACCGTTCGGTTCCATGCAGTGGAAAAGCGCCGCTGTACCGTACCGTACCGAACCGTTCCTACACCATAGATAATAGAAAAGTGCAGCACTTTCTATTATCTATTGTTCATTGGGTTTTTATCTATTTTACCTATGTGTCAGCTGCTATTTATTTTATTTTATTTTATTTTATCGTGTGCGTGCGCTGATATATCTCTGTTTTACGTTCCTACACCGTACCATGCGGTACCAGCAGTGGAAAAGCACAAAAGCGAGCCGAACCGTTCGGTTCCATGCAGTGGAAAAGCGCCATTATACATATCTATACTGACAAGATTGCAGAGGATCCTGCCCTGAGCTTTTGTGTGGACTATTGTGTCTTCAGGGCCTTCTTTACATGTAGCACTGACAAAAGTTCTGCTTATGTTCATAAAAGGACTCACATTTGCTAGTTTATTTGTGTAATATAAAGAGAGAAGCCCTCTTGTTCCTTTCTCCCACATGTTTCTTCTTGTACTACCCAGGTCAGCACCAGTATTTGCTACATTATATATTTGAGAAAATGCAGGAGTAATGCATGTCATCAGTAAACAGAGCGCAAAAGTGACGATAGCTAGTGATTCCTAGAAATAAAAAAACATATAGGGTTCTCCTATAACTGCTTTGTGTTTCTGTATTTCTGTTTTTATTCTGTGAAGACTCTTGGGAAGTGCCATTTGAAGAGATTCAGGACCTACAGTGGGTAGGCAGTGGAGCTCAGGGAGCCGTCTTCCTGGGGAAGTTTCATGGTGAAGAAGTGGCTGTGAAGAAAGTCAGAGATATAAAAGAAACCGATATCAAACATCTTCGGAAACTGAAGCACCCCAATATCATCACCTTCAAGTGAGAAAAAAAAAAAACTACTTATATAACAATTCAAAAACAATTCAGAGATGAAATCACTTTGTTGTTTTATAGCCTCTCAATAGCATATTAATGTCATACCACCCTAACCCTATCACATCCTGAATAAACAAATAATAACTAAAGGCAGGAATCCAATACAAGTGGACCGCTCAGGTGAGATGTGACTCAGGTGCAGGTTGGATCCGCCATCCAGATAGTCAATCAATCACAGACAAAGTAGTGACTGCACTCCGGTATAGTTGAAATCAAAGAATGGAGTGTTTTATTCTTCATCACAGACATCAATATATGACTGGAAAGACATGGGACAGGTAATTGGTTGACGCGTTTAACGACTAATCCAGTCGCTTACTCATATTCATACCAATGGGTATGAGCAGAGTTGTACTCGAAACCCATACTTGAGCAAAAGTACAAGTGCTCGATCAAAAAGTGACTTGAGTAGAAGTGGAAGTGCTCTATCAAAAAGTGACTTGAGTAGAAGTACTAAAGTATTCAACATTTTTTGTACTTAAGTATTGCAAGTAGTTTTTTTTTAAATTTGCTACTCAAGTACTGAAAGTAAAAGTACCAGTATTTTTAAAAAAAATTTGCTACTCAAGTACTGAAAGTAAAAGTACAAGTACTGTGTTATGTAGTTATTAAAGAAAGCCAAAAGTTTGAACATCATATTGTTTTTTATTATTTCAAATGATTAACCTAAAGGACAATCACAATTCCTTTGGCTGTAACTTTTTGTAAACAAAAACAGATAAAGTATGTCCCTCCCTTCCCCCCTTTAAAGCATCCCTCCTTCTTTTCCCTGCATGTTTTTTTTTCTCCACAGCTTATTGGTGCGCAAAATCATATATAAACCAATGTGATATACAACAATATATTCCAATAATGAAATAAAGGAAGAGTGTATGAAATCAAAGTCAATAAAAAGTTCAAAATATTGTGAATCTTCAAGTATATATATATATATATGTTACAAAACAAGATGAATATATTTTCAACGGTGCAGGAATCAAACAGGTGCTATTCCAAATAATAGGTGCAGACTTCCACCACAATTTTTTGAACTTCCTGAAACCTGCCAACTACTGTTCTGGCAGTGGTAATTTTTATAATAGTAACGAGTAACTATGCAGCACAAAAAAAAAATAAATATCTTAGTAGAAGTATTGAAATCATTGAAAAAATGTAGTGAAGTAAAAGTGGAAGTAGGAGACAAAAATTCTACTCTAGGAAAGTACAGATAACGCCTTTCGGTACTTAAGTACAGTAGTGAAGTAGTTCTACTTAGTTACTATACATCTCTGGTTATGAGTAAGCGACTGGATTTGTCGTGAAACGCGTCAACCAATTACCTGTCCCATGTCTTACCAGTCATATATTTATGTCTGTGATGAAGAATAAAAGACTCCATTCTTTGATTTCAACTCTACCGGAGTGCGGTCACTACTTTTTCTGTGGTTGATTAAATAATAACTAAAACCTGCTTGACGTGAACTCTTTCAACTTTTGTATCTTAAACCTGTCAAGCAAGGGATGTACCAAACCCGTCTAGGAAACAAATCAGGTAAGTATATTCACACTGTACACCCCCTGTGCAGTGTGAATACACTTGCTTGATTTGTTTCCTATATTCAAAGAATACATTGACTTTACTTATCCTGGATTATTACTGTTAATAGAGCCTTTTAAAAATCGGAACATCATAGGCTATCATTGCTGTAGATGTAATTTGAAAAAATGTGACCTGCAGTCAAAAGGCTGTAAGTTTTTTTTCTCTGAACAAACTACTCCTGTCCATCATTAGACAGGAGGCCTACTTTGCATTCTACTGAATGTTTTATCTCTCAAGAGCAGCTTCTGTATAGCAAAGCAAGATGCAAACACAGAGTCAGGAGGCTGCAGGTCAGGATGCTTTAAACATGTTGGCCTTTTTCATAGGCCTCAGAGACAAACATTAATACATAATTTATACTAAAAATGAAGTTATATTTTAATTCCAAGGACTTTGATAAATATTCCCTTGGACTGAAAGATTGCCTTATAGTGGAAAAATAAACTAAACTGAATGGAATACCATAGTTCAGTTGATTTGATTATTCTCTAACTTCTTCAGATAAAGAGCAACTCACCTAAAAGGCATTTTTTCACCCTGGGTGGAATGGATCGAGGTGTGATCCCATGCTAGGTCCTTACTGATGGTCTGGACCTTAGTGTTGTAATATCACACCATACCCAGCACAGGTGTGATAGGACTAACTTTCTCTAGATGGTAAATGATACAACAGTTGTGTATCTTCCAACTGGGAGGATTGACTCCTCCACAGAAGTATGCAGAGAACGTATTAGTTTGGTAGAAACGGCATATTGGTGGAAAGGTCAAACCAAAACTCACAGCCATACCAGATCGCTAAAGTCCTCCAAACGTAGTATACTACAGATGTGTGTTGCCTTTGTGTTTCAGTATGCTTTAATATAAGTTCAATTTTTTTACAAAGATGTGTGCAGACTCAGTGGTATTACAGTTAGGGCATGCTATAATACTTACAATACTTGAGAAGGAAAGGAGGAAAAGACAAGCTGTCACTTTATTTGGAGAATTCAGGGAAAAGTGCAGTTATTTAAAAGGATACACAGAGTTTTTCTGCCTACCTACACTGTATGGCCAAACGTTTTAGGACACATGATCATCACACCTACTATACAGTATGTCCAATAGTATGTGGAGACCCCTCCAAATTATGGGTAATCCAGATTATTTTTAAGTTTAGTTGTTTCTAATGAAGGGTACTGGGAATGCAACAGCATTCAAAGACATTTTAGACATTTTTCAACTTCTAATCTTGTGGATACAGTTTTGGGAAAGCCCTTATATTATTACAGTTTGAATGTGCCCCTGTGTACAAAGGCAAATACATGATTACATGGTTGGACCGGCTTGGCATGGAGGAACCTGGGAGGCCTGCACAGGGCTATCAATCCCACTTAATACCAATTACGAGCAACATCAATACCAATTACGAGCAACATCTGTAAACAAAAAGAAACAAAAAAAGGGCGCATAGACCTAGCGCATTATCCTCAATAATATGGCTTTATTTGTAAAACATAAAAATGGCTACTCACAAACAGAAGTTGAAAATAATCATATCAAACTCAATCGCTCGAGTGTCAGGAATAGTCCATGTATGTGTCCATAGTCCTGTTAAGATGACGGCCCAGGTGGCTCTGAGGAAGAGGCTAAGCCTCCAAAACGCGTCAGCCGTCATCTTAACAGGACTATGGACAAATACATGGACTATTCCTGACACTCGAGCGATTGAGTTTGATATGATTATTTTCAACTTCTGTTTGTGAGTAGCCATTTTTATGTTTTACAAATAAAGCCATATTATTGAGGATAATGTGCTAGGTCGGTGCGCCCTTTTTTTGTTTCTTTTTGTTTGTAGTACTGTTGGACTACCCCAGTCTTTTTAGGGCAGCAAGACTCTAGCCATCCGAGACACCAAATGTGAGTCCTGTGGGAAGTGCGGTCGGGGAACTTGGATTCTAAGCGCAGGAGAAAGGTGGCATCACCATATCTTTTTTGGAGCATGTACAACATCTGTACCTGACCTCACAAATACTCCTTATGCTGGATGGGTGCAAATTCCAACAGATATACTCCAAAAATTATGGAATGCCTTCCCAGAAGAGCATAGGCTGATATGGCCCCATTCACACTTGCGAATGGGGCCATTAGCGATTAGATTTGGGAGACCCAGCTTCCTAACTATTCACAGCCTCTCACATGTAATCGCTCAAGCAGCAATTATCTGTGAATGATCAGCCTTGGACACAGACTGTCTATGTCATGGCCACAAATAGCTGCAGTAGCTGTCAGCCTCCTATTGCTTTAATGGGGCTTCCAGCCTCAGCTAATTGCTGGGAATCCCTACCCGGTCTCCTGAATTTAATCACTAATAATCAGATTCGCAGGTGGAAAAGGGGCCTTTCGCTGCAAAAAGGGGTTTAACTCCATATCAGTGCCCATGGTTTCGGAATGGGTTGTCCAACAAGCACATAAAGATGTGATGGTCAGGTGTTCACCAACCTTTGGCCATATACTGTACTAAGATAAAGGGGGGATTTTAACAGAATTAGTATAATTATTTAGATGTGGAATTACATTTAACTTTGTGGTGATACATTCCTCCGGGAACTGCAGTGTTTGGAATGCTATGTGGTAATTGCACACTATTATGTTTGAAAAAAGGAAGCAGGAAAATGCGTCATTGTATATCAACACTTTTTAAAGATAACTTTACCACTAAACCTGGTAATTATAGTACTCTTAGTTGATGTGTATAAAGCATAAGCACAGTTTGCTGCCCTTAAAGAGTAACTCCACTTTTGTTGAGTAAGGATTTTAACAAACTTCTGCTTCTGTTTGACAATGGTTTTCAATACTGATTCTGCCTCATTCATAATAATCACCTGGTGCATTCTAAGTAGGCAAATATACAGCTATTCTTGATGACAACTGTGTTTGCCAGTTACAGTTGTAATACATTTATAAACATAGCCTCCAATAATCATTAAAGCAGAAGGTGAAGGGAGTCCAAGAGTCAAAGCACAAAGGGGAACAAGAGTAGGGTTTAGTTGTAGGGCTGAGTATAGCTGAAGTAGTAAGTGGTGTCCAGCATGGTCCTTTTACTGTTCATGTTCATTTGGTCTCCATGTCTCATGGTCTCGACTACATCTCCAAGAATGTAACCTGGCTCATCCCTGAGGTAATGCTGGAGGGCAGGAAGAGTTCAAAGAACCCAGACGTGGATCCAGCCAGTTTGAGATGGGAATGGATTCCACTTCTAGACACTGAAAAAGCACTAGAAGTTGCTCAGGAGTGGATAAGAGAAAGATGCTTTATGTCCTCACTTGTAGGTAGCTAAACTCAGACAGATTATTATTATTGTACAGGATTTATACTGTGCCAACAGTTTGCGCAGCGATTTACAACATAAGGGCAGACAGTAAGTTACAATACAATTGAATACAGGAGGAATCAGTCGGCCCTGCCCATTAGAGCTTACAATCTAAGAGGCAGGGTCAAGTGATACAAAAGGAAATAGCTGTGAGGGATGGGCTGATGGAGAAAATAAAAGTACAGTTGTTAGGTGGGGACAGAATAGGCTTCTCTGTACAGAAGGGTTTTCAGGGATTGTCTAAAAGCAAACTGAGTAGGAGATAGTCGGACAGACTGGGAAGGGAGTTCCATAGAATTGGAGAGGCTCGGGAAAAGTCCTGGAGGGGAGAATTGGAGGAGGCAACAAGGGAGTTAGAGAGCAGGAGGTCTTGGGAGGAACAAAGAGAATGATTAGGTTGGTATTTTAAGACTAGGTTAGTAATGTAGCTGGGGCCGAGTTGTGGATGGCTTTGTAAGTTGTTGTTAGTATCTTGAATTTAGTTTCTTGGGTGAGTGGAAGAGGGATTGACAGAGATGAGTAGCAGACACCGAATGATTGGAAAGATTCCTACCTGTCAGATTGAGCCCAAGAGGGGTTTGCACTCTCAATGTTCTGATGAGAAAAGTTGCAGGGTCTGCATCGCTTTCAAAGTAATTAACCATTAGGGAATATCTCACCAAAAATGAAATTTGCAGAGGATGCCTGAAATCTGACTCGTATCTTAGTATAGACTTTTGGGAAAATCGGTGAGCCAATCACACAAGCAGGAGATTACATTTATATAGATATATATATATATATATATATATATATATATATATTTTGTACAGAACACCTCCAGGTGGCTGTATTGCATTGAATTTTACAGAAAATGACAGAGCTGCAGATTGAAATGGAAAGGTAATTTTTAAATAACTTTTAATTACAAAAAAGCTTGGGTAGCATTTGTATATTTGCTATAAGCAATTGTGTATGTATGCATGCTTTATTCAACAAAGGTGGAGTTCCCCTTTAAGTTAAAAAAACCCTGAGATTACAGGGTGCACAGAGCATAAATGAGAATTCCAGGGCAGGGCAAGTTTCAGCAAAGGAGACTGGAGAGTACATACAGTTTATCTGCTCCTGAGTAATGTAACATCATCATGTCTCATGTTCCCCTGTTACGAGGTGGAATTTGTTGTGGTCATACAAGGGGTTAATGATCTTGTTGCATATTTTGCTTTGTAGGGGTGTATGCACGCAGGCTCCTTGTTACTGTATCTTAATGGAGTTCTGTGCTCAAGGGCAGCTTTATGAAGTGCTTCGTGCTGGAAGGAAAGTCACCCCCTCCTTACTAGTGGATTGGTCCATGGGTATAGCTGGGGGAATGAACTATCTTCATCTCCACAAGATTATCCATCGAGATCTCAAGTCACCAAAGTAAGTAGTGATTGTGGAAACTTGCTATACTGTGCTATAATGTGTACTTGGCTAATCATATCATATTTGTATCCAACAGGCATAGATAGCTTAAAATAATGTAAAATATTCAGTCGTCAAGTCTCTAATTATGCTCCCCATTACCATGGTCAATTTGTGCACAATCGTTGAAAAAGATAATCCCTATGACATACATCCCCCCAGTTAATATATGGACTCATATTGACTCATCCATGGGACACCTGGGTCCATGGCAGAATGGGGTCAGAATGGGGTCAGACCTGCAATCGCTGCAGACCACAGAGAGGCCTCTGCTGTTTGTTGCTGAAATAAATAGAACTTTGCTAACCATAAAAATCTTTCCCATGCAAAATAAAATACCTTCATAATAATGTCACTGCATCCACATTGATTCTTGACTTAATTAACAGCTGAGCTTGTAGCACTTGCCTCAGGCCTTCTCAGCATTCAGTAACGCAACACTTTATTCTCTCCAACATCACACTGATTCACAAGGGTTTCTCCATTCCAAATCAAAACTGACAAAATATTCCCTATGGAAGGACCGATACATTGTGGTGTCCTTATTCAAAGTATAAGAACCCGGCTGGCAGGATAGTGGGCGATGTATGCGTGTCACCCAGGTTTCTCAGCTACACAGGGTGAGGGGCTCCAGGGTTTATGGCTGATGTGGAAGAAACAAACTTTGATGTTTTCTTGCATCTTAATAATTCACCAAGGTCCTTGAGCCTGGAACCTTTGTAGAGCATTAGCTGGCATAAAGCCTCCATCCCTATGTCCACATCCTACCTGGTATCTAGTTTCAGATGTACACAAACCTTTTTATATGTGAGCTGACTTATTCTAGAGTCCCTCTCCCCCACTCTCTGTGCTGTGGGAGTCTGCTGCTTGGTGAAAATCCTGACTGCTGACATAATACCTTTAGTCTCTCTCTCCCACTCTCTGTGCTGTGGGAGTCTGCTGCTTGGTGAGAATGCTGACTGCTGACATAATACCTTTAGTCCCTCTCTGCCACTCTCTGTGCTGTGGGAGTCTGCTGCTTGGTGAAAAGACTGACTGCTGACGTAATACCTTTAGTCCCTCTCTGCCACTCTCTGTGCCATGGGAGTCTGCTGCTTGGTGAAAAGGCTGACTGCTGACATAATACATTTAGTCCCTCTCCCCCACTCTCTGTGCTGTGGGAGTCTGCTGCTTGGTGAGAAGGCTGACTGCTGACATAATACCTTTAGTCCCTCTCCCCCACTCTCTGTGCTGTGGGAGTCTGCTGCTTGGTGAGAAGGCTGACTGCTGACATAATACCTTTAGTCCCTCTCTGCCACTCTCTGTGCTGTGGGAGTCTGCTGCTTGGTGAGAAGGCTGACTGCTGACATAATACCTTTAGTCCCTCTCTGCCACTCTCTGTGCTGTGGGAGTCTGCTGCTTGGTGAGAAGACTGACTGCTGACATAATACCTTTAGTCTCTCTCCCCCACTCTCTGTGCCATGGGAGTCTGCTGCTTGGTGAAAAGACTGACTGCTGACATAATACCTTTAGTCCCTCTCCCCCACTCTGTGCTGTGGGAGTCTGCTGCTTGGTGAGAAGGCTGACTGCTGACATAATACCTTTAGTCCCTCTCTGCCACTCTCTGTGCCATGGGAGTCTGCTGCTTGGTGAGAAGACTGACTGCTAACATAATACCTTTAGTCCCTCTCTGCCACTCTCTGTGCTGTGGGAGTCTGCTGCTTGGTGAGAAGACTAACTGCTGACATAATACCTTTAGTCCCTCTCTGCCACTCTCTGTGCTGTTGGAGTCTGCTGCTTGGTGAGAAGGCTGACTGCTGACATAATAACTTTAGTCCCTCTCTGCCATTCTCTGTGCTGTTGGAGTCTGCTGCTTGGTGAGAAGGCTGACTGCTGACATAAAACCTTTAGTCCCTCTCCCTCACCCTCTGTGCTGTGGGAGTCTGCTGCTTGGTGAGAAGGCTGACTGCTGACATAATACCTTTAGTCCCTCTCCCCCACTTTCTGTGCTGTGGGAGTCTGCTGCTTGGTGAAAAGACTGATTGCTGACATAATACCCTTAGTCCCTCTCTCCCACTCTCTGTGCTGTTGGAGTCTGCTGCTTGGTGAGAAGGCTGACTGCTGACATAATACCTTTAGTCTCTCTCTCTCACTCTCTGGGCTGTGGGAGTCTGCTGCTTGGTGAAAAGACTGACTGCTGACATAATACCTTTAGTCCCTCTCTGCCACTCTCTGTGCCATGAGAGTCTGCTGCTTGGTGAGAAGACTGACTGCTGACATAATACCTTTAGTCCCTCTCTGCCACTCTCTGTGCCATGGGAGTCTGCTGCTTGGTGAGAAGGCTAACTGCTGACATAATACCTTTAGTCCCTCTCTGCCACTCTCTGTGCCATGGGAGTCTGCTGCTTGGTAAAAAGACTGACTGCTGACATAATACCTTTAGTCCCTCTCTGCCACTCTCTGTGCCATGAGAGTCTGCTGCTTGGTGAGAAGACTGACTGCTGACATAATACCTTTAGTCCCTCTCTGCCACTCTCTGTGCCATGGGAGTCTGCTGCTTGGTTAAAAAACTGACTGCTGACATAATACATTTAGTCCCTCTCTCCCACTCTCTGTGCTGTGGGAGTCTGCTGCTTGGTGAAAAGGCTGACTGCTGACATAATACCTTTAGTCCCTCTCTGCCACTCTGTGCTGTGGGAGTCTGCTGCTTGGTGAAAAGGCTGACTGCTGACATAATACCTTTAGTCCCTCTCTGCCACTCTCTGTGCCATGGGAGTCTGCTGCTTGGTGAGAAGGCTGACTGCTGACATAATACCAAAAAGGTACATGTGCTGCCAGTTTGTTTTGTTCTTGGACTGTCCTGGGTGTTTTTGTCTCATACATGGTTTACTGCTCCCAAAAACAGATAAAGCGAGTGCCATGGCTGGGCAGGAGAGGGTTAATAAATTAGAGAACAGTATACAAAATATACACATTTAAATGTTGCGCATTGTAAATTAGAGTAGCTTTGGATAGAGTTTACATTCTATAACTGTTACCATGGTTGCCAGATTCGTGTTGCCAATTTTATGTTCATTCAGGTCATCTGTTCATTAGATGGAAGAAATGTTGTGTTTCCATTTGGCAGGTTCCTTATTTTGTGCATATAACCCAATGTGTACCCTTACAGTACAGTTCTGTGCACTAGTGAAAATCTTTCTCTGAAATAGTTTGCAGCAATCAGTGGTGATATGATATACTGTACATAGGATCTATGGCTCATGCTGGCATTTGTTACAGCACTGGTCTCTGTCTTCTGTGTGGGTGGGAAGTGTGAGTATAGCACGCATGTTGCCTTGGCACATATTAGCTCTCATATTAGCGGGCACCTCTGTGCATTGAGCGGATGGGTCATGTGAGCTATATAGGAGGTTATTAATCAAAGAATCTGTAGGAAGATTTTTTCTTGTTGCCCATAGAAACAAATTCCTTATTTCATTCTCCCACACTGCCATCATAGAATGCAAGGTAAAATCCGCTTACTGTGGAAGAGCAGTTCTTCCCTCAGAAACAAAGACAAAAGTACAGTTTGTTTTTACTAAATAAATATTGTGCATCGATACTGTAAAATTTACCTGAAAGGAGACCAGTCATGTTTTACCTGCCAAATGATTTGTATTTCAATCCATCCAATTGTGCTGCCCTGTTCAGCAAAGAAAGGGACTTATTTTTTTTTTCTTGCAGTTAAGTAACACTTAGAGGTCTTGTCCCTCCCCCAGCCTGTGACTGGGCAGTGAAAGGAGAAGCAGCAGACTGATGAGCTCATCTCTGTGTCACTCTGCTCGCTCATCCTATAAGCATGTTCCATGTTATCACTTAGGCACTGCAGCACAACAGATTACTGCTTCTCCTGTACAGCAAATGAAGAGAATAGATTTTTTTCCTTCTATAGTTAAGTAACAGTTACAGGTCTTGTCCCTCCTCCAGCCTGTGAATGGAAAATGAAAGGAGAAGCAGCAGGTTGGTGAGCTCATCTCTGTGTGACTCTGCTCCCTCATCCTATCAGCATGTTCCTTGTTAGTACTTGAGCACTGCAGCACAACCGATTGCTGCTTCTCCTGTACAGCAAAAAAAGAGACTTGTTTTTTTTTCTCTGCTTCAGTTATGTTACACTTACAGGTCTTGTCCCTCCTACAGTCTGTGACTGGACAGTGAAAGGAGAAGCAGCAGATTTAAGCTTATCTCACTGTCCTATTTCATCCTATCAGCATGTCTCATCTTAGCACTTGGGCACTGCAGCACAATTGATTGCTGATTCTCTCTCCCCCAGTCTGAGCTCTGCAATACAGACTGCAAGTCAATGATACCAAGTTCAGTTCAGGTATTTACACTGATTGTTAAAAAATACATTAAAGTGGTTCTAAAGGCAGACAGTTTTTTTTTTTTAACCTTAATACATTCTCTGCATTAGGGTAAAAAAAACTTCTGCATGCAGCCAAACCCCCACCCACCCGGCCCTCCCCCATACTTATCTGAGCCCCATTCTCAATTCAGCGCTATGCACAAGAGAAGCAGCTCCCTCTGCTTTCTCCCTACTCCGTGGACACACAGAGCAGGGCTTAGGAGCGAGCCCGCACAAGTGCCCCAAAGCTAGCGGCTTACTATGCAGCACATGCTTGCATTCCAACTATGTGGATACAACAATCTGCCCCAGCAGTTACACAATGGCTTGCGTGGGTGAATGAAAATGAGCAACTAAGAGGATCTTCTTTCGCCCCCTTTCGGGATACAACCGAGGAACATAAGACCAGATGGTTGCACTTGAATCTTTTTAGCTTCTCATATGAATACCTGACTTACTCTTGTTCCACATAAGGGATTGATACCTTCATTGAACCTACTACCCTAAAAGCTCCTCAAGTGGTGATCTCCCTTCCCTACCTCCCCTCTACTTTTTTTTTTTTTTCTTTTTTTTTTAACCTTTCTTCCCTATCCCTTTCTTCCCCTCCTTCTTTAGAATATATTCTCTTACGTCCACATCTTCTCTCCCTATTGTTTACATTAAAATTAAACTGTTGCTGGATGCTCACAGATTCAAGCTTTTACTAATACATATGTATACCATATGGGAATAATTAATGGGTCTGGTGCTGCTAATTACCAATGCAGAGGTAGATATGTTGTTAAATAAATCTTATTAATTGATGGTCTGTCTCTTCCACAACTTCCTATATCCAAATATTAAGTACTCAAAGGTATGTGATACCAATACACAAATATTAAAATTGGCTAGTATAAAAATAAATATATAGTGCTATAAAAATATGTTAAAAACAATGGTGCTAAAATAATTAGTGTCAATATACATTAAATAATTCATAAAGGGTTATCCTACTCATAAAGTGACAATGTGTTGTCCACGGTGCTCCACAAAACAGTGCAATGGTGATCCTATACAAAGTGCTATAAAATCACAAAAAATGCATGTATAAAGGATATTTTCTAGTCCTTATGAAAATATTCAATTAATAAAGTGACAGGTGCTCTTCAAAGTGCTCCAAAGTGATCCGTGATAATTTTATTAAATGCGGCTGCTCCTGATGACGTCATTGTGACGAAACGCTTACTGCGGAGCCACGAGCGTCTTTTCGTCACTTCTGGCTACTTCCGGTTACAGGCCGTGGAACACACGAGACCCGAATTTCCTGTTTGAATTACCAAAGCCGCACTGTTTTTACATTGTAAGTAAGTGAGTAAGTGCTTTTATTTGCATTTAATAAAATTATTCAAAATTGGTACTCTATGGGCTGTTGCTCTTTATCTTTTCATGGAAACGAGCACTAAGAAGGGGAACTAAGGTGTTATATGATTATGGACCCTGAGTCGGCTGATCTGGTTGAAGCCACCATCCTGACAGGCCTGGGAACCCCTTGAGGGGACTGAGCTCTGGTGAGTGTGGGACTATCGGGGGAGCACGACTAGTGGAAACCATTTTTATCACGGATCACTTTGGAGCTGTACTCAGTGTCTCTCCCCCTTCCTACAGCATGTCTCCCCTACCTTACACAGACAGGAGGACTCGAGGCATAGCAGGTCTGGAGGAAGGAAGCTGCAAGATAGTGATTGGTTGTTTACATTGCCATTCATCTTGGCAACCAATCACTGGCTTGCTTACCTTTGGCAGTTCCCGCCCTCCCTCCAGAACTGTCCCGCCTCACGCTGTCGGCTCTGCAAAGAAAGAAAGCATGACAGCTGAAAGGAAAACAGGCTGATAAATGGCGCGACCGCTGCGGTCCGGCAGGGGGAGTGATGGGGGTCGGACTCGGTCCGCGGGCCGCCATTTAGTGATGCCTGTTCTATAGGATCACTATTGCACTGTTAATTGTGGAGCACTGTGGACAGCATATTGTTACTTTATGAGTAGGATAACCCTTTATGAATTATTTAATGTATATTGACACTAATTATTTACACCATTGTTTTTAACATCTTTTTATAGTACTATATATTTATTTTTATATTAGCCAATTTTAATATTTGTGTATTGGTTTCACATACTTTTGAGCACTTAATATTTGGACATAGGGAGTTGTGGAAGAGACAATCAATTAATAAGATTTATTTAACAACATATTTACCTCTGCATATGGTAATTAGCAGCGCCAGACCCATTAATTATTCCCATATTTCAATACTTTCCTTTAGGGTGGGCAGCAACACCATTTTTATATTTTGATTAATTTCTTATCAATTTGCACCCTTTGCGCCTGATTCTATTTTATTCTTTATATATATACCATACCTTTCTTCCTGTAAGTAGTATGCTCTGAGACTGTCCAGGAATGACTTCCAATTTCGAGACACACCATGTTTTCTCAGAGACCTTGGTATTGACTTTTAATGCATGTCTTTACCATGTTCAACAAGAAAATTTATTTTCTTACAATGGACATTCCTGGAAACCTTACCTCCACATGTTATTGGAAAAAACGGATAGTTTCATATATAAAACCATGTACTTTCTTGTCTATTGCATATCCTTTAAATAAATAAATAAAAAAGCAGCTTACTATGGTGGGCACTCCGCATTGAGGAGGAGCCAGGAGTTTCGGTAAGGGACCCCAGAAGAGGAGGATTGGAGTTACTTTTTGCAAAACCATTGCACAAAGCAGGTAAGTACTGTATTTTCTGGCATATAAGACTACTTTTGAACCTCAAAAAAATCCCCCAAAAATGGGGGGGTCGTCTTATACGCCGAGTATAATATCTCCAAGGTAACCTAAGTATAAGTATTACCGGTAGATGAAAATTAGGGGGGTCATCTTATACCCCCAGTCGTCTTATACGCCGGAAAATACGGTATAACATTTTTGTCATTTAAAAAAAAATATATGGATTTACAATCACTTTAAAGAATGTATTATTAAATATCAATCTGCATAAATCTGTGCCATTTGTATCTGCCTGGAGTTGATGATATGGTATGTATTATTTGTTGTCCCATGTTTAGCTTTATTTTCTTGTTCAGATGAGGAATCTGGAACTAAAGGATCCATAAATTCTGAAAGTCAGCTAACTACTTACCACTATTTATATTTCAGTGCATGCAAAATGTCTTAAAGTGCTATGCTTCTCTAGTGTATTATATAACTACAAATTTATGTACTGTACATAATTTACCTATGTACTAAAATTGAATAGTATTTCTAATATTTAGGGTATGCCTATGTCATGTTTATTCTTTTGTTACCCACAGCATGCTGATCACCTATGATGACCTAGTAAAAATATCAGATTTTGGTACTTCCAAAGAGTTGAGTGACAAGAGCACTAAAATGTCCTTTGCTGGTACAGTAGCTTGGATGGCACCAGAGGTCATACGCAATGAGCCTGTCTCTGAGAAGGTGGACATCTGGTGAGTGACTACACGATGAATCATAATCCGGTCATCTGCTTTTATCCTGTTTACAGGGTTTGAATCCACCAATCTCCTTTTTTTTAGTTAAATTCTTTTATTAAACAAATAGTCCCCCCCCCCCAAATCCCTAATGATACCAGTTGGCATACCAGTCTTCTGGTATGCTGATAATATAAGTATGCAGGTTGCCAGCTGCATTAATACCAGCCCATATGCCATTTATCAATAAGCTGCTTTTAAAAGAGGTTGGTTCCTTTTGGGATTGTTCCTCTATACTGCAAAGAAATCATTAAAATATTTACCCACACTGAAACATTACTATAGCATTGGTACATATGGTTTTCAGAGATTCCTTCAATTGGTTAATTTATCCTTAAGGCTGCATTCACATGTCAGCATTTGGATCGCGGGCAGAATCGCCGCGATTCCGCCCGCGATCCGGAGATTATTGCAAATCGCGGGACGCCTGTGCGTTGCCCGTGATTTGCAATAGCCCCCCAAACGCTGAGCGATGTTGCCGCGATTTCCACCTGCCGAATCGCGGTAACATAGCACAAAAAAAATCGCGGGACACAATACGCTCCAAAGAAGCTCTTGTACTTTTTTGGGCGTAATGCGTCCCTGAGATTTTTTTTTTGCGCGATGTTACCGCAATTCGGCAGGCGGAAATCGCGGCAACATCGCTCAGCGTTTGGGGGGCTATTGCAAATCACAGGCAACGCACAGGCGTCCCGCGATTTGCAATAATCTCCGGATCGCGGGCGGAATCGCGGCGATTCTGCCCACGATCCAAATGCTGACATGTGAATGCAGCCTTAGGTTCAACAAAAATATTGGAAAATATTTATATGTACTTGAGAATTCATTGTTTGATGTTTTGTTTAGTATGTAATTTTAATTTTCTTATGGGAGTGTGAATTGCATATCTGGGTGTTGTGCACCATCCCACTTATTATACTGGATGAAGTGGAGCCCACTTGGTGCATACATCTGTGAATGTAATCCATCAAAATCAGCACATGCAGCTCACCTCTTGATTGCTTTATATATATATAAAATAGATGGAAGTTCAAGCAAATCTACACTGTATCTGAGCACCACAAACCAAAAACACTAGTCAATTAATTTTTAATATTCAAAGCAAACTCCCCCATCCATCTATGTCTCCATGTTTTATTTTGCTGTTCAGTCACTTTGAAAATTATGTGAATCAAAACTAAAATCTCATGTGCAACATATGAGGAAAGTGTTAGTGCAAAATATGTGCTAACATAAAGTGCCTGTGTTCCAATAAATTAATATATATCAATAAATATTAAATTTCTCTAGCGCTCATTGACAGACGTAGTCCTCGGTGATACACCACCTTCGGGTTATGTTGCCTCCACAGGAGCAGGACTAGACAGGAAATTAAAAAGCTCTGGCCACACCCTAGGGGCAGTCCCAGAGGGTATATCCTCTCTCTCTCTGCCTCAGCAAATCAGTTATTTTCTGTCTAGTTAGGAGTAAGGTCCTAGATACCTTGCTGGGATCTTAGGTCCTGGCAAGAATTTTTTTCTTAAAGGATTGTTAGACAGCTTTTTTTCTCCAGTGTTCCTGTGAGATCTTCAAGCAAGAAAGCTGAACTGGGCGACGGGCTGGATGTTGAGATCCGGTGGTCACCCCAGTTCAGCCTACGAGCGCGTGCAGGCCATAGCTCCGCGCTGGGTTGGCCGCGACAAAGTCCCATTAAAAGGACTGAACCCGCGAGTTAAACGTCTCGCTGAAACGCCAAAGACCATGAGTCACGGCGTCCGTATCGGTCGACAGCCCTCCCGCCCCGGTGGAGAGGGGTACTGTCAGGAGTTGGTGCCCGCCTGGTTTCCGGTATGGTGAGTAGTATGTTCCCCCTTTTCCCTGACGGGTTTTGTGGTGAACGCGGGCCCCTCTCTGTATGGTAAGAAAGAGTCCTTTCTATCCTATAACATGTCACAAATCCTCCTACTTTGAGTGTGATTTTATGTGTGCAAAAGCCAGGAGGCTTGGTTTGGGAGCTAACAATCTATTGTATACATGTTTAAAAGATGTAATCTGTGGCATTCTGGGAATCTTATGGGTTAAGTATAAGCTACCTACCAGTCAGAAGCCACGGACATGTAGACTGCCTTCCAAATCAGATCTCCAGCTATTAGCAGGCCTCCCGAACGGCCATGCGGTCCGCCAGGGCCGGTACCGCCAACCACGCCATATCCCCATGAAGAGAGAGTGTTGTGTGCCCTGCAGCACACCGCTATTCAGTATAGGCCGCCGCCATTTTTTTTGCTGGATCGCACGAGCCGCCATTTTGGCGTAGCCTCGTGTCTCCAGCATGGGGGCGGCCATGTTTGAGGTGATCCTACACCTCGTGGAGCTTGGGGGGAGGCGCCGGAAGGCGTGCAGAGGGGCGGAGCCGCCTCCTTTCTTCCTGGGCAGCCAGCCAAAAGACTTCCTGTTTGTCAAGACAGCGCTGTAAGCTGTTGCAGTTTAACTCTGAGCATCAAGTGGTGAGCCTGGGGGTCTATCTCTCTCTCTCTCGATCTATAGGGATCCCTAGCAGGTAACACTAAGGGGCTTTTTGTGGCGCTGGGGGTCAGAAAAGAAAAAAAAAAAAAAAAAAGTTTTTTTCTTTACTTTTGAATTATATTATCCAGGAAGTAACTGGAGTTATTATGGACCCTGCCACACATATTCCCCCACCTGTTTCCCTCGAGGGGGCCTCGGGACCCGCCGGTGCACAGAGTATAGAGTCATTTACGGCAATTTTGGAGTCTATGGTGGCTCGGGTGGAGGCGGCCTGTCAGGGACGGGGGTCAAGGAAGCGACCCCCGCCTACCCCTATACTATCTGACACCTCTGACTCAGATTCAGAGATGGTCACGGCAGTTGCAGGTTCCTCTGCAAGGGCTGTTATCCCAGGTAAAGCCCCCTCAGACAGTGAGGAGGACGCTTCTTCTCTTGCTATAATTCAGGAAGAAGCATTGGTGGACGCACTAGTTGTGGCAGTACAAGAAACCTTAAAACTTGAGGCTTTACCGGCAGAGGCAACTGAAACAGAGAGGCCTTTTGGGACTAATAAGCCCATCAAGACGGCGAAGGCTTTTCCTGTACCTAAATGTTTCGGTAATCAGATTAAAGGAGAATGGGAGCATTCTAAACGTACTTTTACTATTTCCAAGCGTATTGCTAGACGCTATCCGTTTGAGGAATCCATCATTAAGAAATGGACGGTACCACCAGTCGTGGATCCGCCTATTTCCAGGCTGAATAAAGCCACGGTTATTCCAGTGGAGGACACTTCGTCCTTTAAGGATCCGGTGGATCGAAAGATAGAAGCAGAGTCCCGCACTATCTTTTCTCTGATAGGGTCAGCATTTAGACCAGTAATTGTTATTGGTCTAGTTTCCCAGACACTTACGGAATGGGCGAAAATGGTACGCCAAGATCTTAGGGGAAAAGATATTCCCCAGGAGACATCTGATTTGATGGAACAGATCATACAAGGGCTACGGTTTATCTGTGACGCAGCCTTGGACACTACTCCCTTGTTAGGGCATGCATCTAAGTTAGCAGTGATCCTCAGACGTGTGCTGTGGTTAAAATGCTGGTCAGCTGACCTAGGTTCCAAAAAGACCTTGACCAATCTCCCTTTTCAGGGGAATCGTCTATTTGGGGCCAACCTAGATGAAATCATCAAGGATGCCACTGGGGGCAAGAGCACTTTTTTGCCACAGGCTGCAAAAGCTAAGGAACCTCGCAACAAGCGAGGACCTTTCTTTACCGCCCATAAAGGGCGCCCGGCTGGTACTCCCGGGAAAGGCAAGACTCCTCCAGGAGGGTTCAAGAAGGGCTGGTCGGACAAGCAGAGGACCAACCCAGCCAAACCCGAAGTAAAGGAGTACACAGCCTGAAGGTGCGCCCCCACCCGGTTTCAGGGTGGGGGGACGTTTTCACCGGTATTCAGGACATTAGATCGAGCATCAACCACTACTACCGGTGCGATTCTTCCCTTCCAACATTTAAGTACCACAGGAAGCGGTAGTTACCGTTCCCTGAATAGATCTTTTCCTTTACCTTTTCCTAAGATTAGTCCCGATACCTCACAGGAATCGGATCTGATTGACCAGATAGGCCAAGTAGCCTCTAGTCGGGTGACTTCGGTCCCTGAGGTTCAACCAGAAAAGATCACCTTTCCTGATAACTATCAGGTATCTGATAAATGTGTGGAAACAGAAAACGACCAGACTTTCTCGGATGGTCGGGGCCAGATAGCTCTAGGGACGCCTGGTTCAGATCCAATCAGCGCCAGTGGTCCTAGAAATTCTAGGCTGGCCTCCTCAAGCCGGCCTGGCCGACTTGGACATGTTAGTCGCAGACGTTCCGTGGGAACTTCGTCTCAGGGAGTGTCTGTGGTCTCAAGGACCAATTTACCTTCGTGCTTTACAGTCGCTGGTTTTAATGGCCTGGCCATTGAGACCCAAGTACTGAAGGACAGAGGTTTGTCTACTTCAGTCATTCCTACCCTTATTAAAGCAAGGAAAGCGACTTCCAGCAAAGTCTATTATCACACATGGAAGACTTATATTGCGTGGTGCGAATCTTTAGGATTTCCTCCACGTACCTATTCGGTGTCTCGAATATTGGCCTTTTTGCAACAAGGGGTTGAGCAGAAGCTAGCCTTGAGCACCATCAAGGGTCAAGTTTCAGCATTAGCAATCTTCTTTCAGAAACCTTTAGCTACCAAATCCTTGGTGCGGAATTTCATCCAGGGGGTGCGGCACCTGGCTCCTCCAGTCCGCGCGCCCTTACCGCCCTGGGATCTTAATTTGGTTTTGTCGGTTCTACAGAAACCTCCCTTTGAAAACATCAGGGAGATTCCCTTGCTTACTTTATCCCAGAAGGTGGTCTTCTTGGTGGCTATTACTTCTGCTCGCAGGGTGTCAGAACTGGCTGCATTATCATGCCAGTCCCCATACCTAGTGATTCATAGGGATAAGGTAGTACTTCATCCTAAGCCATCTTTTCTTCCTAAGGTGGTTTCAGATTTTCATCTGAATGAAGATATTGTACTACCTTCCTTGTGTCCTCAGCCCAAGCATCATCGGGAACATGCGTTGCATTCCTTAGATGTGGTTCGGGCAATCAGGGTATACCTGAAAGCTACGGAATCATTCCGTAAGACGGATTCACTTTTTGTGATCACGGATGGCCCCAGAAAGGGTTTGCCTGCATCTGCCGCGACCATTGCCAAATGGATTAGACAAACGGTGGTACAGGCTTATTCTATTAAGGGTCAGAGTCCTCCGTTCCCTGTTAGGGCGCACTCCACTCGAGCGCTCAGTACTTCCTGGGCCTTTCGCCATCAGGCGTCAGTGGTCCAGGTATGTAAGGCGGCCACTTGGTCGTCGGTACATACCTTTACAAAATTCTATAAAATTGATGTGACGGCATCGGCGGATGCCTCATTTGGCCGCAAGGTTTTGCAGGCCGCAATTTGAGGAGACCGGTGGTCTACCTCGAGGGTTTTTTTTTTTCTGTTTGAAAAAAAAAAAAAAAAAAAAATTTTCTCTTTTTTGTTGAGTCTCATCATTAAGGATGAGCATTGTAAACGTCTAGTTGGCACCGGTTGGGCCTTCTAGATTGGGATTTGATTTCATTTTCCCACCCCTCAGTTGTGATACTGCTCTGGGACGTCCCGAAGGTGGTGTATCACCGAGGACTACGTCTGTCAATGAGCGCTAGAGAAAAATGGATTTTTGTAAAATCTTACCGTAAAATCCTTTTCTCTTAGCTCATTGACAGACGTAGTCCCCGCCCCTCTGTTTTTTTGAGTTGGGTTGGGTTAAAATCTCTAAAGACTGCTTTTTCACATAACTGATTTGCTGAGGCAGAGAGAGAGAGGATATACCCTCTGGGACTGCCCCTAGGGTGTGGCCAGAGCTTTTTAATTTCCTGTCTAGTCCTGCTCCTGTGGAGGCAACATAACCCGAAGGTGGTGTATCACCGAGGACTACGTCTGTCAATGAGCTAAGAGAAAAGGATTTTACGGTAAGATTTTACAAAAATCCATTTATTCATAAAACCCCCAACTAATTATATGCCAGTGAACAATTGATGTGATGCGATAAAGCAAATTAATCAAGATCAATATATATATATATCCGAAAATCCCAAAAAATTCAGAAAATTTTTTTTTGTGCAGGTGCAAAATCAAAAACAAAAAAAAAAATCAAAAATCTTGTAAAAGTGCAATGCATAAAAAGAAAAAATTCACCAGGTTAAATAATGCAATATCAATTGCTACATTTAATATTTATTATTTATAGATATATATTAATTTATTGGAACACAGGCACTTTATGTTAGCACATATTTTGCACTAGCACTTTCCTCATATGATGCACATGAGATTTTAGTTTTGATTCACTGAATATCCACTATTTAAAACACTACACAAATAATTATTATTAAGAATTATCCACCATTTAAAATAATATATAATTAATTATTTTTAATAATTCATTAACAATTCATTCAACAGATATTGCGCCTAATATATTTCTTCACTGTTCACATAGCCTGCTATGGATTAATTGCTGCATCTCTGTTTATTTATTCTTAAAACACATTTTTTGCAATTTTTGTACACAAGTGTCCTTGGCGCTGGGTCTTTAATTACTTTGAAAATTATCCCCTAGCATTTCTGGCTGTGTCCATCTTGAGTAAGCGCAGATGATTCATGTAGCATTTACTTGCTGGAATCCATCTGTCTTTAGCTCAGGCAAGCACACAACAGGGTGTGCTTAGCTGAGAACCTCCTCGCTAAGACTCCTGGGATGTATGACATAATGTAGTAAGTAACTTAAGAATGTAAAATAAAGTTTAATACTTGTAAATATGATATACTTTTCTATTTACTGAATAATGCTAACATCATAAGGATTAAAAATAGTCAACGTTGATTGAGAAAGTGGAGTTCCTCTTTAATCAATATAAAAATGGTAGTGCCCTCTACTTATCTGACATCTAAACATTAAAAAAATCTTCACCACTTGGTTGGACCCTTTAACAAAGTTTGTGGCATAAGAACATTGCGCTGGTTTCCATAGTAGCAAATACGATTACAGTTGTGTTTCTTTCTTTTAATTTCATGCTGATTAACATTACTAGACTGCAATCTGACTTTGTTTAGCAGCTATAAATGAGCTTTTTCCATTATCTATCTTGTAGAAATGTACTCTCATTATACATAGCCCCACCAATACTTACTAAGATTAACTCAGAACTGAAATATCTTTATGTAATGCAAACACTCTGAAATTGCAAGTTCGAAATTACTCACGCATACATACAGTTTATATATATATATATATATATATATATATATATATATATATATATATACTGTATATATATAAAATCTGTGTTACCTTTTCCCCATATTTCGTATTACTCATATGCTTTCTTGTCTAGTCTCTTCATTAGCATTGGTGGGAAGTGATAAAGGGGTGCTACTATCGTAGGAAAGTGATATATTATTCATCCATTTACTAGAGTCCCCTGTAGGAAAAAATGTTTATTCTTTGCCAGGAAGCAGCATGTAACAGGGCTGTTGTATCCAATCTTCACCCTCTCCTGCTCTTTTTATTTAGGCAATTGGTTACTTAAAAAAAAATAAAAAAATCATCTGCCAACAAATAAGAAGGGAGAACACAGGACTGAACCTGCTTTATGTAGTGATGGCCTTTATGCAAATATAGGAGCATAATGATATACTAAAAAAAGGCGTCCTCGACACACTTCAACTAGCAGAGCTGAAGCCAAGAGGTCATTGTGTATCCTTGGTCCTGCACTGTGCCGGCCTGACAGAAGGAAGACCTGGAAAAGCCAAAAGACACCTAGGTTTTACAAGTGTACATGCATGAACTATTTTTAATTTGCAATATCAGAAACTTTGCATTGAAAAACAAAACTCTGGTTCTGCCTAAATTGCATCATTGTAATGGCCTATTAGGTGTACGGCATGTTTTTTTTTTTTTTTTTTTCAAAAGCTTTATTTAACAAATGCATACACATGGCAATGAAAGTCATTAACATAGCAATGTAGTGGATAATGAAGACAAAAACGTCAATTACATGTTCGCTTTGTAGCGTATAGATCATCTGAAAGGAATTATAAGGTGAGCAAATATCTAGTGATGTGTTTCCTACAACCCTAGAGATAGGTAATTAATTAACATTCCAAGTATTTGGAGCCAGACCTATAATGGGGTCATGATAGCAGGGAGTGAAACAAAGTAATACATGTGAGGGATATCCTCCAGTATTGAAAATTGGCATGTGGGTGTTGCTGTCTGGTCTAATAAAAGCCTATATGGAAGTGGGTATGTTTATACAGTATCTGAGGTGTATACATCGTTTGGATCTTTCTAAACGTGGGATTGTGTTGGTGTCACAAAGAAGGGAAAAACGAGAGGAGCCCATAAGGTATATGGGGGTGGGGGTAAAAGAAGAGGGGGTAAATTAAATGTAGGTAGGTATATGGGTGGGGGATATGGAGGAGAAGGGAAGGGAATGCCAAACGTGGTAAAAAATAAATAAAAAAATGAGGATAAAGGGAAGAAGGAGAGAGAAAAGGATTAGGGAATCCATCCTATATGGCATGTTTTACTGTTACTTTGGTTCCTTGTAACTGTGGGGTCAATTAACTAATGGGTATTATATGCTATGTAGCACTATTCCCTTGGGAGCTGCTGGTTAAGGGTTCCCCTGGGTTACCATTAGCAACAGCATGACATAAACTGTACTTCACTGGAGAACAATCTTCAGGGCCCTTCCTGGCATCCCCTTTGTTTCTATTATTCAGGGTCAACTGCACGGCACCCCCTTTACTGTTAAACTTCCTGTGTGAGCTAGCTCCTTGATCCCCTGACTTCTCTGGAGTGGTCCCCTCTCCTAGGCAGACCCTGTGGCAAATCCCCAAATTCTTCTCTGAGAGACTTTGCCCCCAGCTCCACTGTCAGCACTCTGGATCCTCTGCAGCTCAGCTCCACACCTGGTTCACTAGGCCGACTGCTTGAACCACTTTCCTCACACTTGCAGGAGGAGAGACAGCCATCTGCCTCCTCCTGGGACTCTGCTTCCCGCCAAAGATGCCCTGTCACATGTCCCCTCCGTATTTATGGTCAATCCCAGGATGCATTGCAGGAATGCCCTCCCACTGGGACTGCCATAAAACATGATGTGTCACTGGTTGGGTTTCCTCCACTGTCCAACATGCTCCCTCATTGGATACAGTGGGGACACTCCCTCAGACCCAGTGAATCACCCCTGGAAACATGTGACAGGCAAACTAATAGATCAGGCTCCCCTAATAAACAGCAGGAGCAACAGATGCTTTTACCTAGCACCTACCTACCTAGGAGGGTGCTACATCTATATTTGTGTCTTTTTGGAAATATCGAATGTGATAAAAGATAATAAAAGAGTCAATTCATCAAAATATTGAATTTGTAGTAGATACCACAAATTCTGTAAATATATGAGGTAAATACCACAAAAAATGAACATAAATCATTAAGGCTCCGTTCACATGTAGGCGTTTTGGGGCGTTTTTGGGGAGTTTTTCTGCTCTAGGATCAGCTCTCAAAACGCCCAACAAGACAAATCCTATTCATTTCAATGGCCCCTGTTCACATCTGAGCGTTTTGAAGCTGTAAGCAAAATGCCCAACGCTCAAAAAAGTACATGAGCTTCTTTTTGGGCAGATTACAGGCGTTTTCCATTGGTTTCTATTCAATCTAAAAACGCCTGCACAAAAAACGCCTGTAAAAACGCCTGTAAATCGCGGTAAAAATCGCGGTAAAAACGCACGAAAACGCTACGCTCAGGTGTGAATGTAGCCTTAAGTCAATTCACACATTTGTTTATTATTTCATGGTACAAGCAGTCGATATTTTAGAAATATTCATAAAAAACATTATCTATAAAAAAATAAAAATGTGCCCTTGGACTTTAAATGAGGCACAACACGTACAACGATTGAATACATACATAATTGCCAATTTACTAATGAAGAAGTACAATTCTCATTATAATACATAAGAAACACATAAAATGATAAACTGATTTGTAATAATTCCATGACAGTATTTCATACATATTTAAAATATTCCCATATAAATACATGATTGGATTGAAGAGTGTATCCTAAAACTAAAAATTGTGGATGGGGGAATCCTCCCTGCTGAGCTATTGTATTCTAACAGCGGGGAGACTTCCCTGCCATTAGAATACACTGATCAGCCTTGCTGACTATAGCCTGCGGTGCTGATCGAGCCGAAAAAAACAGACAGGGCGGTTGTACAGAGGTCGGTCTGCATATCGACTTCTTTACAAGCAAAATGCCCATACACGGATTGAAATTCAGCTGGTCCCTGCTGAACCAGCCAATTTTCGCTCAACGTATTTATGATGTTTTCAGAATTTCATAATATCATTCATAGAAAATCTCCCTCAGTGATGGGCTAGGTTCTTGTGTGTGTTTTTAGTATGTTTTCAGATCTGCAGAAATGCACCACAAGCCGTTAACATTATTTCCAATGGGTCCCGTTCACATCTATGCAGTTTCCTATGTGTTTTTGGAAAGGTGCAGGGACTTTTTTTTTACATGTAGCACAGTGTACTTTTCGCTCCCTAGACTTTTATGGTACTGCATAAAAAACACATAAAAACATATATACCTTTGGGGCATTTTTGTTAGGGTTATGTGTTTTAACAGCCAGTCTCCTCCTGCAAAAAAATTCCCAAAAAACACAGAAGCGTGAAAACACATCAAAAACACGCTGCAAAAATGTATTAGTGTGAACCTAGCCTTAGCATGTGAAAAAACTGCAATAAAACATTGTAAAAATAACACCAAATTTACATGGATGGATGGGTGAGTTTGCTTTGAATATTAAAAATGACTTAAATAGCATTTTCAGTTTGTGGTGCTCAGATGCAGTTAGGTTTTACTTTAAGAGAATAAAATTGTCACCATTATCAAATTTGTCCATAGGGAAAGGAAATGGATTTTCACTTTTAAAGAAGAACTCCCAACATATATAACAGAGCAGTTTAAAACTCCAACTTCAACGTATAATCAATTTTTGTATTGGGCCCTGAAGCTGGAATAGATATTAATAAGCTATTTTCACTCCTTCTGTCTACCTCTGTACATTTTTGGCTAAAGTCAGCGAGAGAACTAATGGGGTTTATGGGAGCAGGGGTTGTTTAGAGAGAGTTAGAAGACTCTTTGTAGTTTTTAAAACCTAGAACTATCTCACTGTTCTCTTTTTTGGTTGTATTCGTTTAAAGCTAAATTACATGCAATTCCAGGTATGGATACTTTTTACATAGTTACATTGGTCTAGCTTGGATAAAAGTAACTATGTATATACCATTAGTAGAAAAAGACGATCCACAACTTCATACATGCTCTTAAAGCGGTGTTCCAGCCTCCCCCTCCAAAAATAAAAAGTCAGCAGCTACACATACTGTAGCTGCTGACTTTTAATATTAGGACACTTACCTGTCCTGAAGTCCAGTGATGTCGGCACCGCAGCCGATGTTTCCATCAGCTGTCGGATGCTGCCGCCGCCATTGCCGATGAGGGAACCCGGCAGTGAAGCCTTGCGGCTTCATTGGCGGGTCCCTACTGCGCATGCGCAAAGTGCGCTGTGCATTTAGATTGGCTCGGCGGCGGGGGAAGGATGAGGGAGCCAGACTTCTGAGGGATAGCGCCGCCGCGCCGTCTTCCGGAAGTGGGGAAGAGTACCTGTCAAAAACAGGTACCCGTTCTCCTCTCCCCCCTGAAAAGTACCAAATATGGCACCCGAGGGAGGGGAGGAAGAAAATGAGTGGAAGTTCCACTTTTGGGTGGAACTCTGCTTTAAATATCTTCAAAATGTTTGGTAGTCCATAAAAGACACTTGTAGTTACGGCTGATGTTAACACGTTTTTAGCATGTCGGCCTTGTTGGTTGTGAACAAAGCTGACATGGCTAAAACGCGTTAACATGTATGTGCTGTGCAGTGTAAGAACATGTATGCAGTTGCCAATCATCTACTAATACTAATTGTGCTTGCAGCTGTACGACTGCTCATCCTGCACCCAACAGCTCCAGAGTTTTTTCTCACATTCTAGGGCAGTAGCACCTCATTCTTATTTTTTGTATATACCATACTTGGCTGATGCCCCTGGAAGCTGGAATTCACCGAAGTAGACACCACTACTCCAAACATTTCCTGATTGGACGAGGTGGAGAGGCAGAGCAGTAATGTCATGCTCTCCACTTTGTCCAATCAGATATTGATTTGCATTCATTCAGAAAATGCAAAGCATTCTGTGAATGGTGCCTGTACCAAGCAGCTGACCTCCTGTGTTTAGAATGCATCAAGGCAGGTGCTCCTCACAGGACCCAGAAGCCAGTGAAAATCTTTGGAGTAGTGGTGTCTGTCTCAGAGATATCCAGCCACCCAGGTATGTTATATACACATAGGCGTTCACCTGGGCCTGTGCCTTGGCACACCCTAATCCACCCCATGCGCCTTGGCATATAATCCAGTGTGCAGAAGTATGTGGGGCGACCTGTGCATTGACACACACTACACACCCCAAGTAATCTATCCTATTTCATCAGCAGCCCTGCTCGCTGCATTATCTCCTTGCATTGCTGGCCAGGGGCATTTCTGCCTGTGAGTTGGAGGGCGAGTGCACTGTGCTGTGCCAATCCTGTAATATCTCACTCACAGTGAGATATTGAGATATACGATTGCCAGTGCCTGGCACAGTGTTCTATTTGAACAGGACAGAGGAGGCTGAATCTGCTCCACTTCACACCCCACCCCTGCTGTGTCTACCTTCACCCCCCCCCCCCCCCCAACCTGAACACACTGCTGTGAAAGGGCTTGCGATGGAGGCGGCAGATTTAATTATAGAGCACACAGCAGCTCTAGGTCCTGGCTGCCTGAGCCTAGGGGAGACCAGCCTGTGGCCATAATTGGTGATTGCAGGTATGATGAAGACCCCCCTCTCTCTCTCATCCCAAACCCCCCCCCCCCTCTCTCTCTCTTACTCCCCTCTAGCCTATGCGATAGGAGCAGAAGTGGGAGCGGGTACCTGTCAAGATTGGGTACCCCCTCCCAGAAAGTGCCATTTCTTTACCAGGAGTCGGGGAGGAAGCCTGTTTAGGGTGGAGCTCCACTTTAAGCATTCAGGACAAGGAGTAAATCTAAGGGGTCTATTTATAGAAATCTCACTGGATGAACATCCCAGACATTTCCCCTAGCTGGTATGAATTGTGATGTATTTTATGTGATAGTCAGCTACATCTAGTATCCATAACACAGTATTTTCTTGATTAAGGTATTTCAGAAAAATACCACATTGTTGCCACTAGATGGAGCTGGTGATCATAGGAAATACACATATTAGGCAAATTATGGTGATTATTCCTGATTGTCAGACAAATGCTTGTGACATTCATCCCATGTTCTTCTGTTACAAATAGACCCCATAGTGTTTTCTTCAAAGAAAGGGTTTTTGTTTTTCTGCAGTTACAATGGGATTACATTTTGTAAGCTTTTTTTATTTATTTTTTAATAACTACATTATGTCAATTCAGATGCAAACCGTGCTTACCGGAGTTTTTTTTAATTACCCAAGAGTCTTTCAGCACCAGAAACAGTAGTCTCCAGATCTAAACATCACGTTTGATTGGATTACTGCTATGTGAAGACCTGACTGCTGACTCAATAAACAATTAGTGTACCTGCTAGCAGTGCTGAGATTTTGGTTGTGTTGATGTAGTGACATTTCATGCTCTGTATACGGCATGCTTGAGATTTGCCAGTTTCGACGCAGGTTGCAGTCTAAGAAAACCTCTCCTATGGGAAAACAGAGCATGTCAGACATCTGGCTGGCTGGCTGCCCAGGCAAAGGGTCCAGGGAGCCCAAGACTCGGTGTTTCCACTTAATTATATTAGTCATTTTTTCCACTAAGTGTGGCAGAGCAGGAAATAGGGAGTTGGGGAGGCAGAGAAGGGAGGAAGAAGAGCATTTGGTAATGCCCAGAGGTCGTTTGGAAAAACCTTGGTATTATTTTTAACCTCTTTTGTTGAACAAGGCATTAACCATCGCCTTCACAGATAATTAGTGGGACTGGCTTCCATGCAGCTCTAAAGACAAACAGCCACTATAGATGTGACCCTCAGATGGTGCCTCCTGACATGTGTGTCTCAGATGCCAGCCTTTCAGCAGATACTCATCATCTGGATTTAGAAACACATGCTCTGCTTGTCAAAATGAATATATATTCGTAAACATAAAACTATATTTTGTCATTGGTATATTGAAAATTCTATGGAAAATTGGACATTAAAGGCATATTCATGTCGAAAACAAAAATTAAACCTTGTCATGCATGCCGGGAACACAAGAGAGGGCTTCAGTGTTTCATCCGGGTGTTGCTCCATTTTTCCAGTAATCTGATGTTCTGGGAACCCCTATTTCTGAGCTTTTTTAATACAGGAGATTCCCAAACACACCCTCTATAGGCCTATTGTTGTCTCTCACAAACATAAAGTCTGTACATCTAAATGTCAGTACTAAGACATTTATCTCAGTCACATGATAGACTCATAACTGAGGTTTGAATCTGATTGGTGATGCACCAGAGAGATAGAGTTTGCACAGAACAGGAATTAAGTCGGCCATACATGGCTCAATGCATTAGACATGTGCATGTTGTTTAGATTCGATATACTAGTTATTTCATTTCCTTAAATTCAGTTGATTTGTTCAATTCGTATTTGGGATTCATTTTATGTGTTTTTCAAATTTTCTTTGAAATCACTGATTTTTTTTCGATTTGAAACATTCATATCGATAAATTTTGAATCGGTCGAATTGAAAACTTTCGTTTTTTTTTTCCGATTCGAATGTGGCAAAGTGAACAAACAAAAAATCTTTATCAAATGATAACAATGACTCTTTACATCTCTTTTGACTTAACAAAAACAGCATTATTTCAAAATGGTACTCTAATAACACACAGTCTTTATTTTCAGGAATATGTTTACAGTTCTGTAAATTTGATGTAAAATTATTTTCAAATTTCAATTTGAATTTCTGAAACTTGGATGAATTTTGTTTCGGTATTCGGAGCATTCGGTAAACTTCGTTTATACCAGGGATATGCAAACTGTGGCCCTCCAGATGTTGCAGAACTACAAGTCCCATGAGGCATAGCAAGACACCCAGAGGCAGAGGCATGATGGGACTTGTCGTTTTGCAACAGCTGGAGGGCCACAGTTTGCTTATCCCTGGTTTATACTGTATTCGGACATATTCGAATCTCCGAATAATGAAAAACTAGTCCGAATATTTATTCGGAAAGAAACAAACCGCACATGTCTACAGGGCCACGTCTACAATACATTTCTGCTCCTCCAGATTCCAGAGAGTTCCACACATGTGTAGTGGATTTGTCTGCTTTCTGAATCAGCCCATAGATGATTTTCTTTTCTTCCACCCATGGCTCCATTTCCCCCGTCAACACAGTAAGTGGGGCAATGCCTCCCGCAGCACTACTGTGAGCAGAACACCAATAATGCTAGTGGCTCTACCCACCGGCAGTAATCACATGTAAAAAAAATCTGACAGGCTGGTTATACTCAAATCAATCGATGGACAAACTTGTGTACAAACAGCCTGCCCATAGATGGATCAAATCTCAGCCAGTTCCACTACACATGTGTGGAACTTTCTGGAATCTGGAGGAGCTGGAGTGCATAGAACTAAACAGGTAAACCGAGTGCAGATTTTGACTTCCTCACAGCAGACTGGTTCTACTTGTTACATGCGTTTATTTATCATGAGAGAAACATAGAGGGTGCCATTGCTAACCTGTCACTGACTTTCCTGATCATTACACTTTACTTATTCTGGGTCACTGACTCAGTAACTGCTGAAACCAGGCAACTAGCATTTTCAGGTCAGCAATGGCAGTCCCTGGTATTTCTCTTTAAAGCCTCTGAGTTTGACAGCAACCCATATGTAGAGCCTCTCAGATGAGTGCCTTATCCATCAAGATGTTCCAGCTCTCTCTAATAGCTTCTCGGGGGGGTGGAAGGATTCCAGAATTTGTACAGTTTTACAGACCCCCCCCTCCTTTCCCGGTGATATCACCAGATGGCATTGCTGAGAGCCAGCTTGAAGCACTAAACTAAAAAAGTAATTTATCAATAAGTTTGACAGTTAATGTCAATTTCATAGTGGTACTAATAAGTTAAGAGTTTTGAGGACTTAAACTTAAAGTAATTGTAAACGATCAGCTTGTGAAACAACCCATTCATTTTAAAATAGAAATAAAAGGCAAAATATTTTTGAATAGATATAGAAATACATTATAAATACCCTTTTTTTAGTGAATACCTTTGATGAGGAAAAGGGAAGCAGCCATTTTATTTATCAAACATTTATTTATTAATATCAAACATGGATTTATGATTAAGCAGATATATCGGATGTATATGTTGTGAGAAGTCATATTGTATAACAGCTGTTGTATTCAAAAGCCATTTACAGCTCCAGCTGTTAAGATTGCTATCTCGACCCTTGAAGACCTGTTTAGCCAACAAGCTTTGGAAGTGACACGTCTATGTTAAATGTCCAGCCGCATATCAAAGAATGTCACCAAAGACTCAGATGTGACTTTAAAGAAACTAGATAGCTAGGTTCCACCCACTTTAGAATGTATACATTGTATTAACCACTTTACCACCGGAGGATTTTGCTGTCTTACGTCCAGGCCACTTTTTGCGATTCGGTACTGTGCGACTTTAACTGACAATTGCGCGGTCGTGCGATGCCGTACCCAAACAAAATTTACGTCCTTTTTTTCCCACAAACAGAGCTTTCTTTTGGTGGTATTTGATCACCTGTGCGATTTTTACTTTTTGCGCTATAAACAAAAAAAGAGCGTAAATTTTGAAAAAATAACAATATTTTTCACATTTTTTATATGAAATTCCCCCCCAAAAAAATGTAAAAATCAAATTTTTTTTACATTTTTGGCCAATTTGTTTTCTGCTACCTATGTTTGGTAAAAAAAATCACAATAAGCGTATTTTGATTGGTTTGCGCAAAAGTTATTGCGTTTACTAACTAAGAGAAAGATTTCTCTCATTTTTGGTGTTTTTTTTTTTAACGAGTAATGGCGGCGATCTGCGATTTTTTTTTTTGCGGGACTGCGACACTGTGGCAGACAGATCGGACCCTTGACTGACAATTTTGACACTTTTGGGGGTACCAGTGACATTACTGCAGTAATCAGTGCTATACATATGCACTGTTACTGTAAAAATGACACTGGCAGGGAAGGGGTTAACTTTATTGGAGAGGGAGGGGTTAATGTATGCCTGGTGCTTACTAACGTGTGTGGAGGGAGGTGACTGAATGACACAGGGACAGATCGCATGTTCAGCTATGCTGAACCCTGCAATCTGTCTCTGTTTGTCACTTAGACAAAGCGGGCGGATCTCCAGACTCGATTCCCCGATGATCGGGGAAGAGCGGCGGCGATCGCCGCTGCTCCTCCCCTGGCCCGACTCCCGCAGTGACTGAAAACAGGGGGAGCGAGCCTCCGGCGGCGCGCGAGCGCTGACCAGAAGGGGAGGAGTCCAGCGACGTAGGTCTATGTCGCTGGACGGAATCGAGCCACTTTGCCGCAGTACAGTCCCAGTGACTGGTCGGCAAGTGGTTAAGGGCCCTAACCAGTTAGAGCAATGTTTATTGCTCTCCAAACATGTACCTACATTTTTGTCTAAATAAATATAATTTTCAATCTGGCTTCAACAGTCAAAATGTTACTGAAACCCATAAGTTTTGGGGTTTCCCTTACACCTTTACTCTGCTCTCAGCGGCATAAGAGCTGGTAGGAGGAGAAGCAATGGCACACTGTTCTTCCCAGTGAATGGCTGCGCAGGGAAGGCATGTCAGGACATGATGTATGATCAATGAAGGAGAGCATACTGATTTCCCAGCATAAGTAGAGGACTGACCACAGTGTGCTCTACTGCTTAGTGTGGCCAGTTTTTATTAGGAAAGCAGAGAGGCTGGCAGGAACACCAGGGATTTCACACAAAGAGAACAGGATACTTTCTCATACAAGTACATGGTACAGCAGCCACATATCAGGAATATGAAATGTTGTGGTAACAAACGTATTAAGCCAACCATAGGTGGATGAAACTTTGTTTGGTTCAGCAGGGACCGGCCGAATTTCATTCCATCTGTTGGCAGGCTGGTTGTATACAAGTCAATTTCTGGATGGACTTGTGTACAACCATCCTGTTGGAAAATGTTTGCTCAAACAGTGCCATCTGCTTTAGCCAGCAACACTGATCAGTGTATTCTGATGGTGGGGAAGCCTCCCTGCTGTCAGAATAGCTCTGCGGGAGGGATTCCCCCATCTGCATCGAATGTGTAGATGGGGGAATCCATTCATTTTCTTTTGTTTATCCTGGTGGTTGAATGAAAGAATATGAATCATGTATGGCCTGCCTTAGGAATTGTCTGTAATGGCTTGAACACTCCCTATTAAATTTCAGATGGCTACACTAGGACCATGTAATTGCACCAAGTATGAGCTGACATATTCATTAGGCACTAATTGACAGGTAGATATGCTCCTAATGAGGTTGTAAGGTTTTCAAATTCTGCTAACGTTGAGCAAACTCTTCTGTGGCGGGATCTTATCTAGTATTTTGTTGCCAGTATTTGCAGAGCATTTGGTCATGTAAGACCAAATGACTGTTTTGGGTCTAAATATCTCAGTCATGCTGACTGGCTGTAGACTGCTGCATTATGCCAACAAACACAATGGGGGTCATTTACTAAAGGCAAATCCACTCTGCACTACAAGTGCACTGCAAGTGCAGTTGGAAGTGCAGTCATGTAGATCTAAGGCCCCTTTGATACTTGTGCGACTTGTCATGCAATTTGGGACTGCAAAATCACATGACAAGTCATTCTCCATTATTTCCAATGAGTAACATTCATATCTGTGCGACTTGAAGTCACACCAACTTCAAAGTGCACGATTTTGATGCATTTTGAGATCCAAAGACATTCAAGCCCAGTCAAAATCGCTGCAACAAAGTTGTGGCAAAATCGCTGTAAAAGCGACTGCACTTCCAAGTGAACTTCCAAGCGCACTTGCAGTGCACTTGTAGTGAAGAGTGGATTTGCCTCTAGTAAATAAAGCCCAAAGTCTGCCAAGTTTCTGCTAGGGTTGATAACCCTCAGTTTTATAACTGCTGTTCGGGTCTTTAATTGCTTTGCAGAATGTTTGGTTTGGGCGCTCTTCATAGAAATCTGGACTTTCCCTGTGTGCTGTGCCTCATTGTATTTGAAAGTCTCTGCTATCAATGAATTAAAGCCGCGTCCTGTTCTGTGTTTTAGGACTACCAGCAACAGCCATGGAAATAATGTGATTTTTTTAAACAGGTTGTAAAATCTTTCAGGGAGATAACAAGCACCTCCAACTATGGCCTCTCACTGCAACATTCAAGACGCCCCAATGATAACAAGCAGTTGTTTATGGTCGTCTTTTCACCCAATTTCGCATTTGTGGAAAGTGACAGTTTGGCCTCATGCACACAAGGGCGTCTGAAAAAACAAGCTGCAAAGCTATTTCTGACGCCAGGAAAAAGCGGCGTCAAAAACGCGCTTTCAGGCCCCCATGCACACAGGGCGTTTTTGCAGCTGCTGTGGAGCATCAGACAGTTTTTTTTTTTTTGCAGCTTAAAAACGCCCCTTTATGTTATTCTATGGCCTCATGCACACACAGGCTTTTAGGAGCTCCAAGTGGCATAGGCGTTTTTAAGCTGCAAAAAACCCCAGGACCAGTGCGTTAAGCTGTAAAAACGCCCAACGCTGCTAAACGCCCCTTAACGATGTATATCAGCTTTTAGCAGCGTCAGGCATTTTTAAAATGTGAAAAATGTGAATGGTCACAAATAGAAGAGGGTTGTGTTTATTTAAGAACGCTGCTAAGCGCCAACGCGCCTAAACGCACATTGACGCCAATGCAAATGCTGCTAAAGGCGCTGCTTTTTCCTGGCATCAGAAATAGCATTGCAGTTCCTTTTTTCTGACGCCCTCAATGCGTCAATGCACGTTTAGGTGCGTTTAGCCGCGTCTGGCATTTTTACAGCTGTAACACTGGTCCTTAGAACGCAGGCCCTGGGTTTTTTTTTGCAGCTTAAAAACGCCTATGCTACTTACAGCTCTTAAAAGCCTATGTGTGCATGAGGCCATAGAATAACATGGAGGGGCGTTTTTAAGCTGCAAAAAAAAAAAAAAAAAAAACGCCTGACACTCCTAAAAGCAGCTGTAAAAATGCCCTGTGTGCATGAGGCCTTTATATATTTTTGTCTATATCATTAACATACCAGTTAACAATTGGGTGACTGTCCATCTTTGTTTGCATTACTATGATCCCTTCCCATATCTTCGTTTAGCTCACACGCCTTCCTTTTCTTTGTTCAGCGTGGTAGTCATCAGCCCACTTTAATCAGTGAAAAGAGGGGGTCATTATCACTGATGCGCAGGGCCAGACAGTGTTACTATGGAAATGGGTGTGGGATTAGTGTCCATCTGTCATTGTATGGCCCCTCTTGAAAGGGCTCCATCACATATTATCCCAATGCGGCTGGCATACAGGCACACATACTTGCACGCACGCACTTAGTCCTCATCTGCACTAAATAGGCTTCCCAGGAACATGCTGCAGATGGGACCTCATTTCTGGCCGGCTCTTTTTAATCAAGGCAGGGATGAGTCATTTTTTATTAGGAGCTGTAAATAAATCTACTGAAAATAAATGCCTAATGGGTTTGATTTCAAATTATTCCGAAAAATCAAAAAGATTTATTTATTCAAAGCTGATGCTTAAAGCACTATCTTTTATATAAATGAAATAATTAGGGCAGGACAGGGAAATATTCAGTTTTACAACCCGTATCAATTATTTATCTTGTTCCATTGATAGAACAGATTTTGGTTCTGGGATATGTAGTGGAGAAAGAGGGACGTTCCCTTTTCTTTCCAGGCATCTGATTTACTAAGGAAAGTAAAGTGGGGTGAAAAAAATGAAGTGAATCAGTGCTAACTCCAACCATCCAGTTATGGCAAGGGAGGGTCTATTTGTTAAAATTCCATGAAAGTTTGTGTTCACGTCATTTATTAGCACTTTATCTGAACTATATGGAGATAAAAAGCACCATTTAAACCAATAATATAGCTATTAAAAAATGTAAGGTTTTTACACAGAACGAACATATAGGTACCTGAACCTGTCTTTATATCAGCCTCCTGTAATCACCTGTAAAGCAGAGCTCAGACTAGAGAAAAGAAGGGCAGTACTTTGAGCCAATGAGGGCTCTACTGCTTTTGTACAATGCTGTCAGTCTAACACAGGGAACATGTTTACAGGAGAATAGAGCACAAGGATGACTTCATCAATGAAAAAGTGAAAAAACAAAAATACTGCGCTAACTGAAATAAGCTGATTGCACAAACAACGGACAAAAAAGTTGATAATTTTGGTTTATTGGTTGACTTCATCAATGTCCTGCTGCTATGTAATTATCCTAGCACAGGTAGGCGTAGGTCCTGGACCAGGCTGTTTCAGAACAATGCAAGGAAGTCTGCATGGAGGTCCAGGATTGGGCTGATGCCTAAATCATAAATCCATTGGCAGATAAAATAATTCCCCTATACATGTTTAAACTGTATATTTAGCTGTTTGCCTGGAGTTCAGCTTTAAGTAAATTGGACCCATGCAGGTAGCTAATACCAAATATAACTTCATGTAGCACACAGATGACCTTATTTATTGGAGAGTTCCTATTGCTAGGTGCCAAAACACATATAAACCAATCAGAACTCTCTAAAGGCAGAATTATAGATGTAATCTGGTTGGTTGCTATGGGTTATTGCAATTAAAGAGAATCTGTGAGCAGAGAAGTGTGAGAGCAGCCATTGCTGACTCGTTGTTTTAAATATACAGGGTCAAGGTTACATAGTTACATAGTAGGTGAGGTTGAATAAAGACAATAGTCCATCCAGCTCAACCTGTGTAGGTGTGTGTGGCTGTAGTCATCTCACATAGCCCTGAATGTTCTGATCCTTGAGATGTACGTCTAAGAGTCTTTTGAAAGCCACCATACTTCCCGCAGAAACCACCTCTTGTGGTAGAGAATTCCACAATCTTGTAGCCCTAACAGTAAAGAACCCCCCCCCATGTTGCCTGAGGTTAAAACGCTTCTCCTCTAATCGCATTGTATACCCTCGAGTCCTCATGCAATCCCTTCGACTGAATAGCTGATTTTCTATGCTGAGATCACCATTGAGATATTTATAAATTGCTATCATGTCCCCCCTCAGACGTCTCTTCTCCAGGGAGAATAAATCGAGCGATTGCAGACGCTCTTCATAATTAAGGTCCTCCAATCCTCTAATTAGTTTAGTTGGCCTTCTCTGGACTCTCTCCAGCTCCAACACATCCCTCCTGAGGACTGGCGACCAGAACTGGACAGAATACTCCAGATGCGGTCGGACCAGAGTTTTATAAAGTGGAAGGATTATAGTTTTATCTCTGGAATACATCCCTTTCTTTATTCATGCTAATATTCTCTTGGCTTTGGCAGCTGCCGCTTGACATTGCATGCTTTTGCCTAATCTATCATCAACCAAGACTCCCAGATCATTCTCCATTTTTGATTCCCCCAAGGGTTCCCCTCCTAACGTGTATTGTGCTTTTATGTTTTTAGTCCCTAAGTGCAATACCTTACACTTCTCCACATTAAACCTCATTTGCCAAGTCGTTGCCCACTCTGTTATTTTGTCCAGGTCATTCTGTAGGATTTCTGCTTCATGCTGTGCAGTTATTGCCCTGCCCAATTTTGTGTCATAATGATTCTGAATTTACTGCCTAGTGAATCACTGACCTGGAACAAACATGCAGCCAGTGAAGTCTGAAAAGTGTAAACTCCTGTGCTACATGCTTGCGTGGGGTCAGTGACTTACTAAGTAGAAATCAGATGGCAGCCTTGCACCCAATCCCCAATGATGATTTTTTTTTTATTATTCTTTTTTTTTCTATAATTATTATTATTATTATTTAATTATCATTGATTAAGGCCGCGTATCTCTTGTCACTCATTTTTACTGAATCGGTAGACTCCAGTCCCAAAATATTATTTGAAAAATGTCTCTGAAGTCCTGAAGTTCTCCCTGAAATATTTAACCAAAGGGTGCTTTCCAAACCCATCTTCTAGCATGCAGTAAGTCTGTAGATTCCATTGAAGGTTGGAATCATTGGTGTTTTTTTTTTCTATTTGTAGAACATTGAGGAATACACCACAAATCACCTAGCACCATCTAGAGGTAGCTAAAAGACACTGCACTATAATTATTAATGTTACTATCATTCTGTAATACTTGAATTGTAATTACTGAAGTCAAGGTGCAGCTGTTCAGGTCTGCACTATATTAACACAATATCTATGAGATGAAAGAGTATTTTAACAAAGTAAAAATATTCAAATTATATTGCAACAACATTTTATTATCACTCACCTACAGTAACCTCCTTCTTTGCTTCACCTGCATTGATAGAGCTGAATCAGGCTCATTAAATGAGACGGTTTAGAGGGCAGTAAGGACCTGTAAAGTGCGGTAATCTATAACCACGCAACAGAAAGCATCTGTTTACTGATCTCACCATAGGAAATGGAAACCTGATTAGTTGCAATAAAATACATTATCGATGTTGTTTGCACTGCTTTATTGAATAAGCTGAAATTGTGTTACTAGCCAGTTTCAATCACTGTAAGCATGATTTAGGGCTCATTTGGTGAATACCTGCTGGGATTTCCAAAGAAGAGAGGTATAGGACAGAAGCTGTAAAGGTGTGATTTAGAAGTGGTGACAAGGAAGAAAACATTTGGGTTGAAAGATATAAATATTTCAAGTCTTTGATATAGCGCTTGATACTTTGAAATACAAGGCAGCTCTTTTAGTTGATCAAATTGATCTCCAACTCACTACAACAATGGCTCACTAACATAAAATCATCATCAGAAAACCGCTGGCCCGAGAATCATTCAGGTTACAAGATTGTCTTTAACATGCGAACAAATAAAGAAATCTATCGAAACCACAAAGCTTCTTGTTAATGTTTGATAAAGGCTCCAAGATTATTTGATATTGTGAGTATAAAATATATATTTGCTGTTTTAGCAAATCTATGTTGGCTTCACTTACTATGCTATGCCAGAGCGTTCAGGTTTTCTGATATTAGTATCAGATATATCCTGGTGCATTTAAAGGAGCATGATAAAATGTTATTAAATCAACAAAATAATTTTGTAAAAAATTAGAAAGTAAAATAAATCCATATTTTTTATGTATCAATTTATTATTATTATTATTCTGTTAAACCTTTGTCTCTGTAAAAGAAACCAGCTTACTATGTTACTACCATGTCCAATCCGGTTTCAAGTGAGGGATTATGGGTAAAAGCCCAGGGCAGTAGTAACGATGGCCCCTGTACTCTAGCTGTATCTTCCCTGGTCCCCCTGAGATCCATCCGCTTGACCTTCCATAAGTGTGAGTGGAGTCATTTTGTGCATATGTGTTGTCCTAATGACTAATGAGTCACAGTATGAGACTCGCTGTTCCATAAGGATTTTCCCTGTGACCTCTACTCCTGGTGATATCATAGACAATCATTTATTTTACCAGATCAACACGCCAAGCCATTCTCTTCATGGTATACAACGAGAACAGATAGGTGCTAGTATAATAATCTATTTAATCTAACATCTGACCATAAACATGAGATGACCGCTGCAATAATCTCATATCTATTGCGGCAGCACATCCAGCTAACCTATTGCTCTCAAGAGGAAAAAAAATTGATCATATTGGTCTAAAGACTTCTTCCAATCATTGTTGCACCCCTCTCCACTCACGCATATCTAGGTATACAATGCCAATGCTGCCTGCAGTGCCGGGACAAAGCCATACAGCTCACAGTTCAAAGATGCAAAACAGTGCCCCCCTCCTTCCCTTATGGTTAGGATCAGGGCACCTAAATCCCTGCAAAAAAACATTGCACCCAGGGCAGCCGTCCCTGCTGCCCACCCCTTGTCCCTGCCCTGGCTGCCTGCCTGCACCTCCATTGCCCTCTACTACCTCTCCTCTCTGCTTGGATATAAACAGGAATGCTCTTATGCATTAAATGTTAACTAGCTGCAGTGCCACTAAGAGAAATGCCTTAGGCCATGGGTGTCCAACCTTTTGGCTTCTCTGGGCCACATTGAGTGTAGAGAGATTTTCTCAGGCCGCATATAAAATATATACTATAGTGAAGGTATATAAGTAATAAAATGCCGCCGCGCCCTTCCCGCGCTGCTGCGCCCCCCCCAGCACTAATTTAACACAACTAGTGAATGACCCCCTCCGCCTCTGCCTACAGTTAGTTGGAAGCTGCTGTGGCCGTGCCCCCAAATCTACTTCTCCCCCCCAGCAAAAAAATAAAAATTGTCAGGGGGCAGTGGGCCGCATTGCCTGCGGTTCCAGGCCGCAGGTTGGACATGCCTGCCTTAGGCCCTGTGTATCATGAAATTAAAAATTCCAAAACTTTCAAGAAACAAAATATCATGTAAATAAATAGTGACTGATCACATGTGAGTGCGCAGGCACCTGTAGCTGGATGCCTGATGCTCCAAAAGCTACAGGAGCTTTGATTGAGGCAGACTTTAATAATAATACTTATAAACACTCAAATCAATCATTTTGTAGCGTATTTTAAGCATTCTTTTTAGCCTGTAAGAACTGGTCTCCTCCCCCTGGTGTTTTCCATTAGTTAAAACAAAAATGCCAGAAGCTTGAATAGATTCAGTATGTAAAACACTTGAAATGCACTTCTGAAAAGCTCATATGCAAAAAAATAAATGAAATGAAAGTCGCTCTGCTCATGTTTGAATGCAGAAATGGTATCAGATCATACCTACATTACCAGCTGTCCTCATATGTCTCAGACCAGCTTTACGTCTTGATCTTTTGTACTTTGCTTGCCTTTCTTTTTGTTTACTTTGCAACTATATGCAGTAGGAAGATCAAAGTTGCGCACAGTGGTTGTATGCAGCGGCGTATCTACCGTGAGGCAAACAAAGCATTTGGCTCTTTTCAGGGGGTGGGGAGGCGGCACAGTCCCCTGGCCACTCTCCCTGCCCACTCTCCCTGCCACTTCACCCCGCTGCACTGATCCCCCCCCCCCCCCTCACAAACCTAATGCCCTAAAGCTGTTGGCTTCCCTCCTCTGCCCTCCCGCCGACTTTGGAAGCTGCAGGGCAGCAACAGAGGGATCTGTTTTCTCCGCTCCTCAGTCCCCCCCCCCCATCTTCCTGATCGCCGGGCGCCCCCTCCATGCAGCCGCTGGCCGGCTCCCCCTCCTCCCCCTCCCGCTGGCTGCAGCCGCTGCTAGTGTGGGAGATCACTGGATGGAGAGTGGGGGGTGGCTGGTAGACATGTGCTTACCAGCCCCCTTCCTTTCCTAAAAGAATGCAGACAGCGATAACAGTACTGTATTTAATAATCACAGCTTACTATGTGTCAGTTTGTGAATGAAATATAGTAAACCTACAGACTCCTATCTCATTTATCCACAGCTCAGGCAGCAAAAATATGGACTGTCTCCATTCCCTTTCTCTGTCTCTAAAAAGAGACATTAGAGGTTTTTTTTTTAGATCCCTGATGTCTCTCCAAAGCCCCCCCCCCCCCCTTAAAAAAAATTAAAAAAATATATATATTGTTCCTGTACAAAAAAAATTAAGTTGTAAAAAATGTTTAAATTAAATAAAAAACATAGTAAGAGCCCTTTCACATGGGTGGGCTCTGTAACGTGGATCCTCCTGCTCAGTGGGGGATCTGTCCACTATGCAGAGCAGACAGGGACACAGCCCACTCTCCTCTATGGAGCGGTTGGATGGAAACGTACCGCCTGTCCATTTCTATCTGATCCAATCCACAAGACAGATGGGGAATAGATCCCCCATCTGTCAACGGACAGGAAGGGGTAGGACAAATTTAGATCGGGGCGCGCCTGATTTTAGTCTTGCCTAGGGCAGCACAAAGCCAAAATACACCAGTGGTTGTATGTTTAAAAAAGTAGGAAAGGCTATATCAATTCAATGGAGTAAATTAGTCCTGGAAAATGTTCCCGTGTTGACCATATTTACAGCTAGTCCTTTAAAATACTGCAGAGATATTGAGTTACACATCTGAAGTGGGAAAAAAGTAAATACAGGCAGTCAACTTCTTCCTAATTTTAAGGTAAGAGTGATGAGAGAGATACTACAGAGTGCTCATCTTGTTTCTTACATTTTTTTTTTTTATGTAGTGACCATAAAAAAAATGTATGTAAATTATGTTACCGTTGTATTAGGAATGGCGTCATTTCTATTTAATTTCTGTTTTTGATCAGGTCATTTGGAGTTGTCCTATGGGAGCTTCTGACGGGCGAGATTCCCTACAAAGATGTGGATTCCTCAGCTATCATATGGGGTGTTGGCAGCAATAGCCTCCATCTTCCTGTACCATCAAGCTGCCCCGATGGATTCAAGCTTCTCTTGAGACAGTGCTGGTCAGTATGGTAGAGTGGGCATTCCCCCAACATGCCTATAATAACAGTTACTCTTTAGGCCCTTTCACACTTGTTCGACTTGTCCTGCGATTTGGGACTGCTAAGTCGCATGACAAGTCATACTCCATGATTTCCAATGAATCAAATCTGTACGACTTCAAGTCGCAACGACTTCAAAGTCCTGCACTGCTTTGGGCCGATTTTAAGGCATTTTGAGGTCCAAAGACATAGGCATTGCTTCAAGTCCAGTCGAAATCGCGACAAACTTGTGGTAAAATCGCGGCAACAAAATCGCAGTAAAATCGCACGACTTTTAGGTCACACAAGTGTGAAAGGGGCCTTAAAGAGCTGATGCACACAGAGGGAATGAATTACAAAATATGCTGTACGCAGAAAATATGCTCATACGAGTGCATGTGTAAACACAAGTACCTGTGTCTACACATACCTTCAGAATGCGCAAGTTTCACGTATATTATATTTTGACCCATGGGGGCAAAAAAAAATCAAAAGATCTGCATTGCTCCACCTGTTGTCATAAAATGAGGGATAACCCCCCCCCCCCTTTTTTTTTTATTTTTGTCTTTTATGATAGAGACAAGACATACTTTGTGTTTTAAGACCCTGTAACCAAGATTACACTCATAGGTGTTTCTTCTCAGACACAGTACAGGATAGCACATTACATTGTTTAGTCCATTGAACATTCTTACCCACTTTTACATGTTCCATATCCTATCATTGTATTGTCCATAATATAAAATAAAATCCAAAATATCAGGGACAATCGGAACCCATCATAATGACCACAGAGGGTATGCAGACTTAGGGACTCAAGCTCAGATTTCGAACCAATAGTCTTCCTGAGAGATGTAATAAATGCTTTACCTCTTTGCCATCTACCAAAAAAAAACAAAGTATCAGTTTTGGGTGGAGGACTCTTTAATTCACAAAAAAGTTTGGTAATGTCCTCACATTTACTATTATACATGGGGGGGGGCTGTTATTTTGTTCTTGGCAACAAATTATACAGTTTTTTGTTGTTGTCCTAAAGCTGAGCTGCAGGTTTATTTAAAAAAAAAGGTAAACAAAATCTTGCAGTGGGGCCCCCGCACCTCAATGCTTGTTAGATGTAGTGGTAGGGGAATAGGATGTAATGCTAACCTTATTCCTCGCAAGCTTCCAATGCTCTCCTCTTCTCTCTGATGCTCTGGGGTGGGGGTCAGGCACTTACTGCCTTCACTTACAGTACAAGATTGCTGGTCCTGCATTGTATGTGATGACATCAATGCATGACCATTGGACAGAGTACCAGCAATGCATGACCATTGGACAGAGTACCAATGAGAAGGAGCTTTGGGGGACTGGTAGCATGGCTTGGTGGAAGCCTGCCAAAGCGAGGAACCAGGTAAGTATTGCAGCTTATTCCATAACCTCTAGACATAACAAGCTTCAACCCTTGCAATGAGGGGACACCCCATTACAAAGGGTAATATTTTTAAAATTCTGGAGTGGGGCTTTAAGTCTATAATTTATTACTCTTAACTTAATATTAATATTCTATCTTAAACAGGAACAGCAAGCCAAGAAACCGACCCTCTTTCCGGCAAATTTTACTACATTTAGATATTGCCTCTGCGGATGTCCTGTCCACCCCACAGGAAACCTACTTCCAGTCACAGGTATGTGATTGTACATTCACACCTTGCATTTTGGTGCATTTTTTCATCTGACGCATTTTCCAGGTGAATCAATAGAAACACTTTACATCGCAGTTTGCCTTGAGGTACCATGTACTCTACTTTGCACATCATTGTGCACTGATGTGTACAATGATATCCATTACAACGCTTGTTGACACGTTTTTATGCATTTCCATTGATTTTATTCTAGCCTGTATTTGTTTTTAAAGTTTAGGTTTTAAACATGACAAATCGGGTGTATTGGACCCATCATAGAACTATTAGTGTCAAAAAAAGAAAACATAACCATAGTGATACAGAAATATTGTGAAGTTTTTTGTCTTTTATAAACCCATTTTTAAAACGTCTGTAAACCTTATAGCACTTTTGTTTGGATGCCATTTGCTAACTCTATATGATATCCATATCATCCAAAACACTGAAAACATTTTCTTTGGTTTAAATGGAAAACACAAACACATAATCACATTCAGTGCATCTGGAAAGTATTCACAGCACTTCACTTTTTCCACATTTTATGTTACAGCATTATTCCAAAATGGATTAAATTAAATATTTTCCTTAAAATTCTACAAACAATACCCCATAATGACAACCTAAAAGAAGTTTGTTTGAAATCTTTGCAAATGTATTAAAAAAAAAAAAAAAAAATCACATGTACATGTAAGTATTCACAGCCTTTGCCATGACACTCAAAATTATGCTCAGGTGCATCCTGTTTCCACTGATCATCCTTGAGATGTTTCTACACTTTGATTGGAGTCCACCTGTGGTAAATTCAGTTGATTGGACATGATTTGGAAAGGCACACACCTGTCTATATAAGGTCCCACAGTTAACAGTGCATGTCTGAGCACAAACCAAGCCATGAAGTCCAAGAAATTGACTGTAGACCTCAGAGACAGGATTGTATTCAGGTACAGATCTGGGGAAGGGTACAGAAAAATTTCTGCAGCATTGAAGGTCCCAATGTCCACAGTTGCCTCCATCATCCATAAATAGAAGAAGTTGGGAACCACCAGGACTCTTCCTAGAGCGGGCCGCCCAGCCAAACTGAGAGATTGAGGGAGAAGGGCCTTAGTCAGGGAGGTGACCAAAAACCCGAGGGTCACTCTGACAGAGTTCCAGCATTTCTCTGTGGAGAGAGGAGAACTCCACCAATCAGGCCTGTATGGTAGAGTAGCCTGACAGAAGCCTCTCATCAGTAAAAGGCACATGATAGGCCACCTGGAGTTTGCCAAAAAGCACCTGAAGGACTCTTGACCATGAGAATCAAAATTCTCTGGTCTGATGAAAAAAAGATTAAAACTCTTTGACCTTAAAGCGGAGTTCCACCCTAGTTATACATTTTTTTATAAAAATACCCCCGGGACAGTCAGGGCTAGCACATTCCACAATGGCTAGCCTCTGATCTGTCCCGGGTTGCACTTACCTTTCAGGAGAAATACTTATCTTGAAATTGTCTTCTCCAGCGCTGCCATCTCGGGTGTGGGCAGCTTGAAGCCAGCGCGATCCTCTTCCGCGTCCTCTTCGGTCCTCTTCCTCCTTCTTCGGTCCCACGATGCACTGCACCGGCCCCGACGTCACTTCCGGGTCGCGCGCGTCATCCCTCCACAGCTTCTGGGCATGCCCAGAAGCTGTTTAGAAGGGAATGACGCGCGCGCCCCGGAACTGACGTCGGGGCCGGTGCAGGCGCAATGATTCCTGGGAGCGATGACGTTCAGCTCCCAGGAATCATTGCAAAAGCCAGGAAGTGACGAATCGCCGTGGCCGCCGAGGGGAGGAAGAAGGAAGTAAGGTAAGTATATTTTCTCTAAAAGGTAAGTGAAAAAAAAAAAAAAATTGCGATTATCCATTTGTTTTTCAGGTGACCGGGAGCGAGAAGATGGAGGTAATTATAAATTTCGGGTGGAACTCCGCTTTAATGCAAGCGTCATGTCTGGAGGAAACCAGGCACCGCTCATCAACTGGCCAATACCATCCCTAGAGTGAAGCATGGTGGTGGCAGCATCCTGCTGTGGGGATGTTTTTCAGCATCAGAAACTGGGAGACTAGTCAGGATCAAGGATGAATGCAGCAATGTACAGAGACGTCCTTGATGAAAACCTCCTCCAGAGTGCTCTGGACCTTAGACTGGGGCGAAGTTTCATCTTCCAACAAGACAATGACCCCAAGCACACAGCCAAGATAACAAAGGAGTGGCTAGGGGACAACTCTGAACGTCTTTGAGTGGCCCAGCCAGAGCCCAGACTTGAACCCGATTGAACATCTCGGGAGAGATATGAAAATGGCTGTGCACCGACGTTCCCCATTCAACCTGATGGAGCTTGAGAGGCCCTGCAAAGAAAAATGGGAGAAACTGCCCAAAAATAGATATGCCAAGCTTGTAGCATCATACTCAAAAATAATTGAGGTTGTAAGTGGTGCCAAAGGTGCTTCAACAAAGTATCGAGTAAGGCTGTGAATACTTACTGTACAGTATGTTTGTTTTCGTGTTTAACTTTAAATAAATGTGCAAAGATTTCAAAAAAACGTATTTCACATTGTCACTATGGGGTATTGTGTGTAGAATTTTGAGGAAAATAATGATCAATTTTGGAATAAGGCTGTAACATAACAAAATGTGGAAATAGTGAAGCGCTGTGAATACTTTCCGGATGAACTGTAGGTGTGAATCCAGCCTTATATTGACATTTTCTGCTGGTAGAGTAAGCAGTACAGATTGAATGATATTATTTCAATTGTTTTGGCCTGTACTGCTTTCCAATTTTGCAGTCTGTATAGTGCATCCAGTTATTGTTCAAATCCCTAGCATAGGACAATAGACTTATCTTTAGTTCTGTGGAGCCCAAACAAGACAAGAAGCCCTATACAAAACAGAAGTCTGTCCTTCTCCACAGTACGACTCTCTTGGCATGAATAGAGGCAACGAAGCCAGGATATTATACAATAATCTTTTAATGAGAGCCAGAGCTCCTGTACATTAGTATTATTTTCCCTTGTTTAACCCATTTAAATGCGTATGCATATGACTACGTATTTTAATGGAATTGTTTGCTGATTCATGAAAGAGGCTCAATTATAGATAGTCTTAAAAATTATATTTGTATCAACAAAAAGCAATTTTAAAAAAGGAACTAATGAGGTTGTTGCTGATCATTACAAAGTAACCGTATTGACTTTATCAAATGTATGAGGGAGCCACAACTCTACACTGTCAGTACTGTGTTAGTTCTTACAGATGAGGCACCCTCCTAGTTAGGTAGGTGCTAGGTAAAAGCATCTGTTGCTCCTTCTGCTTATCAGGGGAGCCTGATCTATTAGGTTGCCTGTCACATGTTTCCAGGTGTGATTCACTGGGTCTAAGGGAGTGTCCCCGCTGCATCCAAGGATGGAGCTTGTTGGACAGTGGAGGAAACCTAGCCATGGACACATCATGTTTTATGGCAGTCCCAGTGGGAAGGCATTCTGCAATGCATCCTGGGATTTTCCATAAATACTAAGGGGACATGTGACAGGGCGTCTTTGGCGGGAAGCAGAGTCCCAGGAGGAGGTGGACGGCTGTCTCTCCTCCTGCAGTGTGAGAGGAAGGTGGTCTTAGGCAGTCGGCCTAGTGAATCGGGTGTGGAGCTGAGCTGCAGAGGATCCAGAGTGCTAACAGTGGAGTTGCTGGCAGAGTCTCTCAGGAAAAACAGTATCCGTGAGTACTCGGACTTGCCAAAGGGTCTGGCCCAGGAAGGGAGACCACTCCAGTGAAGTCAGGGGATCAAGGAGCTAGCTCACATGGACAGTGTCATAGAAAAGGGGGTGCCATGTAGTAAAAGCCCTGAAGAGTAGGAACAAAAGGGGGTGCCAGGAAGGGCCCTGAAGATTGTTCTGCAGTACAGCACAGTTTATCTCAATAGTTCATTAACTACCTCTTCACCACTACTGACAAGATGAAGCAGCGGCCTTGCACCATTCAGCAATATTCAGTCGTCCCAGCAGATTGTGCATAGTTATTTAAGTTGGAGCAGTGTTTCTCAACTCCGGTCTTCAGGGCACACTAACAGGCCAGATTTTAAGTATTACCTTGGGGAGATGCAGACTAGAATACTGCAATCACTGAGCAGCAAATGATATCACATGTGAAGCATTTCAGTTTTCTTGCAAACCTGGCCTGTTAGTGGGTCCTGAGGACCGGAGTTGAGAAACACTGAGTTGGAGTATCCCACTCATTTCCTGCTCCTATCCAAGTTCACAATAAAAACACAAAACCCAAAGCTACTGGACTGTTTCCTGACTGAGCTAAAAACACTTGGGAAAATGTTGACCTGTCATGCTGTTGCTAATGGTAACCCAGGGGAACCCATAACCAGCAGCTCCCAAGGGAGTAGTGCTACACATAATATGGCTTGGTTCCTGACATCCTCTACATCAGCCTTTTTTAACCAGGATGCCCAGGCACACTGGGGTTCCTTGAGGTTTCTTCAGGGGTGCCTTGGCAAAATGCCTAAAAATTGCCCAAAAATTGTATACAAGCCGGCGTGTGGATGAAGCCTTCCTTTTAGTTACTCAAACCCACAGGTTTTCATTGTGCACCATTACAACCTTCTAGCTGCCGGCATCCTAACTACCAATCAGTTGATAAGGAGGATGTCAGTTGCCTGCATAGCACCTATGTTTGACCCTCCCCTGCCCCTCTTCATCAGCAGTGGGGTCACATTAGCTGAGTGATGGAGAAACATTGGAAACTAGTCAGTATCAGTTTGCAAAAGTGTATTTGCTTTGGGAGAATAAATTACCTCTAATGTTGGTTGTCCTACTTGGATTTTGCTGCATTATGTAAACATTTTAGAATGGGGTGCCTCGAGACTGTCCATCATTTTTAAAGGGTGCCTTGTCTAAAAAAAGGTTGAGAAACACTGCTCTACATCATTATTGTGTCAAGCACAGGGTCGGAGGGATGAACCACAGTGTGCAGAGGGGGAACAGGTATCCAAACACCCCAATGATTCTGGTGTAACAAAGAGAGAAGTGATCAGATTCATGGGTGGGGGGGACAGGGGACAGGTAAGTATTGGTTCTCTTCTTTTAGCCCTTGTTCACACCAATGCGATGTGTCATGCAATTTGACAGCTTAAAATCGCATGACAATTCGCACCCTATTTTCTGCAATGGAACTGTTCAAATCAGACTTTGAAAAAGGTTCCTGCACTACTTTTCTGCTATTTCATTGCGACTTGCATTGACTTCTGTAAAATGAAATCACAAGCTGCTATAAAATTGGAAATCTATACCGCACTGATCTGAGCTGAAGTAGCGTGATTTTTAAGCTGCATTGGTGTGAACCAGGGCTTAGAGTGCTTTCCCGCTGCTTCTTTGACAAAATGCAGTAAAAACACTTATGTGTTCTTGCCACATTTTCTGGACTCCTGACTCCAATCATGCACCTGTAAAACTTGGACTTGTGACTAAAAAAACGCACCTTGGGTGCGATTTTGATGGTTTTTGGTGCATTTTCTATAGAAATCAACGGGAAATGCTTTTTTTGGTGCACTTTTGAAAATCGCACCAAGGATGCAACATGCAGGACTTTTAAAAACGCACTGCACCTGCAGTACACTGGTGCAAAAAGATAAATAGGATTTAAAGGGATACATTTTTCATTCATTTTTTTTCCCGCCTTTTGTTACCCCAAAAACACATAAAACATGGATCAGTGTGAAAGACCCCTTACATGGAGCTCTGTTTTCTTTAATTCAGCCTTTTTCAACTTTTTCAACACAGAGGAACACCTAAAATAACTTTTCAGTCTTAGGGAACCCCTGCTGAAAATGACTATAGCTACAACTGATGATAGACAAAAGTATTGGGACGCCTGCCTTTACATGCACATGAACTTCAACGGCATCCCAGTCTTAGTTCGTAAGGTTCAATATTAACCACTTGCCGACTGGGCACTTACACCCCCTTCCTATCCAGGCCAATTTTCAGCTTTCAGCGCTGTCACGCTTTGCATGAAAATTGCGCAGTCATGCTACACTGTACCCATATGAAATTTTTATTATTTTTTTTCACACAAATAGAGCTTTCTTTTGGTGGTATTTAATCATCTCTGGGTTTTTTATTTCTTGCAAAAAAAAAAGTAAAAAGACAGAAAATTTTGAAAAAAAAAAAAAGTTTTTCTTATTTTCTGTGAATAGATTTTGAAAATAAATAAAATTTTCTCCTTCACTGATGTGCGCTGATGAGGCGGCACTGATGGGCACTGATAGGCAGTACTGATGGGCACTGATGAGGTGCCACTTATGAGGTGGCACTGATGAGGAGGTATTAATATGCCGCACTGATGAGTACTGATAGGCGGCACTGATGCGCACTGATAGGCGGCACTGATGCGCACTGATAGGCGGCACTGATGAGCACTGAGAGGTGGCACTGCTGGGCACTGAGAGGCGGCACTGATGGGCACTGAGAGACGGCACTGATAGGCGGCACTGATGGGCACTGATGGGTGACACTGATGGGTGGCACTGATGGATACTGACGGGTGGCACTGATCAGCACTGATGGGCAGCACCATCAGTGCCCATAGTGCTGCTAGTCAGTGCCCATCAGTGCCTAGATGAGCAGGCACTGATGGGCCCTGACTGGCAGCACTATGGGCACTGACTGTGGGCACTGATGGCGGGCACTGTGGGCAGTTGTGGCATTATTTCCCCTCTTCTGTAATCAGGGCACTGGTGATCAGTGCCCTGATTACATTCCTGTGTGTTCCCTTACCGGTGTTCGGGCTCTCCTCTTCCTCACACTGCAGTCTCCGTGTGAGGAAGAGAGCTGGCGATGAGAGATGATCTCATATGTTTACATATGAGATCATCTCTCATTGCACGGCCCGATCACGTGGTGAATGGCCGCTGTGATTGGCCATTTACCACGATCTGTGATTGGCTATGTCCAAGGGACACGGCCAACACAGATTTTCCCCGATGCGCGCTCGCGGGAGTGCGCGGGGAGCCTGTTTCTGGGAGGCCGTTTTAAAGACGGCCTCCCGGAAATTCGAGACCGCGCTGTAGCCGTACTTTGGCTATAGCGCGGATCTGAAGAAGTTAAGTTGACCCACCCTTTACAACTATAACAGCTTCAACTCTTCTGGGAAGGCTGTCCACAAGGTTTAGAAGTGCTATGGGAATGTTTGACAATTCTTCAAGAAGCGGATTTGTGAGGTCAGGCAATGATGTTGGAGAGAAGGCCTGGCTACCAGTCCTCGCTCTTATTCATCCCAAAGGTGTTCTATCGGGTTGAGGTCAGAACTCTGTACAGGCCAGTCAAGTTCCTCCACCCCAAACTCGCTCAATTATGGACCTTGCTTTGTGCATTGGTGCGCAGTCATGTTGGAACAGGAAGGGGCCATCCCCAAACTGTTCTCACAAAGTTGGGAGCATGAAATTGTTCAAAATGTCTTGGTATACTGACGCCTTAAGAGTTCCCTTCACTGGAACTAAGGGACCAAGTCCAACCCCTGAGAAACAACCCCACACCATAATCTTCCCTCCACCAAATGATTTGGACCAGTGCACAAAGCAAGGTCCATAAAGACATGGATGAGCGAGTTTGGGGTGGAACATCTTTGGAATGAATTAGAGCGGAGACTGCAAGCCAGGCCTTCTCATCCAACATCAGTGCCCAACCTCACAAATGCGCTTCTGGAAGAATGGTCAGACATTCCCATAGTAACACTCCTAAATCTTGTGGACAGCCTTCCCAGAAAAGTTGTAGCTGTTATAACTGCAAAGGGTCGGTCAACTCAATAGTGCACCCTACGAACTAAGACTGGGATGCCATTAAAGTTCATGTGTGTGTAAAGGCAGGTGTCCCAATACTTTTGACAATATAGTGTATATTAGTATGATGGACATTAGGACAGTGAGGTCATTAGGAAGAAATACCCCCTTACAGATAGCTAAAAAGATTAATGGTGTCAGTGGGAAATTATCTAAAAGGCAAAATTTGCTCATTGCTCAAGGAACCCATAGCATGCTCTGGAGGAACCCCTGTGGTCCATGGAACCCTGGTTGAGGAAACCTGTTAATTTGACGACAGAGTAATTTTATTAGCATATCCATTATAGGTTAGAGAATTGAGCCTATAAAGTGTGTAACTGGAAATAGGCGAATTAAATGGATGGAGGATAGCCATAGCCAGAAGAAGATAATCTAATGACTGAGCAATACCTACCCATGGTCCTTGGTATAGCTGGGTCACTGTCATATCTCATACAACAACGTCTATTACTCCAGGCTTTCATTGAAGGTTCCGTAGCTACCTTTAGGCCTGCTAAGGTTTCAGCCTGTATAGGAGGAGTGTGTATAGTAAGCTTCTACTATGAATGTGCAAAGTTTTCAACCAGCATCCAACATTTTATCCAAATCCATCCTTCAGCTTCAGTTTGTGGAAGTTAAACACAGAGAATACTGACTGTCACTCTAAACAAGCTGCTAGCAGGCTTCGGTAAGCACTGATTCACAGTACAGTAAAATGTACTATTTACCTATTTTTTTTACTTTTATTGAAATGTTTCAGTGTGACATTTCATGAATTTCTATGCACCACAGCTCAGCCACAATGCACATAAATGCTATCAAATCAAAGCTATGGGTGAGCTGCAGTTGCAGGATGGAAAAACGCTGACATGTTGCAGATTTCTACACCACAGCTCACTCAAAGGCTGCTTTCAAATGTGAACAGGGCACAAACAAAACAATTGTTTTTGGCGTGCTTTAGTGGAGACCAGCGTTTTTTTGGTGCTGGAAATCGCAGGTCTTTGCAAGGACATACAGAAAACACTATTTGTTTTACAGCCTTTTCCGGAACTGAATTCTTTTTTAAATAATTCAACAAAGCTGAAAGCTTTGCAGATACTTTGTAAAACCTTGCTGTACAAAGTGGTCTTTCATATAGACTGTATTCATAAGGTCTTTAATACGCATTTAGCAGGTTTCAGCATCACCCTTATAAAAGGGTACCTTTGAGAATGCAGACTTGTTTTTAGATGTGCAGGGTCTGGTGCTGCCATCCGGATCTTTATTCTTTTCCTAGTGAGTCACTGATATAAGGAGGCATGCAGCTTGTGAAGTCTGGCTCCATCTATTTCTTCCATGTCTGTGGCTCTAAAGATAGTAAATGCAGGAAAATGATGACAATCTGTATCCTTAGAAACCTATGTAAATCTAGCTTGGAGAGGCTCCAGCAGCAGATGAAAGAACTGAAAATAGGAATGAGAGATAAAAAGAAATGCTGCTGTAATCTGTACACTATATAATGTGAGTACATAGCTGTGTATAAAGGAAAGCGGCCACCATAGCTGGTTTCTCTAACCGGGATAGTGGTGGACAGAGTCACCAAAGGGCCCCTGTGCAAGACCAATGTTTAGCTCCCCATTCAACTACAGTAAATGTAAAAAAACTTACATGCTTTGTAATGATTGGTACATAGATAGAGGGAGCTGAGCCTAGGTCTGTAAGACAGTCGGAGGGGCTCCAACACCAATCTGACCCACATCTGCTATAAATGGGCCCCTAAGTCCCAAGTGGCCCTTGTGCAGCTGTACAGTGTGCAAATGGTATACATGGAGCATCGTACCCTTTGCACCATTGGTGGTCTCATTCAAGGTAGCACACTAATGCCGCACCCCAGAAACCTAGCAAATTATGCCAAATTATGCCGTCTTTTCTGCTATAAATGGGCCCCTAAGTCCCAAGTGGCCCTTGTGCAGCCGTACAGTGTGCAAATGGTATACATGGAGCATTGTACCCTTTGCACCATTGGTGGTCTCACCCAAGGTAGCACACTAATGCCGCACCCTAGAAACCTAGCAAATTATGCCAAATTATGCCGTCTTTTCTGCTATAAATGGGCCCTTAAGTCCCAAGTGGCCCTTGTGCAGCTGTACAGTGTGCAAATGGTATACATGGAGCATCGTACCCTTTGCACCATTGGTGGTCTCATTCAAGGTAGCACACTAATGCCGCACCCCAGAAACCTAGCAAATTATGCCAAATTATGCTGTCTTTTCTGCTATAAATGGGCCCCTAAGTCCCAAGTGGCCCTTGTGCAGCTGTACAGTGTGCAAATGGTATACATGGAGCATTGTACCCTTTGCACCATTGGTGGTCTCACCCAAGGTAGCACACTAATGCCGCACCCCAGAAACCTAGCAAATTATGCCAAACAGATGATGTATCTTTACATGTGTACATGATACAATATGCACTTTCAATTCTAATTTCCTACTTCTTGATTTACAGGCAGAATGGCGGGAAGAAGTGAGACTACATTTTGAGAAAATTAAGTCTGAGGGGACATGTTTACAGCGCCTGGAAGAGGAATTGATAACACGTCGCCGCGAGGAACTCAGGTGTGGTTTTGAATAAGAATGTAAGACAGCTAATTACTTCTCACTTGACAGGGTAAATTTTGATTTCTCAGCAGTTTCCCTCATTACATCATGTTTTTGTTCCATGACAAATGGAAAAGGAACATAACCTGACAAGTGAGATTCAGTCTTCTTGTTCTTGATATATGAAATCAGCCTCATGGGTCTAAATGAGGAAAATGTTTTGGAAATATGGTGTAAGTCCATAATACGTATATGAAAACTGCACTGAAGGCAAAATATCTTGTTGCCTATAGCAAACATTAAAATATATAGATATGCCAATATACCTCAGCGGTTAATAAGGGCAGAAACTAGACTTGATGGTTGGATATAAAACATGTATTTATTGTATCAAATAACATTACAAAAGAGTTAGTTACTCATAGTTGCCACACAGTGCACCAATAACTTCCCTTAATACACAACTAAAAACAATGTCACCCAATATGTACATCCGGACTGAATGAACTATGTGTGCTACATACCACTGTGCAGATCACCGCTTGTGTACAGTGGGGATCGAAAGTTTGGGCACCTCAGGTAAAAATTTGTATTAATGTGCATAAAGAAGCCAAGGAAAGATAGAAACATCTCCAAAAGGCATCAAATTACAGATTAGACATTCTTATATGTCAACAAAAGTTAGATTTTATTTCCATCATTGACACTTTCAAAATTACAGAAAATAAAAAAAATGGCGTCTGCAAAAGTTTGGGCACCCTGCAGAATTTATAGCATGCACTGCCCTCTTTGCAAAGCTGAGACCTGCCAGTGTCATGGATTGTTCTCAATCACCGTCTGGGAAGACCAGGTGATGTCAATCTCAAAGGTTTTAAATGCCCAGACTCCTCTGACCTTCCCCCAACAATCAGCACCATGGGATATTCTAAGCAGTTGTCTAGAAAACTGAAACTGAAAATAGTTGACGCTCACAAAGCTGGAGAAGGCTATAAGAAGATAGCAAAGCGTTTTCAGATGTCAATATCCTCCGTTTGGAATGTAATCAAGAAATGTCAGTCATCAGGAATAGTGGAAGTTAAAACAAGATCTGGAAGAACAAGAAAAATATCAGACAGAACAGCTCGCAGGATTGTGAGAAAAACAATTCAAAACCCACGTTTGACTGCACGATCCTTCCAGAAAGATCTGGCAGACACTGGAGTTGTGGTACACTAATACACTATAAAGAGATACTTGTACAAATATGGTCTTCGTGGAAGAGTCATCAGAAGAAAACCTCTTCTACGTCCTCACCACAAAAATCAGCGTTGATCTTTGCAAATGAACATATAGACAAGCCTGATGCATTTTGGAAACAAGTTCTGTGGACCGATGAGGTTAAAATTGAACTTTTTGGCCGGAATGAGCAAAGGTACTTTTGGAGAAGAAGGGGCACAGAATTGAATGAAAAGAACCTCTGTCCAACTGTTAAGCATGGGGGTGGATCAATCATGGTTTGGGGTTGTATTGCAGCCAGTGGCACAGTGAACATCTCACGAGTAGAAGGAAAAATGGATTCAATAAAATTTCAGCAAATTTAACTTGATGCCATCTGTGAAAAAGCTGAAGTTAAAGAGAGGGTGGCTTCTACAAATAATATAGATATAAGATAATGATCCTAAACACACCTCGAAATACACGGGGGATTACATCAAGAGGCGTAAACTGAAGGTTTTGCCACAGCCTTCACAATCTCCTGACCTCAACATAATTGAAAATCTATGGACAGACCTTAAAAGAGCAGTGCGTGACAGACAGCCCAGAAATCTCAAAGAACTGGAAGACTTTTGTAAGGAAGAATGGGCAAAGATACCTCAAACAAGAATTTAAAGACTCTTGGCTAAGGGGGAAGTACAAGATATTAACTCTGCAGGGTGCCCAAACTTTTGCCGACGCCATTTTTTTGTTTTCTGTAATTTTGAAAGTGTAAATGATGGAAATAAAATCTAACTTTTGTTGACATATTATAAGAATGTCTAATCTGTAATTTGATGCCTTTTGGAGATTTTTTCATCTTTCCTTGGCTTCTTTATGCACATTAATACAAATTTTTACCTGGGGTGCCCAAACTTTCGATCCCCACTGTATAGCAGGGGGGGGGGGGGGCGGGAGAGGAAGATTCCCTTTAAAAAAAACACCAGAGTTTCAGCCCACATAGGCCCCGGGGCTCCTCTTGAATAGAACATAAAGCAGCAGGCACCACTAACAAAAGCAAATCAATGGAAAGGGAATCTTTCTTCCCCCCCGCCGCTTGTGTATAATGGGGGGTGGCGGGAAGGGGGGGAGAAAGATTCCCTTTCCATTGATTTTCTTTTGTTTTAAAAGTAAACTGTCACTTTAGGAACAAATATAAGGAAGGCCCCCTCCATGGCTTGCAAAAAATTTGGGGGAGCATACCCATGTATTTCTAAAGCTGGTGCAGCTATGAACCAAAAGACATGTATATTAAAAAAGAATAGCGCACACATGCAAAAGAAATTATTACCAAATTTGAATACAATCCATAAATAAAAATGGGGATTTGGTCCCACCATATGGCCATATAGTGCTCAAGCCCATCACTGCATCAAAGTACCCCATTATCAGTGGGTCCTACACTATCCATGAAAAAGAGATGAATCCAGCCTTTCTAACCCTTGGAGATAATACTCCTTGCTGGAAAAGATGTGCAAATGCACTACAGGGGACTCCTCCTATATCCACTTGATAGTGGACACTGATAGAGTACAGGTGTGTGTGGGGTGGGGCGGGTTGCTCAACCTCTGTAGTCTGGTCAGACCGAATACATAATAAACAAGCAAAAAATTTGGGGGAGCATACCCATGTATTTCTAAAGCTGGTGCAGCTATGAACCAAAAGACATGTATATTAAAAAAGAATAGCGCACACATGCAAAAGAAATTATTACCAAATTTGAAGACAATCCATAAATAAAAATGGGGATTTGGTCCCACCATATGGCCATATAGTGCTAAAGCCCACCCCTCCATGGCTTAGCCCTGTATTTAAGAAGAATAGGAGAGGAGGCACGTTATCTCGATGAAGCTATGCGTGGACGTAGCGAATCGCATTGACGTCACAGATGCCTCACCGTACCCTTGGAAGAGTAAGCCCTATTGGACATGCGCATGATCTGTGAACCCAGAGGAATACCCCAGATAGCAAGTCATCACTAGCGGCGATCAGTGCACTTCACGATGCACAGGTGGGTCAGCAGAGAGAGGACCTAGGGAACCCAGTTATTAAAATCTCCTGTCAGCCTGGCGGACGTTCTGTCACCCTCATCTGGACACTTTTGTCGGGCACACAGTAGATAGGAGCTGGAGCGGAGACGGACAAGTATGATCACCCGCCCTCTACTGAATCAGTAAGTTCAAACCGTCCTGACCAGTTTGGAGGATTGGCAAGGTAAGATGGCTCGCTCCATTAATCCTGTGTTTAGCCGCAAAATTGGGGAAAGGTGAACTTTAATGCCATGCTTTAAAGGGGACTTTTGAGAAGCGCTCTATCCATGGCTGAACTTTATTGCAGGTAGGGATACAGACATTTACAACTACCTATTAACTTTTAGATGGCTGGTATCCAATCCTGATCCCTGCAGTCTTTTTTTAATGCGCCCATACAGAATCAAGTCAGATAGGCTAAGTTAGCCATCTATTTCCAACATGGTTTACATACAGTAATGGTGCCTGCTGCTTTAAGTTCTATTCAAGAGGAGCCCTCGGGCCTATGTGTGCTGCAACTCTGGTGTTTTTTTAAAGGGAATCTTTTTTCCCCCCTTTGTTATATACAAGCAGTGATCTGCACAGTGGTATGTAGCACACATAGCTCCTTCAGTCCAGACGTACAAAGTGATATAAGAGAAAGAAGAGGGAGATTTGGGTGGAGAAACGAATTAAGATCACATGCAACTGAAATGCTATTGTAGTTGTTCATATTTCTTTGTCTAGTAGCAAAACATTTTGAATGGCTAAACCACTGGTGTGATATAGTCAAGGTACTTCCACTGGTAATCCTCAAATCTCATTGAGATCCCCTGGTCCACACAATAATTGACTCATTCCTACCTAAGAATGAAAAAGGTCTGACCACTAGATATACCACCTGTCTGTACAGTCTCTCTTCACGCACCCCCTTCACACTACTTCTTTCCTTTTTCTTACTGAATGGAGAATGTAGGACTCTATATACTGTAAACAAGAGAAAAATATGCATAGAAAAGGCTAGTAATATCCAAGAGATACTAAAGCACATCCACAGGATGGCGTTGTACTGTATGCCTGATGTGACTAACAGGTGGCACAACCACAATGGTTACATTCTCTAACAAGTTTTTCAAAAATCAGTTTTTTTATTTTTACATTTTTTAGTGGTGATGGGTTAGCACACCTGTCATATTTGTATTACTGTCTGTGTCCCGGGGAGATATAACTTATCTGTTTCTCCTGGTGACTATTGTCTCTAGTAAAGAAAGTGATGGGAAATTATAACTTTTTGAGTCATCACCAGATAAGAGTGGTAAATCTTCCAGCAAAGATACTTTATCTGGTGACAACTATATAAAAGTGGATTTGTACTCACTTCTTCCTATGTCTACAGTACAGGAATGAATGAAAATCTTCCTAGTGGGACACAGTTGGCAAAAAAATGAAAGTAAAACTGACAGGGGTGTAACCATTCCATACAGTACACAAAATATAAATGTTTTTCACGTTTGATATACTTTACAGTTTTATGTATCCTAATGTAGATCGCATGTTTACCTTTTTTCAAGGCATGCTCTGGATATTCGAGAACATTATGAACGCAAGTTACAGCGGGCGAATACACTGTATGTGGAACTGAATTCTCTTATGCTTCAACTGGAGCTAAAGGAGAAGGAGCTTCTCAGGTGGGTAAAGAGCAATTTGAATTTCTTTGGAAATTAAATTATATTTTACAAAGTAATGACATACTATGAGTTTAACCACTTAAGCCCCGGAGGATTTTCCTGCTAAACGACCAGGGGGTATTTTGCGATTCGGCACTGCGTGCATTTAACGGACAATTGCGCGGTCGTGCGACGCTGTACCTAAACGAATTTGATGTCCTTTTTTTCCCACAAACAGAGCTTTCTTTTGGTGGTATTTGATCACCTGTACACTTTTTACTTTTTGCGCTATAAACAAAAAAAGAGCGTACATTTTGCAAAAATAACAATATTTTTCACATTTTTTTATATGAAATTCCCCCAAAAAAAATGTAAAAATCAAATTTTTTTAACATTTTCGGCCAATTTGTTTTATGCTACATATGCTTGGTGAAAAAAATCGCAAAAAGCGTATTTTTATTGGTTTGCGCAAAAGTTATCGCGTTTACTAACAAAGGGAAAGATTTTTGTCATTTTTGTTGTTTTTTTTTTAACGCGTAATGGCGGCGATCTGCGATTTTTTTTTTACGGTACTGCGACATTGGGGCGGACAGATCGGACCCTTGACTGACAGTTTTGACACTTTTGGGGTTACCAGTGACATTTCTACAGTAATCAGTGCTATACATATGCACTGTTACTGTAAAAATGTTGTGTGTGTCCCTAGGGGCGTGCTTTCTACTGTGATTGGCTGTGGCTTGAGCTGTACATAGTAGATCCGTGTGATCAGTGTCTTTACACCGAGGAGAATGACAGGTGGCTTGTTTACACAAGCCGCCTGACTTTCTCCCTCTCCCCCGACGATCACCGAGTGACCGGCGGACATCGGGTCCGCCAGTCACACGCGCGGGGGGTTCGTGACCGCGCGGGAGCGGGAGCGTGCCTCCGCGGGCGCGCGCGCGCTCGCTCCCCAGAGCCTCACAGGCTAGCGACGTAGACCTACGTCGCTCTGCCTGTGAGGGGCTGACTGCCGCAGTAAATATACTGTGAGCAGTCGGCAAGCGGTTAACTTGACAGTTTTGTTTGATGAATGGGTATCTATTGGATATGTCAAAGGCTAAGATGCATTTATGCAACAGTGTTACTCTAAGACAGACTTTTTTTAACTAGGGTGCCTTCAAGTTTGTTCAGGGGTGCTTTGGCAAAATGCCTAATAATTGCCCACAAATTGTATGCAAGCCAGCAGGTGAATGAAGCCTGCCTTTTAGTTACACAAAACCACAGGTTTTCACTGTGCACCATTACAACCTTCTAGCCACTGGCATCATAACAAACAATAATGTCATCTGTTAATAAGAAGGACATTGGGTGCCTGCACAACATCCTTATAGCCCCTTCCCTGCCTATCTCCGTCATCACTGGGGTTACATTAGCTTAATGAGGGAGAGAAACTGAGGGAGAAGAGAAATATTGGATTACTAATCGTTATCAGTGTGCAAAGGTGAGTTTGCTTTGAAAGAATAAATCGCTTCTAAAAGTTATAATCCTACCACTTTATAAAACTCTGGTCTGACCGCATCTGGAGTATTCTGTCCAGTTCTGGTCGCCAGTCCTCAGAAGGGATGTGTTGGAGCTGGAGAGAGTCCAGAGAAGGGCAACTAAACTAATTAAGGGATTGGAGGAACTTAATTATGAAGAGCTTAGTTTACAATCGCTTGATTTATTCTCCCTGGAGAAGAGACTCCTGAGCGGGGACATGATAGCAATTTACAAATACCTCAACGGTGATCTCAGCATAGAAAAAAAACGATTCAGTCGCAAGGATTGCATGAGGACACGAGGCCATACAATGCGATTAGAGGAGAAGCGTTTTAACCTCAGGCAACGCAGGGGGTTCTTTACTGTTAGGGCTACAAGACTGTTGAATTCTCTGCCACAAAAGGTAGATACAGAGGGAACCATGGCTACTTTCAAAAGACTCTTGGACGTACTTCTCAAGGATCAGAACATTCAGGGGTATGTAAAATAATTACGGCCATACACCTACACAGGTTTAACTGTGTGGACTATAGTCTTTATTCAAACTCAACTACTATGTAACTATGTATATGTAAAAGTTGGTTGTGCTACGCATGCGGATGTTGCTACCTTCTGCAAAACTATTAGTTTCGTTTTTTACATTTTAGAATGGGGTGCCTCGAGATTGTGCAACATTTTAAAGAATGCCTTGAATGAAAAAATGTTAATAAACACTGCTCATTATCATGTTGGAATACTGCCCTGCGGCCCAGTCTCCGAATGGAGGGGATCATGCATTGCTTCAGTATGTCACAGTACATGTTGGCATTCATGGTTCCCTCAATGAACTGTAGCTCCCCCGTGCCGGCAGCACTCATGCAGCCTCAGACTATGACACTCCCACCACCATGCTTGACTGTAGGCAAGACATGCTTGTCTTTGTACTCCTCACTTGGTTGTCGCCACACACGCTTGACACCATCTGAACCAAATAAGTTTATCTTGGTCTAATCAGACTACAGGACATGGTTCCAGTAACTGTTTGGGGGCTTTCGTGTGTATCATCTTTAGAAGAGGCTTCCTTCTGGGACGACAGCCATGCAGACTAATTTGATGCAGTGTGCGTATGGTCTGAGCATTGACAGGCTGACCCCCCACCCCTTCAACCTCTGCAGCAATGCTGGCAGCACTCATACGTCTATTCCCATAGACAACCTCTGGATATGACGCTGAGCACGTGCACTCAACTTCTTTGGTCGACCATTACGAAGCCTGTTCTGAGTGGAACCTGTCTGGTTTAATCCCTGTATGGTCTTGGCTACCGTGCTGCAGCTCAGTTTCAGGGTCTTGGCAGTCTTCATATAGCCTAGGCCATCTTTATGTAGAGCACCAATTCTTTTTTTCAGATCCTCAGGGAGTTCTTTGCTATGAGGTGCCATGTTGAACTTCCAGTGACCAGTAAGAGAGAGTAAGAACGATAACACCAAATTTAACACACTTGCTCCCCATTCACACCTGAGACCTTGAAACACTAACGAGTCACATGACATCGGGGAGGGAAAATGGCTAATTGGGCCCATTTTGGACATTTTTACTTAGGGGTGTACTCACTTTTGTTGCCAGCGATTTAGGCATTAATGGCTGTGTTGAGTTATTTTGAGGGGACAGCAAATTTACACTGTTATACAAGCTCTACACTCACTACTTTACATTGGAGCAAAGTGTCATTTCTTCAGTGTTGTCACATGAAAAGATATAATAAAATATTTACAAAAATGTGAGGGGTGTACTCACTTTTGTGAGATACTGTAAGTCCTATACCTTTGTTAATTTTATCAATATTATTATATGTAATAAATGTCAAATTAATCTGTAGTGGTAAAGAGGGAATTTTCCACAGGAGTATAGTAGAAAATGAAACTATAGGAAAGCTGGTTATGCTCCCAAGAGATTTCATTGAAGTACATTGCATTGCATGTCTAGTGAAATGCTTCTGTTATTTACAGGAGAGAACAGAATATTGAGAAAAAATACCCACCCATTCTGCGACAGCAACCCCGGCCATCAAGCACTATGGAAAAACTAATCAAGAAAAGAAATGTACCCCAGAAATTGTCGCCACATGGAAAGAGGTCAGTCATCCCACAAGTCATTCCTCTGCTTATATGTGATTTGTGACATATCAGTAATTAAAAAGCATATCCACGGAATACTGGAGCTCTAAGAAAGATTTATATCACTTTGGGTATTAGTATATGTTAGTCTCTACCTTCCACTGCATCCAAGCATCTAGAAAACCCCTTACATGCAGTTATTTACAGTGCTTGATGGACTAAAATGCATCTACATAAATCAAGGGATATTTATTTTTTTCCTGGAAAGCCAACCTGTCTTGGAAGTAAAACAGTTCAGCTGAGCTAATTACCGGATAGTAGTCGCCATAAGTTTTCATATCATACCTTTGTTGTTGGGATAATTATCTGACAGCATCATCAGAACTTCTTTGAACCTCCTATGCAAATACCACTTTCTAAAAGTCAATAATTGCATAGGCATTGGCAGGCCCAAATGTAACAATGCTGTGGCCTGGCTATATGGGGTATTTCAGAGGGCTCAGTAGTATGTGTGGTATGGTAAGGGGACTTATAGAAAACTGGAATCGCATTGTTTTATTTGGAACCTTTTTCCTTCCCTCAGGTATTCAGTTTTGATGGGATAAAGATATGCGTTTAAAGATTTTCCTTGTAATGCCAACTTGTGATAAGAATCTGGTATTGTCTCTCAGGTCCGGTTCACACCGATGCGATGCGGGAAGGCTGCGAACTCGCAGCCTGTTCCCGCATCGCACACGCACCCCCGGCAGTTCACACTGCCATATGCGATACGCTGGGGGTGTCAATGTAATCTTAACGACACCCCCAGTTTGATCGCATATCGCAGTGCGATCGTGCAGTTCGCACAGGATCGGATCGCACAAGTGTGAACCGCTGTGCAATCCGATCCTGATGCGGCTGCAAAAATGCCTCCTGTGCGTGTTTGCTGCGGGTGCGATGCGAATTTAGCCATACAGTTTGTATGGCTAAACTCGCACCGCACAGCCGATCGCATGTAATGTCGGAGCAGTGCGCTCCGACATTACATGCGAACCCCGCACACGCACAAGTGTGAACCGGGGCTCAAGCTGAAAGCACAGTGATTTCAAATAATACTAAAGATTTGTTCACACAATAGCTCATGTAACAACTCTAGAAATTGTATTTCCGTGGGACCCACTGGGTAGCATATCCAATATATTGATTATATTTGATTTTTTTAACAACAAGCCTCAGTGCAGTAGATGTGAAAATACCCTTTCTTTAAGTATTAACATGCGTTCTGAATGATTGTGTTACTAATTACAGAGTACCACAAACAGCGTGAACCACCCCAAAATGTATTTCTGTAGTTGGACTAAAGTCCACCAGTCATTTCAAACATCAGCATGTTATCTCTATTACCAACCAAAACACTTCTGCAAATATTGTCTGTCTCACAGGGGAGATCTACTAATACTGGTGCACACAGAATCTGGTGCAGTTGTGCATATGTACCAATCAGCTTCCAGGTTTTATTATCAAAGCTTAATTAAACAAGCTGAAGTTAGGGCTCTTTCACACGGTCCGCCTCCGTAGGCGGATCCGTGTTGCTCAGCGGGGATCGATCCGCGATCCCCGCTGAGCCGGGCGGATGACAGCTCCGCTCTGCTTGCAGAGCGGAGAGGGAGGTGTCTCAGCCCCCGCTGCCCTCTATGGGGGATCGGATGAGAGCGGACCACTTGTCCGCTCTCATCAGATCCGATCCGATCCGATTACTGAACGGATGGAAAAATAGGGTTTCCATCCGTCCTCATTTCAAGCACAGGATCGGATGCGGATGGCAGCGGGTGTCAGCGGAGGTGTCTCCGCTGACACCCGCTGCCCCATAGAGCTGCATGGAGGATCCGATCAGATCCGCCTAAAAAACTGACAGGCGGATCTGATCGGATCGCCCGTGTAAAAGAGCCCTTAGAAGCTGATTGGTTACTATGCACAGCTGCACCAGATTCTGTGTGCACCAGTTTTAGTAAATCTCCCCCACTGCGCTTAGATTGTTAAGTCACTGAGTGCTGTTATGGGGGGGGGGGGGGCCATAGCACATTTCCTCATAACTGGAACTTGGGGTAAAAAGAGGTTCTGACAGTGCTATCAGAAAGATTTTTCTAAAAATAAAGGTATGATATAACACCATGGGGTGACCTCTATTCAGCACTCATCTTATTTTCTTTTCCCAGCAAAAGTACAATTTAAGGCTCCTATAGATGAATGATGGGGCTAATGCTATGATCCAACTACAGAAAGATGTTTTTCCTGTCTTGAATAGGCATGCATTACTTTCCTACATCATGTCTGCCATTATTATGGATTTAATAATATGCAGTAACAATAACAACATACCAGCCGAAATTATCCTATAAGATCAGATAACTTGTTCCATTGGCAATGGTGGCTTAAGCAAGTCAGCTGAAATTTCCCAATTCAGCCAAAAACATATATAAGTCTGGTATATTTTTACAATCTCTGTTGGATTTTGGTGGGCATTGCTGCATTGTTTTCTGACCTACATACTGCAGACAATGACGAAACATGTACCCAACCATGTGGGTTCTAATTTTTAATGGAATCATCAGTAGGGCTCCATTCACACCTAGATGAATCTGCACAATTCTGCCAGTGATTCCAAATCGCTGCAAAAGCGGGACGTCTGGGTGTGAGTGGAGCCTAAGATTTCTCTCTCAGTTTGCATCAGACATTTTTTGTAGCAGTAATCTGGAGAAGTGAAACATTAGTTAAGGCAATATTATTATTTTTTTTTTTGTTTTATTTCCAGGCCTGATATTTTGAAATCTGAAGTGTCCAAAGACTCTGTCTTGTCCCCCTCAACACCATCTGGTTGCCAGAAACTGCCACCTTCTCCAGGACGTGGTCGTCGGGGAAAGCCTCGTTATCGTAAAGCAAAAGAGATGGTCAACCTAAGGGCAGCAGTGACTCCAGAGCCAACGCCACAGAGTCAGCCACCCCCTCGTGACCCACACCCCTTATCTTCTTCCAGTCCTGACCTGCTTTGTACCCCTTTGGAAGCAGAGGCTCGTAGAAGCAGTCAAAGTGCAGAATGTTCTCCAGTCCGTTCACTACCTGGACCACCAAGCCCTGACTCCCCCTCAGGAAGAACCTCTGGGGGAAGAGCAGCTAGAGGTGGACAACATCTGACGCCAGCAGCAATGCTCTACAGAGCTGCTGTAACTAGAAGCCAGGTATTTATATTTCAAACTGCAGTTCCATAACATGGGATGTTGTTTGGGAAGGTTGCAGTTCTCTGACCCTTAAATAAGTAAGCAAGAAAGGGTGGGCGTTTACTGGGATGTGAGAGTGGCTGCGTGTATGTTAGTTGTGTCTGGGTGGAACAGTGAGGAGTCTTGAAGTTGTCACATATAGTAGCTGGTGTGTATTAGGATAATGTGTCTCAGCCCCTAAACAGTATTCTGGTATAAAAAAAAAAAAGAAAAAACAACAATGCCCAAGGGACTTTGAGAGACACAATGAAATTAATAAAAAATAAAATGTATTCAAAATACATAACCTGAAAAATTAAAAATCTAAAATTTAGAACATTACAATATGACTTTTAGTTCATAAGAGTGAAGTTCTTGTACATTATGTGTAAAAACAACAAAAGGAGTATGGGACTTTAATTGAGGTCAACTGGACATAAGAGTTTATTAAATAAATACATGTAATATAAGAACAATGTTACATAGGCACATCCAGAGATAAAGCACACAGTCGATAAAATGATACATAGTGAATCCAAAATAAATACAACATTTCTAGGACCAAACATGGATCATTTAAGAATATAATGAATACAATAAGACATCAGATCTCTGTATGCACACAATCTTTAAATATATCACAATTTATTGAAACGTCTGAGTATTTGTAGGCTCGATGCGTTTCATGGACCTCTGTCCATTCATCAGGAGCTTGAATGTAAATTGTATGTCTAAAAATGAGAGTATGGGTTATAATAATATACTTGTATAAAATCATGAACTATAATGGGGGATATAATGGAATGAACACTACCTAAAGCAGTGTCATAGATCCACGAGCAATCCAGTATAGGAAAAAGAGACCGAAGTCGATCCAGGGAATGCCTGACCCGGGGCTGAGGCATGGATAACATCCAGCACACTGGGGCAACAGAGAAGAGAGGACCATAGATGGAGTGAAAGGCAAATTAAGAAGCTCCAAGGGTATCACTCCAGGAAGTGATAATGAAGGCACATTGGCACCAAACGCAGTCTGAAAGTGTATATATAAATTAATTAAATAAATATACTGGGAGAATCAATCTTGAAATACAAGTAAATAATGAAGTGTATATAATCAGACGAGTGAGCCCAGGGAAAGTGCCTAAGAAGAAACCACCAAGAAAAATATCCAAATAAGAGATAACAAATGAAGTGCATATGAGAGATGCATGTGAAGACCAAAGTGGGTCGAAAGGGAAAGAAAGTGGACTGGAAGTGAGAGAAGAAAAAGAAGCGAATCCCCTAATAAAAAGGTGTGGGGGGGGGTGCCAAAGAGGGAGTGCTGGAATAAGAGTGACGATTAATGCATAAAAAGGGGTGACCACAGCAAGGCATGCGCTAGTAAAGTCAAAGTGACAAGGTGATCAGTAAACGTGCATAGTAGGCAGAGATAGTGAGGCTTTGTGAAAAGGTATTGCCAGAAATTCCAGAATATGAAGAGTGTAAGTGAAGGTAATCGCTGATCCAGTCCAGGCCGTGTGGCCCAAGGCGCCGGAGTAGGTCCACGCCAGCGCCATGCAAACCGTCCATGAAACGCGTCAAGCCTACAAATACTCAGATGTTTCATTGAATTGTGATATATTTAAAGATTGTGTGCATACAGAGATCTGATGTCGTATTGTATTCATTATATTCTTGGGTGATCCATGTTTGGTCCTAAAAATATTGTATTTGTTTTGGATTCAAAATGTATTGTTTTATCGACTGTGTGCTTTATCTCTGAATGTGCCTATGTAACATTTTTCTTATATTACATGTATTTATTTAATAAACTCTTATGTCCAGTTGACCTCAATTAAAGTCCCACACCCCTTTTGTGTTTTTTACATATATATATATAGGGATGGAGGCAACTAGACACCTTTTGCGGCAAATTATATATACTGCTTTCTCGTTCTTGTACATTATGTCTCAACGAGTTTCGTGAGACAACACTCGCTTCTTCAGGAGAAATAAAAGCTCATATATCGGCAAGGAGAAATCAGGTCTTTAGAGAAGAAAAAAAAGGGGGAAATTCCAAAGGTGTACTTATGGTTCAGGGAAATGCCAACTGGTCCACACCGTCCTTTCTGGGAGTTGTGGGGGGGGGGGCAAGGCCAATCACTGGAAGATCCCAGATGTGGGGAAAAGTCGCTATGAAACTGAGAAAACAAAAATAACCCATAAGGTAAAAAAAAGGAAGGTGACATACAAGATAAAGTGAAAAAAAAAAACCCCTGTTATTATTCTGTTATTGATGTGAAAAAAGAGAGATGGGAAAAATAGCAAGTCCCCAGCATGTGGCACATCTCCAATGTTTACACTCCTGAAGGATCCAACAGATGGATACCATCAGTGCAACTGACACACCACAGTGCCAACGCCCATATGATACTTCAGGTACCATTACTATGTGTACCTTCTCAAAGGCCCAACATTAGAGATACACTATGTGGGCATGAGGTCTTTTCTTTTGACACTTGTATCTATGGAGCCTCATACTAATGTCTGTAGACAACACGGAAATGTAATTCTAAACAATTTGTTTGTTTGTCAGAAGCGAGGTGTGTCCTCTGAAGAGGAAGAAGGCGAGGTGGACAGTGAGCTGGAGATGGAGAGGAAACAAAGGTAAGTGATCATGGTCTTGAAAGGTGGTAAAAACAAGCCAGAGGTTTGGATTTTTCCCCACTCTTCTGGGCATTCCACCTAAAGTGTGCCAATATAGTAGTTTTTGTATGACAAATTTTTACATACTTATTGGGGTTGATTTACTAAAGGCAAATAGACTGCGCACTTTGCAAGTGCAGTTGCCCCAGAGCTTAGTAAATGAGGGGAAGTTCCACTGACTTCCATCATCCAATCATGTGCAAGCAAAAATGCTGTTTTTTTTATTTTCCTTGCATGTGATTTGTAGTCTTTGCAAAGTGAAGCTTCACTTCATTTACTAAGCTCTAAAGCAACTTCACTTGCAAAGTGCACAGTCTATTTGCCTTTAGTAAATTAACCTCATTGTGCCATCATTTTAGCACCCTATTTCATATACAGATATAACGGAAAATTTATATCAAATACTTACCGTAATTTTCCTTTCCTGATGGACTCCATGGCAGCATACGTATCGGGTTTGGCCCCGCCTCCAAACCTACCCATAGGACCTCACTCCCATAAATCTTTGCTCCTGTTCAGCACACGTGTTCTGTAACTATCCTCCACAGAAATCCGGGAGGGAACTCCTGCTGCCATGGAGTCCATCAGGAAAGGAAAATTACGGTAAGTATTTGATATAAATTTTCCGTTTTCCTGACAGACTCCATGGCAGCATACGTATCGGGAAATAACTCGCCGTACACACAGGGTGGGCAGGTGCTGAACAGAAAAGTTTAATGCATTTTGTCAAACAGACAGGACTTGCAAACCGAAATTCACAGAAGAAAGAGCCGCTGGCTCAACACAGTAATGGGATAAGAAAGTGTTAATAGAGGACCACGACGCTGCTCTGCAAATGACTTCAGGAGCCACATGTCTGGATACTGCCCAGGAGGTAGAGATGCTCCGCGTCGAATGAGCTGTAACTACTGCTGGAGGGGTCAAGCCCTTAGCCCTATAAGCCCACTGGATGGTCTGGATGATCCAAGAGGAAATGGATCTCGTCGAGGCTCTTGAACCTTTGTTTTTTCCATAGAAGGTAACAAAGAGATGTTCTGATTTTCTGAAAGAGGAAGTGGCATCTAAATATTTCTTAATACACTCTCCAACATCCAGCGGAGGAACCGAAGATTCTTCCTCTTCCTGTCTAAAGGTTGGTAATACTGTTTCTATGTTTTCATGGAAGACAGAGGTCCTTTTTGGTCTCGCATCCAGCATGGGGATGAGCACCACTCTGTCAGGAAAAAAGGTTAAGAAAGGCTCTTGTGTCCCAAAGGACCCAATTTCCGACACTCTTTTTGCTGAGGTTATAGCTACCAGAAACACTGTTATCAGTGTAAGCTCTCTTATGGTCAAGGAATCAGACATGTCTTGAATCTGACTCGCCAGGAAATCCAGAACTAGTGGCAGATCCCACATGGGAAACCTGGGTTTTCTCTGAGGTCTGATTCTCACTGCCCCTTGGAAGAACTGACGAATTAGGGCATGAGTGGCCCAGGAGATCCCTGTAAAAGCGGAAATAGCCGAGACCTGGACTCTGAGCGAACTCACTGATAGAGGCAAATCCAGTCCTGATTGGAGAAAGCTCAATACATCCTGGATCTTAATTGAAGATTGAGGATCAGGCCTTGTATTCAGTTGTGCAGAAAATTTTTCCCAGATTCTCTGATACACCCTGTTCGTTGAGCTTCTTCTAGCACTAAGTAATGTCGAGATTGCCGTTTCTGGACAGCCTAAAGCCTGTAACCTCCTCCTCTCAACATCCAGACCCTGAGATGTAAACGGTCTGGGCACGGATGGAGTACAGACCCCTGGGACAACAGATCCGGTCTGAAGGGTAGCGAGATTGGGTCTCGGACACTGAGTAGTGTCAGAAGGGGAAACCATGGCCTGTTCGGCCAGAAGGGAATCACCGCCACTACCTCCACTGGCTCCGACCTGAGTCTCCGAAGGAACTGCAACACAATCGGAATTGGTGGGAAGGCGTATGCCCTGTGGAATCTCCACTGATCCGAGAGTGCATCTATCCCTGATGCTTGTGGATCTCTGAATCTTGAGTAGTACTTCGGCAGTTTGTGATTGCAGGGGGAGGCGAAGAGGTCTACCTCTGGAGAAAGCCCCAATGTTAGGATCCAGTTGAACGTTTCCTTGTGAAGGGACCACTCGTTGTTGTCCAGATCCACTCTGGACAAGAAGTCTGCTTTGACATTCTGGACTCCTGGAACATAAACCGCTGAAAGATTCGAGAGATTTTTCTGTGCCCAGGACATAATCGGCTCCACTTCCCTCAATAGGGACCAGCTGCGTGTTCCCCCTTGTTTCCTGATGTATGCCACTGCTGAGGTGTTGTCCAGGCGCAGCATGACAGGTTGGTCTTTTGTCAGGTGAGCAAATGCTCGAAGAGCTTGGAATGCTGCTCGGAGTTCTAGTATGTTGGATACTATTCCTCGAGTGGAAAACTCCCACCTGCCCTGTGCCACCTCCGACAGACAGTGGGCACCCCAGCCTATGTTGCTGGCGTCCGAGGTAACCACTACCCACGGAGCTGGCCTCAGAGAGTGGCAGTTCAGCAGGTGGTCTCTGCATAACCACCAGGGGAGACTCGCTCTCATTGAAGGGGTTAAGAAGATGCGTTGATCCAGATGCCACGTATCCCATTGCTGAAGGAATCCCTTCTGAAAGGGTCTCATCCTCCACAGGGCCCACTTCACCATGGGGACTACTGCGACCATAGTCCCGATCACCTTCAGGCATTGACGTGCCTGCAGATGAGAGGATGAGAGGGCAAAGCGAATCCTGTCTCGAAGAGTCCCTATCTTTTCCTCTGGAAGAGAGATAGTCGCCTTCTCTGTGTCGAACAGAGCGCCCAAGTAGATCAGGGACTGAGTTGGAATCAGGTGACTCTTCTCCTTGTTGAGTAACCAACCAAACTTCTGGAGAGTGGACACGACCTGCTCCAGATGAACTAATAGTTGGTCTCTGTCTTGGGACAACAGGAGTAGATCGTCCAAATAGTGGTGAAGACGGATACCTTTCAATCTCAGTAGGGCTACCACGGCCAATAAGATTTTTGAAAAGGTCCGTGGAGATGTTGAGAGCCCGAATGGGAGACAGATAAACTGAAGATGTAATCCTCCCACTTCGAACCGGAGAAACCTTTGAAAATCTTCGTCCACAGGGACATGAAAGTAGGCGTCTTTCAAGTCGATGGACACCATCCAATCTGCCGGCTGGACTGACTGCTGTATGGACAACAGGGTCTCCATTTTGAACCTTTCTTTTTTTATGAATTTGTTCAAGAAGGTCAAATCTATTACTGGTCTCCATGATCCGTTCTTCTTTTGGACCAGAAAGAGCGGAGAATATATTCCTTGGCCTCGCTCGGACTCTGGAACGGAGATGACAGCCCCTTGAGCAATGAGAGCTTCGACGTAAGAAAACAAAATCTGACGCCTTTCTTCTAGGCATGGTATGGCAGTAGGCAGGAACCTTGAGCCTGGCCTCTCCTTGAAGACCCACTTGTGGCCTGAAGACACCGTCCTGACGGCCCAGGGGTCCTGAATCGAAGCCGCCCAGACATGTCGGAAGGAGCGTAGACGCGCACCCACCCGACATGTCTGAGCGGGCCCACCTTCAAAAGGACTTAGTGGGCTCACGGTCCCCCGAGGAGACGTTCTTTGTCGTCTTCCTGGAAGACTGTCTGGATCTCCAGTTCCGGTTGAACTCCCGACCAGGTCTATAAGAACGAGCTTCCCTGGCCCGGTCAGGCACAAATTTTCTGGTAGGCTGTCCTTTCTTGACGTTGAACTGGCGCCGATCCTGGGGAAGAAACCCAGACTTACCTCGTCAAGTTTATTCCCGAAAAGGGAGGACCCCTCAAAGGGAATACGGCACCAAACTTGCTTTGATGCCGGATCCGCAACCCAAGGGCGGAGCCAAAGAGCTCTCTTAGCTGTGACCGAGGACAGCATAACTCTTGCCAATAGACGGATCAAGTCTATGGAAGCCTCCCCAAGGAACGACGCGCCCAGCCTAAGCTCCTGGATTGGAGCGCTTCTGGCCACCTCCTCCGAAACCGATCTGACCGATTCGTCTACCACATCAGCCCAAGACTCCATGGCTTTGGATAGAGCAGCCAAAGCCAGGACTGGTTTACAGGCCATACCTGCTGTAAGGTAGATTCTCTTCAAATCAGAGTCCATCCTTCGATCCAACGGGTCTTTAAATGAGACCGTATCCTCTAAGGGAAGGGTCACGTGCTTGACCAGTCTCATGACTGCTGCGTCAACTAGGGGAGGAGACTCAAGATGTTTCACATCATCCTCTTTGAAGGGGTAAAGTTTAGCCATCTTGGATACTAAGGAATTCTTTCGTTCCACCTTTTTCCACTCCTCCAAGATGATTTCACCCAACTCTCCCAGGAAGGGAAAATTAACACGCTCCTTATTGAGCTGTTTAAAGTACTTCTTCTGCTTGGGAGGGGGAACAGCTGACTCTTCCCAATTTAAGGTCTCTCTGACCGCTTTAACCAGGGAAGGCACCAAGGTATATTCAAAACCCAAGCAGGGATCTTCATCTTCAGAGTCGCTACCCGACAAGAGCATCGACTGATGGCTTGTGTGGGCCGACTCGAAATCTTCCTGTACCTGTAGTGCTACAGGGGAAGGGCTTGGGGAAGCCGTTGCAGTGTCTTGAGAACGACTGACACCCAACTCTGCCAAAGAGTCCTTTACCACTCTCTTGACCAAAGCCTCAATGCGTTGATCGGAAGTATCCCTTTCTCCCGCAGCCTGGGAGAAACATCTGTCACAGAAAAGCTTCCTCTCCGGGACACTAGCGCCACAGCCCCTGCAACCTGCTTTGTCAGGTCTCTGTGCGTGGCTGGCTGAAGTGGACGCTTTACGATGATGTGAGCCCGAACGGGACTTTCCAGTAGAGTGCCGGTGGCGAGAGCTTGAGCGCCTTTCACTTCTTTGAGAAGAGTGCCTAGTCTCTGAACGAGGAGGGCTGTGAACAAGAGAAAAAACAGAAAACACAGACAGGAAGCTAGGAACACTTGAGTTCCTACCCCCACCCCCTATAACCCACAACCCCACCAAGAAGCCCCAAATACCTGTTAGGGGCGGGCTGACCACCGGAGGGCAAAGTAGCTTCCATTCTGATGCTGACCTACAAGAATGAGCCGGACAGCATGTCAGAAAAACCAGCAAAGCGGGGGGGGGGGGGGGGGGTTGCTCCCAAACTGGGGCCAGTACTCACCAGGAACCAAGGTTAGCAGGCAGAGCGGCAGCGCACATCAAAATGACCACAAAAACAAACGATTTTCGTATGTGTAACACCCAGTATCAGCAGTGTGTACAAACACAACACTGCTGACAGCTCTGGGGTTTAAATATGGCGCCTGGTGACGTCATCAGCGATCGCCACCGACGCCAGCTTACTGCGCATGCGCCGTGCTTACACTGCGCATGCGCGAGAACCAAGCCTCGTTCCCGAGGCGCCGCACATGCGCAGTAGCGCGCACCGGAGGCCGGTCAGGAAGTGAATCGCTGACCGGCCCCGGACCACTAGCCACCAGGGAAGGCAGGAGAAAAACCAGGTAAGACATAAAGGCACGAGCAAGCAATAATATAAACAAAATAGCTGCCATGGAGGACTTTGTACTCACGGACCGCAGATCACCAGGGATGGATGCACACACCGGACTTGTCTCATTCTTAGGGTACCGGCCACCCGCAGCAGCTGGGCTTTTTGGCCAAGGCTGCATACATCTTCGCCCCTACTCCATACCCCGCAGCAGCTGGGGCTTATTGGAGAGCTCCATCCCGACTGGTAGAGCCATCCATCACCCGGAATCCATCTTCAGGTAGGATATCAGGTAATCCTTTGGAGGACAAAAAAAGAACACGTGTGCTGAACAGGAGCAAAGATTTATGGGAGTGAGGTCCTATGGGTAGGTTTGGAGGCGGGGCCAAACCCGATACGTATGCTGCCATGGAGTCTGTCAGGAAATAGGCTTTTCCCATAGTGGCTATCAAAAAGTGCATTTTATTCAATAATCTTTAGAGTTTAGGGATCTAACTAACTAATAGACTTCCTATAACATAAAGGAACCAGAAACAAATTGCTGTATTACTAAGTAAAAGCACAATACAACAAGCACAATAATTCAAGACTCCATGCACATACACAATACACAATTTAGAATAATAATGTCTACTAATTATTAATCAAATGAAATATGACACATATACACTATTCACAGCCAGCTAGCACCTCACATACTCTCACCCTGTGCTCAGACCTATGGGAAGTAGCAGAATTTGCCAATATACAGCCTATGAGTGGCTGTCCATCAGTTTTCTATTAGATTTACCAAAACCATATAATATTAGATCAAACCTAAACACTTTCAGTTTGTATGTAATCAGCAGGCAGTCCCTTTCACTGCATAGTTCAAGGTACATCGAAATTAAATTGAATAGGAAAATTGTATAATGTATGGCCAGCTTTTTGGGGCTCTTCTCCTAAAGTGGTTGTACACCGCTAGGCTTTTTTTTTTTTGTGAACCTGAAAGGTACAGCCATAATATGCTAGTATGTATTGCATACTAGCACATTATGTTAAACTTAGCTTAAAACAAACCCTCCTGTGCCGAGAAGTCAGCGTTGCAGGGGCTCCCATCTTCACCCATCTTGTTTCCGGGTTCGCGGACTATGGCTCTGTGACTGGCCAGAGCCGCAATGACGTGCAGGAGCCACTGTTCACAGCACAGGGCTCTGAAGGAATGCCACGGGTGGCCATTCCTTCAAAATGCATGCGCCAGTAATGTCACTGGCTGCATGTAATGTAAATATCTCCTAAACAATGCACAAGATATTTACACTTACGTATAGGTAAGCCTTATTATAGGTTAATATTACCTTTCGGTAAAAGCAAAAGATGGAAGTTTGCTTCCACTTTAAAAGGGTGCTAGCACATCCCCACGGCAGTATCTTACATTAAGCAACCCTCTCAAAGCTACAGAAGCAGGCTTCAATATCTTCTCCAGAGACAGTTTCCGTAATGTGCTCTGCAAGAGCTGGTGCGGAGTAGACATCAGCTCGTGCCACCATCTGTCCCTCTATCAGGGCCTGTATCTGCTGCTGTAGAGACAGGTTCACTTGCTGTTGTACCTTTATACCTTCAAAGAGCCCTGGAGGGCTTTAGTCAGTTGTTGCATCTGCTCAGCAGTTAAGCAGGTTGTTTCTTGTTGGTTAGTATTACCTGTCTTTAATTCATTTATAGCTGTGCATGACACCCACTGACAGATACCATGCTGTGCAGAGGGAGCTTGATGAGGCAGTGTGGCTTCCACATAGATTTGTAAATACATGCCACTGACACCTCTGCTTTAAATACATAGTGTTTAAGACACTCAGGTGTAGTAAGTTCCAAGGTTTATTTACAATAAGTTAAAAATGAATACTAAAGTATAAAAACCACACGTATGTATAGGAGGGGGAGGCACAGTCCTAAAAGAGTGCAACTGGATGGATGATGAGCAGCTATAGACACAAAGTCTGGATCTCTGTGCCACTGGCTGTTAATGGGAAAATGGCTCTGAGAGCCCAGTACGCATGTGTAGTGCTGTGGCTTCCTCGTTCCCGGTGTCAGTGGCCGATAGATGGTAATATCCACCTAGAGTCCAGGGTCAAGGGGACTCGTTTTAAGGGACCTTCCTCTTCCTCAGCTGACTTTTCTGTACTGGCTTTTGGCATCGATACATGACAACTTGACATGTTAAATATTATTGAATAAAAGCAGTTTTCATATAAGGAGCTTCTAGAATTTATAAACCTAATTAACATTTCTGCCAACATTGGATTAGGGAAGCAGGTATTACACAGACCAGGACCTGGCACTTTAAACAATGTTATGTCTGTGCCTGCTCCTTCTAAACATCATGAGTACACAGAAGATGATAGGCTCCTACTACATACATTATAGGAGCAGAACCTGTTCCAGGTCTGCTTAGATGTGATATGTCAAGCAAATTCTTCTTTCAGATTTTTGCTCGTTTTCCTGTTTTTTTTTTCATATCTTCAGAGATATGGTGAACATGTTGTAAAACCTAAAGTGTCCTGCTTAGTTAAGTATATTGATTGTTTCATGGTCCTGCACAGGTGGCAAGCAGGGATGTCCCAGCATCAGTCTCCAAGTTCAGAAAACCTATCAGATGGGGAAGAAGGGAACACTACAGACCTCTCTCACAGTGTCACCCCTGATGTGCTCAGCACCAACACAGATGAACGTCCAGATGAGCGTTCAGAAGACCTCGCGTCTCAAAGCTCAGAGCCTCCATTGGATCTCCTGACCCAGTCTGATGGCCTGTCTGAAAAAGAAGCTGCAGTGCAGAAGGTGAAGTCACAGCTTAGCAATGAACAAACAGCAGCAGAGGTGAGCTATAGGAAAAAAAAAAAAGTATGGTGAAATGATCCATGGATATAATGCTGAATTTCATGCAGATATAAAAACATTGGTTAATGCAGTAATATAAAATGGATGCAAGTACTAGATTTCATATTGTTAGCCTCCTGTATTCTCCTACTAGCTTGGCTTTGTGACTGGTAGAGGGAGGGCCAGCACTAGGAAGCAATAAGGCTCTATTGCTCCATACATGTGTTTACAGGGAGCATGCTACCCGGAGTAGAGTAGAGTGAATATAATAGCTCAACAACTGGTATGCTATGCAGCTGCAGCACTAAGAGGATCCAGAGACTGAAAGGATCTGAGTTTCAGCACCCTAGGTGGTGATTTTATTGGCTGCAGGATATTAAGGGTACTGTGAACAGCTTGTTGTTACTCTCCCAGATCAAAAGACTGACAATATAGAATTACATATTTTTGGCAGTTCTCTTGTACTATAACTAGAAATCATAGGATGCTGTAAGAAAATTAAATGGGATCTCAAAGAAAAAAAAAAGGAACATCCACAGCCCGCTTCTATAACATTGACAGCCAGGGGCCTATTGGATACATAAAGCTGGTTGTTTAGTGATGGTGATCAGTTTAAAGCAGACGAATCATGCCCATTAAAAGAGAAATATGGCCAAAGCTTTTTTGATTATACTTCTCTTGTGGGTCACAGGAGTGCACTTGTGCTCTACTCTGACCCAGAATCAGCCGATTGTGGCTAAATGGGTTGAAAAAGACTTTTATAGTTTATATGTTTTTCCTGTACTTGTGTACTTTGTTTTTCTCTCAAATGAGAATTAATTTCTAGAGTGTGTACTAATATAATTATAGTAAGAACATTCAATTGGAGGCTGTATTTAGGCAAAGATGTATTCAGGTCTGAATATTCTGTAAATAGCTAATATGTCAACTCTACATAAATATAGTAAATACATATATTCTGTACTACCTGGAAATCAGCTGAATTCAGCACCCAGTCTTTCTCTATAGAGGTTGATAGAAATGTCTAGTTGAGTTGTAAGCATCTCCTTTTATACATTAAATTAAATATGAATTCCTGTTGTAAATGGTAATTTTTCTTTGTGTCCACAGAATGTCGTTCTGTACGACGACTCTGACTGCGACAGCGCCGAACTTGACCATTCGCTGACTGCAACGACTTCATGATTCCAGAGTAAAGATACCTCCTGATTGTATATAAAGGAAATATTTATATAAATATTATCTATAAATATAATACATAATATGTGAATAGACTGAGCCACACCCCCAAACCCACACATCCTTCATTTCTCACCCAATGACAACACATACACAACCCTTCGCTCACCTAGCAGGGGATCAAAAGGTTGGAAGCACTGGGAATAAAAGCCTGCACACCAAAGCAGACAAAGACTACTAAATGATGAATCCTTGCTTATTAATGGGAGTTAATGGGCACTGAATGAAATGTTACTGCTTTTCACTGTACAGCTACAGGGGGTGGTGTGGTTTAATCTCACAGATTACCTCCTGTCATCGAGGACCCACGCCAGGTCTTTAAAATATTACTGTTAAGTAGGAGTGGTTCAGTCCCTGTGGAACTCAATTTAAAGGACCACTGTAGTTTAAATTTAAAGTGATCCCATATGAAGTGTCATCTTGTAACATTCACAAATGTTTTTACAAAATGAAATGTAGATATTTAAAACTGCATGCCTAATTTGTCTTCTGTACTCTCCCACAAGAGGAGAAGAGGCTCGCCGCACTCTGTGGACCTCTACTGTATTGGCATACATATAGAAAAAAAATCCTCTACTGAAAACAGAGTAACTTCAGTTCTAGCAAAGTCTAAATTTTTTCTTATGCATTTGTGAATGTTCTTTTAGGAACAATGAATACTGTAATTTAGCTATAGCTGCAGCTGTTTTTAGAGGACCACCACATGTGCATTGCCTTTTATATAATATATATTAAATATAAAGGGCAGAGCCTGCAGAAGGAGTCTGTCAAAAAAAATACTAGAGGCAAGTCATGGGTGTCCATAACTGCGACCCTAATGAAATGTCTGGTTGGAGCTCACTGGGGGGTTGCATTGTATCAGCAAGCTCATACCAGCTTCCTGCCTTAAGCCTGGTACACACTACACAGCGGGACAGAAAAACAAACTGACAGCTGCGGTTGGATTCACTGTACTAACATTCCAAAGTTAGTCAATGATCTCCCCCGCTGAGCTGTTGTGTTCTGACAGGGGGGCGGCCTCCTTGCCAGAACACTCCGATCAGTGCTCTCTGCCATTGGCTGAGGGCGCTGGTCGGGAGTCGGTCGGCTGCTGGTTTTCCAGCATGCTCGTCCGACATAAACACGGGTCAAATGTCTCCCGACATTCGGCCCGTGTATATGGGACTTTACGCCTGTTGCTGTCGACAGCCTGCCACCTTGTTCCTGGCATTTGTGTCTCTTCCCTAATATCACTAGTTGTGGAAAATGGTGGCTTTCTATCAGATTTCAACAATACTGGCTTCCTAGCTTCTAGCAATCAAATCATTGAAAATAAGGTGAAAGGTGATTCTGTTAACCTCCATTTCAGATTAATTTGCATAACTAAATTTTTTGTTTGCTTTAAATCCAGAAATGTATTTGGTTGAAAGCTGATTGAAAACAACAATGCATAATGCTGTCCACACTTAGTAATATTCAGGCAGTTTCAACCATTTTCAATAAGCTTTCTATTGCAAAGATAAGCAAACGGAAAATTACCACCAGAATTTTAAATAATTTCACAGTGCTGATGGAAGCTGATAGTAGTAGGTTAATAAAATTGTTGAATATCCGCGCTCTCAAAGATTAGCAGCCAGCATTAACCACAATGTGATAAAAAACTATAGACAAAAAATGCAGCACTCATAGAATAACATATGGTGTAAATGAATATATGAAAGTCCACTTCAAGCTGTCGAAATGAGTTGTATAGTCCATCGACAACACCCTTAACGTGTGACAATCCGTCTATGAAATCACAGGGACAGTGAAGACCTCCACCACACACAAAGTAGCCTGCTGGCCTCTTACCAGATGGGTATGACCACCGCTCTCACAATGGTCACACAACGCTTGTTGTTATAAAGCTTGATAATCGACCCTGAAAGCCTTCCAATAGGTGCTCCCAATTCAAATGTCGGATCCCAAAGTAGAAGTAGCCAGGCACAGTCACTCCCAAAAGTAAAAAAACAGGGGGAAGACCATGGTGAAGTACGTTTTCACAGGTGTATGTTTATTGAAAGTAAAATGCACTCACCAGATACATCATCATAAAACAGCCTTGAATCAATAAAACCACTGTAGCAGTAAAGCACTTCCAGCTTGTGACGTCGAACCATGCTGAAGCTCCGCCTACATGTTTCGCAGCCAACTGCGTCATCAGGGGGGGCTATACAACTCATTTCGACAGCTTGAAGTGGACTTTCATATATTCATTTACACCATATGTTATTCTATGAGCACTGCATTTTTTGTCTATATGATAGTAGTAGGTTGCAATCAAAAACTGGTGGAAAATAGTTAAAGTTGTGAGAGAATTGTGCTTCTTAGCGGAAACCTAATTAAACAGTTGATTGGTGGAGTGGTGGAGAACCCTATTTAAGCACTCCAATACTTTTCCGCTATTCTTCTGGGACCAGGGTGGAGCACTTCTGTATTCCTTGATAATCACATCAGGACCAGGGCAGAAAACTCCCATACTACCCAGGTGATCCCCTGAGTAGCACAGTGAAGCACTCCCATACCTCCCAGGTGATCCCCTGAGGAATAAGGTGGAGCTTTCCCATACGTCCCCCATGATCTCCTGAAGACCCCAGTTAAGCAATTCTTATACTTGCCTAATGATCTCCTGAGGCCCAAGGTGGAGAACTCCTATACTTGTCACCTGAGGATACCATACTTACCCGATGAGTACCACAGTGGAACACTCACATATTTCCCTGGTAATCTCCTGAGGAACTTCCCTGTCAATCCCCTAAGCACCCCAGTGGAGCACACCCATACTTCCCTGATCCACTGAGGACCAGGGTAGAGTCCTCACATGCATCTCTGATGAGTGCCTGAGGATCAAGGAAGAACACTACCATACAGTACATGGCAGATGATCCCATAAAGACCAGGGAGGGGCACTCCCATACTTCCCAAATGACCCCCCGAGTATCACAGTAGAGCACTCCTATGCTTCCCTGATGATCACCTCACTTGGCCTCTCACCTAGTGGGGCTCCTTTGTGGCAGTACAAACTACACAGGCAGTATGCCTACCTTGGACATCTAATAATGTTCACAGATTTTTGTGTAAAAGTTTGCACGCCTTTGCAGCACTTGAGATATTTGATACTTGGGTGCTTGTATAATTAATACGTTCTTATTTTTATTGTCCAGAAGCCTGATGTATATAGAGAAAATAGAACTTGCTATGTGGCTAGGGGCACATTTAAAACATGTAAAATGCCCAATCTAATGTTTGTTTTCGATTGGGAATTGGCTAAGGACACAACCTAATGTGTCTAGATAAAAGTTACATATTTCATCAATTCGTTGCATGAATTGTATGTATTGTTCATAGATAGTGTCTATAAGCCAGTGACTGAACATTCTGCTGCTTCTGGAACAATGCAAAGTATACTGTTGTAATATATATCCTACATGTACTACTTCCGTAGGCTGCTGCTATTTCACTACTGGTGATATACTGTGAGCTACTATTGTGGGATTAAGGGCAAAGTCGGACAGACGATTTTACATACAACTGAATGGTAACCAGGGATAGTCCTTAAGTATCATACAAGTTTTGGCTGTAGTGATCAGCTTCCTAAAATGCTGCATGCACCATTTTTGGCACGTGATAGATGGAGGACTCCCAAAAACTGAACTAATACAAAAACATTCAGTACTGCCTTTAGAATTGCCTATCTGACATTACTGGTAATATACACATCATGGTATAAGTAACTCTTTAATCTCTTTCTCATTGTATTTGGCATCAAGCCTCACTGTATATAGTTTTCTTGAGCAAATAGTTTTTTATGACTGTGTTGCAGGGTTTCTTACTTGGAGATTTTCCTGTAACAGCACTTCTTGTTGCAGGCTGACAACGTTGACCCAATGCTGTGTTGTCAGCTTGTCGCCAGTGCTCCTTCAGTTGACCGTTGAGCTGCCTATCAGGTCTGTCATAGAGGCAGAACACCCAACTGAAGGAGTGCTCATGGCAGGCTGACAATAGGAAGTAGTGTTACTGTCAGGATCTTCATGTGAGAGACCTTGCAAACACAGTCACTAAAAATTATTTGCTTAAAGTTAAATTCCAGGAGTTCAGCCAATATGAGTTAAGTCCAACGAGGTGTTCGCCACCTCCTTGACTTTTCTCTGTTATTTACATCTAACAGGTTTATGGTGTGGAGGAGAAACTCGGGACTCCGAGAGGAAAGACACACACACCTCAACTTTGCCTGCCCATTCACAGAAGTCTTTGTATTTTGTGAATGAGTACATATAAAACAAAGGCTTCTGTGATTGGGCAGATGGAGGAGAGGGGCAGGCATAGCAGCTGCATCCACTCTGCTGCTGAGGGAGCAGATCAAAGCAGCTGAATTCCTGGAGTTGAGCTTTTTATAAACTGTATACAGTACATGCCATATAATGTGAAATATGCTAAAAAAAAGGTATAGGGTTTATATATACCCTAAAGTTGTCCTTTTAAAAACACTTTGACTGTAAATATATTTTCGTATGACTGTCAGATACATTCATGCATTTTAGTAGAATATCATAAGCAATCATTGCAGCAGTGACACAATAACTCTTGCAATGGAAATCAATGACAAAGAGACAATATTTCATATTCTGAATGAGATTCAAGAATTTGTTACTTTCTCTACAAAATTCATGATGTTAGCTGTCACACAAATGCTATCCCGATGTGTATATTTGCCCATAAGTCCACTTTTAAAGGAAAACACTAAAACACACAAATCATTTTGTGTTTCGTAGAGAGTATTTAGAGAACCTTGCACATGTAATTCTATTTACCTGCGGAGCCTTGTTGTGCAGATCAATCACAACAGTGTTCCCCCAGTGATCTCTTTCTTGCCAATTGCGTGTCTATTAACGCATTTTTTTTAAAACCTTCTCTAATAAAGTCATAAAGGGGAGAAGCCTGCTGGAGGAGTTCACAGCAGAGTTCCGGAGGCAAATAAACATTGCCCTCTATTTTGAGTTTTAGGGGTTATCCGTTTCTACATTGGTGATGTCAAGAGGACAGTTTTTAGCTGGTTTCTATGCAGCAATCTAAAATGTATTTTTCGTATGCCTCAGGGTGAAATGGTATTTGATGACAATCGCTTGAAAGATATTTTGTTAATGTAGCATAATGAGGTACAATGGGTCACTAACTCTACTGTGAAAAGGTATTTTATAGGATTCACAGCTGGCTATCTAATGGTGGTTACAGCAGTTAAGAAAAGTTAAACTGGCAGGGGTCTTGAGTATATTTATACTGTTAACTTGTTATGTTTTCTGGGAGGTTTTGATCTGAACTATATAAATTAGTATATTCATTCCTTGAGAAGTGTATATACTTCATTTCTATTTTAAGCATGACTTTGATTGTAAAAATGTTAAAGTTAAAAGATGCCCTCAAAGTGGAATTAGCTTTTGCAGCCATCTGTAGAGAAATATATATATATATATATATATATATATATATATATATATATATATATATATATATATATATATATATATATATATATACATATATTTAACAATTACAGTGCATGATACTTAGCAATTCACTTGAATGGTGCCTCAGTGGTGTCATTAGTTCATAGATATAGTGAGTTGATGTGCACAGAATGGCTGATGCCACTGAATTTAGACAACAGGTATACAATATTTCACCGTGAATGTACCCATCTGTAATTAACATTAGTTGTCCACACTATATAACTAATGTTTTGTTACTGTACAGGTTACAGACAGAAAGGGCTTCCTCCTCACATCACAGCCATATCCACAGTGCTTAGTGTTCTTGTGTCTACAAATAGGTAGAATATTTATAGATGTGTTTGTGAATGTTACAAGAAGCTCATTTACATAACCGAAAATGTTTTTTTTATTTTTATTGAACCTTTAAAAAAGTCATTTTGTGCAGCGGTCATCTTGTTAAGAGATTCTTATTGGTGCTATGCTCTGTAGATGTTTCGCATGAAGCGTTTCATTGAGATCCAGTAATACGTCCATAAAGGGTATATGTCCTGCAACTGCCACATTTAATGGAGGCTGACATATTGTGGGTTGAACGCGTTCAGACTGTCAGGGCACTTTATGATATACTTGTTGCAAATTTTTGAAACCCAGGAACAAAAATATGATATATTGCAGCTTACCGGTCCTGTGTGAAAAATCTTGGTTGATCTTGCCAGAAGAGCAGCGTTCTTGTATTTCCTGTGCAATGAACTGATAGTTGAGAGATCAGCTTTCTCGGCTATCCTCTGTGAAATACAAATCTCCTCCTCCCTATGGTAAGGAGTTGAAAAGAGGAGGAGGCACTTGTAGTACGAATCAGAAATGCAGCCTAGGGTGACAACTCTAGGACAGGTGTGTTACTGGCAGGAGCACGAGGTGACCATAATGCCTAACAAAAGCAAACTAATTGAGCCACCATATCTAGGGACAAACTGCAGTATATAATTTATGTTTCTGGATTTTAGATACGCTCTAGGCTTCATTAGGTTAGCTCACAAAATGGTGTCATTCACATTCTCATTACTGATCGGTGTATGGCTCCAAGAGATATTTGCTAAAACAGCACCCACATGTTGAAAATGTACGTGGACTTCAGATCTCATTGTTAGCTATTTCTATTTGAAAACCGTTTTTATATTTACGGGGCAGCATGCACAGTACACTAAGACTAAGTACTGTCGCAGTGGGCACTATGGCCTATTAGCAACACAGGCCAACAGGGCATATTTGCCACAGTTGTGGCACTTTGCCACAAAGGATAATAAGGTGGATGTTTCGATGACACCTTCTTGCAGGAACTAGGCCAACAGAGCATTCCTCAGCACAGGGTGCTATTGGATGGCAAACTGTTCAAGGTGCTATGCTTGTATATTAAACTTGGGAAAGATACAACCAAGACTTTACAACATGCGTTGAACAGTGCTGCAGAGTTGTAGCAGCCAATCAGCTTGCAGCAGTCTAAATTCTAGCCGGATGCCATGGCATATAGTACTCCATTGGTTTGCTATTAGTGTATATTCACAGAAGAATGAAGGCAGGAGTTGTAAAAAAGACTTTACCAAGAGTAAGCTCACGTTCTTTTTTACATTGTCCCATTTGGTTCTAGACTATCCCTAGTTTACAACATTGTAGATCTGAGTATCAGTGGGAATAGTAATTAAAATCACCAATGCAAGTGAAAAACTGACAGTTGAGAAAACATTGCCTTTGTTTAGCTAATATAGAACTAAACCACATCTGCTGCTTTAATAAAGTGATAATACATATCATATAGATGCCATTCAGGTATAGGCATTCAAGGAGTGCCAGGGCATATTAACCACATAAGGGGTTCAGCTCAAATCTTGGCTTAAAATAAGCATTCCCTAATATTGTTTTACATAACAAAGGACATAAAAAAGTCTGTCATCGAAAGATGCTTTGTTTGACTGATATTTGTTTTTATCAAATACGTATGACATATCAAAAGGGCTATGGCTGTAAGTGCAACTGTGGATTTTTCGGGTCAGTAAACCAGCAGTCTATGTGAAGCTTCAGATATTTCCACCTAATGACTGACTTCACATCACTTTAAAATTATCACAACATAAACTTTTCTGCTATCATACAAAAGTGTTGAAAGTCCAGTAGCAGGCCTGTCCTCCTACGGCCCATTTAAGAAGTCTTATACTACATCTTTCTGGGTATGTCCATAGTCTGAAGATCTGTAGGAAACTCAAAACTGAAATTCAGTTTGCATGTGACCATATGGGTTCACCTGCTTATCACTGCTGGCATTCACAAAACGCCTTGTATTTTTTTTAATGAATAAGACATTGACTTATTTAACGAGGTGGGACGGCAATGTCACAAACTTCACCTCTTTTAATCAGAGAATGCCTTGTATTCATAAAAAAAAAATACAAAAGGGGCTTTTTGTAATTGATGGTGATGCTGAGCAAGTGACCCCCTCAAGTCACTATGCAGAAGGTAAACTTCTTGGCATAGGACCCCGAAGATCACTGTTATCACTGTAATAGCGCTGATAAAGTGATTGTCACCTTTTAAAGCGGTCCCTCAGGTATGAGATATGCATACTTATATTAGTTCAAGCTAAACCATGTATGTATGCAATAGAAGTCATACCTAGACTTTAGCTTTAGTTGGGTCAAACTACCACAGAGACAGATTCCAGCTTTGTCAATACATGTACAGCCATCATAAAGCTCTCTAGCATGCAAGGGGCTCCATCCTATAGTGCTAGGAAAATACACTGAAGATCCCTTAAGGGAAATCTGTACCGAAAGTATAGAAAAGCTGTTACTGCTGACCATACCTTCCAAAAAGGCGTATTGCTTGGCTGCTATGTTAATCCAGTGGCTTTAATACTTAAAAAAAAAAAAAACTGAGCTGGGACAAGTATACAGTTCATAAGGTTGATGTCACTCAGCATTGGCAGTCCACATATATCTTACAGTACAGGTTTTATTTAACATTAGGGCAAGGCATGTCGAAGTTATACAAAGACACCGCACCTCTGAGGTAAGTTCTTTTCTTTCTAGGTTCAGTGGAGATTAGAGATGGTATTAACTTACAGGAGGTTATATATATGACAGTTCAAATGGAGCTTTAAATGGATGGCCACCACTATCCACACAGATTTAGGTGAGCCCACTATGCAGTACCAGTAGCTCTGTTCAACTTGTGCTGAGTCTGGATGAGCTAGGACCAGAGACATAAGCATAGTCTCTGTGTACATGAAGCCAAACAACATTCTTTCTGGCAAGGGTGAAAGCTAGAATGTAGGTTATAGATATTGTAAAATACCACACTCGGCCCCAAACTAAGAACTTAGCACTCTAGAGAATGCAGTGTTGCATACGTTGCTTGGTATGGTGTACTGGGCCAAAATATCCTTCAAATGAAGTATATAGAACCATTCCATCTAGAATGTAGCTACCCTAGAACTTGTGATAAAGAATGTATTTATTACATAGACCAAAGAATAAAATATATTGCAGAAGACAAAGTGTAGTTTGAATATTAAAGAGTTACAGCATGTAAAGACACATGATCATAATATATATGAAGATCTTATGTGTTTGTGTATGGATGGAATGTAGACTGACCGGGATAAACTCTGGTCTGCAGGTGCATGAAGTAATTTCTTTAATACATATATTTAAATGGAGATTCTAATTATAGGGGAAAAGATATACAGAGGGATCCATCTTAATTATGATCACTGAAAAGAGTTACATTCTCCATCAAATGTGTTGCCATAAACTGAAATTCATGAACAAATTTACCATTAAACTTCCAATTCAAGATTACAAATGAATAGTTGTACTGCAGTAAAGCGTGTTGGAAAGATAGGAACAACCAATCATATGTAATTTTTCTGGTGCTGTTGAGAAAAAAAATAAACAAGCATTTGGATGCTTTGGGATAAAGAACATTGCAAACACTCTGTACATCACTTGGTTATTGAATAAGTGATGAGTGCTATCATCTTTTAGATAAATGAAGTTCTACCTGTATTACTAGGGGCAGGACAGAATGCTTCTTTATGACAAATAACCACATTTTCCATTCTGTATCCTACACTTGCATCCTATATCTTTCTGACTGCACCCTGGCTAGTGCTACTCTCCTTTACGTCTTCAGAAAAGACTTGTAAACACATAATCTTAGAAGATTTTGAAACACTCCCATAAGGCTGAATTCTTGATGTTCAACTCACAGTGCTAATCCATACCAGACTGGTGCATCTTAGTGTGTATGTATTACAATAATGGCAGGACCTTCATGCTGCCGTCAACCTTCCCTTCACATTACCTATTAAAATCAAGAATTTTGTATTTAAAATGATATGGGCTACTGTCATTTTTGTTCGCTTTTTATGTGACTTGTAAATGTAATGTCAACAGTGAAAGTTAAGTAGTTAAAGTGACACGACACAATATCCTTATTCTCCTGAAATAATCCATACACAGACACTATCCTTTAATTTATTACTTTTCATGAAATTGTTTCCTACTGTGTTTTTCTGCCTCCTTGTAATGTCCTCTGTAAGATTCCAAACTTCCCCTTTTCTCCCTCAATTCTGTTTAAAACAAGTGGTGCATGTTAGTTGTGGTCAAGTACACTGCTCTGTGTACACTACAAATCCCATAGTCCATAGTTCCTAGTCCATCTTGGCAGCAAGGAAGACAGGATGGTTACATTTCTACATACAGTGGGACCAGGAAGAACGAATAAAGCCACCCTCTAACAGGAATTTGTATTACAGCAAAAAAAAAAACTGGAATTTGTAAATTTGGAAGTTTTGTGTCACTTTTAGTAAACCATGGCTATGGGGAGTAGGCGGCTGTTCTTGCAATACAAAAAAATGGGTTTAAGGGATTTCAAGAAAACATTTCCTTGGTTAAAAGGCAATAAATAAGACATGGTAATGCATGGTACAGGATGTTCCTGCTACTCTTTATTCTTATGGGCCTTAAAAAGTACATTACTTGACCCAAAAACATTGCATGCAGTATTTCTCTTTCATTTATTAAAGGACATGGCCAGATCAGTAGATGGTGACCAGCAGGTTATTGCACCACCTGCAAGGGAAAGAGGCTAGGTACAATAGCAAAAAAGCAGAGAACAACTCACCGGAGGCCCTCCATCTGCAACACTCATATCAGTTTTTTGTTCCTGCTGACAATTTCTGTCTTCAGTCAAATGCAGGCCAGATATAAAGATCCTGGTAGTCTCCCCAACACTGCTTTGACGCATGCAGTTTCCTGCCTGGGGGGAATTGGCTGGTACAGCTTTGCACCGCAGTAGTGTAGCTCAGACAATTTTTGACTCTCATTGGGTACATACAAAGGATGCTTGATTAGACAGACAAAGTTTTTTTTTTTTTTAAATAAATATTACTCATCAAAAGGGCTAAGGCTGTAAACACAGCTATGGATTTTTTCTGGTCAATAAACCAGCAGTCATCTGAAGCTTCAGATATTTCCACCTAGTGACTGACTTCACATTAATTTATTATTACGACAACATAAACTATTCTGCTACCATACAAAAGTGTTGGAAGTCCCATAGCAGGCCTGTCCTCCTATGGCTCATTTTAGAAATCTTACACTACATCTTTCTGGCTATGTCCATAGTCTGAAGATCTTCTTTACAGGATGTCTCCAACTTACAAACTGACCTCAATGCACTGTTTCATTGGACAACTATGGGGCAAATGAGGTTTTAATGTTTATGAATGTAAAGTTATGCACTTGGGAGCTAAGAATATGCATGTTTTATACATACTATGAGGAGTACAATTGGGGGAATCCATAGCGGAGAAGGATCTGGGTGTTCTGGTAGATCATAAGCTTATTAAAAGCAAGCAAAGCCAGGCTGCGGTTTCCAAAGCAAGCAAAGTCCTTTCTTGTATTAAGAGAAGCATGGACTCCAGAGAGAGATATAATTTTGCTCCTGTACAAATCATTAGTAAGACCTCGTCTAGAATAAGCAGTTCAGTTTTGGGCACCAGTTCTCAAAAAGGATATCGGGGAACTGGAGAAAGTGCAGAGAAGGGCAACCAAACTGATAAGAGGCATGGAGGAGAGATTAAAGAGAAATATGATCAACATGTATAATACATAAGGGGTCCATATAGTGAACTTGGTGTTGAGTTATTCACTTTCAGGTCATTACAGAGGACAAGGGGGCAATCTTTACATCTAGAGGAAAAGAGATATAGTCTCCAAATATGGAAAGTGTCTTCACAGTAAGAGCTGTGAAAATGTGGAATAGACTCCCTCCAGAGGTGGTTTTGGCCAGCTTAGTAGATTGCTTTGAAAAAATGCCTGGATTCTTTCCTAGGTGTACATAGTATAACTGGGTACTAACGTTTATAGGTAAAGTTGATCCAAGAAATATCCTATTGCCTCACTGGGGATCAAGAAGACATTTTTTCCTCTGCTGTAGCAAATTGGATCATGCTTTGCTGAAGTTTTTCACCTTCCTCTGGATCAACTAGGTAAAGGGTTGTGTACAGTATATGAGATTGTATGGTTGTGTTTTCTTTTTTGTTTGTTTTTTATTTTTTTTATTGGTTGAGCTAGATGTCTTTTTTTCAACCTGACTAACTATGTAACTATCTGTAGGTAACTTAAACCTGAAGTTCAGGTATGATCTTTATTGCATAGTTACATTGGTCCAGCTTGGACCAGTGAAAGTATGTTTATCCCATACCTGAGAGACCACTGAGGCAGGGGGACAATCACTATATTAGTTGCTAGAGGAGTTGTCAGCGGCTTAACCTGCACATGAAAAGAGGCTATGATGGCCCCTTTTAACCTCTTCCCGACCGCCCCGCCGCCTATTTACTGCAGCAGTGCGGCCCTCCTGCGCAAACCGACGTAGACCTAAGTCGGTCGCGCGCCTGCAGCTCGCCCTGCCGGTGGCGCGCTCCCGCCCCCATTCGGCAGCGGGGATGCCGATGCACGGGCAGGCAGCTCCGATTGCCACCTGACACCCGTGATCGCTCCCCGCTGAGAGAGAAGAGCGGTCAGCCGTTGTAAACACAGCTGACCGTTCTCCCTGGAATGATTACAGAGCGCCTGTGATCCTTCTATATAGAAACACAGGTCTCTATGATCATTTCCCTCCCCTAGGCTCACATTTAACCCCTTGATCACCCACAGTGTTAACCCCTTCCCTGCCAGTGTCATTATTACAGTAACAGTGCATATTTATAGCACTGATTACTGTAGTAATGTCACTGGTCCCCCCAAAAGTGTCAAAAATGTCAGTTAGGGGTCCGATCTGTCCGCCGCAATTTCGCAGTCCCGCTAAAAATCACAGATCGCCGCCATTATTATTAAAAAAAAAAAAATCAATAAAAAGGACATAAATCTTTCCCGTAGTCAGTAGACGCGATAACTTTTGCGCAAACCAATCAAAATACGCTTATTGTGATTTTTTCACCAAAAATATGTAGCAGAAAACAAATTGGCCTAAATTTTTTTAATTTTCATTTTGAGAATGTTATATAGCAGAAAGTGAAAAATATTGTTCTTTTTCAGAATTGTCGCTTTTTTTTGTTTATAGAGCAAAAAATAAAAATCGCACAAATGATCAAATACCACCAAAAGAAAGCTCTATTTGTGGGGAAAAAAATGACATCAATTTTATTTGGGTACAGCGTCGCATGACCACGCAATTGTCCGTTAAAATAATGCAGTGCCGAAACGCAAAATATGGCCTGGTCATTAAGGGGGAAAATCTTCCAGTCCAGAAGTAGTAAAGGACGTAAGGGAGACCATTAAAGCTGAGGAGCCTCCTTCTACATCCACTGTCCCTTATGCACCCACAAGCGTAACAGGTCCCCTAAGGTTTTCCCCTATGATTCCTTCTTGGGTGATTTTATTTACAAAGACTAGACACTTCCAGCTAAGTCTTTTACTTAATCTAAACATTTTGCTGTACAATACTCTTTTGAGGAAGTGTTTGTAAAAAGCAGAGATGTATAGTAACGAAGTAGAACTACTTAAGTACTGTACTTAAGTACCGAAATGCGGTATCTGTACTTTCCTAGAGTAGAATTTTTTTCTCCTACTTCTACTTTTACTTCACTACATTTTTTCGATGATTTCGATACTTCTACTCAAGTATTTTCTTTTTGTGCTGCATAGTTACTCGTTACTTTTAAAAAAATTACCACTGCCAGAACAGTAGATGGCAGGTTGCATAAAGCTCAAAAAAATGTGTATAATGTCATTTGTAAATCAGCGCATACGAAAATAAAGGCTGTGTATAATAAAAGCTGCTATACCAAATCTTTCCAATAAAAAGAAAATATGAAACAAACAAATAAATGGTGCTACAGCGCTTTAAGTGCATCAAGAAACTACTAACAAACACAACTTGGCTGTGCGAATAAAGTGCCTGTGCAATCGATATAATATCATCGTTGCCCCCAGTGCCCTGCCCACACTCCACACAGTATCAAAAATAAAGTGACATGAATGTGCTAAAGCCTAAATGCAGTGAAAATAATTATTCCCACAATGGAACAGTAAATTCCATTCATATAAAATATGACAATAAATCACAATAAAATAAGTTATGAAATAAGTTAGGTCAGGTGCGTGCAACAAGTTGAAGTGTGTAAACCTATCTATAACGAAAAGTCCATAAATGAATTCCAGTGTGCAAATCTAAAGTGTCACTTCACTTGTCAGATGCTTCCACCTCCTTCAGTGCTCGAGTGACCGACCAACACACTTAATGGTGGTGGCACTGGTGGATAGCGTCTGGGTGGCACTGGCACTGACTGCACTGGTTCAAAAAGCCATATATATTTAATTATTTCAATTCTCAACCTCTGCTCATAAGATATTGATAACTTAGGTGATGAACTTCTTGGCGGCCCTGGCAGGATGACGGGGACACCGGCCACTTCTGGAGCCGAGCCGATGTGATTCCCCAACATGTGACAAAGTGACAGCCAGGAGATCTAGTGGCTAGTAGTGCTCAACAATACCGCTTTTATATATAAAAATGAAATAAAATATACTGACTCACAATTTAGTAGTAGGTAGCGTGTAGCAGTAGGCAGCACAACTCAATTCAATCAATCCCACGGCCTCGCTCGCGCCGCGGCCCACGGAATCACTGTCATGATCATCAAGTTAAGACCGCACTGGAGGAGCCGTGCTGCCGTCTTCCCGCTCGAGTTCTCCGCCTCTAAACGTGTTGTGTGTCACTCAGACTCCACCCCTTAGGGCACTTAGTGAGAGGAGTTGTGACGCGGGCGGCGGGACGCAGGAGCAGGACTCGGAGCATTTTCTTCGTTATCTCATCTTCTTCTCTATGAGGTGAGTGAGGTGGACCGTGGAGAGGGCCTAATCCTTGCCATGGCAAATGTGCCATTTGAGAATCAAATAATCAATATAAAATATTAATATATTATATACACATGGGTCATGGGTGGCTTTTTTGAACCAAGAAGAGTGAGACTGACGGCTATGATGATTATCCGACCATCCATGGTCCATAAGTGTTGTGTTGGTGGTGGTGCCTGTGCTTCCTGCGGCCTGCCTCTGCCTATGCGGCTGTGCGGCTGTGCCTGCACTGCAGTGGCCACTGGCAGTGGCACTTGACTTGAGCAAAGCAAATGAGCACTACTAGTGTGAAGGACAGGTGGTGGAAGCATCTTCTGACAAGTTCTTATAATGAAAATAATATAGACAGCTTTTTGAACCAGTGCAGTGCCAGTGCTACTAAGGTGAGAGGCAGAGAGAGAGGCTATCCAGTCCACCACTTTACTTGAGCAGATCACAGAAGAAAGGTGGAAGCATCTGACAGCAAGTGACAAGCACTTCTTAGATTGCACACTGGAATTCAGTTATGGACTTTTCGTTATAAAGTTTAGTTTACACACTTAAACTTGCACCTAACTTATTCACAATCACAACTTATTTTATTGTGGTATTGTCATACATATTTTATATGAATTAAATTTACATTGTGGGAATAATTTGCACTGCATTTAGCACAGACATGTCACTTTATTTTTGATACTGTGGGCGATGATTTTGAATACAAGAAGAATATATATATATATATATATATATATATATATATATAAAATTGCAGGCACTTTATTAGCATTTTTAGCACAGCAACTTTGTTAGTAGTTTTTGATGCATTTTTCACTTTAAGCGTTGTAGGTTTGATGAAGCTGGCCTGGCACATCATCATCAATTGAGCAAATCAAATCAAACCGCGATTAAGAAGACTGCGCATGCTCCTGTTCTGCCTTTTGATCAGCTGAAAAGATGGACGAACCAAAAACACCACCTTCCACCCCTGGCCCTTCAACTTCAAGTGATCTGCCTGGCTGTGAGAGTGAGGAAGCTCAGGAAGGAGACCACCCCTGGCTTTAAAAGGTGGATACTTTAAAAGGGGAAGGGAGGGACATACTTTATCTGTTTTTTGTTTACAAAAAGTTACAGCCTAAGGAATTGTGATTGTCCTTTAGGTTAATCATTTGAATAAATCATTTGAAATAATAAAAAACAATATGATGTTCAAACTTTTGACTTCTTTCTTTAATAACTACATAACACAGTACTTGTACTTCTACTTTCAGTACTTGAGTAGAATTTTTTTTTCAAAACTACTGGTACTTTTTACTTTTAGTACTTAAGTAGCAATTTTTTTGAAAAAACTACTTGCAATACTTAAGTAAAAAAAATGTTGAATACTTTAGTACTTCTACTTAAGTAACTTTTTCTGCGAGCACTTCCACTTCTACTCAAGTCACTTTTTGATCGAGCACTTGTACTTTTACTCAAGTAGAAATTTCGAGTACTTTATACAAGTCTGGTAAAAAGTGATATTATCCACCCAATCTCTAGGCTGAACAAGGCCACCATCATTTCAGAGTCTTCTTTCAGGGATAGAAAGCCGACAGCACTGCTCGTTCCATGTATTCAATTACGAGAGCCTTGATCTGCCCAGTTCTCACTTCTCACGAAATATAAAGGAATGGCGCCTCCTAATAATAATTTTCTACATATGTTGATACAGCAGCCATTCGTTTTTGGTAAACCAAAGCTGTAAAAATTAGAGAAATTTGAGAAACTGTATCTCAAAGTGCTAGGTACAATAAATGAACAGTAAGTATACCTATGTGATAAAAAGAAATACTGTAAATTAAGTAAGTAACAATCTAATTCATGTGAATACAGAATAAATGTGTTAATAAATAATATACTTAAAAAATTATTAAAGTGCTTGGTTAAAATAAATATAAAAAAGTCCAATGAAATTTCCTGAACTGCAATTCCACCAAAGTTGTGCCAAAGTGCTCAAATGGATTTTCTTGTTATAAGGTGCTGGTGCTTAATAATCCTTCACCCATTGATATAAGGGTCACTCACCAGACGGCTCGGGGCCTCTAGGACCCAACTCGTTTGTTATATATTCCAAACGGGATATCCTCCTTGGCGATAGGATGGACTCCCTAGATAGCCCCCTGGGCTCACAGTGGAGGTAACAGCATTAGTCCCACAATGAGATGATGTGAAAACGTCCCCCAAGAAAATAGAATAGGTGATTGCGCAATACCGCTTTTTTATAAAGTTAAAAGTGCACACAATTGTATTACTCACATTTAAAAGTGCCTATGCGGCATACAATGACAGGCAGCACAAAAGATATCCGGAAGGCCGCTCGATTCCGGTGTGCGTTCCAAACAAAAGGCGTAAGTGACGAAAAACCGGAAGTGATGGCCTCTGAGTCTACCTCAATGCATTTCGCAGGGTTGCGTCATAATAATTTAATAATTTTTAAAGTATATTATTTATTAACACATCCATTCTGTATTCACATGAATTGGATTGTTACTTAATTTATTTATTTTTATCACATAGGTATATTAACTGTTTATTTATTGCACCCAGCACTTTAAGATACAGCGCCACAAATTTCTCTAATTGTTACAGTTCTCACTTCTGCCTCAGGCTGTTACAACAAGGTTTGGCTATAGAACAGATTTCTCCCGCTTATGTGGACTTGGCAGATCACATGATTCAAGGCCTACAATATCTTTGCAATGTGGTCTTGGACTCAGGTGAGATGGTTTGGCTGCCCCAGCTGTTGTGTTGAGAGATTGGCTCATAACTGTGGGTCTGTAGATCAGCCCTCCCAAGAAGCCTTGACTGAAATATCTTTTGCAGGGGGACATTTCTTTGGTAATTCTTTGGATGAGATTCTTCCCTGGTCCAAGACTCACACTTTTCTGCGCATAAGTACATTTTACATGGCCAAATCTCTTCTACCAAAGTCAAATCCATAAAATCCACTTCTTCTCCAGGATTCAGGTATTCTTGGGAAAACAAAAAATCGAAGTCCACTAATAAGTCCTCCTCTGCATCATGTGCACCACTATTGTATCATCAAGGTGGGGGGATGTCTTCTATTCTTTGCAGGCCGATGGCTATCGATCATTTCAGACAAATGGGTTCCAGAAGGCTATGAGATAGAGTTCCAGTCATTTCCTGCAGAGCATTTTTTCCTTTAAACTTCTAGAAAAAAGCAACCACCTTACTTCTGGGTTTGCAAAGTGTGCGATGATTTCACCCAAAGCTGCTCCTGAATGTGTTTCATCACTCGATCATGACTTCCTCTGGAAGATCCCCTTTCCACCTCTAAAACACCTTCCATGATTGTTGAGGAGAATAGTAAAAGAAGGTATTCCTGTGATACTGTTGGCTCTGGATTGGCCATGCCAGGCTTGGTTCGCAAAATAAACTCAGCTAGTTGCCAACATGCTATGGTGTCTTCCTCTTCGCCTGGAACATCTGTCCTAAGGGCCATGCCTTCACCTTGCTCTACGGTTGCTTTAACTGCATGACTGCTGAAACCCAGGTTCTAAAAGAGAGGGATCTGTCTTCGTCTGTCATATCCACAATGCTTCGAGCATGGAAATCCACCTTTTGAGTAGGGGCAACGCTTATATCCAATCGACCTTTACAATGTTTTACATTACTATTAATCTAAGAAACAGATTTTGCTGATTGAAAGAAAATTACCTAATCAGTGAACTGCAGTCCCTTTACCATCCAATCACAGCCTTGTAAATTGTATTGTCTGCAGCGGAGAGAAGTGTAGCCCTCTTTAAAGAGGGGGTTATGAGAAATGCTCCCCCCCCCCCCAAACAAGATAGTGTGCTAACCCTGTAGGTACAGTATATAATAGAACCAGAACTTTCTCTAAGTGGAAAAGTGGGTTTCAAAATATAGTTGTCAGTGTCTTCACACAGGACAGAAGGAAATCCCTTTCTGAGAATTAATTAGTAATCAAAACAAAGTAATAAGGAGCAAAAGAAGAGCAGAGGCACCGCTAAAATGAATGTTGCAGCAAAATCCAGTTGCAGGGACCTCTGATGATGCAACGTCTGTCTTTGTGTTGGAGACCTGAAGACAAGATCAGCAGTCACATGGGTATCCTCCAAATGTTGTCCAACCAGCTTGGAATGGAACTTCTCGCTGGCAGGAAATGTGATGTGATACTGGACCTCAGAGCCTGCCTATCTATTCTGCGCTTTAGTCCCTTCCTGGAAGTTTATTAAATAACAAGAGCAGTATATAAACTCTATTGAAATAAACAGATTCACTTACTAATATGCAGAAAGATGACCACTTTATACATACAGTAGCACAGACCTAGCTATCTGGTACTGGGCATGTGAGATAATAACAAAACAGGGCAGAGATACACTGTCGCAAGAATTTAAATATACTTGTACTCTCAGCAGCTGTAGTTCAACCATTAGATCATAGGAATACTTGCATAATAGTCTCTTTTGGTCCAGGATTTAATAGCATGGACAGGAGATGTGGTTAAAACTTTCTCTCTCCTCTTCCTCCTTCCAGGGTTTCCAAGCCAACAATTCAGGAAGTGCATACATAATATTTTTACAGGCATTTACAAATTCAGACAGTAGAGGGCAGTAGATCGTTAGAGAAATAAATGGTCCGGACCTTGCATGATGTCATGCAAGACTGTCTAAGTGGTTGAACTAAAATGTTAAAAAAATTGCAATCCATCAGTATTTTTTATGCTTGTATATCTCTTCTGTAATAAATCAAACTCCCCTACCTGTTTGCATTCTCTTTTAAAAAGTACACTGAACTACACCTGTGTAGCTCAGTGTACATTATCACACAGTCCTTTACAGTTGAAATAAATTAACTCCCACAAATCTGCAATAGTTACATCATTCCACGTCAGCCAATCAAGAACAGCTGAACACCCAGCACCTGGAAGAAGCCAGTTAGAACATGCCAGTGAGGGACCTTGCAGACATCAGATCATTGCAGTGGAGATATGCATTGTAGAGTTAAGTTCTGCTTTAGAAGAATTTTTTTGGAAGGTTTTGGCTGCTCATTATCTTGTTGGTGACCAGTCCCCCTCAGGGCCCTCACCACCTCTTGTGGTTCTTCTGCCTCTAAAGCCTCTGTAATAGGACCTTGATTGAAGAACTTGGACCTCCACCAATAGGAAATGTCCATGTCACATAGGCATATGGTGTTTTGAATTTTTTGTTTTTATTTGTTTTTGTGATCAGCTAGATGGGGTGGGAGGTAGGGGAGGTAGGGGAGGAATGGTCTTCTTGCACTGGTCAGAATTAGACATTAAGCAGTGGAGCTCTCTGTCAAAGCATTTATATATTTTAGGGCTCGTTCACACCTGAGATTGGTGGGTTGTTAAACTCTGCGTTTTACCCCCCCCCCCCAACTGCTACCCCCTTTAGCTGCGGAGGCAGCAGCCAGGGATATACACATGGGAGTTGCCTCGGTGATTGGTTGCTAGAGGGTCCTAACAACCAACCACCGGCTTGTGGGGAGGGGGGGGGGTAGAGAACACTGGAGTGTGGGGGGGGCGGTGTGAAGGGAGGCAGAGGCAACTGTTTTGGGGGGTACAGGACACTACTGGGGGGGCAGAGGATACTACAGGGGGGTGATGTGAAGGGGGCAGAGGACACTGCTTTTGGGGAACACTACTGTGGGAAGATTGGGGCAGAAAACACTGCTATGGAGGGAAGGAGACACTACAGTGGTGGTGGGGGGGGGGTAAATGGGCACAGGACACTACATTGGGGGGGGGGTACAGGACACTACTGTGGGAGATGGGGGCAGAGGACACTACAGTGGGGGGGGGGTGATGTGAAGGGGACAGAGGACACTACTGTGAGAAGATTGGGGCAGAAAACACTGCTATGGAGGGAGGGAGACACTACAGTGGAGGGGGGGTGATGTAAATAGGCACAGGACACTGCATTGGGGGGTACAGGACACTACTGGGGGAGGGGGGCAGAGGACACTACAGTGGGGGGGGGTGATGTGAAGGGGGCAGATGACACTACTATGGGGGAGGGTGGCAGAGGACACTACAGTGGGGGGCGGGGTGATGTGAAGGGAGCAGAGGACACTATGTTGGGGGGAACAGAAGGGGGAGGGAGACGGGCAGAGGACACTACTGTGGCCCATGATGTGAAGGAGGGCAGAGGATACTACTGGGTGGTGATGTGAAGGAGGACAGAGGACATCACTGTGGGAGAGTGATGTGAAGGGGGGCATAAGAAAACACTGTGGGGGATAAGGTGAAGGGGGGCAGAGGACACTACTGTGACACACTATGTGTGTGTTCTTCATGCTTCAGGAGCTTCATCGTTTTTTATTTTATTTTTTTTTTAATTTTTTTTTTTTCTAAAGGGCGCTGCTTAGTACAACAACCCTCTCGGGATCTTTTCTTTCATCCATGTTGTCCAGGTAGTTATTAACCTTTACACAAGCATTTACACATCATTTGTGAGTAAAATTAGCAATTTTGGGCACATCTTTTTTGCCCAAAAAAATTGGACCTTGCCTGAAAATGGGCATGTAGATTTCTCCAATCTTTGGAGTACCACACAGCTTAGGCATAAGAGCAAGCAATTCATGAATTGTATTATTATTTGCTGATTGGAAACTAATTTGCTGAAAGAGATGAAATTCAGAAAACACATTCACTGATTTGCTCATGACTAATAATATGGTTGTAAGTTATTGGTAACTATTAGTTGACATTAAAGTTGCATATTAGTTGCATAAAACATGTTTTTCTTGCTTCTTGAGTCTAAAAGTGAAAGCTGCACAAAATAAACTCTTCAGAGTAATGTTCCTTTGGTTCAATCAGGGTAATATGTGGCTGCATAGCATAGTCTATATGAGACTCTATAGCAACAGAGAGTCAAGTTGAAGATAACTACTTCAGCAAAACAGTTCATAACACAACTACTTGAGATTATCATGTTTAAAAACCATGAAATGGCAAAATGGGACTTTTGCGGCACAACCATTGTTCTATTAAAAAAAAAAAAAATTATTAATTTCTCTACAATGCCATAGTGTTACATAAAGCTTTTCACGATACAGTACAAAACCAAAATGATTCACTAATGACAATGTGATGCATCTTGTCCACATGTAATGGTCTTTAAGGCTTAATGGGTTTCCTGGACTTTGTCCACTTCCTCAGGAGCCATTGATACATAATATGCACAGCATGCAATAGAATAATGCACTTCTTAATCATTTCATATTCCTCCTATCATCCATTGTCTAAAGAATCTCAAAAATGCTACGATCCACAAAAGGGTGGGAAGCAGGACCCACCGATGGAGCCAAGGGTGACCATCCCATGCCCACACCTCCCAAAGGGACGTCTCATCTTCCTTACAAGTTGGACATACAGTATATTGCAGAAGGCTAATCAAAGGATAGCTATATATAGAGCAAAACAATCCATTCCAACAGTCTAACAATATATATATATAAAAGTGTTACCTTAATAGTGTGGCAAAACGCCTTTGCTGCTTTTTATATCGAAAAAAAGATACTTTCCACTTTATCCAGAGAATAGGACTCTTTAAAATCTATATAAAATATAGCATGAAATAAGTGCAATGAAGCACAATCAAATGATCACCACAAAAGAGTATCCAGACTATGCAATTATTATTTAATTGAGCTTAAATTTCCCTCACAGGCTGTTTTAAATTGTTTATATGAAGAGAATGCGGTAAAAGTGTGGTATATAGCCACTCAAATTTGCAGTACACAGCATATTATAATGCCAAAAGGCCCAAGGACTGTAGTCCTATTTATAAGAACTCTAAATATTATTATATCATTTCATTTCTGTTGGTAGGTAGATGGTGGGTTTAAATGCTGCCAGGTGATATGTTATATGGTTTCTGTTGAATGCTTTGTTAAACTACCCCTTCATTGTTTGGCCAATTAAGTTCAGAGTGTGCGAGGAGGGGGTGGGATTGTCCACTGGATGGAGCTGGGTGCCGGAGCTGGGCCCAGTTTACTGGGCACAGGACACCGTCATTTTGTCTTCAGGATGGTGTTTATGCGACTGTCCTTCTTGACATACACACCTCTGGTCACTAGAGGGCACCGGCTCCTGCCCGGGTGAGCTTGTGCTATTTGGGCATGCAAGCGTGCGCACTACTCTTGGAGGCACTGGCGGCCATTTTGGAAGTGGCTGGATCCCCGGCCGGTATCCGGCTGGCTAATGCCGTCAGCTCTGGCTCATTAGGGGGACCCTACTTATGCGAGGAGGCACCCAGCTGGCATTCTCTTTCTTCCATTTTGTTGGATCTGAGGATAATTTGGTGACAAAGGTGGCGAGCTGCTCTAGGTATATTCAGAGATGTATAGTAACGAAGTAGAACTACTTCACTACTCTACTTAAGTACTAAAAGGTGGTATCTGTACTTTACTAGAGTACAATTTCTCTTACGTCAACGCAGTACCCACATCAGAGAAAGGAATCTTACATGCACCGTAAAAGAACCCACTGGGCAACAGAAAAAAGCAATGCTCAACAGGAGCAACAGCCCAGGAAAGCAAATACCAACAGCCAGGGACCCAGAAAAAACTCAAGGGTCCATTATGGCACTGCCGCACTGAGAACCTTGCGGCCAAAGGAAGCATCAGCTGATGCCAGAACATCTACTTTGTAGAATTTGGAAAAAGTGTGCACCACGACCAAGTCGCAGCCTTGCACACCTGGGCCACCGAGGCCCGATGCCAATAGGCCCAAGACGCACTCACAGATCTAGTAGAGTGCGCCTTAACAGGGAAGGGTGGAACCCGTTCCTTCAAGGCGTAATCCTGTTCAATGGTCTGTCTGATCCCTTTGGCAATAGTCGCTGCAGATGCAGCCATGCCCTTCCGAGGTCCCTCAGGAAGGACAAAGAGTGAATCCGTCTTCTGAAAGGATTCCGTAGACGGCAGGTAAACCCTGATCGCCCTGACAACATCCAAGGAATGCAGAGCAACCTCCTTAGGATGCTTAGGCTTCGTACAAAGCGAAGGCAGGACAATGTCCTCATTAATGGGGAACTCAGAGACCACCTTAGGAAGAAAGGAGGGATGCGGACGCAAGACCACCTTATCCCGGTGAATCACCAAGTACAGAGAACGGCAAGATAACGCTGCCAGTTCCAACACCCTGCGAGCCGAAGTGATCGCCACCAAAAAAGCAACCTTCTTAGACAGCAGAGGCAACGATATCTCCCGGATGTTTTCAAAGGGAGCACGCTGTAACACGGACAAAACCAAGTTCAAGTCCCACGGAGGTAAGGGCTCCTTCCTGGGAGGAGCCAAATGTCGCACACCTTGAATGAAGGTGCGAACCAGAGAATGAGACGCCACAGGGCGTTGGAAAAGAATAGCCACTGCGGACACCTGGCCCTTGATCGTGGCCAGCGCCAGGCGCTGGTCCACACCAGCCTGGAGAAAAGCCAACACTCTCGACACCGAGTACGAGCGAGGGGAGAACCCCCTAGACTTACACCAGGCGAAATAAGCCTTCCAGGTACGGTAATAGATTTTACCAGAGGAGGTTTTCCTAGCCTTGACAAGGGTAGGGATGACCTCAGAGGAGAGACCCCTGTCCCTCAGGACCTGGGTCTCAACAGCCAGGCCATTAAAGCCAGCGACTGTAAAGCAGGATGGAAGATCGGACCCTGAGACAGGAGATCTTCCCGCATGGGCAGCCGCCACGGAGGCGCCACTGCCAGGTTAACAACGTCGGGATACCAGGACCGGCGTGGCCAGTCCGGAGCCACCAGAATCACCAGGTGCGGTTCCGAAGCTAACCTGCGGAGGAACCTGGATAGCAACTGAATCGGAGGAAAAGCATACATCAGCCAAGGGGCCACTAACGCAACCGAGGCGTCCGCCAGCGGATCGCGCGTTCTTGCCACGAACCTTTCCACCTTTCGGTTTAACCGAGATGCGAACAGATCCACGTCCGGGGATCCCCACCTCGTACTCACCATTTGGAAGACCTACGGGTGCAGGGACCATTCCCCCTGGTCCAGGGTCTGGCGGCTCAGATAGTCGGCCTGCCAATTTTCCACACCCGGAATGTGAACTGCTGAGATCGCCGGGACATGAGTCTCGGCCCAAGACAGAATGTCGGCCACCTCCCGGGCCGCCCGAGCACTCCTGGTGCCCCCCCGGTGGTTGATGTAAGCCACCGCGGTAGCATTGTCCGTCTGTACCCGGACAGGACGGCCCCGAAAATGAGTTTTATCGCTCGCAATTCCAGCACATTTATCGGGAGGGAGGACTCCTCCTCCGACCAAGTGTCCTGGGCTGACAGGTTGCCCAGGACTCCACCCCAGCCCGACAGGCTGGCATCCGTGGTAATCACCGTCCACACCAATGGACGAAAGGACTTGCCTTCCGCCACCGACGGGGACTGGAGCCACCACAGAAGAGCCAATCTGGTCTGACGACTCAAGGAGACACTCAGATCCAGGGACTGAGGCAGTCTGTCCCACCTGGCCAGGATCTCCGGCTGGAGAGTCCGCGTGTGAAACTAAGCAAAGGGTATCGACTCGAAGGCCGATACTATCAGCCCCAGGCCCCGCATACAGGTCCTGAGTGACAAGGACGGGTTGTCCCTGAGGGACCTGATCTCGTCCTGCAAGGTCCGGAGCTTGTCCTCCAGCAAGAACACCTTTGCCTGAGCAGAGTCCAGAATCATTCCCAGATAGGGAAGACGAAGCGATGGAGACAACGTCAATTTCTGAACGTTGATGGTCCATCCGAACTCCTGGAGCGTCTGTACTGTAGTGGACAGATCGCGCACTAGGTCCTGGCTGGCACGTGATCTCAGAAGTAGATCGTCTAGGTAACCCAAGACCGCAATGCCCTGAGCCCTCAGCAGGCCCAGAACCGGCGCCAGCACTTTGGTAAAAACCCTTGGTGCCGAAGCGAGACCGAAAGGTAAAGCCACAAACTGGTAGTGGTCCTCTGCGATAGCAAACCGAAGGTACCGCTGATGACCCTCGAAAATGGGGATGTGCAGGTACGCATCCTTGAGATCTATCAAGGCTAGGAATTCCCCTGGGCCCAGGGAGGCCACCACCGAGCGGAGAGACTCCATGCGGAATTTTCGAACGCGCACAAAGCGGTTCAGCGCTTTCAGGTCCAGAATAGGATGCACTTTGCCCTCCTTTCTGGGCACAGTGAACAGATTGGAATAAAACCCCCGAAACCTGTCCCGATGAGGCACCGGGACAATCACCCCCTGAGCAAGAAGGTCCTGAACCGCTCGGTGCAGGTCCTGCAGACGCCCCGGAGGCAAATGAAGATGTGAGGGAAAGAATCTGTCCGCCGGCCGGGAAAGGAATTCAATCTTGTACCCTGATCGAATGATTTCCTGAACCCACTTGTCCGATATCCGGAGCAGCCAAGGCTGGAGGAAACCGCGCAAACGTCCCCCCACCCCTGAAACGGGTGAGGGCGCCCCTTCAGGCAGAGGCGGACTGACCCGCTGAGCCGGCATTGCCCGACTTCTGCTTACCCACCCAGGGCTTCTTCTGGCCGCCCTGGGCCTTGAAGGGCTTGCCCTTGGATTGGTTCCAAAAGGCACGAAAGGACCCCTGATTGGATCTAGGTGCAGAACCCCGCTTGCCTCGAAAGGACTTGTTCTTCGGGTTCTGGGGTAGCATGGTGCTCTTGCCCCCCGTGATGCCTTTCACCAGGGTATCCAACGCCTCGCCAAAAAGGCGAGAGCCAGCATAGGGAAAGTCAGCAACTGTTTTCCGCGAGGACTGGTCCGCCGACCAGCTCTTCAGCCATATCAGTCGCCGGTTAAGTACCGAGACACTAGACAGGCGTGCTACTAAGGGGGCCTCATTTAAGGCCGCATCCCACAGATACATGATTCCCTGGTGGATTTGATCCACCATTTCCAGTCGGGCAGGCGGAACATCATCAGACACGAGGTTGCTACTAAGCACCTTGGTCCAATCAGCCACCGCCTGAGCCACCAAAACGGACGCAAAAACAGGTTTGAGCAATGAGCCCGCCACCATATAGGAATGGCGGGCCAGAGACTCCAACCGCCGGTCCGTGGGATCCCAGAAAACCGGGGAATCCTCCGTAGGAATCAAGGTAGCCTTGTTTAACACAGCCACAGTGTGATCCACCTGTGGGGGCACACACCACCGTGATTCCGTAGCCGGTGCAAAGGGATAAAGCAATTTGAACCGACTAGGCACCAGGAATGGACGTTTTAAAGTGCGCCACATCTCATTAACAGTGTAATGAAACCCAGCTGGGCATGGAAACACCTGTGCCGACTTGCGGGTCCTGTGCGTCCCAAATGAGGACACAACGCCCGGAGGACTGGGCTCATCCTCCAAATGCAGTGTTTCCTTCACAGAAACAATTAATTCATCCATGGTTGCCCGCTCTTCAGGCGACCCCGGGGAGGAGGTATCAACCCCCTCCACCTCTGCCTCCCCCTCAGACCCCAGCGGGTCTAAGGATGAGCTGGGCCCTGAAAAGGGCACGCTCGCAGCACACATATAACCATTCGAATCAGAGGACAGAGACAATCTGGGCCTCTTTTTAGCAGCACGTTCAGCCATCAGCATTTCCATGTTTGACACCAAGGTCGCCACTACAGCGGCCAAATCAGGTCTCAGAGGGGCCACAGGAGAACTGGGGACCCCCGCTAGAGATGGGGGGGATTTGCTGTCCTGAGAATCCATTGCCCAATGTGACAAAAAACAACAGTGCAAGAAGTTTGTACTGTCCCTTTAAGAGCGCTGCGGAGTGCGCAGCCCACCGCTACAGCTACAGTGACAAAGACCCCCAAACAGGAGAAGAAAAAACTAAACCAGAAGTGACAATACAGAAAGATACTGAGAGCGATAACCTGCAGAGCTACGCAGAGTGTTGCCACCGCTGTCCTGCATCAGAGGAAAAGGAAGTGCTGCTAAAGTAGGCAGAACTTATAGTCTACATGACCCAGGGAAAATGGCTGCCCCATAGGAATTGCATGTAAGGCTCCGCCAAAATGGCCACTGAACATGCGGCTGGAACGATCGCTCTGCGACCGCAAAATGGCGGCGGATGGTGCCAAAACCAGCATGTAGTTTGCCCATAAAGAAGCCAAACATGCCTGCCCATACTTAAAATGGCAGACCGCGCGGATTCGCCCGCTGCGGTCGCCACACACTCAGTCTGCACCCCCACAAACACCGAAGTGATACAGGGAAGGGGACCCCCAAAAACACACAGCACCGCAGCGCATGTACAAGCGATCCCCGCAGGGACCGCACCAGGGAGGCACACAGGCACAGACATGGGGAACACACAGCAACACAGACTGCCACCCCAGACAGAGGCCCCACACAGAAGTACTTACCTGTACCAGATGGCGTTGGGAGCCTCTCAGAACGGAAAGCCGCTGTCCTCATCTGACAGGGAATGCCGTTAGCCAGGGACATTGCACTGCAGAATCGCAGATGCGTCCAGTGAGGTAGCCACCTCACGGCTGCATCCCTACTGCGAACAGGGATGGGTCGTTCCTAATGCCAGGGCGAACCATAGCTGAACGCTCGATGGCGGGCTGGGGGTCCATCTGACCCTCTGCCCTGAAGAACCAGGGCGGTCAGTCCGAATCCCAGCACCGCATGATCCATCTTCTTCCGAAGAGTCGACTAAAACTAAAGCTGACAAAATAAACAGCTAGTAAAGTAAGAAAAAAACTGACATTTTCAAAGAAAATCAAATAAAAGATTTAGATAGGCTGAGACGGTAGCCCCAGCACAGGGAAGCCTAACTACTCCTGACACTAGGCAGATTAAAACTGAGTTGGGAGTGGTCACTGCAGGGGGGTATTGACCAGATGGGACAGCCCCCATGGGTGTGTATATGCTAATGCCTTTTGTTTTTGACTAAGTCTATATGCCTAGCTACTCCTGCGGAGCGGAAGTCAATACCCAACAGTGATGACTTAGAGAAGGCGGCGACTGTCGGAGGACTCAGAGAAAGGAATTTTACAGGTAAGATTTTACAAAAATTCTGTTTTTTTTCTCCTACTTCCACTTTTACTTCAGTACATATTTTCGATGAGTTTAATACTTTTACTCCGATATTTTTTTCATGTGCTGCATCGTTACTCGTTACAATTATAAAAATGTTACGAATCATTTCATTCCAAACCCGTACTGCCGCTGACTTTTTTTACTCGAGTCTCACTGTCTCTGAGACTCACAAGTCACGACCAATCCCGGCCCCATGCAATGCCTCAGGGCAGAGCCTCGCCGCCTCTGCCCTCCCTCGGCTCGGCCCCAGTCCCGCCTCCCGCTCGGCTCTCAAGTGAAATGGTGGTGGCGAGAGAGGAGAGACACCTGCCTGTGGAGTGATCTCTCTGGGCCCTGGCTGGGGGAGGGACTGTGAGTTACTAGAGTCTAGACTACTAGACTGTCTCTGGGCACTGTGCAGTGCGGCCGCCCAGCGCGGGAGAACTGGATGGAGGTAGGAATATATTCTTCTTTCAGCAGGGAGGACTGGACTGGGGACTGTGGAGAGAGAGGCTGGAGGACTCGAGACAGCCTAAAGTAGGAGAAGTAAGAACTGTCTTGAAGTCAAGTCACTCACTAAGGGGATCGGATCTATTCAATGGGGGGAGGGACCTGCCCTCGCCTGCCCTACTCTAAGGGGGATCTAGGCCTGCTCTAAGGGGGCTCTATAATGGGAGGGGGACACAGGCCTGCTCTAAGGGGAATCTATAATGGGAGGGGGACACAGGCCTGCTCTAAGGGGAATCTATAATGGGAGGGGGACACTGGCCTGCTCTAAGGGGAATCTATAATGGGAGGGGGACCCTGGCCTGCTCTAAGGGGGATCTATAATGGGAGGGGGACCCTGCCCTGCTCTAAGGGGGATCTATAATGGGAGGGGGACCCTGGCCTGCTCTAAGTGGGATCTATAATGGGAGGGGGACCCTGGCCTGCTCTAAGTGGGATCTATAATGGGAGAGGGGCCCTGGCCTGCTCTAAGGGGTATCTATAATGGGAGGGGGACCCTGGCCTACTCTAAGGGGAATCTGTAATGGGAGGGGGACCCTGGCCTGCTCTAAGGGGATCTAAAATGGGAGGGGGGCCCTGGCCTTTTGACTACTTTCTTTAATAACTACATAACACAATACTTGTACTTTTACTTTCGGTACTTGAGTAGTACATTTTAAAATAAACTACTTGCAATACTTAAGTACAAAAAATGTTGAATACTTTAGTACTTCTACTTAAGTGTGGTGCTTAAAGAGCACTTCAACTTCTACTCAAGTCACTTTTTTGATAGAGCACTTGTACTTTTACTCAAGTCTGGGTCTCTAGTACTTTATACATCTCTGGGTATATTTTTTCTAATGATCGGTCTCGGTCTGTTATAATTAGGGATACATCAGTGAACAGAGCGTGTTTATGTTTTACAGATACTCTGAAATATTTCTAATCCACCTACCTAATATACAGAAAATACTGGGCTATTTACTTGGAATCTGTAGTGCCATGAGCATGTGTTTTTGATGCTTAAAGCGGCTCTTCGGTCATTTTTTTCATCTTTCCATCCAAAAAATCCTCTGCCCTTGTTGTTTTAACTTTGGATAGTAAAACATTTTTTTTCTGCCAGTAAATCCAGGAAGTGAACAGTCAGCAGCTTCAGCTGCCCACAGTTAAAATGGCTGCAGCCAGACTTAGTGGAGGGAGATTTCTGCAGCATATTTGGCAAGTACAGAATCACAGTATACATATATAAAATATTATGCAAAGTGGTTGGTGGGAATGGCAAAGATGTTTTTATTACAGAGCAGACTGCAGTTCCTCTTTAGGGTACGCTTTAATTTAGAGGCTGTAATTGAAAATATAGGCCTGTAGCATCCCAATTTAAAACAGCCTGTAAGGTAAATATAAACTCACTGAAATACTTAATACATAACCTGTATACTCTTTTGTGGGAATAATTTGATTGTGCTCCAATGTGAACTTATTTCATGCTAAATTTTATATAGATTCTATAAAGCTCCATTATCTGGATAAAGTGGAAAGTATCTATTTCCGATATAAAAAGCAGCATAGGCGTTTTGCCAAACTAATAAGGTAACACAGATTATATATAGTAGTGATCGACTGATACCGTTTTTTCGTTGCTGATACCGATATTTGGCCGATCGCATATCGGTATCGGCCGATATTGGCCAATATTTTCACACATGAAAAAAAACTACCCACAAAATCAACAGAAATCTCTTAATAAACATGTTAATCTTTATTTATTAACATTTTTAACATTAAGTGCTCGTTCTTCACACCTTAACTGCATAAAAACTGATATGAAAACTTAAATTCCAGGGACATATGCTTTGCATTTCACATCCTGATTGTGCATGAATGCATAAAACTGACTGCACTGCAGTAACATATTGCAGTGTGTGAGTCCACTACTGCAGCACTTGTACGATAAAAGTGCTGCAATAGTGGACTCACACACTGCAATGTGTTACTGCAGTGCAGTCAGTGCAAAACAGCTAGAAAAAAACTAGGCAACAACAGCTACACAAAATACACACACAGAGCGGATTGGATGGACTGGAGTCAGTAGAAGAGGACTACCTCTGCAGTAAGGCACTGACTGCAACTAATGCAGTGCAGTCAGTGCAAAACTGCTAGAAAAAGAGCAAGGCAACAGCTACACATGTCACAGTGGATTGGACTGGACTGGAGTCAATGGAGGACTACGCTCTGCAGTAAGGCACTGACTGCAACTAATGCAGTTCATTCAGTGCAAAACTGTTAGAAAAAAGCTAGGCAACAGCTGGACAGTGGATTGGATTGGACACTTAGGAGTAGGGCACTCACTGCAACTACAGCAGTGAGTGCAAAACTGCTAGAAAAAAGCTAGGCAACAGCTAGACAGTGGATTGGGTTAGAGTCAGTGGAATACCTCGGCAGTAGGGCACTGACTGCAACTAATGCAGTTCAGTCAGTGCAAAACTGCTAGCAAAACTGCTAGAAAAAAGCTAGGCAAAAGCAAGACAGTGGATTGGATTGGACTCTTAGCAGTAGGGCACTCACTGCAACTACAGCAGTCAGTGCAGAGCTGCTAGAAAAAAGCTAGGCAACAGCTAGACAGTGGATTGGATTGGAGTCAATGGACTACCTCTGCAGTAGGGCACTGACTGCAACTAATGCAGTTCAGTCAGTGCAAAACTGCTAGCAAAACTGCTAGAAAAAAGCTAGGCAAAAGCAAGACAGTGGATTGGATTGGACTCTTAGCAGTAGGGCACTCACTGCAACTACAGCAGTCAGTGCAGAACTGCTATAAAAAAAGCTAAGCAACAGCTAGAAAGTGGATTGGATTGGACTCTTAGCAGTGGGGCATTCACTGCAACTACAGAAGTCAGTGCAAAACTGCTAGAAAAAAAGGTAGGCAACAGCTAGACAGCGGATTGAAGTGCAGTGGAGTGGACACTACTCTTTTCAATACTCCAAGTTAAGTAGAACAATATTATAATGCAGAAAGCGGAACATTTCAGCATGTCCATGGTCACCTGTTAAAGGTCTTCTGTTTTGTTGAAACAATGCTGCAACTTCATTAACATGCTAAGGAGTGGAGGACAGAGGAGCAGAGAGAGAGAGGTATCTTCTAGCATGGGAAGCAAGTATTTTGTAGCGTGCCTCACTTTCTCTCCACCACTGAAGAGGATGACTTCTGTCAATTACGGCTTCTTTCAAATAGAGATGAAGTTCATTATCCAGGCTCATTGTTGCAGATTCAGAAGAAATTGAATCCTCCGCATTAGGCCCCAATAAAACACAGAAAATGTCCTGATCAATTTGACGACAAAGAAACAGATTCTCTTCTGTTCGTTGACGTATTTTTGGACATTTGTCTGTTTTTCAGCATACTGCTCTTCATAAAAGTAGTGTTCTGGACTTTTCTTTTTGGCAGGAACCTCCTGCACCTCCATATCTTCTGTCACCCATTGTTTCGCCTTAGCCAATACATCATCAGAAGAGAAAGCATGGTTCTTGTATCAAGGATTCAAAAGACTTGCAAGCCCACAACACTGTGGTGGGTGGGTGGCTGGCTTGCAGGAATAGTCTGTGGTGGCTGGTTGAATGGCTTGGTGTCACCCTGCTATGGGTGGCTGGCTTGCAGGAACACTGTGGTGAGTGGCTGGCTTGGTGTCACCCTGTTATGGGTGGCTGGCTTGCAGGAACACTGTGGTGGGTGGCTGGCTTGGTGTCACCCTGTTATGGGTGGCTGACTTGCAGGAACACTGTGGTGGATGGCTGGCTTGCAGGAACACTGTGGTGGGTGGCTGGCTTGCAGGAACAGTCTCTGTGGTGCCTGGTTGGCTTGCTTGGTGTCACCCTGTTATGGGTGGCTGGCTTGCAGGAACACTGTGGTGGCTGATTGGTTGCACCCTTTTATGGATGGCTGGCTTGCAGGAACACCGTGGTGGGTGGCTGGCTTGCAGGAACAATCTCTGTGGTGCCTGGTTGGCTTGCTTAGTGTCACCCTGTTATGGGTAGCTGGCTTGCAGGAACGCTGTGGTGGCTGGCTGGATTGGTGTCACCCTCTTATGGATGGCTGGCTTGCAGGAAGACTGTGGTGGGTGGCTGGCTTGCAGGAACAGTCTCTGTGGTGCCTGGTTGGCTTGCTTGGTGTCACCCTGTTATGGGTGGCTGGCTTGCAGGAACACTGTGGTGGCTGATTGGTTGCACCCTTTTATGGATGGCTGGCTTGCAGGAACACCGTGGTGGGTGGCTGGCTTGCAGGAACAATCTCTGTGGTGCCTGGTTGGCTTGCTTAGTGTCACCCTGTTATGGGTAGCTGGCTTGCAGGAACGCTGTGGTGGCTGGCTGGATTGGTGTCACCCTCTTATGGATGGCTGGCTTGCAGGAAGACTGTGGTGGGTGGCTGGCTTGCAGGAAGACTGTGGTGGGTGGCTGGCTTGCAGGAACACTGTGGTAGGTGGCTGGCTTGCAGGAAGACTGTGGTGGGTGGCTGGATTGGTGTCACCCTCTTATGGGTGCCTGGCTTGCAGGAACACTGTGGTGGGTGGCTGGCTTGCAGGAACACTGTGGTGGATGGCTGGATTTCAGGAACAGTCTCTGTGGTGCCTGGTTGGCTTGCTTGGTGTCACCCTGTTATGGGTGGCTGGCTTGCAGGAACACTGTGGTGGCTGGCTGGCTGGCTTGCAGGAATACTGTGGTGGGTGGCTGGCTTGCAGGAACACTGTGGTGGGTGGCTGGCTTGCAGGAACACTGTGGTGGGTGGCTGGCTTGGTGTCACCCTCTTAAGGGTGGCTGGCTTGGAGGAACACTGTGGTGGGTGGCTGGCTTGCAGGAACACTGTGGTGGGCAGCTGGCTTGCAGGAACAGTCTCTGTGGTGCCTGGTTGTCTGGCTTGGTGTCACCCTGTTATGGGTGGCTGGCTTGCAGGAACACTGTGGTGGGTGCCTGGCTTACAGGAACACTGTGGTGGTTGGCTGGCTTGCTGGAACACTGTGGTGGGTGGCTGGCTTGCTGGAACACTGTGGTGGGTGGCTGGCTTGCAGGAACACTGTGGTGGGGGGCTGGCTTTGGGTCACCCTGTTGTGTGGGTGGCTGGCTTGGTGTCACTCACTCACCCTGGCCTGTTGTGGCAGGTAGCTGCTGGCTTGCTGGAACACTGGTCACGGTGGCAGGTGGCTGGCTTGGTGTCATCTGTGTGGCTGGTTGCTTGGCACCCTGTTGTGGTGAGTGGCTGAGGCCAGGGCCTGTGGGTGGATGGATGGCTGGCAGCGTGACTGAATCGGACTGCTGCTGGCTGTAAGATGAGGCTGTGGGAGGCGGTCTTAAGTGCAGTGCACGCAGTGAAATGGCGTCACATACGGGCCGCTCAGGCGTGGGAGGCGGTGTTAGAAGGCAGGTGTACGCGCAACATACGGAATGACGTCATGAAAATATCGGCAATAACGGTAAATCAAAAGGCCGATTCCGATATATCGGGGAAAGTGCATATCGGCCCTCGATATATCGGTGTTGCCGATAATCGGTCGATCTCTAATTTATAGTATCTCACAAAAGTGAGTACACCCCTCACATTTTTGTAATTATTTTTATATATCTTTTCATGTGACAACACTGAAGAAATTACACTTTTCTACGATGTAAAGTAGTGAGTGTACAGCTTGTATAACAGTGTGAATTTGCTGTCCCCTCAAAAAACTCAACACACAACCATCAATGTCTAAACCGCTGGCAACAAAAGTGAGTACACCCCTAAGTCAAAATGTCTAAATTGAGCGTCAATATTTTTTGTGGCCACCATTATTTCCCAGCACTGCCTTAGCTCTCTTGGGCATGGAGTTCACCAGAGCTTCAGAGGTTGCCATTGGAGTCCTCTTTCACTCCTCTATGATGACATCACAGAGTTTGTGGATGTTAGAGACTTTGCGCTCCTCTACCTTCCATTTGAGGATGCCCCACAGATGCTCAATAGGGTTTAGGTCTAGAGATATGCTTGGATAGTCCATCACCTTTACCCTCAGCTTCTTTAGCAAGGCAGTGGTCATCTTGGAGGTGTGTTTGGGGTCGTTATCAGGTTTGAATACTGCCCTACAGCTTAGTCTCCAAAGGGAGGGGATCATGCTCTGCTTCAGTATGTCACAGTACAAATTGGTATTCATGGTTCCCCCAATGAACTGTAGCTCCCCAGTGCCAGCAGCACTCATGCCAGACCATGACACTCCCACCACTATGCTTGACTTTAGGCAAGACACACTTGTCTTTGTACTCCTCACCTGGTTGCCACCACACACGCTTGACACCATCTGAACCAAAAAAGTTTATCTTGGTCTCATCAGACCACACGACATGGTCCCAGAAATCCATGTCCTTAGTCTTCTTTTCTTCAGCAAACTGTTTGCAGGCTTTCTTGTTCATCATCTTTAGAAGAGGTCTCCTTCTGGGATGACAGCTATGCAGACCAATTTGATGCAGTGTGCGGCATATGGTCTGAGCAATGACAGGCTGACCCCCCACCCCTTCAACCTCTACAGCAATGCTGGCAGCACTCATACATCTATTTCCCCCAAGACAACCCCTTGGCTCCGTCGGTGGGTCCTGCTATTCCCCCCCCCCCCCTTTTGTGAATCTGAGCATTTTTGAGATTTTTTAGATAATGGATGATTGGAGGAATATGAACTGATTAAGACATGTTTGCTGATATTTGGTATTCTATTGCATGCTGTGCATATTATGTATCAATGGGTCCTGGGTCCTGAGGAAGTGGACAAAGTCCAGGAAACGTGTCGAGCCGCCCCCCCCCCTTTTTTTTGGATCTTAGAACGTTTGAGATTTTTTAGACAATGGATGGAAGGAGGAATATGAAATGATTAGGAAGTGTTTGCTGATATTTGCTATTCTATTTAGATCACATGCTGTGCATATTATGTATCAATGGCTCCTGATGAATTGGACAAAGTCCAGGAAACGCATTGAGCCTTAAAAGACCATCACATGTGGAAAAGATGCATCACATTGTCATTATTTTTATGGTTATGTACTGTATCGTGAAAAGCTTTTATGTAACACTATGGCATCTTAGAGAAATTAATAAAATATTTTTGTTTTTTTTTAAATAGAACAAATGTGCCTCAAATGTCCCATTTTGCCATTTTATGTTTTTTAAACACGAGAATCTCAAGTAGTTGTGTTATGAACTGTTTTGCTTAAGTAGTTATTCTCAGCTTGACTCTCTTTTGTTATAGAGTTTCATAGAGACTATGCTATGCAGCCACATATGACCCTGATTGAACCAAAGGAACATTACTCTGAAGAGTTTATTTGTTCAGCTTTCATTTTTAGACTCTGCAAGAAAAGCATGTTTTATGCCATCCAGAATCTGTTTTGCATTATTGCTTCTAACCTTGCACCTGGTTTATTAAACTGAAATTTACAATTTCTCCCTGTCTGAACATTCAGGTGAATATCTATTCCACCAAACTTGTCATCTACGAACAGTATCAGCCATGTCAAACAATGGTGATGGGAGTGCAGCGCTTACCCACGCAAGAGCCACTGGAGATGATGGATTCTCTGCTCTGCCATGATTCTATAACAGGCTTGGACCCCACTGACACCTGGTTATAGGTTGAAGACTGAATAGGTGGTTGGAAATAGTCCAAATAAATATTCAGTGCTTGAAAAGAGTCCTTAAAGTGATCCAATTAAGGTGCCAAGGTGCCAAATAATTAAGGTGCTTGCAGAGTGATATGGTGCCCCTCAAGGTTCCCCACTCACCAGATTGCAGATAATAATAGACCTTCAAAATTATTGCACATTGCCTGGGATCTTTACAGGACCAGAACTTCTCCTATGTAGCCTTGGAACTTTTTGGGTCAGCTTCCGCTTCCACCGTTAAACAAAAGAATGGCCATACATGGTGAAGTAAGTATGAACAATTTTTATTCCCAAAAAAATGTTCAGATGGGTACTCACAAGCATAAATAGAACTCAGGCATATACAGGGAACTCGTGTGGCGCCGCTCTCGGCGTGCGTTACACACACAGGAAGTTCCTGACCGGAAGTGACGTTTGTTTTGGTCCGCAATTTTTATATAATGGTTCTAATGATTTGTGCATATCATATTATTAAAATATTAATTGTCCCAATATTCATAGGAATATAGTATAGGTTTTTCTATTATTATAATTTGTTTATTATTAATATATTTTTTAATGTTTATCTTTTTAATTCAAGATTGATTTTAACGATTTTTTTATATTTTTATTATCATTATTAAACTTAGTAATAAAATTGAATAATCAGATAATGAGAACACAATAAAATATTCATATTTCTGATATTTTTAATATTGTAAAACAGCAGGATTAACAATGGGTTAAATAAGCTTTGTGTACAGGAAGTGATGCCCGGACGTATCAATCGTTCATGAATATTATAGATTTATCAATTAAATAACAAAGGTTATAGATGAGTAATTCCACTATAACAATGCCATTGGATAAGTTATATGGTTTACGATTGATTGTTAAAGTTTAAACAATTAGATTCCGGAAATTAGCATCGAGAGGCTACGATATAAAGAGCCTCCGCTAACAGGAAGTGATGTCTTTGAAGACGCTGTATTGACGGCGAAACGCGTTGACGCACTTCCGGTTGCGGACCAAAACAAACGTCACTTCCGGTCAGGAACTTCCTGTGTGTGGAACGCACGCCGAGAGCGGCGCCACACGAGTTCCCTGTATATGCCTGAGTTCTATTTATGCTTGTGAGTACCCATCTGAACATTTTTTTGGGAATAAAAATTGTTCATACTTACTTCACCATGTATGGCCATTCTTTTGTTTAACGGTGGAAGCGGAAGCTGACCCAAAAAGTTCCAAGGCTACATAGGAGAAGTTCTGGTCCTGTAAAGATCCCGGGCAATGTGCAATCATTTTGAAGGTCTATTATTATCTGCAATCTGGTGAGTGGGGAACCTTGAGGGGCACCATATCACTCTGCAAGCACCTTAATTATTTGGCACCTTGGCACCTTAATTGGATCACTTTAAGGACTCTTTTCAAGCACTGAATATTTATTTGGACTATTTCCAACCACCTATTTTGTTTATTGTGCACTAATATATTTATCTATATATTTATTTATTTGTTATTGCTCAGAGATTTTTTTAGCACATAGCACTTTTTTACATTTGATCATACAGTGTGCACTTTATAAAATATTGAATATTGTATTTATATCACAGCACTTTACACTTTATTTGAGCTAGCGCTGCATAGAATTCGTTTTTCATCATATTTTCCTAAGACTTTCTTAGTGTCTGCAGCAGCTGCCCATTATTGCATTTATTCTTATTTAAATTTTCACGTTGTGTAGCGCGGGTTTAATTTTTGTTTTTCACATAGGTTGAAGACTGCTCATACCTGTGTAACTTAAGCGTTAATATGCTCCCACTATAATAGTGCACAAAAAGTAGTCCACAGGCATCTGGATGATAGATAAAATAAGTATATTGTAACAAGGCAGGTCAGCTCAATGCATAAACCAATAGGTAAGCAACCAAATACATTCAAGTATGCTGAATTTAGTAAGGTGAACCCTGGCCTATAATTTGACAAAAAACGATATTGCGACTAACCATATATTAATTGGTGACAAATATAACTACAGTACCTATCCAAAAAAATGTCCTCAAGTGTGCTCTGCACATACAACCCTTTAGGAGGTGGGTGTAAGCATTCCTAACAAGGGGTACCCCTGGAGGTGGCTACAAAATACCTGGTGCCTAATTGTCAATATTAGCTGGCTTTCTTTGAGGCTCTTCTATAAAGTGGTGCACGTGTAGCTGTCCCTTTAAGGGTATGCAATGGATGGCTGATGGGCTCCTAAGTAAAGAGAAGTCTCTAATGCATTAACTGTGTGCAGCAAGGGATTGGATTAAGCTTTGTATTTCAGCTCCCTTCTCCTGGCAGGCAACAAGCCGATTCTATATGCTTGGCTGTCAGTTGTCCCAAAAGTCTCAGTCCTCATGATCAGGTCCTTCCAATCAGGTCCTCACTGGCTCTCCCTGACTGTAGGCACATGTGGCAATGGGTCCTTCCAGCTTTGGGTCCTAGCATTGTTGGAGAACATGCAGTGCCTTAGTCCTTGATCTCTGGCATAGGTACAGACACACCTGCCTCTTGGGACAGGCCTTTTGGCTTGCACCAGAGGAATTTTTTATTCCGGCTGGAAGGCCTGCCTTGGTTCCTCACATGGCACCATTGCACTTTCCCCACTTCCCTTTCCCCCACTTCTTTGTTCGTTTGTCCTTTTCTTTGGAGTTCGTCACCTGCACTATCACCTTTGTTTTCCTTATTTGCACGACTGGAGTGTGTGGGTCCTTGGGCCCAGCCTTGAGTCTTGGGAGGGGGTGGATATGGCCTTTTGGCTTAGTTCGCCCTCTCTCATGGGGTCTCCCTTCGGGGGAGCTCCACTTAGTACTTGGGGTGGGCTGTTTCGGCAGTCCCCCTGAAGAACGGGGTCAGTTTGGTTTCGGCCGACTGACCACAAGTACCTTAAATCCCTGTCAGGAGTCTTGCGCCCCGGGGGATCGAAGTTTTGGGTCCTACCTCTTCGGAGGGAAGACCATACGTTTTCGCGCACCCTGTGCTTTTTTGTGTTCTCACTTTGTGTGTGTGCACCTTTTTATGCACCGGGTGGAGTCTTTTGAGTGTGTTTCACACGCTACGGGCTTTAAAAAAAAAAATAAAAAATAGGTACAGACACAGTGATAGGTCTGCCCTCTCAGTCCACCTTGGCAAAAACTCCAATGGCTACCCTTCTTTGCACAGTCCCAGCAAAGGCCACAAGTCTGTACAGCTTGGCTTCCTCCCGCACATGACCCAGATCTCACCAGAATTGCTTGGGAAAAGTTCTGTCTCTCCTTCTTTGTGGTGCAAAGCATTATGATCCTTGTAGTCCACAGCCTATTCATCTCTATTAACTTGCATTGCACTGTGCTATTTTAAGGACTACAGTTTCCAGTATACTTAAGCCTCCTACACAACAGTAGTTTTTTTCGTTCAACCCAGCAGAGCTGAACGAAAAAAAAATTAAAGCTCATAAGGAGCCACTGTACTAACTATCCAACATTAGTACAGCGATCTCCCCTTCTGTTCTATTGTGTTTTGACAGGGGGACCCCTGCCAGAACAGTCCGGTCAGCACTCTTAGCCATTGGGTGAGAGTACTGATCAGGAGCCGATCCACAGACCTTCTTTTGGCCTCTTCAACAGAAGCCGACTCCAGTACACACGGGCCAAATGTCGGCCAGTTTCTATTTAACCAGCGGATGCCATCCGACATTTGGCCCCGTGTGTACTAGGCTTTAGAGTCCTCTTTCCACTGTTTGGCTCAGGTCCTCTGCTGCCAGGAGGGAGGGGGGCAGGAGCCAGTGGGGGGCTGCACACAAAGCCGCTCTGATGCTGCCAGGAGGGAAGCGAAGGGTGAGAGGAACACAGCACGCGGTAGGAGGTGGGTAAGTGGAGAATTCGAACAGCTGACAGGCCACACTGTTGTTTTTTAAAAACATTATTGATACAAAATACATTTTCTAATGATACAGTTTACTGTTTCATTTCAATCTATGGTTATAAATTCATTTCTAAAAACTACCAAATACAAAAGATGTAGAATTTCCCTTCTTAGACTAGTATTGCTTGTGCACACAAAACTCTAGAACTCTCTTTCTCTGCTAATGTGATTGGCTTACGGCTTTTATCAGAAGTCTGCACACCGTTAGGTTTATTGCAAGTACAGTAGGCATTTCATCTTTGGTGACGTGCTAGGAAAGCAAAGTTTCTCTTATATCCCCGGAGAGATTGTATCATAGCAGACAGGCCCTCCCATTTTGCACTCAGTTTGATGATGTTGCAGTGGCTTGTCTCAAAAGCTACAGAACAAAAGTAGGTAAGAATTTATAATTACATTTGCAATGTGCGTACCTGACCCGTAGAAGATTACCCCTGTCCAAACAAAAGTTGTTTTATGTTAAAGTAAACCTCTACGGAGAGAAATACCGAGGCTGGCACTGGTTACTAACTTCCAGCTGTGTTTGTTGAGTAGATGTAAACCCTAACTAAATCACATATAATTGGCTAAAGTACTGTGTAATAAAAATGGTCATTTTTTTATTTTAAAAAAATCCTTTTTTTTTAATCCTCTCCTGGTATTTCAGTGATTTCCTGCAGCTTCTTTGCATCAACTTCCTTTCTCAGGGTTTTCTGATTGTATCAATAGTGGACCATGCCTGCGTAATGTGTGTTGAAACATCTACTTATAGTCTTCATCAGAAACCTATGTAGGTAGATATTGCAGAACTTGCAGACGCACAATTGGTAGATAGGGACAGAGCTTTTTCCCCCTATAGCAAGAAGTACCTATACAACGACCTTCGTGGCAGGATCACCAGGTTGTGAAAGCTAAAGATTTAAAAATATTGAAAATAAACATGAAATGTCATTAACATGTCAACGCATAGGACCCATTGACACTATGCTTGTGTTGGTAATGCAGTAAAGCAGAATATTTTTGTGCATTAAGGCAGCTCATTCATTTTGAATGCATCTGTGCAGTGTGGTGTGCAGTATGCAGATGTGTGACAAGAATGACACTCCAATATAATACACATGATATCATAGATTGACTTGTATTGCAGTGGTTGCACAGCATCAGTGTAAGTGGGCCCTTATATGAGATTTTACTGATGGGCTGTACATACTCATTGAAGCAAAACAGTCAGAACTTCTGGTATGCAAACTAGTCACAGCTAGGCTTATTCAAAAATCTCAATAGTTAGTGTTTCCATCCTTAATTATTAAAACGGTGTATGCTCACCTATAAAAGATTTATAATTATTCTTTTTTTAAGCTTCTTTTTAGTTTAAAGATGACTCTTGGAGCTGAGAATGCCTCTGAGGTCTGACAATTGCAGCTTTGTTAGCTGTATGAAATGCTGATAACACACTTTTTTCCAGCTTCCAAATAACGAAATACTATCAGACATAGTTCCCTGTAGGCATTTACTTAAAGTGTTCCTAAACCCAGGACCCTACATTCTCTATATCTGGTCTCCCATAGTACACAGAAAATGGAAATGCAATCCTTTTAGTAATTATAAACCGCTAAGTACCTTTTCTTATCAGTATATAGTAGTCCTATGGCTTCAATCAGTGTCTGGTCAATCATTGATTAAAGCTTATAGGAGAAGTTTTTATTCTGCTCTGACTGTCCTATGAGGCTGCATGACCCATGACTTTCTGTCTGGACACGGCTGATTGGCCCTGTGCTGATCATATGCACACTGCCAAAAAAAAAAAAAAAAAACCTCTAGCAATACACACTAAACTGAGCATGTGTAGAGTGCCTTCAAGGACCTGTAATATCAGCACATGGATTTGGGGCTGTAAAAGAAAGGGAGGGTCAGAGAAGACAGGATCAACCAGCCTTTGTACAAAATGTGGCGGATTAACCCTTAGGTTCCACAGTGAATATAACAAGCATGCTTTACTGCAGATACAGACTGATTTTACTGTTTTGGGTTTAATAACACTTTAACCTTCTTAGTGGTATTCCCGAGCGTGGCTCGGGGTTACATTTCAGAGCCAAAAGCGGTAACCCCGAGCCACACTCGGGATACCGCCAGAAGCATCGCTGGATCCTGTAAGCAGGGTTACTTACCTTGTCACCGGGATCCAGCGATGTGTCCCGGCGGTGTCTCGCTGCGGATCTTCCTCCCGATCCTCTCCGTGCCCTGGCTTCCGTCTCCTGCGACGTGACATTCGCAGGGGGGTGGAACCGGCGGAAAATTCAAATGTAAAAACACACCAAACACACTGATACTATTCAAAATAAAAAAAAAAATCATATTAGTTTGCCCCCCAGTGCCCTTTCCTGCAGTTTTACTGTACTTTTTTTTATATATATATATACGTAATTCTTGTGAGTGAGCAGCCCAAACCAACTGTATACATTATATATATAATAAATGTATACAGTTGGTTTGGGCTGCTCATTCACAAGCATTACATGCAAAATAATGGTACCGCTTTCAGCACCTAAAATCCAAAAGAATCATACCGCCAGGGAGGTTAAAAGCCCACTAAAGCAAAAAATATTTTATTCTGGTAACTGTATGTGGCAAGTACTTTTAATGATAGAGGGAGCTGAATGGTACTTTAAAATCTTTAAGAAAGCTGCTTGAAGTAGGCTAGAGCCCATGTGAACTAGGCCTATAAATTATAGGGACTTCAGTAAAGCAATCATGGCCTGCACCTTATTTTCATTCTCTCCATTTCTACAGTCCTTTACCACCAGCTAATTTATCAATTTATTAGCACTGCTTCAAGCCCCTTCTTCTTCACACCTGTCCCTTTCTTTACTTCCAATTGACAATTCAACAAACATGAGATACAGACACTCTTTAATTAAAGTGTATGTAAACTCTAAGGGCTCTTTCACACTATGTGTAAGTCAAACAGACTCCATTTATCTCAGCGGGGGATCGATCCGCCGATCCCCCGCTGAGCAGGAGGATGACATCTGTGTCTCCGTGCTGTGTGCGGGGACACAGCTGTCAGTTCCCCATACATCTCTATGGGGAAATCGGATGGGAACGGTTTCCATCCGTCCAGACTTGACGGATCGGATGTCAGCGGACATGTCTCCGCTGACATCCGATGCCCCATAGGAATGCATGGGGGGACCGTTCAGATCCGCCAAAAGAACGGACAGGCGGATCTGAACGGTCCACCTGTGTGAAAGAGCCCTAACAATAAACCTCCCTTTTTTGCTTCCTGTTAAATATATTAGAAAGTTTTGGTATAACTGCTTGAAAAGTGCAAAATATGGAAAATATTTTCTATAATCACTGTCATTTTCTTTTTCTGGCTTTCCCTCCTGTCAGCAAACCAATGGGTTGCTCTGCCCTCGACCCTAGATAGGATCACCCCTCATTAGAATTTAACCACTTAAGCCCCGGAGGATTTGGCTGCTAAACGACCAGAGGGTATTTTGCGATTCGGCACTGCGTGACTTTAACGGACAATTGCGCGGTCGTGCGAAGCTGTACCGAAACGAATTTGGCGTCCTTTTTTTCCCACAAACAGAGCTTTCTTTTGGCGGTATTTGATCACCTGTGCGATTTTTTGATCACGCGCTATAAACAAAAAAAGAGCGTAAATTTTGCAAAAATAGCAATATTTTTCCCTTTTTTTTATATGAAATTCCCCCAAAAAAAATGTAAAAATCAAAATTTTTTAATATTTTCGGCCAATTTGTTTTATGCTACCTATGTTTGGTAAAAAAAATCGCAAAAAGCGTATTTTGTTTGGTTTGCGCAAAAGTTATTGCGTTTACTAACAAAGGGAAAGATTTTTGTCATTTTTGTTGTTATTTTTTTTAACGCGTAATGGCGGCGATCTGCGATTTTTTTGCGGTACTGCGACATTGCGGCGGACAGATCGGACCCTTGACTGACATTTTTGACACTTTTGGGGTTACCAGTGACATTTCTACAGTAATCAGTGCTATATATATGCACTGTTACTGTAAAAATACACTGGTAGTGAAGGGGTTAACTTTATTTGAGAGGGAGGGGCTGTGTGTGTCCCTAGGGGCGTGATTCTAACTGTGATTGGCTGTGGCTTCAACTGTATGCAGAGTGATCAACGGATCTACATAGTAGATCCATGTGATCATCTCTCATACAGAGAGGAGAATGACAGGCAGCTTGTTTACACAAGCTGCCTGACTTTCTCCCTCTCCCCCGCCGATCGCAGAGTGGCCGGCGGCGATCGGGTCCGCCGGTCACACGCGCGGGGGGGTCCGTGACCACGCGGGAGCGGGAGCGCGCCTCCGGCGGCGCGCGCTCGCTCCCTAGTCCCTCACAAGCTAGTGACGTAGCCCTACGTCACTTTGCCTGTGAGGGGCTGACCGCCCACGTAGATAGTCGTGCGGCGGTCGGCAAGTGGTTAAACAGTTAAGGTTAGCCCCAACCCCTCCCCCAAAAAAAGTTCCCCTAAGTAGCAAAGTGATGGAACATCAGGGAGGGATGTTATGCTAAAATTGTAGTAAGGATAAAAAACAATTTTCCAGCTTCCTGGCTCACCTTTCATGTCAGCACACCAATGTGAATTAGCTAGCACAAAGAAGACAACGGAAGGGAAAATAATACAATGCAAGAATATATTTATTCCAATGACAAGGCGGAAGACACAATTGAAGCATCAATTGCTCTAGAAATGGGGTGTCCAACCTGTGGCCAAGGATGGCTATGAATGTGGCCCTACACAAAATCGTACTCTTACTTAAAATGTTGGGGGTGTTTTTCAAAATATTTTTTGTAAAAATGCGTTTAAACTTAATGAACACATGGATGAAGAAAAATGTGACAGTATGTCTTTAGTGGACTTTTATAGGTTTTATCTTCCCAAAGAAATATATCCCACTTTTCACAATCACGCCCCTTTTCATGTCATCAGTTTTTGGCAGCACTTATATTTGTGAGCAACTATTTTCAAAGATGAAACACACAAAAGGCGAAATTAGAACCAAAATATCTGATGAGCCCCTTGAGAATTAATTGAGAATTGCTACTACAACCATCGAACCAGAAATGGATGTGTTAGTTTATCAAAAACAGCAAGCAAAGACTTTTCTTGTATTAAGTGATGTATGGACTCCAGAGAGAGAGATATTATTTTGCCCCATAACAAATAATTAGTAAGACCTCATCTGGAATATGCAGTTCAGTTTTGGGCAGCAGTTCACAAAAAGGATATCAAGGAACTAGAGAAAGTGCAGAGAAAAGCAACAAAATGGATTAAGAGGCATGGAGGAGCTCAGCTATGAGGATAGAATAGAGGAACTGAATTTATTCTCCCTTGAGAAGAGGAGATTAAGGGAGGATATGATCAACATATTTAAATCAATAGGTGGTCCATATAGGGAACTTGGTGTTGAGTTATTCATTTTAAGGTAATCACAGAGGACAAGAGGACACTCTTTACATCTGGAGGAAAAGAGATTTAATTTCCAAATATGAAAAGGTTTCTTCACAGTAAGAGCTGTGAAATAGACTCCCCAAAGAGCTGGTTCTGTCCAGCTCAGTAGAATGCTTTAAAAAAGACCTGGATTCTTTCCTAAATGTACATAATATAACTGGATACTAACATTTATAGGTAAAGTTGATCCAGGAAATATCTGATTGCCTCTTGGAGGATCAGAAAGGAATGTTTTCCCACTGCTGGGAATTGGATCATGCTTTGCTGGGGTTTTTTGCCTTCCTCTGGATAAACTGTAACTATAGGATTGTGTATATAGGATTGTATAATTTTACTCCCCTTTTATTGGTTGAATTAGATGGACTTGCGTCTTTTTTCAACTATGACCATGTAACTATGTAAAACAGAATCAAATATCACGCTAGCTTTTTGTTGTCCTCTTACTTTTATAATATAAAAATGTTTTTTCTTTCCCAGATAGGTACATTATCTATATCAGTGATCATTAGCTTGAGATCTGCTCTTTCTTTTCATCAGAAATCCTTATTGTTAGTATATTTTATGTGTGGCCCAAGACAATTCATTTTCCTCCAATTTGGCCCAGGAAGGTCAAAAGGTTGGACAATCGTGCTCTAGAAGGACCTGCTAAGACATCAACCTTAAAGTGGCAAATAAAGGTGTTGGGAGAGGCCCAACTAGATGCTCTGCACCCAACTTCCACTGGCATCTTGATATAGAAAGCCATTTTTGAAAGCAGTTATGAAAATTAGGCCTCCATTAAAACCACTTGCTCCCAAATGGGACATAGCCTTGGCTCTCAGGAGCTTGACGGAACCTCCATTTTTATTTTTTAGCCACATTCTGCTTCTAGTGGCTCTTTATTTTGATAACTGCTTTTCTTACATCCTTGTTTCAGCTAGAAGGGTCTCCAAATTACAGGCTTACTCTTATAAAGAGGCTTCAGAAGGTCAGGAAAGGGAGGGGGGTAAGCGAGATCCCCCCTCCCCGAACCATACTAAGCCACGTGCCCTCAACATGGGGGGGGGGTGCTTTGGGGCAGGGAAGGGTCCCCCCCCAAAGCTCTTTGTCTCCATTTTGATGGGGACAAGGGCCTTTTCCCAAGAAACCTGGGCAGTGGTTGTGGGGGTCTGTGGGCGGGGGGCTTACTGGAATCTGGAAGCCCCCTTTAACAAGGGGGGCCCTATATCCAGCCCCCCTGACCCCACCCTTGGCCCTGCCGTCTCCCCTGACATCCACCTTGAAACAAACTGCAACTTTGTCTTCAAGTGCATACAGTAGTAAGGGAGCAGTTGGAGGCGGAGTAAATACACAGCTGAGCTACACACTTTTACCAGCCCCAAATACACCTGTAAATAAGGCCTATTGCTTATTTAAACTTTCAAATTTGGTGGTAAAATGTCTACAATTGAGTTTAGTCTCAGGTGGATGACTGTGTTACATCACACCACAGTTTGCACTATTACCATCAGCATGCGCCCAGAGCCCTTATAAGGTACTCAGGCACTTCCTCCTGCCCTTTTGCCATAAAGACTTCACTACAGGATGGTCAACAGCTGGGTTGCTGTGTATCCTTCAGACTCACGTACCCCATTTCGACACTGTACTCAGTGAGTACTGGACATGTGAAGTTTGTTTTGGTCTAAATCTAAATTCAAACAAATGTTTGGTTTTTCTGATATATCCAAATCTCCAAATGACAAGTTTAGTTTCGTATACTCTTTTTCAAATGAATTTCAAATTTTTGGAACAATTAGAATTTGAATCGATCTAAAATTGATGGACCGATCTGAATTCTGTGTGAAGAATAGCTGCTTGTTAAGGTGCGGGCTGGCAAGCCTACTGCCCTGTCCTTAGCAAATTCTGACAACTAAATGTAAACAAAAGAATTATTGGCAATTGAAAATTCAGGGAAAAAAACTGTGTGGGGATCCCCCCATCCATACCAGGCCCTTCGGGTCTGGTATGGATTTTAAATGGAACCCCAAGCCAAAATAATTTTTAAAAAAAAAATGGTGTGGAGCACCCCCAAAATTCATACCAGACCCTTATCAAGGCATGCAGCTCGGCAGGCCAGGGATGAGTGAGCGGCCTCTCCTCTCCTGAATCATACCAAGCCACATGACCTTACCATGGCTCCCCCGCAAGCACCTTGTCCCCATGTTAATGAGGACAAGGTTCTCTTCCCCACAACCCTGGGTGGTGGTTGTGGGGGTCTGCGGGCGGGAGGCTTACTGTACAGGAGTGTGGAAGCCCTCTTTAACAAGGGGGCCCCCAGATCCTGCTCCCCCCATGTGAATAAGTATGGGGGATAAAAAGTCCCTATTCATTTACCAACAAAAAAAAAGTAAAAGTTAGCAAAAACACAAAAGCTTTTGGCAAGCCCTTCATTAAAAAAAAAAATATGTAAAAACACTGACCCGAATGGGAAAAAAAAAAAAAATGCTGCCCACATCTAATAGATAAACATAGGAGTGGAGGTTACCAGGTGAAGTCACCGTGTATCCCCGCCCCCATTTCTATCTGTCATTTGGGAATGACACTTGCTTAATGACAGCTAGACATGGGGCAGGGTCACTCGGTGACACCACCAGGTAACCACCTCCCCTGTGTTTACCTGCCAGATGGTTGTGTCCCTGGATGGGAACAGTTGTGTTTGGCTAGCGGTGGGGTTTTTGTTTTTTTTTCCGCTTGGGTCAGCGTTTTTATGTTATATTTAATGAGGAACTTGTCAAAAACGAATGTTTTTATTAACTCTTTGAGATCTTTTTGGTGAATGAGTGGGGGTACTATGTACCCCATCAGGGCTGCCGATAGCAGGGAACCTCTGGGCCTCCTGTGGGGGCCTGGACCCATCACTTTGACAGGGGGGGCTGGTCAGCTGGCAGCTTCAAGTTTCATATTGTAGTAGTATACACATACAGTCCGAGATTACAACATAATCCTGGACTCCCCCAGAAATGGGCTTTGTCCCACACTCCCACACGTCACATGGGTGGCAGCTACAAGTCCAGTACAGTGATTCTTTACTGGACATGTTTAAAGAGGGTTTGCGATTCTCTAAGTGGCCCGAAAATAAAGAGTTTGCCAACATCCCTTAGTGTACTGATTTGTTGGGGTTTGGTGCCTCAAACCAAAAGAGAATTGGGACTTTATGGACAGATAGAAATGAAGATTTCAATATGTAAAAATTAAGCAATTTATTAAAAAATTATATTAAAGAGATTTACACATGTCCTGTGTGTTGGGTTAAAGGCCCATTGGTGAAGAGGTGAAGAAAGTATCAAAGTTAGTGACATAGGTGAAATGGTGACATTTTTTAGAACATTTTTCTCTGTTGTTCCATGAATGTGGTCAGGCTTGGAATTCCGCAGAGAAAATATCCGAAAAACATCCAACGCGTTTCGGCTTGGTTACAATAATATGCCTTTATCATATATATATATATATATATATATATATACCATCAGAAGCAGCACAAAGTTCCCGGTGCGATTTGGGGATCAGAGGGAAACAGCCTTCATACATGGATCAGGCAAATTAATGATATGTATGTATCCAATCACACTGCACCAATGGAAATGTATCCCTCGGTTTGCATATGTGTTATCTGAATATATTTTGCTGTAATTGCAGATATGGTGACTATTCCTTGACAAAGGCATATTATTGTAACCAAGCCGAAATGCGTTGGATGTTTTGTGTAAATCTCTTTAATAATATTTTTAATAAATTGTTTAATTTTTACATATTGAAATAATCTTCATTTCTATCTGCCCATAAAGTCCCAATTCTCTTTTGGTTTGAGGCACCAAACCCCAACAAATCACTTTACTGGACACGTAGCCGCTCTGTGGAACAGAAACCCATTCGCTCTCTCTTTGACTGTGAACTGCCCCAGGTAAACAAAAGATCACTGTCCGAGAAGCCTCCAATTAGGGCTAGCGTGCTGCGGCCAATCAGCTATTTTTGCTGGACTTGGCATCGTTGGTGTGTACTCCAGAAAGCTGCAGCTGGACAGATTGGTCCTCAATGTCAGGTATGTGAGCAGACAGTGGCTGATTTACAGCTTTCTTAAGAGTGTGGGAATCCTGGGTGCTCATCTGAGCAGAGAAAGCAGAAAGCACTATGTCGGCTTCAGCTTTAATCCTTGCCCGGCTCAGCAATAATTAGTGCAGTATCTCAGCAACTAGATGTCCTATATTTCCAGGGACAGTGTGCAATAGAAAGAAGGGCATTGTAGAGGGGGGCACTGTATGCAGAAGTGGCATAATGTGGAGGGGGGTGGGGGACAATGTGTACAGGGAATGGGGTCATGTGCCCAAAAAAGGGGCAGTGTGTACATGAAGTAATGTGTGCAGGAGGGGGCAGTGTGTACAGGGAATGGGGTCATGTGTGCTGTGCAAAGCGACGTAGGTCTACATCGCTCGCTCTCAGGAGGCTAGGGGGAGCAGTATGGTCTAGTCTCTGAAAATCATGTGGAACAAGAAGTTCCCCAGAAGATGGGTGGGACTGAGGATTATGAAGAACTGTGAAGGGTACAACCACGTATGAGGGTCAAGAACAACAATGCAAGCAGGAATGAGAGTCCAAATAGGACACTGCTCCCAAACAACAGCTGCTACCAGAATGTAGGTAACCCAGACAAAACTGGGATGATGCACCATAAAGTGCAGCACTATTAAAAGGGGGAAGAAAGGCAACTAATAAAGATGCTCAACTCAAGGATTTCAACTGAAGCCTACAGGGAGTGACCTGAGCACCCGAAAGCTGATGGGGTAGACTACCAAAGGACCCAGCTGGATGAACAAAGATCCCCTCAGTTGTGGAAGTGGGAGGTGCACCTTTATACATGTAGCAAGGTTTCCAGGCCTATGGCCTGATGTGGGTCTGCCATTAGTATCGGTAATCTCTCCAGCCCATGTGAGCTGTGACCCTGGGTGTGACAACTGAAGCAGCATCAACTTCAGCATCTTTGTTTGTGGGTTTTATTGGAATTAGGGGATGGGAGAAGGGAATGAGTGGGATACTCCTTGAGGCTTAAACTAATCACAATTGGGACTTTTACTTCTGAAATGTCAGTTGGCGATTCCTTGATGCCAGCCGGCGCCAGCCAACGCTCACTGACACTGAGAATATTCTGTAAAACAGAAGAAGTGCTGAATCCTCGACTTATACTCCAGAAGATCCAAGGCTGAGAACTGTAAAACTCCTGACACTGTTGCACTGGGAAAGTCACTGAATACTTTCCCCCGCCTGGCACAGCATGAGGTAGTATTATAGTAAAACTCTTTATAGCTGTCACAGTAACTGCCACGCTCTGTACAATTCAGGGTCCAAACTGCAGGTGCCCCCTTTAACCTCAAACTCTTCAGGGTCCATTGACTATGTACCCCCTCTGTAGCTTCAGGGTCCTCAACCTAGGTACCCCCTTTACAGCTAGCTGACACTGGATCCCAGAACCTCTTCCAGAGGGGTCCCCTCTAACTTCAGGCAGTCAGGCAGACCCCCAGGGGCAATCCTCAGTACTCATGACCTGTGTAGGTTTTCCTGGGATTGGACCCCTCTCTCTTCCTCTGCAGGCTCTCGGCACACCGGATCCCCTCAGCTCAACTCAGCAATCTCTGGACACTCAGGCAACACCCTGAGACATCCGCCTTCCTCAGACAGGAGGAGAGACAGCCGCACTCTCCTTCCTGGGACTCTGCTCCCGCCAAAGACACGCACTTCCCCCCAAACTTATACCCACTCCCAGAATCCTTTGCAGCATAATCTGCCTTCTGGGGTAGTTACAAGCTGGGATGTGTCCCCTGATTGGGCTTCCCACACTGCCCTATGAGAAGCCTCTCACAGGAGCCAGTGGGGATACTTCTCCCCTCAGCAGGCACATCTGGAAGCCCTGACACCCTAGCTAAAAAAAAATCACAGCCCTGCTGTTAGGCAGACAAGGCCCACTATACATTTGCCTAGCACCTACTAGTAGGGTGCTACATACAGAAGGCTGAATAGTTAGACCAGGGGTCTCCAAACTCTGGCCCTCAAGTTGTTCAGGAACTACAATTCCCATCATGCCTAGTCATGTCTGTGAATGTCAAAGTTTTACAATGTCTCATGGGAAGTGTAGTTCCACAACAGCTGGAGGGCCATAGTTTGAAGATTCCTGAGTTAGTCCATGCAGCCTGGCTTCGGCTGAGTGAGAGTGCCTATGTGCCACAATTGGCGTAGTAGAAGAAAGTAAGGGATTGGGTTACTCTTGCCCCTCAGAACAGGAACATGGTCTAACCACTAGTGGCATTTCAAATGTATCAAAAATGGGTAGGAAAGAGAAATAGTGAATGAGCGGTTACATGTACACAGTAGTGCACCTGGCCATTGATTTGCACAGACTACAAATCTAATAGCCACCACTGCTGTTTGTGCACAATGTGTGAATGCAGCATGCAGCGTTTAGATTCTCCTGCAAGAATCTACCAATTCTCGCTTGCAGTCCCCCCTACTCTGAAAGGCTACATGCAGATGAGCGGGCAGGGGCGGCCGCCAGCGAGAATTCTTGCTGACAGATCTTAATGATAACTGACAGATTTGTACTTAGTGGTTACATGTGAATAGAGCCTCTGACTGACCCTAAATGCAGACAGTGTTTGTCCAGGGACAGTGTTTCTGTGGAGTTTTCTGGCCACAGCTAATCGGTTTGTAGTAGCCATTGCACAGAGTGCAGCTAAGTCCAGACACAGCTTTTAACTGCCTCTGAACACAGCAAACGATATGCCTTTGGCTGCCCATGTAAAGGCAATGTGCCAGTGAAGTCCTGAAATTAGAGAACACCATCAACCTATTTGGTAGCATGCCTGTTATCACTGGAGTTACCTACGGTGGGAAGAGGCCACCAAGTAGTGGTCTCTTCTCTGAAGGTAGCAAAGCTCCAAGAGGGGTCCAGGATCCTACAGGGTATTTCCAGTTGCTGTAGACAGGCAGTAGATGAGACCAGACGATCTATATGGTGCTTACGCTAGCAATAATAGCAGGAAACAGTGTATAGTGCACACAGCATTCCAACTAGCAAATTTTATCAGTGCTCCATTTTTCTGCCTTAATAGTTATCACAGTAAAACTGACAGTGGTGGTAAATTAGAAAATCCACACAATGGCACAGTAGTGGGGCAGCTCCTGATGCTTTAGCCAGACCAGTCTTACTCATGGAGTCTTTAGGGACAGGTTCATCCTAGAGGCTGTGCCATGGCTCTGGGTCCAGAAAGAACTCAGCAGCCAACACTGTACACAAAGGTCCAGAAACTGCCACAATGCAGAGCCCAGTACCCAGAAGACACTTTTCAGGTTAGCCCCGCAATCTTCCAGTCCAGCCGCCCAAGATATTGAGGATACACTAATTAGGACAGCTGTGTAGAGATCAGCTCAAGCAGCAATGTGGGAATCTTGATTGATATTCTTTCCTTGGTGAAAAAAAACCTGGCAAAAAAAAACCCAAACCTTTTTTTTAGCAGAGCTGAAGGAATCCAGCCTTCTGGGACACTAGCAAAAGAAAATGGAGGCATATTTTGTAGAGGAGGGTTTATACAGGGCTGGCTTACACTTTTTACCAGTGTACCAACCTCCTGTAGGCAGCACTATATCCCAACTAACTTTGAATTCCTGTATTCCTTAAAAGATAATAGAGAAGGGGTAGGCATGCACGCAGTGGACCATGCAGCCACCTGAGACTCCCGCTCCGCCACACATAGGGCATTCAGTGCTGATTACAGCTGCTACTAGGGACCCAGCCACCCGAAACCAACCCCTACCGGATTGCTGCACCTTGGACACCCTCCCATGGAAAAGAGGAAAGAAAAATCTGTGCTTACACAGCCCCAGGTGGAACAAGCACCACAGCTCCACATACAGAGTCTACCACGAGGTAAGCAGAGGAGCAAGGAGCACAGCCACCAGGATCCTCACTTTCTGAACAGGGTGAGCACTACCCTGGCTGTACACAATTTGAAGATGATTTCCCAGGCAGAGACTCCCCTCACAAGCTCCTCATTAGACAGAGCTATGGGGGAGATCATAACTAGCCAGAGCAGTCATATTACAGGCCCTGAGATGCATACATTGCTTTCTCAGCCTCCTCAGCCAGAATACTCCGGCGACCCTAAAATACTAGTAAAATTTTCAGCACTCTTTGATCAACTCTTGGAGAAAGCTAGTAAACGCATCACCACTGAACTTAAGCAAGAATTTAAAGACCAAGGTGACCTAATTAAAGTCATTGAAACTAAGCTGGAAGCTATGGTCTCCAGGACAAATCAGAATACTGACTGAATTACCTAATTATATGCCTAACTGGAAGAAGCCCAGGTGAAAATCGACCTGGAAAAGGGGTCATGGCAGTACAATTTTAGGATTAGAGGCCTTCCTGAGTCGTACACGGATACTCATGCAGCAGTGCTGGAACTGATGCGATCCTTACTTATGAGCCAAACCACAAATTGAAGTTGGATCGGGCCCATAAGACCCTGACTTCCCTTTGCACCAATGAGCTGCCCAGAGACATCTTTGTCAAACCCAATTTTTAAAAGATTAAGGAATGGATTATGCAGAAGGCCAGAGAGGTCTCTTTAGATAGGAGGTCATGATATCCAGATTTTTGGAGATATATCAACTGCCACAGTCCAGAAAAGACAGACTTTTAAACCGCTTCTAAAACCTCATTAGGCATGGGGGGTTAAATACTGCTAGATGTTTCCACTTCGTCTGTCGTTTTTTCGTGGCAATACACACTCGTTCTCTACTTTTGCGGATGGGGATTCCCTCTTACATCAACTGGGCCTGATCTTAACTTCTCCAACCACACCGCCGCAACATTAATCACCTCATTCTGAAGACAAGATCTGGTCGGAGGCTGCTGCCCCTCTTCCACTGCTGTGACGCATAACTAAAAGCCACTCCAAACATTCCAGACCACCTGATGGGAATATTGGTTATCCATTCCACCACATACTTTTTTGATTTAAGGGCCCCCACCCACATTCGGCCTTTTGTGAATTATTGGCCTTGTGAATTTTTTATATTGTTTGCTATGGAGTTTCTATTTACATTTGAGGACCAATGTACATCACAAAGGTCCCCAACCTTCACAGCAGCCACTTTTTCCAGGGATCGGGGAGGTGGGCTATTCACAGAGTCTGTCCTCACCCCCTCCTTCACATCACAGCCCCCCTTTACATTACAGTGCCCCTTTACAGTGCAGTCCCCTATGCATTACAGTGCCCCTTTACATAAATGTAACAAAGACCGCTCTGTAAAGGGGGGTACTGTAATGTAAAGGGAAGCTGTGATATAAAGGGGGCACTTTAATGTAAAGGGGGACTGTGATGTAAAGAGAACTGCACTGTAAAGTGGGCACTGTGATATAAAGGGGAGTGCACTGTTATCTGTATCTAATGATTACAGTGCCACTTTATAGTGCAGTCCCCTTTACATTGCAATGCCCCTAGAAATCACAGCCTCCTCCATCACAGTGCCTTTGCAGTCCCCCCCCCCCCCCACCCCACTTTCCCTATCCTCTGTGATGGAAATTAATGGAGTATGAAGCATAGAAATTCTCTTGGTGCACTGAAAACTTCACTGCGCTGAAAAGCACACTTGTGGATATTAATATGCGCCAAGTGCCATTAATCCCTTGTCAAAAAGTACAATGTACAGCTCTTCTGTATAACGAAATCCTATCGCGCTCCGTGACAAAGAGAGAGACAGGCAAACGCTATATCACTGTCGATGTCCATAGGAGCAGTCCTGCCTAAGGCAGCGCTCTTGTTTATTTTATAGTCAGAGAACAAAAGGGGTTTAAAGGGGAGGTGGCGTCAACGCAACCAATTACTCACATGTATAGATTCAAAAGATCAAAGGGGAGTGTATGTTCATGAACAAACGGAAGCCGCGTGCCTGACTTTCCCGCCATTGAGTACACGAGTGACCATGCACTATTGCTAACAATGAAACCCACCTGTATGAAAAATGCCCGCCAAACTCTATACAATGGAACTAGCATGTATCTCATTAGCGTTGCTCTGCTAATACATGTGCATGAACTCCCATCATAACCTGTTAGAGTGAATCCTATATAATATAGTTCATAAAAACCATATTTGATACTGATTATGCTACTATTCCAGTGAATGAGACTATATCTGCAAAGAAAATAGCAGCAGTATTTCAATCATGCGGCTTAAGTATAATAGAAAGCTACCAGCCATTATTCCAGCAAAAGGGCAGATATTATCAAAATGATAAGAATTTTCACATCACAAACATATCTCCACCAGTAAATACCAGGGTCCCGGCTGGCCGATATACATTTGTGCGATGGAGTTCACCTAGATCCTGACTGGCACTTGCTCGTTCATGTAGCCGCTCAGAGTGCCCACCGATAGGTATGATCAGGCAAGTAGCGTGCAGTCTCCATTTAATGGAAGGTTTCCACAACTACAGGTCTTTCCTCGATGCCTGTTAAAGCCATTTTCACTGTGCATAGCAATTACCGGTAAACCGACACTGGGAGACATAATGGCAATTTAACCAAAAACACATCTTAAAAATGTCCACACAAATATTAATAAAATTTCCACAACAGCCCCTCCTCTTTGCCATATGCTCCCATGTGTCCCTCAATGAATCTTAATCTTCTTCTTTCAAATAAACAGAACAGTTCTCATACATAAATACAATCCATTTCAAAAAGTTAAAAAGAAAGATAACAGGTCAAAAGGAAACATATGTTGACACATAGGTTCCGTTCTTTGGGAGGTGACTCAGAGGGAGGACATGAGGTGATGGGAAGCGTTGATCGTCAGTTGAGCTGGGATCCTTGGCATCTGATGCAGGGGAAGGGTTTTGGGGCGTCTTGTGGCACTAAGAATGTGGTCATCTGCTCGGGCTTGGATGACTCAGTCGACCAGACAACACAATCATTTCACCATGGCATATAAGAGGAATGGAAACAAAAAAAAATATTTATATAGATGATAGGTCTTCTCAGAGAGCATCTGTAGCATTTCTCTAAAATAGATGTGTGGTCTAATCCCCTTATTATCCAGAGAGTGCGCAATCCTATAAAGATCTTTGTCAGTCCACCAGGTAAACCAACAAGGCCGTTGACCTGGAGGAAAACGAGGATTATTAAAGAGAGGAGCTACTGGAGTATGAGGGTATTTTAGAGGGTACAATTTACATGCTATGTCCCAAAGCCGTAGGGAGTTGGACAAAGATGGACACATGACTGCTTTCTGTTCTCTCGGGGATAGCCATAGCAAGAGATCTAATGGGACAGCTGGACTAGCCTTTGCCTCCAAGTGAAGCCACTCAGGTCTGTAAGTCTCATTAAAGATTTGATATAGCTGGACTATTTGTGCCGCCTTATAATAGCGCAGAAAATGTGGGACACCCAGCCCACCTCTTCACTTGGATCTATATAACGTGGACCTGGCTACCCGACATCCCCCTTATTCCAGGTAACTTTAAAGATTAAAGACTGTAGCTGCTGGAAAAAAACAGATGACACGGAATGGGGGGGGGGGGGAGGGGGTCTGAAATAGTACAGTATACGCGGAAGAACCGTCATTTTAACCGCTGCAATTCTACCCAGTCAGGAAAGATAAGTCTGCCAAGTTTTCAGGTCATGTTATTTTATTATATCTTTTAACGTGACAACACAAATTTGCTGTCCCCTCAAAATTACTCAACAAACAGCCATTAATGTCTATACCGTTGGCAACAAAAGTGAGTACACCCCTAAGTGGAAATGTCCAAATTGGGCCCAATTAGCCATTTTCCTTCCCCGCTGTCACGTGACTCGTTAGTGTTATAAGACATCAGGGGTGAATGGGAAGCAGGTGTGTTAAATTTGGTGTTATCACTCTCACTCTCTCATACTGGTCACTTGAAGTTCAACATGGCACCTCATGGCAAAAAAAACTCTGAGGATCTGAATAAAAAAATTGTTGCTCTAAGTAAAGATGGCCTGGGCTATAAAAAGATTGCAAAGACCCTGAAACTGAGCTGCAACACAGTGGCCAAGACCATACATCGGTTTAACAGGACAGGTTCCACTCAGAACAGGCCTTGCCATGGTCGACCAAAGAAGTTGAGTGCACGTGGTCAGCGTCATATCCGGAGGTTGTCTTTGGGAAATACAGTCAGGTCCATAAATATTGGGACATCGACACAATTCAAATCCACCACAATGGATTTGAAATGAAACAAACAAGATGTGCTTTAACTGCAGACTTTCAGCTTTAATTTGAGGGTATCTACATCCAAATCAGGTGAAAGGTGTAGGAATTACAACAGTACCTCCTACTTTTTAAGGAACCAAAAGTAATGGGATGATTGGCTGCTCAGCTGTTCCATGGCCAGGTGTGTGTTTTTTCCTCATTATCCCATTTACAAGGAGCAGATAAAAGGTCCAGAGTTAATTTCAAGTGTGCTATTTGCATTTGGAATCTGTTGCTGTCAACTCTCAATATGAGATCCAAAGAGCTGTCACTATCAGTGAAGAAAGACATCATTAGGGCTGAAAAAACAAAACAAACCCATCAGAGAGATAGCAAAAACATTAGCAAAACAAAAAATTCCCCCTGGGGGGTGGGACTTTAAGGGCAATCACACTTCCAAATGAGTAAAACTTATAATTTTATTTTAACAAGATAAAATAGATCATGAGATCAGACTATACAAAAGATAGAAACAAGCAAAATTTACAATGGTGCGAGGACATAAATAAAGTTACATGGATATGAAGCCATGAGTGAGGCATAAATTTACAGATATACTGTGGGGGTATACGATAAAAGATAAAGAAATCCTCCAACACAATTTGGGTTGGAGGATTTCTGGAGAGGATTGTACACAGTCTGCAGTGTGGGATGGGCTGCAGCCTCATAGAAGAAGTGTTGCTGATCTTCTCCAGCTTCTTTCAGCCACTCTGGCTCCATGGACTCTCTCCAGATACTCACTATTTGAACACTGCTTGACCATAGAGGAAGGCCGTTGCCAGACTATTTTGCGCCCTAGGCAAGACCAGCTACTTGCGCCCCCCTAAAAAAAAGAAAAAACATATTAAACATTTTAAAAACAGGGTCACTGCACTATGGGTGAGCAGGGTTTGAGGTAGAAATGCATGTCACTGAAATAAAAATTTCCCTGCATTGGTGGTTTTACTGGAAGGACAAATGTCCGTGTGTTTGTGTTCTCGCTGGAAGAAAAAAAATTTCCCTGCGTCCATCATATATGATGTGCACAAAAAAATTGAAGGGGCTTGGGTGGTAGGAAGCTGGTAGTGGGGTACAGGGGGGATGAAGATGACAGGGGGTGGGATGGGAGGAAGCCGACAGTGGGGATGAAGCTGACAGGGGGTGGGATGGTAGGAAGATGACAGGGGGAATGAAGATGACAGGGGGTGGGATGGTAGGAAGATGACAGGGGGGATGAAGATGACAGGGGGTGGGAAGATAACAAGGGGGATGAAGATGATGGGGTGGGATGGTGGGAAGCTGATGGGGAATGAAGATGACAGGGGGTGGGATGGGGGGAAGCTGATGGGCGATGAAGATGACAGGGGGGGATGAAGATGACAGGGGGTGGGATGGTAGGAAGATGACGGGGGGGATGAAGATGACAGGGGGTGGGATGGTAGGAAGATGACGGGGGGATGAAGATGACAGGGGGTGGGATGGTAGGAAGATGACAGGGGGGTGAAGATGAAGTGAAGTCTTTACGACCATCTCATTACTTTGTTTATCACATATCACTTGGCGACTTATTTTATCTATGGTCAAATCAACTGTTTGGAACATCCTTAAAAAGAAAGAACGCACCGGTGAGCTCAGCAACACTAAAAGAGCCAGAAGACCACGGAAAACAACTGTGGTGGATGATCGAAGAATTCTTTCTCTGGTGAGGAAAACACCCTTCACAGCAGTTGGCCAGATCAAGAACACTCTCCAAGAGGTAGGTGTATGTGTGTCAAAGTCAACAATCAAGAGAAGACTTCACCAGAGAAGAGTATGGAGAAGGAAAGGAACTGCTCATGATCCAAAGCATACCACCTCATCAGTGAAGCATGGTGGTGGTAGTGTCATGGCGTGGGCATGTATGGCTGCCAATGGAATTGGTTCTCTTGTATTTATTGATGTTGTGACTGCTGACAAAAGCAGCAGGATGAATTCTGAAGTGTTTCGGGTAATATTATCTGCTCAAATTCAGCCAAATGCTTCAGAACTCATTGGACGGCGCTTCACAGTGCAGATGGACAATGACCCGAAGCATATTGCGAAAGCAACCAAAGAGATTTTTAAGGGAAAGAAGTGGAATGTTATGCAATAGGCAAGTCAATCACCTGACCTGAATCCAATTGAAGATGCATTTCACTTGCTGAAGACAAAACTGAAGGGAAAATGCCCCAAGAACAAGCAGGAACTGAAGAGAGTTGCAGTAGTGGCCTGGCAGAGCATCACCAAGGATGAAACCCAGTGTCTGGTGATGTCTATGGGTTCCAGACTTCAGGTTGTAATTGACTGCAAAGGATTTGCAACCAAGTTTTAAAAAGTGAAAGTTTGATTTATGATTGTTAATGTCTCATTACTTTTGGTCCCTTAAAAAGTGGGAGGCACATATACAAACTGTTGTAATTCCTACACCATTCACCTGATTTGTATGTAAATACCCTCAAATTAAAGCTTAAAGTATGCAGGTAAAGCACATCTTGTTTGTTTCATTTCACTCAGAAGGAAGCCTCTTCCAAAGATGATGCACAAGAAAGCCTACAATCAGTTTGCTGAAGACAAGCAGACTAAGGACATGGATTACTGGAACCATGTCCTGTGGTCTGATGAGACCAAGATAAACTTTTTTGGTTCAGATGGTGTCAAGCGTGTGTGCAGTGGCGGTTCTACATTAAATTGCTCCCCGGGCAAGACTCCCTCCCGGCGCCCCCCCCCCCCCCAAAAAAAAAAAAACAACATGACAACATAACAATAAATGCAGAGTGCCACGGCATTGTTGCCCCCAGTAAATGCAGAGTGCCACAGCAATGCCCCCAATAAATGCAGAGTGCCACAGCAATGCCCCCAATAAATGCAGAGTGCCACAGCATTGTTGCCCCCAATAAATGCAGAGTGCCACAGCACTGTTGCCCCCAATAAATGCAGAGTGCCACAGCATTGTTGCCCCCAATAAATGCAGAGTGCCACAGCATTGCCCCCTTTCAGTGCAGAGCACCACAGCAATGCCCCCTTTAATGCAGAGCGCCACAGCATTGCCCCCTTTCAGTGCAGAGTGCCACAGCAATGCCCCCTTTAATGCAGAGCGCCACAGCATTGCCCACTTTAATGCAGAGCGCCACAGCAATGCCCCCTTTAATGCAGAGCACCACAGCAATGCCCCCTTTAATGCAGAGCACCACAGCAATGCCCCCTTTAATGCAGAGTGCCACAGCAATGCCCCCTTTAATGCAGAGCGCCACAGCAATGCCCCCTTTAATGCAGAGCGCCACAGCATTGCCCCCTTTAATGCAGAGCACCACAGCAATGCCCCCTTTAATGCAGAGCGCCACAGAAATGCCCCCTTTAATGCAGAGCGCCACAGCAATGCCCCCTTTAATGCAGAGCGCCACAGCATTGCCCCCTTTCAGTGCAGAGTGCCACAGCAATGCCCCCTTTAATGCAGAGCGCCACAGCATTGCCCCCTTTAATGCAGAGCGCCACAGCAATGCCCCCTTTAATGCAGAGCACCACAGCAATGCCCCCTTTAATGCAGAGCGCCACAGCAATGCCCCCTTTAATGCAGAGCGCCACAGCAATGCCCCCTTTAATGCAGAGCGCCACAGCATTGCCCCCTTTAATGCAGTGCGCCACAGCATTGCCCCCTTTAATGCAGAGCGCCACAGCATTGCCCCCTTTAATGCAGAGCGCCACAGAAATGCCCCCTTTAATGCAGAGTGCCACAGCATTGCCCCCTTTCAATTTAGAGATGGCATGCCAGAGTGCCACTTTTCAATGCAGAGCGCCAGCGTTCCCCCCGACCCGTCCGTGCACTTACCTCATAGTCACTTCTCTTCACTTCTCTTCGGTCCTCCCGCGGCGCCTCCTCCTCGGCCAATGGCGTGGGGTTTGCCTTTCGGCCAATCAGGAAGCGGGAGGACCCGCTCCCTGATTGGCCAGGAGGAGGATCAGTGTGACAATAGCGAATTTCCATTCGCTATTGTCACACAATGGGCGGGCTCGGGGGGGGGAGCAATGCTCTGCTCCTCGGCTCGGCTGCGGCTATTTTAGGCATGGGCGAACGGGGCTCGGGCGGTCCGGTACCATTTGGTCCACGGACCGGTACCAGTCCGCGGCCCGGGCATGCCGCCCCCCACGTGGTATGAAAAAATGCCGCTCCGGGCGGCTGCCCCGTTCGCCCGTGCCTAAAACCGCCACTGCGTGTGTGGCAGCAACCAGGTGAGGAGTACAAAGACAAGTGTGTTTTGCCTACAGTCAAGCATGGTGGTGGGAGTGTTATGGTCAGGGGTTGCATGAGTGCAGCCGGCACTGGGGAGCTACAATTCATTGAGGGAACCATGAATGCTCACATGTACTGTGACATACTGAAGGAGAGCATGATCCCCTCCCTTCGGAGACTGGGCTGCAGCACAATATTCCAACAGGATAACGATCCCAAAGACACCTCCAAGACGACCACTGCCTTGTTAAAGAAGGTGAGAGTAAAGGTGATGGACTAGCCAAGCATGTCTCCAAACCTAAACCCTATTGAGCATCTGTGGGGCATTCTCAAACAGAAGCTGGAGGAGCGCAAGGTCTCTAACATCCACCAGCTCCGTGATGTCATCATGGATGAGTGGAAGAGGACTCCAGTGGTAACCTGTGAAGCTCTGGTGAACTACATGCCCAAGAGGGTTAAGGCAGTGCTGGAAAATAATGGTGGCCACAAAAAAATATTGACACTTTAGGCCCAATTTTTTTATTTTCACTTAGGGGTGTACTCATGTTTGTTGCCAGCGGTTTAGACATTAATGGCTGTGTGTTGAGTTATTTTAAGGGGACAGCAAATTTACACTGTTATACAAGCTGTACACTCACTACTTTACATTGTAGCAAAGTGTCATTTCTTCAGTGTTGTCGCATTAAAAGATATAATAAAATATTTGCAAAAAATGTGAGGGGTGTACTCATTTTTGTGAGATACTGTAATTGATGTTACCCTTTAGGAATGTGTCATTAAATTCTATGGACAAGTGTCCCCTGGTTGTCTTCATGCCAAACATCTGCCATTGCTTGACTGTAATAGCTAGGTGGGGGTTTGGAGCACACCCAGCAATTATTCCTGTTTGCTGCCTTAGCCAACTGAAGGTGCATTTTAAACCATAGGATGGAATGCTGTTCATTACCCTTCCTAAAACTATAGATAAAAACGATACTCCTCATTATCATTCTTGGACGGAGTTGAGCAACTTTTTGCAGTGGCTGGCTTGGATCCAATTAAGCTTCAAAGAAGTCAGCGTTGTTAGCTGAACATGGTATGGCTCAGAATACCTTCGCCCCAATCCCGTCCTTTGACTTTTCCTCACAATGCCCCAGTCGCCTGGTTGAATAGAATGTACACCGGTTATCGTGTCAGGGTCCGGGAGAGATTTCCGAACCCTATGATGGACCTTTCGGAGCTCCCTTTGCCGGGACTTACCTACCCCATCAGTTGAGAATGTAAAAATGACAGCTGCTGAGGAAAGTACAATCCAGTCTTTGGTTGACTCCCAAACAAAACCTTGTAGAGTGATAACCCATGGGGCTGTCTAGGGGCATTCCTGATGGGGTAAAGAGCAACGGGAAGACATTCGGGCCATGGCTTTTTAAAAATTATATTCAGCCGTTCAACCTTACCGCTACTTTGAGGATGACTCTCGGTTAATGGGAAGCGCCTTACATACCTCTGCAAAGATCTGACCGGTGAATCCGCGATCCGACTCGATCGTTCCAGGCAGTGAGACAAATAGTGAGTGAGACAAACTATCTCAGACAGGATCTTTTTCGCAGTGGTAGCGGCATTGGCACTGTGAACAGGCCAAGCCTCTGGCTACCAAAAAAACATATCCACACAGACCAAGACACGCTCGTACGTTCCGCTCTTTGGCAAAGTGATATAGTCTATCTGAATGTGCTTAAAGGGATACTCCGGTTTAGGTGAGTGCCTTCTCGGTACCGTTACCGTTTTCAGATGCTGTAGTGAAGCCAGGGGCAATCCAATGCTCCTCCACCTGTTCACACATAACCATCTTTGACTGATGCCTAGGGTAATGAGCTGAGTGGGCCATCGTTGTAAAAAGTGATCTGGGTTAAACACCATTTACCATCAAGACCCAAAGATGTTGTCTGGACCCTGTGTAGCCCCCAAAGCTGTCCATCTCTTTTCCTGCATTTCCGCTTTGGACTGCAGTTTCTTAAATTCTTCTAGCGACACATTAGAGGGGATGGCTAGCATCAGGGTCTCTGTCACAGGACTCAGAGCACCTTCCTTAGCAGCTGTATCTGCCAAGGCATTTCCATTGGCTTCCATAGTCATCTTAGTAGTATAAGCCTTTACATTCAGAATGGCTCTCATGTGGCAAGCAGAAGGCAATGAACAGTTTGTCTATTAACTGTGCATGTTTCACCAGCTTCCCTGAACTAGTCAAGAACCCTATTGCCTTCCAGATAGGACCACAATCATGTAACACCCCATAATGTGTATCTCAAATCTGTATAGAGATTGATCCTCTGATCTTATGCATCTCACAGACTTTTGCTAGTGCCCACATCTCAGCTTCCTGTGCGGACTTATGGGAACCTAAAGAACCCTCTTCCACAATTTCACCGGTTGTAGTCACCGCATAACCCATGTGTGGCTTACCATCTAGGGTGTAGTACCTGGAACCATCGACATAAATGTTCTTAGTGTCTGGAATGGGGGTCTCCTTCACTCCATCAAAGAAAGGTAATCGTGTTGTTCCTCGTGTCCTACTAAAGATGGAAATTGATCAGAGAGAGATTAGTAAAGTTTTGAAAATGTTCTTTTTCCGCACCACCTTCTCCCCCCTCTTTCTCCTTAACAAGAAGAAAAGACGCAGGGTTCAAAAATAGTGCATCGTTTAAGAGTGAGGTTAGTAGGTGTTAGGAGGGCCACTTCATACCTAGTCAATTTAGCAGCAGAGAGGTGTCTTGTTTGGACCGGATTTAAAATCTCCAGCACCAAATAGGGAGTATAGAGTGTCAATGGGGAGTCCAAAACTATGTTACCTACCTTCTGTACAGCGCAGGTGGCCACAGCTCGTACACATCCCAGTGAGCCTCGGATGACTGGGTCTAAAGCAGCTGATAGGTACATGATGGGTCGCTACCTGGGACCATGTAGTTGGGTCAATACTCCGGTTTCATGGCCCTTGCTTTAAAAGGTAAAAAGGGGAGGTCATAGTTAGCCAGACCTAAAGCAGGTGCTTTGGAGAGTTCCTGGGTCAAATCCTGTAGGATTGACCAGTTATCAGAAAATTGAAAAGATGTTTGTGATGTTATTTTGTAAATTGGTCCTAGTTTGGATCAAACAAAGTTTGAAGGGAGGTCAAGATCTGAGCCACGAGAAGGAGCAAGGATGAACCTCAAGAGACTCACACCTTGCAATGTACGTCTTCGCCATACAATGATAGATCTTCCTAGAAGTAGATTTCCTAGCTTTTAAAAGCTTTGGAATCAGCGACCCAGATAAACCTCTATCCATCAGCACCTGGAGTTCAACAGACAAGCCGTTAAAGCCAGCGACTGTAAAGGAGGATGGAAGATTGATCCTTGGGACAGCAGATCCTTCCTGAGAGGAAGCTTCCAAGGAACGTCGGCGACCAGCCTCACCAGATTGGCATACCAAGCTCGGAAAAGCCAGTCCGGAGCCACAAGGATGACCAGAATCCTTTCCGTCTCAATCCTGTGAAGAGGTTTTGGCAGCAACTTGAGAGGGGGAAAGGCATGCATCAGCTGATACTGACCCCCACTAAGCCACCAGCGCGTCTGTGGCATCTGTCAGAGGGTCCCGAGAGCTGGCCACAAACCTCTGCACTTTCCTGTTCATCTGAGACGCCAACAGATCTTCTTCTGGAGTGCCCCAACAAAGGCACAACTGCTGGAACACCTCCGGATGGAGAGACCATTCCCCTTGATCCAAAGTCTGTCGACTGAAGTAATCCGCCTGCCAATTTTCCACTTTTGTAATGTGAACAGTGGAGAGAGCCGAAACAAGGTGTTCCGCCCATCGAAGAATGCCTGCCACCTCCAATGTCGCAAGGACACTTATGGTGCGCCCTTGGTGATTTATATAAGCCACTGCCATTGCATTGTCTGATTGAATGCGCACTGGACAGCCCTGAAGGTACTCTGTCCAGTGGACTAGGCAAAGCCTGACCACTCTTCAGCTTCAGAACATTGATCGGTAAGCTAGATTCTTCCAGGGACCAGACTCCTTGAGCAGAAAGCTTGCAGAGAACACCTCCCCACCCAGACAGACAGACTGGCATCCGTGGTGACAACTGTCCAATATAGGGGGGAGAAAGGATTTTTCTAGTTTGAGCGCCGGGGATCGAAGCTACCATATCAGGGACACCCTGGTCACCTGGCTCAGCTGGATCTGGTTGTCCAGGGAATTTGGATCTTTGTTCGATTTGAGAAGGATTTTCTTCTGGATGATTCCCGTGTGAAACAGAGTTAAAAGAGATCACCCAGAAAGACGACACCATCAGTCTCAGAACTCTCATACAAGTCCGAAGGAACGACCATTTGCTGAACAGCAACAGCTGAATCGCAATCTGGACTTTTTGGAGTTTGTCCGGAGGAAGAAACACCATGGCTGAGGACGAGTCCAAAGTCAGGCTCAGATAATACAGTCTCATGGCAGGGACAAGGGACGACTTTTAAAGGGTCAGAATCCACCCAAACTCCTCCAGAGTTCTCATAGTGACCTCCAAGTTTGTCACCAGCGCAGTGGGAGACTCTGCACGGAGAAGCAGATCTTCCAGGTAACCCAGGACCGATATCCCCTGCTGGCGTAACAATGCCAGGGCTGGAGCCAAGACTTTGTGAAGACCCAAGGAGCAGAGGTGACACAAAAGGGTAACGCCACAAACTGATAGTGATCCTCTCCTAAAGCAAAACGCAGAAACCATTGATGTCCTGCACATATTGGGATGTGACGATAGGCATCTTTGATGTCTATGAAGGCCAGGAAATCCCCCTGATGTAGGGAAGCCACCACTGTGTGAACGGATTTCATCTTGAATTTTTGAACTCACACAAAACAATTTAGTGCTTTTTTAGGTCCAAAATTGGACGCACCTTGCCTTCTTTCTTGGTGACCGTAAACAGGTTTGAGTAAAATCCCTGAAAATGTTCTGAATTCGGAACCGGAACTATTACTCCTTGTTGTAACAGGTCCTGTACCACCCCAAAGAGAGCCTGTAAGCGATCCAGGGAAAGTCACACATTGGAAGGGAAGAATCTTACTGAAGGGACGGATCTAAACTTGATCTTGTAACCCGACTGTATGACCTTGTGTACCCAATTGTCTTGTATCTGGGATGGCCACAGGTCCGGGAACCGGTAAAGACGTCCCCCCCACCACAGATACGGGTGAGGGCGCATCTTTAGACCGAAGGGGTCTTATCCACAGGTCTGGAGAAAACTGAATTCAGTTTGCCAGACCAGGGTCGCTTGGAGCCACCAAAGGGGGCCTTGAAGGCCATTCTTCCCTTATCACTTGACCCTGAGGGACGAGGGTCCTTACCCTTGTTAGCCTGTAAGATCTTTGATAATGTCATCAAGGGTAGTCCCCCCCCCCTTGATGACATTATCAAAGATCTTGTAAGACCCCCCTGTAAGATCTTTGATAATGTCATCAAGGGTAGTCCCAAACAGGCGATCACCTTGAAAAGGTAGAACAGACAAGGCCTTCTTGGAAGTCTGATCCGCAGACCAGCATTTTAGCCAAAGTATATGCCGAAGGACCACTGCCGACACAGACAGTCGCGCCAATAGTGGAGCCACATCTAGCGAGGCATCGCAAAGAAAGTTGCAGCCCCTGAATCAACTGGTCCGCCAGCTCCACAAAGGCAGGGGGGAGATGTCACGGTGTAGTAATTTAGCCCATTCAGTCAAGATTTGTGATACAGGGGCAATGGTAAACACCGGTCTGAGTGCAGACCCCGCCAGGGAGTACATATTGCGGGCCACAGACTCTGCCTTTCTATCCGCCAGATCCTTATAGGACCTGGCACCACTGGAATCATGGTAGCTTTATTCAGTCTGGAGACTGGAGAGTCCACTGTAGGTGGCACACTGCACTTCTTTATAAGGGACTCCTCAAAGGGGTAATGTCTAGCAATCTGCTTAGGCATCCCGGGGGGGGGGGGCGCTTTGGCCGGTCCCACTCTTTTCTGACCATGTTGTCAAAATACGCGGGAAAGGGGAAAACCTTTGCCACTCCGGACGGCTTGTGAGTGCCAAACGTATCCTGCGCCTCAGTCGCAGCTGCGTCCTCCCATTTTTAGGGTCTCATGCACAGATACAACTAGTTCGTCCACCAGCGCATTTTCTTGCGCGGTGGCGGAGGGAGAAGGGTCATCCTCACTATCAGAGGAGACAGGGCACGAGGTAGTAGACCCGGCAGGGAGACCCACATCTGCGGTGGCTGAATCAGATTCAGAATCTGACCCATCAGTTGAGGTAGGGGTAGGCGGGGGGTGGTTCACAAAGATTCCAGGACCGCTGACAGTGCATCTATGGATGGCTGGGTTCCCGGAAAGCCCTGCGGCCACCGAGAGGGGGTCAGTTGGGGAAACGGGTTCCACAGGGTCTATGTTGCACCAGGAAAACCCGCAGAACAAGTTTGAAAAAAAAAAAAAAAAAAAAAAAAAAAAAAAACTTTTTTTTTTTTTTTTAGGAACATCCCACCACACTAAAAGCACCCCCAAGAGGTCAGGCACAAAGCACAGAAGACCCTCAGTAGAGAGAGAGACCCCCCCAGACTCACCACCTGCACCAGAGATGCACCAGGAAGGTCCAGGATGTCTGTACAGCACGTGTCCTCAGCGATCTCGATCAAAGGAATAAAACCTGAGGGTCAGTAGTAGGGAATAGGGAGGGGCTCCACAGCCAGAAAAATGCCTCTAGGGACTCCAAAAATATGGCTGCCATTGATTGCAAAATGGCCGCCGGGCTACAGAAACATGGAGCCGATCCTATGCAGCACATGGGCTACAAGAAAATTGCGGCCTGTGGAGCTTCTGGGGGGCCCTGGTAGTGACAGGTGAATCCCCCCCCCTGCAAAATCGATCATCCGATGCACACCCCCCCCCCTGCCCCTATCATTGGAATGACGTCCGGTCCCAGCCCCCAGGGTTAGCTGCAAACACCCCATATCCCCAGTAGGTAAGGGGAGGGGGGGGGAGGGGGGACAGGTAAGACATTTTAACTCACAGGGCCAGTCCCCATCTGGTGGGACTATATCCCGGCCGACCTAGTGCAGAGCTGGAGTCTGCCCGTGCGCTGGCCGGTTGGGGTGACCAATGGATCTATATATCCAGCCCGTTGCCCAGATCTGGCTTAGTTGCTTGTAGATCTCACAGGAAGAAAATTTGGAGAAAGAAAACAAACTAGAAAAAAAAAAAATTATTGCCAGGTCCACAGATCCCAGCAAGGAACTAGGTCCTTACGCCTGACTAGGCAGATTAAAACTGACATCCTGGAGCAGAGAGGGGGGAAGTATACCTCCTGGGATTGCCCATATGCGTAGCCAGAACTTTTTTTTCTGCCTAGTATCCTACTCCTGTAGGGGGCAGTATAACTCTACTGTTATGAAGAACAGACTGCATCCACCAATGAAAGAGTAACATTTACAATTCAAGTTCAATACAAAAATGTTAAAAAAATTGATTTTTGACTTACCGTAAAATCCTTTTCTCTTAAGTTCATTGAGGTGCGCAGTTCTCTCAGTTTCATATCAGTAGGGTAATACTGCCCCCTACAGGAGTAGGACACTAGGCAGAAAAAATTTCTGGCTACGCCTATAGGCAGTCCCAGAGGGTACACCCTCTCTCTTCCTGCATAGGATGCCACTTTTGTATCAAAGCAGTGTCAGAAAAGTAACACCAACCCAACTCAAAATAGAGGGGCGGGTATTGCGTCCGTCAATGAACTTAAGAGAAAAGGATTTTACGGTAAGTCAAAAATTCAGTTCTCTCTATCATTCATTGACGGACGCAGTTCTCTGATTCATATCAGTAGGGTCGTCCCAAAGCATTGCCATAAAAGGAGGGGTGGGAACAGCAGAAAAGAACAAGTCCCCAAGGCCAAACACAGCCGACCAGGCAACATAGGACTCATCAGCACAAAAGATGAGGCCCACCTGAAAACAACAGTAAACACCCTCAGTAAGGCCAAAAGCCCTCCAAAGAGCAGCCCGCTAAAAACCTTGCGGCCGAAAAGAGGCATCTTCACATGCCAGCACATCCACCTTATAATACGTGGTAAAGGTGTGAACAGACTACCAGGTAGCCGACTTGGAGCACAAATGCCCACAAGTAAAAAAAGCCCAGGAAGCACTAGGCGCCCAAGTAGAACGCGCCAAAACAGGGAAAGGTAGGACCTGACCTGACCTCTAATAGAAAAAACCTGCACCACCGCCTGTCCGATCCATCCGGGAATAGACGCAGCAGACGCAGGCAGTCCCGTTCACAGGCCATCCGTAAGTACAGAGAGCGAGCCTGACTCATGAAAAGACTCAGTAGTAGCCAAGTACACCTGGAGTGCCCGCACTCTAAACAGAGTAAGCAATGCACATTCTTTAGGATGTGAGGGCTCAGGACACAAGATGGGAATACAATGTCCCCATGCAAGTGAACAGCATAAACCAGCCCTCAAAAATTCCACTCGCCTACTAGCATTTTGCGAGTGGAATTTTGAGGATGGCGAGCTGTGCCTGCCTGCCGCCGCCGCCATTAACAGCAGCTGGCGATTACTTTCACTTTCTTTTTTTAGAAAAGGATTGGCTCTAGGAGCAGAGCACTGCGTCCTGAGCCCACCCATTGTGTGACAATAGCGAATGAGTATTCGCTATTGTCACAGGGATCCTCCTCCTGATCCTCCTACTGGCCAATCAGGAGGCAGGTGTTTCCTGATTGGCCAAAAGGCGAACGATTGTAACTGGCCGAGGAGGAGGACGACGACGACTCGGGAGACACGGAGGACACAGGATTGATGAGAAGCCGTCTGCTGCAGGTAAGTGCATGCTGTGATGATCGCTCTGCAATTAAGGGGACATGCTGTGTGATGATCGCTCTGCAATTAAGGGGACATGCTGTGTGATGATCGCTCTGCAATTAAGGAGACATGCTGTGATGATCGCTCTACAATTAAGGAGACATGCTGTGGGCACTCTGCAATGAAAGGGGTCATGCTGTGGGCGCTCTGCAATGAAAGGGGTCATGCTGTGGGCACTGTGCAATGAAAGGGGTCATGCTGTGATCGCTCTGCAATGAAAGGGGACATGCTGTGATCGCTCTGCAATGAAAGGGGACATGCTGTGATCGCTCTGCAATGAAAGGGGTCATGCTGTGATCGCTCTGCAATGAAAGGGGTCATGCTGTGGGCGCTCTGCAATATAAGGGGACATGCTGTGGGCGCTCTGCAATGTAAGGTGACATGCTGGGGGCGCTCTGCAATTTAAGGGGTCATGCTGTGGGCGCTCTGCAATGAAAGGGGACATGCTGTGGGCGCTCTGCAATGAAAGGGGACATGCTGTTGGCGCTCTGCAATGAAAGGGGACATGCTGTTGGCGCTCTGCAATGAAAGGGGACATGCTGTGGGCGCTCTGCAATGAAAGGGGACATGCTGTGGGCGCTCTGCAATGAAAGGGGACATGCTGTGGGCGCTCTGCAATGAAAGGACATGCTGTGGGCGCTCTGCAATGAAAGGACATGCTGTGGGCGCTCTGCAATGTAAGGGGACATGCTGTGATCGCTCTGCAATGAAAGGGGACATGCTGTGGGCGCTCTGCAATGAAAGGGGACATGCTGTGGGCGCTCTGCAATGAAAGGGGACATGCTGTGGGCGCTCTGCAATGAAAGGGGACATGCTGTGATCGCTCTGCAATGAAAGGGGACATGCTGTGGGCGCTCTGCAATGAAAGGGGACATGCTGTGATCGCTCTGCAATGAAAGGGGACATGCTGTGATCGCTCTGCAATGAAAGGGGACATGCTGTGGGCGCTCTGCAATGAAAGGGGACATGCTGTGGGCGCTCTGCAATTAAAGGGGACATGCTGTGGGCGCTCTGCAATTAAAGGGGACATGCTGTGGGCGCTCTGCAATGAAAGGGGACATGCTGTGGGCGCTCTGCAATGAAAGGGGACATGCTGTGGGCGCTCTGCAATGAAAGGGGACATGCTGTGATCGCTCTGCAATGAAAGGGGACATGCTGTGGGCGCTCTGCAATGAAAGGGGACATGCTGTGGGCGCTCTGCAATGAAAGGGGACATGCTGTGGGCGCTCTGCAATGAAAGGGGACATGCTGTGGGCGCTCTGCAATGAAAGGGGACATGCTGTGGGCGCTCTGCAATGAAAGGGGACATGCTGTGGGCGCTCTGCAATGAAAGGGGACATGCTGTGGGCGCTCTGCAATTTAGGGGACATGCTGTGGGCGCTCTGCAATTTAAGGGGACATGCTGTGGGCGCTCTGCAATTTAAGGGGACATGCTGTGGGCGCTCTGCAATGTAGAGGGCGTGTTTAGGGGCGGAGCAGGGTGGGGTTTGGGTGGGGCAACAAGTGGCGAGTAACTCTTAAGGCCTGGCTAGTAACTCATGACTTGAAATTTTGAGCCCTGGCATAAACCACCTTCGGAGTGAAGGACGGATCTGGATGAAGTACCACTTGGCCCCATGATCAACATATAGGGAGAACGACAGGACAATGTCGCCAGTGCCAACACCTGCATGCAGAGTGACAGCAACCAAGAAGGCCACCTTCTGTAATAAGGTAGGCAGGGGATACCCTCGAATACTCGCAAACAGAGGGTCTAAAAGAACCGACTGCACCAAATCAAGGTCCCCAGTGGGTGACGGAGGTCGCACTGGAAGCACCAAGTGTCACACCCCCTGGAAGAAGTCACGCACCAGGGCACAGGCGGTCAACGGCCTTCGGAAGAAGTTTGCCAAAACCGAAAACCCGACCCTTGACAGTACTCAATGCCAACTTGTGATCAACTCCCCATTGAAGGAAGCCAAAATCCGGGCCACCGAGTAAGAGCGAGGGGGAGCCCACGCAATATACGACTGTCTCGTATGATGGAAAAAAAAAAAAAAATCACACTAGAAGTCGCTTCCCACGCTTCAAGCAGGGTGGGAATCACTGAAGCAGCCAAACCCCCGTCCTTCAGCACCTGGCATTCAACAGCCAAGTCGGCAAAGTAAGCAACCGCAAAGTCGGACGGGAGATGGGCCCTGGAAACAATAACTCCTCCCTGAGAGGAATTCTCCAAGGAGCGTCTGCGGCCAGCCTGACAAGGCCGGTGTACCAAGCTCAGTGAGGCCCGTCCGGAGCCACGAGAAAGACCAGAATCCCTTCTGCCTTGATCCTGCGAAAAATTCTTAGCAGCAACTTGGGAGAAGGAAAGGCAGACCACAGCTGAGACGTGAGAACGCACACACGACCATGCCGGCGACAGCCGCGTGCAGGTGACATGCTAATCTCCACGGCATTGTTCAAGTTGAACCTAGCAAATGGTCTTGCCCATGACAGAGGCCATGGTGCCACCATTGCACCCGCCAGAAGGTCCCGGGAGTGGGCCACAAACCGCTGCGCTATCCTGTAGATGCGACGCCAACAGTTCCACACGTCTGGAGCGCCCCCAACGAAGGCACAACTGCAGAAACACCTCCGGATGAAGGGACCATTCCCCTGCATTCAAGGCCTGTCGACTGAGGCAATCCGCCCGCCAAGTTTTCCACACCTGAAAAGAGAACAGCTGAAGAGCTGGAACAAGGCACACTGCCCAACGAAGAATTGACACATCCAAGGCCGCAAGGGCACCCTTGGTGCCCCCTTGGTGAATGACATAAGCCACGGTCGTGGCATAGTCAATTGAACGTGCACCGGGCAGCTGCAGGTGCCCGATCCAGTGAACCAAGCAAAGCCGGATTGCTCTCAGCCCCAGGACATTGATTGGTAACCTGGATTCTCCAGGGACCATACTCCCGAAGCAAATAGCAGGGTGCCACACATCGAAACAGCCAGTGCATCCACCAGCGCCTGTCGCAGCAGGGGAGGTAGAAATTTCATCGGTAGAAATGTCATCTTCATCATCCGAGGAGACAGGGTCGAGGTAAGAGAACCTGTCGAGGGCTTCTTCCTACTCAGACAGGCTTGCATCCGCGGTGATAAGTGTTCAGACTCCCTGGTCAGCCAGCTCAGCCGGATCCGAAAGTCCAGAGAGTTTGGATTCTAGTCCCATTCGAGAAGGATCGCCTTCTGTGGGATGCCTGAGAGGGATTGAGCAAAAGGGACCGTCTCGAAAGACGGCACCATCAGTCCCAGAACTCGCATACAGGTCCGAAGAAACTGTTTGCGAGCCAAAAGGTAAGAACCCCGACTGCGACGAAGGCCCTTACCCTTGTTAGCCTGTGGAAGAAAACACTCTTCCCCCTGTGAGACCCTTATATAATGTCATCCAGGGCAGCGCCAACAGGCGATCCCGCTGAACAGGGAGATCCATTAAGACCGTCGTAGAAGTTTGATCTGAAGACCAACACTACGGTCAAGTGGATGCTGGATAACCACCGCCGAAAAACAACAAGGTGAACCATACAAGGGAGCCTCGACCAGCGCGGCATCGCAAACAAATTGCAGCCCTTGCGCCAGCTGGTCCAACAGCTCCCCCAGGGCAAGAGGGACATGCCCCACACCAAGTCACGGCAGTAGAACTCCGCCCATCAGGCAGAGTCTGCGTGGCAAGGGAAAACAAACACTGTTCCCAGTGCAGACTACGCCAGGAAGTACAGATCGTAGGCCACAGCCCGCGCCATCCTATCCCCCAAGTCCTTACAGGAAAGGGATTCCTCCACTGGAACAACGGTAGTCCCATTCAGCTAGAGAACGTACGTCCACCAAAGGCGGAACAGTCCTTTGTACCAGAGACTCCCCAAAAGGGCAACATCTCAGGACGGTCCCCTCCTACATGAGCAGCCAGCAAAAAGAGCAACTCCAGATAGCATGTGAGCCACCTACTCCCTAGGCGCTGCCGCCGCTTTGACCCCCAAATAGCAGGGTGCCACGCATCAAAACAGCCAGTGCATCCACCAGCGCCTGTCGCGGCAGGGGAGGTAGAAATGTCATCTTCATCATCTGAGGAGACAGGGTGCGAGGTAACAGACCCGGCAGGGAGGCCCCACGTCTGCGGCCGCTGAGCCAGATTCAGATTCAGGCAGGGATAGGCGGAGAAACGTCTCAGCGCACCTACCACCTTCACCCGGGCCCAAATGCTTCACGAACTGCCGAAAAGGCATCGACGGACAGTGAAGATCCGGGAGGCCCTGCGGAACAAACAACCTGCAGGGTCCATACTGAACCTGAGGAACCCGCAAGCAACTTAAAAAAAAACACTTTTTTTTTTACAGCGCCCACCGGAGGTCAGGCACACGCTAACAGACCCCCACAGAGAGGGAGAGACCACCCTCATGACACACTGTCCTCCAGGCACTTCCACCGGCCTCCACAGCAAAAAATCTACCGCAAAATGGCCGAAAATGGGTGTACCAATATGGCCGCTCCCATAGAAGCAGACAGAGGCTACAACAAAATGGTGGCCCACAGGGGGACCCCCCCAACGCCCATCCACAGCAGAAAACCCCCACCAAGGGCCCCCCCAGCAGGATCGGTCGAGCGCCGTGGACAGCGCACTCCCCCGACCCCCCATGCGGCCTGCACACTAGGCCCGAGGCTTAGGTAGGCCCAAAAAGTCCCCCACGTGGGAGGTGGGGTAGTGGCGAGGAGGGGGGGTCACAACAGGACAGAGGGAACCCTGGAGTGTGAGGGTCCGACCATCCCAAAAGGAGGGCCCGTATCCACCCCAAAATCCGCCAGGGAAGGGGGGAACATTTACCCACCATACCAGGAACACAGGTGGGCGCCATCTCATGACAGGACCCCACGCCACTGGAGTAGGAGGGCTGTCGGCCAAATAGGAACGCTGCGACATCAGCCTAGACCCTGTCATGTGCGTCCTGGCGAGACGTTTAACTTGCGGGGCCAGTCCCCATCCAGCGGGACCATGTCCCTGCCGACCCAGCGCCGAACTAAGGCCTGTGCGCGCTCAATGGCCAGACTGGGGTGACCACTGGATATCGGGGTCCAGTCTGTCGCCCAGCCCGGCATAATTGCTAGAAGATCTCACAGGAAAAACGATCCGGAGAAAAAAAAAAATCTACATAAAAAAATTACTTCTATGCCAGGACCAAAGATCCCAGCAAGGAACTAGGTCCTTACTCCTGACTAGGCAGATTAAAAACTGGCATCCTATGCAGGAAGAGAGGGTGTACCCTTCAGGACTGCCCATAGGCGTAGCCAGAACTATTTTCCTGTCTAGTGTCCTACTCCTGTAGGGGGCAGTATTACCCTAGTGATATGAGAGAACTGCGTCCGTCAATGAACGATAGAGAAAAACCCATATCCAAGCAAGCAGCCCGGCACGTCAGGAAAGGGGGGGGGGGTCAAACGAGCAACTGCTTTAATGGGGACAAGGGCCTCTTCTGGACAACCCTGGGCTGTGGATGTCTGCAGGGAAGGGGGCTCAACAGAATCTGATCCCGGCCCCCTCCCTATGTGAATAGGTATGGGGTACATTGTGCCTCCTACCCATTCACCAAAAAGAGTCAAAATAAAGACATGCGCCAGTTCTGACAAGTCTTTTTTTTTTTTTTTTTTTTAAATAAAGAACACAATGTCACCCAATGTAGATCCATCGTGGCCGCCCGACTCGAAAAAAGAAATGCTCCACCTGTGACGAAGGCTAACCGCTAAATGTATACTCTGCCATTTGACAGAGCCTCTCCCCCCTACCCCAAAGCAACCCCTGTTAAGGGTGTGGCCTTGTAAGATTCAGGAGGGAGGAGGCCGTTCGCTCGTCCCCCTCCCCCTTTCCTGACCAACCAGGCTGCATGCTCATATAAGGGTCTGGTATGGATTTTCAGGGGGACTCCACACCATTTTTTTTTTTAAAATTTTGGCAAGGGGTTCCCCTTAAAATCCACACTAGCCCCAAAAAGCCCCCACGCCGTTCTTTAACATTTTTCTATTACCGTTAATTTTTTTTTCCAGCTCTTAGCGGGGAAGCCAGTTGACAATTGATGATTCATCCGTTGTTAAGGACACCATGGCCAACTTCCCAGCTGCTCCCTAACCATCTTTGCTTTGCCCAGTCAGGGCTTAGAATGCACTGTGCAGCATATTGTGAGTCGCTCGGCGGGGGACGTCTTGCCGAGTCACTCGCAAATTGGGGTATTCTCTGAATGGACAAACCGGCGATGTTGGGGCGAACATTTGCTCAGCACAACCGTTTGCCCATCTCTACCCCCCAAATGTTAGAAGGCAATACTTTGTCCTACCTTGTCCCATTTTTTTGCATTTATGGGACTCTTCCTGCAGATAGATCGTGCTCCAAACTCCTCACATCCCAGTGGCACCATTATTTAAGAACCCGGATTTTCTTCCTGGCCTTTGTCCTTAAGAATTTCAATAGCTGATAGACAAAGGTCGTATAGGATGCTTCCTAGACCACAGGGGCATACAGCCTGCCACATTTTAAGCAACAGCTCGAGATGCCCAATGCTGAGCGTTACCACCTACAGTAAAAATTTAATTTTTGTAAAATCTTAGCGTAAAATTCCTTTCTCTGAGTCCTCTGAGAGTCGCCGCCCACTCATATAGTCTTCACCAATGGGTATTGACCTCTTATCCATAGGAGCAAGCTAGGCATAAGACTTGTTAGAAACAAAGTAATTTACATAGACACACCTATGGGGGCTGTCCCACTGGTCCAATACCCCCCCCTGCTATCAGCATTCCCAACTCAGTTTGGTAGCAAGCAGTTAAAGTCAAAATGAACCCCAAAAGAGGGGAGGGGGTGGCGACTGTCAGAGCACTCAGAAATAAATTTTACGGTAAGATTTTACAAAAATTCAGTTTTCTCTTACGCCCTCTGACAGTCGCCGCCCACTCATACCGTCTTCACCAATGGGATGTCCCAAAGCAGTGTAGACATGAGGGGTGGGAAGCGCAACCGTCACAAAGGCAACACAGCACCCAGGTCAGAGAAAGGAACCTTATCTGAACAGAAAAGGTAAAAACTCTGGTTAACAGAAAAGCTCAACTGGAGCAAACAACCCAGGAAAGCAAACAAGGGGGAAAACACCCCAACAGACAGGGACAGGCCAATGCCATGGCCCCCTCAAGGCACTGCCGCACACAGAACTTTGCAGCCAAAGGAGGCATTCTGCTGATGCCAAAACATCAAGTTTGTAGAATTTGGAAAAGGTGTGCACAGACGACCAAGTCGCTGCCTTGCACACCCGGGCCACCGAAGCCTGATGTCGGAAAGCCCAAGACGCACTCACCACTCTGGTAGTGTGTGCCTTGACAGGGAAGAGTGGCACCCACTCCCTAATAGAATAGGCCTGTACAATCATCTGCCTGATCCATTTTAAAGTGGTTGCCGCAGAAGCAGCCATACCCTTCCGAGGTCCCTCGGTAAGGACAAAAAGGGAATCCGACTTTCTGAAGGATTCAGTAGACGACAGGTACACCCTGATCGCCCGGACTACATCCAAGGAATGCAAGGCAAACTCCTTAGGATTCGCACACAGCGAAGGTAACACAATATCCTCATTCAGGTGAAAATCTGCAACCACCTTAGGAAGGAAAGCTTGGTTAGGTCGCAAGAGGGGAGAGGCATGACAGGGCCGTCAACTCCAACACTGCGGGCAGATGTGATCGCCATCAGGAAGGCAACCTTCTGAGACAGCACAGGCAGAGGAATCTCCCGGATGCTCTCAAAGGGAGGACGTTGCAAAATGGACAGGACCAAATTCAAGTCCCAAGGAGGTAAAGGCGCTCTCTTAGGAGGAGCCAAATGACACACCCCTTGAATAATGGTGCGTACCAAAGAGTTTGACACCAAGGGGCGCTGGAAAAGGATTGCCAGTGCAGACAACTGATCCTTAATCGTGGTCAGCGCAAGACGCTGGTCCACACCAGTTTGCAGAAAGGCCAACACCCTTGCCACCGAAAAGGACCTAGGATGGATGCCCCTGGATTCACACCAGGCAAAATAGGCCTTCCAGGTACAGTAATAGATCTTACCAGACGAGGCCTTCCTAGCCTTAAGCAGGGTAGGAATGACCGCCGACGAGAGACCCCGATCTCTCAGGACCTGGCTTTCAACAGCCACACCGTTAAAGCCAGCGACCGTAAAGCAGGATGGAAGATCGGCCCCTGAGACAGCAGATCGTCCCGTAACGGGAGCCGCCAGGGAGGCTCGACGACCAGTTTTATGATGTCCGCGTACCAAGACCGGCGCAGCCAGACCGGGGCCACCAGAATCACCAACTTAGGTTCCGAGACCAACCTGTGAAGGAACCTGGACAACTGAATCGGGGGGGGGGGGGGGAAGGCATAAATCAGTCGATACTGATTCCAAGGCACCACCAGCGCATCCGAGGCGTCTGCCAGAGGATCGCGCGTTCTTGCCACGAACCTTCCTACCTTGTAGTTTAGCCGGGATGCGAACAGATCCACATCTGGGGATCCCCATCGCGCACACAGCATCTGAAACACCTCCGGGTGTTGGAACCATTCCCCCTGGTCCAGGGTCTGTCGGCTCAGATAGTCGGCCTGCCAATTCTCCACACCCGGAATGGGAACTGCCGAAATCGCTGGGACGTGTGTCTCGGCCCAAGACAGAATCTTGGTCACTTCCTGGGCCGCCTGGGCACTCTTGGTGCCCCCTTGGTGATTGATGTAAGCCACCACAGTGGCGTTGTCCGTCTGCACCTGCACAGGGCAGCCCCGAAGATGATCCGACCAACAGGGCAAGCGCAGTCTGATCGCTTGCAGTTCCAAGATGTTTATCGGCAGGGAGGATTCCTCCTCCGACCAAGTGCCCTGGGCAGACAGAGTGCCCAGAACGCCACCCCAGCCCGATAGGCTGGCATCCGTGGTGATCATCGTCAGACTTCCCCTCCATCATAGCCGGAGACTGGAGCCACCACAGAAGATCCTCTCTGGCTTGGCAACTCAAAGATATCCTCCTTTCCAAGGATTGAGGAAGCCTGTCCCACCTGGCTAGGATCTCCGCTTGGAGAGATCGTGTGTGGAACTGTGCAAACGGTATCGCCTCGAAGGCTGACACCATCAATCCCAGGGACCGCATGCAGGTCCTGAGTGACGAAGATTCGCTGTCCCTGAGGGACCTGACCTCGTCCTGCAGAGTCCGAAGCTTGTCCTCCGGCAGAAAGACTTTTGCTTGGGCGGAATCCAGGACCATCCCCAAGTAAGGGAGGCGAACAGAAGGAGACAAAGTCGAATTCTGAACATTGATGGTCCACCCGAACTCCTGGAGCGTCTGAGCCGTAGTTGACAGATCACGTAACAGGCTCTGACTGGCACTCGACCTTAACAGGAGATCATCCAGATATCCCAAGATCGCAACTCCCTGTGCCCGTAACAGGGCTAGAACAGGAGCCAGCACTTTGGTAAACACCCTTGGAGCCGAAGCGAGACCGAAAAGGTAACGTCACAAACTGATAGTGTTCCTCCACGATAGCGAATCAGAGGTACCGCTGAGGACCCTTGAAGATGGGGATGTGTAAATACGCATCCTTGAGGTCGATGGAAGCCAGGAAATCTCCCGGGCTCAGGGAGGCTACCACCGAATGGAGGGATTCCATGCGTAATTTTTGAACCTGCACAAAGCGGTTCAGAGCTTTCAAGTCCAGAATTGGACATACCTTGCCCTCCTTTCTGGGCAGTGAACAGATTTGAGTAAAACCCCCGAAATCTGTCCCGATGTGGCACCGGGACGATTACCCCCTGGGCGACAAGATCCTGAAGCGCCCGAAAATCTTGCAAACGATCTGGGGTCAAATGAAGATTTGAGGGAAAGAACCTGTCCGCTGGCCGCAAAAGGAATTCGATCTTGTAACCTGATCGAATGACTTCCTGAACCCACCTGTCCGGAATCTGGAGCAGCCAAGGTTCGAGAAAACCGCGCAGACGTCCCCCCACCCCTGGAACGGGTGAGGGCGTCCCTTCAGGTCGAGGCAGACTTGCCCGCCCAAGGCTTCCTTTGGCCGCCATGGCCTTTGAAGGGTTTGCCCTTGAAAGCACGAAAGGACCCCTGATTTGGTTTAAAGGAAGGGCCCCGCTTACCGCGGAAAAACGTACCCTTGGGATTCTGGGGCAGCAGCGTGCTCTTGCCCCCAGTGACCCCTTTTACCAATTCATCCAGGGAGTCCCCAAAAAGGCGATTCCCCGCATAAGGGATGTCAGACACAGTCTTCCTGGAAGTCTGGTCAGCCGACCAGCTCCTCAGCCACACCAAACGACAGGTTATCACTGCGACAGCAGACAGTCGTGCGGCTAAAGGGGCCTCATCCAAGGCCGCCTCACACAGGTACAGGACAGCCTGAATAATCTGGTCCACCATCTCCAAAGTAGTAGGAGGGGCGGAATCAGCCACAAGGGTGCGTCTGAGCACCTTGGTCCAATCCACCACAGCCTGAGAGACCATCACTGAGTTGAAAATAGGTTTCATCAAGGAACCCGCCACCATATAGGAGTGGCAAGCAAGAGATTCTATCCGCCTATCCGTAGGGTCCCTGAACACCGGAGAATCCTCCGTGGGCATAAGAGTGGCCTTGTTCAATCTGGACAACGTGTGATCCACTTTAGGGGCCACGGACCAGCGCGAATCCGTAGGAGACGCAAAGGGATAACGGAGCGGAAACAGTTTTGGTACCACAAAATTGCGCTTCAAATTGTGCCATTGCTCGTTCACCGTTTCGTGAAACTCAGCGGGACAAGGAAACACCTGTGCCGCCTTCTGGGTTCTACGGGTCCCAAAGGAAGACCGCTTACCCGGTGGGTTGAGCTCATCCTCTAAATGTAGTGCATCTTTAACAGCGGTAATAAGCGCAGACATAGCAGCGCGTTCTCTGGCCGTCCCGGGGGGGAATCATCCCCCTCCTCATCCCACGCCTCCCCATCCGAGTGAGAGGACTGAGACCCTTCAGGGGGTACACTGTCTATGGCAACCATATCAGACTCTGAATCAGAGGAGAGAGAAAGCCTAGGCCTTTTTCTAGAATCCCGTTCAGACATCAATAGATCCACCTTGGTTGCTAAAGTCGCAAGTGCAGCAGTAATCACAGATGATTCAGACGTACCTGAATCATCCACCAAAGTTGGGGGGAATTAGCTGTCCTGGGACTCCATAAAAGCTTTTATGGTGCTGGCCCTTTAAATCGCAATAGCGGTGATCCCACCGCAATAGGGACTAGACTGAAACACCCCACAGGTAGGAATAAAACAGATAGCCAGGAGATAGCCCCCAAAAAACAGCAATAAAAGACCCCCAGGAGTGTTACCACGCTTGCTGACAATCTCTCTGCATGAGGAAAGGAAGTGATGTCACATCGTTAGAGGCTAAACAGGACTCGGACTAAAGAAAAATGGCTGCACATAGGAATCAATGGGAGGCTCTGGGAAAATGGCCGCCAAACATGTATAAAAGCAAACCGCCACACACAAAATGGCGCCCGAAGGGCGCGATAACACTACCACAGAAAATGGGTGCTGAAGTGCCCATAGTGAAGCCAGAGCAGCCGCCCATACCCAAAATGGCGGCCCCGCAGTTTTTCACCGCTGCGGGCCGCCCACACGTCTGTACCCCAGTAACAAACACACTAATAGTGCCACAGGGTTTAGGGACCCCAACAACCCCCCACAGAGCGTCCTGGACGCGGTAGAGCCCCTGCAGGGCCCAGAAGGAATGCGAGCCCCAGACACAGACATGAGGGGAGAGAGACACCAGCAGACTGTCATCCCCAGACAGAGGCCCCACACAGAATGTACTCACCGTACCATGATGGCGTGGGCACCTCTCTGCGACGGGAAGCCTCCCACCCCAGGTGGTGGGGGTGCTGTCAGCCAAACGGGACTCTAGCAACGCACAGAACCGCGGTTGAGGCGTCCAAGCGAGGTGGCCACCTCACGGGCTTTTGTCCGAGGACAGGTTGTTGCGAGGCCAGGGCGTACTCAGCCTGCTAAAAGCTCGATGGGATTCCATAAGCTTCTCTGACACCAGGACAACCAGTCCGATTCCCAGCTCCGCAAAAGCTGTAGTCTTCCGAAGATCCGACTAACTAAGCGCAGGAACAAATTAAAAGCCAGTAGTGCAAGAAAACACTTAGCAGAAAATAAAAGCAATAAAACAGAAGAAAGGCTGAGACTGTAGCCCCAGCACAGGGATAGCTCATCTTACTCCTAACTAGGCAGAAGACAAACTGAGTTGGGAATGCTGATAGCAGGGGGGTATTGGACCAGTGGGACAGCCCCCTATAGGTGTGTCTATGTAAATTGCTTTGTTTCCAACAAGTCTTATGCCTAGCTTGCTCCTATTGATGGTCAATACCCATTGGTGAAGACTGTATGAGTGGGCGGCAACTGTCAGACGACGTAAAATCTCCATTTTCCCTGCAACAGTAATATGGATATTACCACAGAACTTTTGTGGTAACGCTCAGGAGAGCATTTTGGGAGTGTATAAGCGGTTTGTTGCTACTTCTGGTAAACTCCCATACATGTTAACTTGGGAACAGGATATAGCAGCAGGATAGATGGAGGTCTGGTCTGAGAACTCAAAGCCATTACAAAAACATCCCTAGCAGCAGGCTTTACTGTACTCTTGTTAACTTGTTCCTGAACGCCTGTCAAGAATATACCCTGGCTGCTCCTCACTTTGTTTTCAGGGATGTGGGCAGGCGGGAACAAGGTACCACATGGACTTGGCATGAAGGCAGAGGGTTCAGGATACGAGTTCATACCCTGATCTATGCAGTGACCATGATTGTCATCAAAAACCCTAGAGTGGCACTGCTTAATGAAGCCATAGAATGGGTTCCCAGATCTACTCAGACCGATATATTTTATAATCTTAGCGGGTAAAAATCACCATTGCAACTGCTTGGAAGAGCACAATAGTGAATGTAACACTAACGAAATCATACTCAAAAAAGGTTAGCATACTATGAGACTCCTCTACAAGGTTTGAGCAGATTTGGTATCTGGATTAGCTATAATCAATCCTTCCCAAATACTTCTTGCTGATATGGGTGGGTTTGACACTCGGGTGGACTGGACAGCACTTTGTTCCTGGATCACCTCCTCCCCATCCCCCACCCTCCTTTATATCCTTTTGATGAGACAATATCTTAGTATTCATACAAGATCATTTTTTTTATTTTACATGTTAATTTTATGTCTGGTATGCTCCTAAACTGCACAAAACAGATATTCAGATTCAATTTAATCTGTCTAATCTAGTTCACTAATTTGCAGTTTATTTTTGATGGTCCAGCCTACTTCAACCCTTATACGTTTGCTGGACCTTTACACATTGTATTTTCTTTCAGTTGTGTCTCACCTGCACTGCAAGATTTACTTCAATTCACAATCAAAGGTTTACAGCAGTATTGTTCTTATTTGAAGTTAAATATCGAAACGGAAAAAAAATAGATCAGGTCAGAAATGTAATATTGTCCTGTGTATACTTATTGCAGATTCTGTTTAGCCTCTCTTAACCACTTTAGCCCCAAGCTATTTTTGACACTTTGTTTACAAGTTAAAATAAGTAGTTTTCTAGCAAAAAAGTACTGAAAACCCTCAAACATTATATTATATATATATATATATATATATATATATATATATATATATATATATATATATACACACATACACACACACATATACATACATACATACATACACACACAGTTAGCAAAGACTCTGGAGCATAAAATGCAAAATTTTATGTCACGCGGTATTTGCGCAGCAGTCTTTCAAACCCAATTTTTTTTTGAAAAATTACAAAAAAAAAAAATCACATTTCACTGCATTTAAAAAAACAGTAAAGTTAGCCCATTTTTTTGTATATCGTGAAAGATGTCACGCCGAGTAACTAGATACCCAACATGTTACGGTTTAAAATTGCGCACACCCGTGGAATGGCGACAAACTACGGTTAATAAAAACCTCCATAGGCGATGCTTTAAATTTTTTTCATGGTTAGCAGTTGAGAGTTGGAGTGTAGCTCTTTAATTATTGCTCACGCTCTGGCGATCGCGGCGATACCTCACATGTGTGGTTTTAACAGCGATTTAATTTGACTTCCATATAGTCTTTCGTGCGCAAGCTAATGGCGACTAAATTTTATTTATTTTTTTCCTATTTATTTTACATTTTAATACAGGTTTTTTTAAAAAAAAAAAAAATCTGATCACTTTTATTGCTGTCACAAGCAATGTAAACATCCCTTGTGACCGCAATATGCAGTGACCGGTACTCTTTATGGAGGGATCGAGGGTCTAAAAGACCCTAAACACCTCCATGTATTCAAAACGCCGAAAACTGCATTTTTGAATATAGTCACTTTTTGAAACTGCCGCCTTTAGCAGCCGAGTAACCCTGACGTAACGTCCTGGACGACGCCTCCAGGTTACATAATCGGAGAACCGATCAAAGCCGCTTCCGGGTTTGATCGGGACCCCATCCAGCCGGCGGACGAGCCAGCTGGTTGCTCGGGTCTCCCGGTAACGATCGAGCGGCTCCCGAGCCACATCGGTCATTACCGCCCAAAAGCCGACCGCCGGCTCTAAAAAAAACGGTACCTAACGGTACGGTGCCTAGCTAGAGGCATCATCCCGGTATAACCACGCAGAGTCAGCCGGCGTAGGTCTACATCGCTGGTCGTAAAGTGGTTAACTACACGAGGATTAGCTTTGCAGAGATCCAAATGTGGGAGCAGTTGAGTAGTTTAGCAAGACAGCAGCCCACAAAACTCCAGCGTTGCCAAACAGCAACAGGTTTAATTTTACATTGTAGAATAAACTATTGAACAGTGATGTGTGTGGGCAGCTGCAGTTTCTTCGGTTGGGATTGCACTTTACCTATATTTCTCATACACATTCTGTCCTGCCTTCTGATCATCGATTACCCTTACCTGACAAATTTCTTTGCAGTCTTTTAGCCAAGTTCTGACTTCAGCTTTGAACACTTCCTAAAAAATCTAGGATGTGACATGGCTCTTGACTTGTCCTTTTTGTATAGAAGGCCTTATCTTGTGTTTTTTAACGCTGATTTGAGTTAACTATCGTACAAGCCTCTCTAGATCAATGCCTACATTTTGTTGCTACAAAAACCCTAAAGTGGTTGTAAACCTTTAAAATGAAATCTGAACAGTATTCCTTTAGGCCTCATACACACTGGATGTTTTTACAGCTGCTGTTTTTGGCTTCAGGTGCTTTTTGTGCAGCTAGTAAACTCCAACATGTTATCTTAAGTGTCCATGCACATATAGGCCATTACCAGTGGTTTTTGGCAGGGGCGTATATGGCTGGCAAAAAAAACCCAGAACTGGTGAGTTTGAAGAGTTTTTCAACTGTATAACTGTTCCTAACTCTAAAATATTACATTTAGTGGTCTGGATTGAGACCAGTACACACTAGAAGGCCTCATGCACACTGGACGTTCTTAAAAAAACAAGTAGCTTTAGCTGTACAATACTGTGTTAAACAAGAGTTTTGCATTGGCGTTTCTAGCAAAACTATACACCTCAAAAGCTTATGGCTCAAACCCTCAAATGCCAAAAAAAAAAAAACTGCATTCTCTTGCCTTGTTCCTCTGCCATTTGCATGAGTCACTTCTAACAGGTTTTCCAGACACCAAAAAGGTGACAGGGAAGGGAGCTCCAGCACACAACCTGATTGACAGCCCCAGATCCCTGCTTTGTAAAAGCTGAGACAAGCTGTATAAATTCTGCACTTTAAATGCCTGTAGAAGAGGGAGCTGCAGATAAACATGTACAACTTATGTAGGATTTATTTAATCTATCACCTGAGGCCAGTCACTGCACTGGGTATATGTGAATGTTTACAACCACTTTTAGCCCTACCACAATATATTTACTGTGGTAGGTGGCAGCTGCAGGTGAATGCTTGCAGCTCTTTGCATATACACTTTGTCGTTGTTAGCCTTCTTACAAAATTTGTGCAATAAAAAAAATAGATTCCAATGTCTTGCAGCGTTTATAACCGACTGGATAAAGTTTAAGGTGGTAGCACAGAAATGTTGGTCTTATAAAAAATAAACCCCAGAATTAGCCTTAAAAATCCACAAGAAAAAAAAAGAAAAGTTTACAAATTTTAAATGTATGATTTTGTTTTCTTCCAGCAATAGCCTTGTTGAAAGCTGTGGTTGGCCAGGCAGTTCTGTTATGCACTGGCTGTCCCTCCCTCTCCAGAACCCACAAACACTTTACTAAACTGATCACAGGCATGTAGTAGCACATGTAAAATGGTCACAAAGCTTTTTGCCCACTCCTCCCACAGTAGCATTTTGCAAAATGGTGGTGTTATGTCAGCATTAAGAAAACATTTCCTACTGAAATGAAGGAGAACGATCAGGAATCTAAAGTCTGTAGCTGAAATCTCACATTTCAAGTACTGTTTGTGACTACAGACAAGGCTAGCCGCTCCGATAACAATAGCTCTAGTATGCTTCAGGAAGCAACGAGGACACCCTAGACATAGTGGATACCTTCAAAGCAACCTTGTCAACTTTGAGTGTTTTTTTTTTTTTTAAATAAATGAGTTAATCTAACTTTATTCTGCCCGTTTACAGCCATCTTTTAGTCGAGCAGACATCTGTGCTAATAGAAGCAAATAAACCACAAAATTTCAGTCCGTCTTTATTTGTTTTCTGAAAAATTCCTGACGTTACAGAACTAAATTGAAATGCCTTTAATAACCCACTCTTTACATTGTGACTTAAATAAAAAAAATTAGGTAACAGGACAAACTTTTATAAAACTAAAATCTTTATCAGCAGGTTTTAACAGCAGAAGAGGAAAACCGAAATTGAGTTAAAATGTCATTTCAATAAAAGAAAAAAATTCATGAGTGGATGAGGAAAAAGCACGATGAAACTGAAAAACTTGCAAACTAGTTAAAACCTGAAAAAAGGCTGTTTGCAGGGCTATGCAGACTGACATGAGCTAAACAGAGAGGAGATGCTGGAAGTTGTTTAACTGCTTCCCATGCCACCAGCTTCTGAAGAAAGCCTAAAAAGAAAAATGAAAACATTATAAAGACTGAAATCAAAACTTCCACAGTGTGTTCTGTTACATAAAGCCTATTCTAAAGAACACATTTAAGCACACAGTTTGGATATGGTTACATCTAGTTATGCCTGGTGAAAAATGGAGACGTTTGGCAATGCAAAGTGTCCTACCTTTAAGGAGTAACTACTGGGAATGTCAGTTTTGGCTGCCATATGCCATGTCCAGATGCAAGCAAAAATCTATTACTCAAGTTACCCCTTGCAGTAAGGTCCCCCTGTACTACAGTGGTTCAACACTCACTTTTGTCTAAGGTACCATTAAAAATAAAACAAGGGAATTTTATGCAAGTACAAACCTTTTAAGACTTTAAACCTCAATACAGGGCACCCCCTTCCTGCCCAGGCCAATTTTCAGCTTTCAGCACTGTCACACTTTTAATGACAATTTAGTGGTCATGCAATGCTGTACCAAAATAAAAAAAAAAAAAAAAATTAAGACAGCTAGAGCCTTCTTTTGGTGGTATTTAAGCACCACTGGGCTTTTTTTATTTTTTGCCAAAACAAAAAAAGAACCTAACATTTTGGGGGGTGGGGGAATGGAGAAAAACGACTTTACAAACTACTTTGTGACTGCACTGGTCATCTGTGCTGGTCTCCTGTGAGAAAGTGCTGCTGATCAGGTCTCCCCTCACACTATCAGTGTATGAAGGGTCCCCGAAGCTGGGGAAAGGGGGGCTTCCCCCAACTTCAGAAGTGGGTACCTGTCAAAACCAGGTAGACACAACTCCCCCCCCCCCCCCCGCTTGTATTACCAAACGGTCAAATTATCAAACGGCTGGTGTTATAACTGATTACATGTGCAGCACCATGGCAGTTGCAGATCAGATACTAAGATGACAGCTTCTGTGGCTGAAAAGGATAGGATTTCATTCCGCTTTAAAGTGGGCCTAAACACGATTCACGGTTCCCAAAAAAAAAAAAAAAAAAAGGTTATATTCCCGACATGTCAAGGAATGCAAATTGTCACATTTGCTTGTGCAATGTTCCTTGGCTGAAAAGGATAGAAGAATTTAGTTCCACTTTAGGCTTGGCAACAGGGACAGAATCTTGGACAGGTAGTACATTTCAAAGGAAAAAAGACCAAGCTGTCAAGAGTCTGAGGCTTAAAGTGCAAATAAACCCATCAATTTAATGTTAAAAAAAAAAAGTTACAGGCATGCCACAAATGCTATCACATTTGCTTGTGCTCTCAACAAAACTGAGAAATCATCAAGTGTCTGGAGTCATGTAGCACCATGGCAGCTGCAAATCAAGCAGAGGCTAAGATGGCAGCTTCCTTGGCTGAAAGACAGGATGGTTTATTGCCACTTTAGGTAGACCACTCTTAACCCTGGACTTCAAAGAGAAGGTTCATCCCCACCCAGTTGAATGAATAGTGCTCACAACTTCTAGACCTGAAGACACCAGCTTGGAGCCTTGCTCAAATTCCTTAACTCAGAAGAGAACAAAAACCAAGACTGCATGGGTATGGGGACCATGTAAAAAGGTAATGACTCCATAGGCCACACCTGCCTATAGTAGATCCCGATGAGAACATCTCTATAATAGGGGTTCCAGGATCTAGGTTTTTGCCATCTGTTCTTGATACCAATAAATCACTACTAAAAGCAGCAGAGGAATATGGGCTGAAGTCACCCATTGCAGCTTAACAGCCTGTGTGCGCACCTTTAACTACTTCCCCTCTGGAAAATTCACCCCGCTTCATGACAGCCCATTTATTGCAATATGGCACTGTTACTTTAAAGTGGAAGTAAACCCCCCTATCGTTTGACAGTTTAGTTGAGAGCACAACCAATGTGACAGCTAGCATTTCTGGCATGCCAGGTTTACTCTTTTGAAACAAAAAAAAAAAAAACCCGATAGGTTTTACTTCTGCTTTAACGGATAATTGCACGGTCATGCAACGCACTACGTTTTTCGTTTTTAGCTAAACAAAATTATATACACAGTATCTCACAAAAGTGAGTACACCCCTCACATTTTTGTAAAATATTTTATTATATATTTCAATGTGATAACACAACAAAAATGACACTGCGACAAAGTAGTGAGTGTACAGCTTTTATAACCGTGTAAATTTGTTGTCCCGTTAAAATAACTCAACAGCCGCAACAAAAGTGAGTACACCCTTAAGTGAAAATGTCCAAGTTGGGACCAATTAGCCATTTTCCTCCCCCGGTGTCATGTCATGTGACTCAGTGTTACAAGGTCTCTGGGGTGAATGGGGAGCAGGTGTGTTAAATTTGGTGTTATCACTCTCATTCGCTCATACTGGTCACAAAGTTCAACATGGCACCTCATGGTAAAGAACTAAAGTTGAGTGCATGTGCTCAGCGTCATTTCCAGAGGTTGTCTTTGGGAAATAGACGTATGAGGGCTGCCAGCATTGCTGCAGAGGTTGAAGGGGTGGGCGGGTCATCCTGTCCGTACTCACACCATACGCTGCACACTGCATCAAATTGGTCTGAAGGACTGTCTTGGAAGTTTGCTGAAGAGAAGCAGATCAAGGACATGGATTACTGGAACCATGTCCTGTGGTCTGAGGAGACCAAAATAAACTTATTTGGTTCAGATGGTGTCAAGCATGTGCGGCAGCAGCCAGGTGAGTACAAAGACAAGTGTCTTGCCTACAGTCAAGCATGGTGGTGGGAGTGTCAGTCTGGGGCTGCATGAGTGCTGCCAGCTGCGGGGAGCTACAGTTCATTGGTGGAACCATGAATGCCAACATGTACTGTGACATACTAAAGCAGAACATGATCCCCTCTCCCTTCGAAGAGTGGGAAGCAGTCCAACATAACATCCCCAAACACACCTCCAAGACGACCACTGCCTTGCAGAAACTGAGGGTAAACGTGAAGGACTTGCCAAGCGTGTCTCCAGACCTAAACCCTATTGGGCATCCTCAAACGGAAGATATGGAGCGCAAGGTCTCAAACATCCACTAGCTCCGTGATGTCATCATTGAGGTGCGGAAGAGGACTCCAGTGGCAACCTGTGAAGCTCTGGTGAACTCCATGCCCAAGAGGGTTAAGGCAGTGCTGGAAAAAAAATGGTGGCCACACACAATATTGACACTTTGGGCCCAATTTGGATATTTTCACTTAGGGGTGTACTCTTGTTGCCAGAGGTTTAGACTAAATGGCTGTGTGCTGATAAAAATATAAAATGTGAGAGGTGCTCACTTTTGTGATCTTTCACGTACACAATATTTTTTATATAACTATAAAACCAAATAAAACACAAACGGAATTTTTGTAAAATCTTACCGTAAAATTCCTTTCTCCGAGTCCTGACAGTCGCCGCCCCTCAATAGTCTTCACCAATGGGTATTGACCTCTTATCCATAGGAGCAAGCTAGGCCTAAGACTTGTTAAACAAAACAATTTGCATAGACACACCTGTAGGGGGCTGTCCCACTGGTCCAATACCCCCCTGCTATCAGCATTCCCAACTCAGTTTGGTAGCAAGCAGTACATAGTCCAAAAAACCCCAAGAGGGGCGGCGACTGTCAGAGGACTCAGAGAAAGGAATTTTACGGTAAGATTTTACAAAAATTCAGTTTTCTCTTACGTCCTCCGACAGTCGCCGCCCCTCAATAGTCTTCACCAATGGGATGTCCCAAAGCAGTGTAGACATGAGGGATGGGAAGCGCAACCGTCACAAAAGGCAATGCAGCACACCCAGGTCAGAGAAAAGAACCTTATCTGAACCAGAAAGGTAAACTCTGGGTAACAAAAACAGCTCAACAAGAGCAACAAACCCAGGAAAGCAAATCAACAAAGCGGAAAACAAACCAACAGATAGGGACAGGCTAAGCCAAGTACCCCTCAAAGCACTGGCCAAAGGAAGCATCTGCCGATGCCAAAAACATGTTTGTAAAATTTGGAAAAGGTGTGCACAGACGACAAAGTCGCTGCCTTGCAAGCCTGAGCCACGAAGCCTGATGTCGGAAAGCCCAGGACGCACTCACCGCTCTGGTAGATTGCGACTCAACAGGGAAGGGCAGCACCCGTTCCCTAATTGAGCAGGCTTGTACAAACGTCTTATAACCAAAAAGTGCAGCGCTAAAAAATAGGTAAAAAATTATAAATAATAAAATTCCAAAATCATGAAAGAGCAAGGGTAGTGTCCAAATTAATGAATACAGTCCCACAAAAACAAGTGTGAATAGTGTAAATCCACATGCAGGATATTCAGAGGAAGAAACTCTTTCCAGTGACACCAAGGAAGGGTGTGAGAAGGGGACACCTCTGTGCACGGATATAGCAAGCAGCTTACCAGAGCTCCGTGGCTACTCAATTTAATGAGACAGCCTCTCCCAGCTAGTAGTTAAACCAGTGTGGTCACAAGGATGTCAAACTCAGGCACTTCAGAACTTCGTGGTTACTTTCAAAAGGGCAGCCTCTTCAGGTAAGTTGTTATACCGATATGGTTAATAGATGTCAGGCTTGGTACTCCTCAATTACTCCATCAAACATAAATGAATATGTAGAAAGAAATAGAGGCTCATAGCGTAATCCCGTAAAAATATATGCAATATTAAAAAACTACTTACAAATTAAAGATGACAGGCATGAAATTGGCTGATCGTGGATGAAAACGGGGCTTCCCGCAAGTCTCCAAAACAGCATATAGCAATCAAAAACAGCCGGCTCCGTACAGGGGGCGCGTGGACGTTACGTCTGGAGTCGCCAACATTTCGTCATCAAAAGACGTCGTCTGAAGCCTGATGTCGGAAAGCCCAGGACGCACTCACCGCTCTGGTAGATTGCGACTTTACGGGGAAGGGCGGCACCCGTTCCCTAATTGAGCAGGCCTGTACAAACGTCTGTCTGATCCATTTTGAAATGGTTGCCGCAGACGCAGCCATACCCTTCCGAGGTCCCTCGGGAAGGATGAAGAGGGGATCAGACTTCCTGAAGGATTCAGTAGACGCCAGGTACACCCTGATCGCCCGGACTTCATCCAAGGAATGCAAGGCAAACTCCTCAGGATGCTTAGGATTTGCACACAGCGAAAGTAAAACAATGTCCTCATGGAGATGGACATCAGACACCACCTTCGGAAGGAGTGATGAGGTCGCAGGACCACCTTACCCCTATGAACCACCAGGTAGAGGGAGCGGCAAGATAGGACCGCCAACTCCAACACACTGCAAGCAGATGTGATTGCCACCAGAAAGGCGACTTTCCGTGACAGTGCAAGCAGAAGAATCTCCCGGATGTTATCAAAGGGAGGACGTTGCAAAATGACAGAACCAAATTCAAGTCCCAAGGGGTTAAAGGGCGCCCACCAAGGGGGCCAAATGACGCACCCCATGAATAAAGGTACGGATAAAGGAATCCGACGCCAAAGGGCGCTGGAAAGAATGGCCAGCACGGATAACTGACCCTCAACAGTGGTCAGTGCAAGACGTACATCCACACCGGATTGCAGGAAGGCCAACACCCTTGCCCCCGAAAAGTAGTGAGGATGGAAACCCTGTGATTCCCACCAGGCGAAGCAAGCCTTCCAGGTACGATAAGAAATCTTACCGGACGAGGCCTCCCTAGCTCTAAGCAAGGTAGGAGTGACCCCGATCTCAAGATCTGGCTTTTAACAGTCACGCCGTCAAGGCCAGCGACTGCAAAGCAGGATGGATGAAGAGCCCCTGAGACTTGTAAGGGGAGCCGCCAGGGAGGCTCGACGACCATTTGCATGACGTCCGCGTATCAAGACCGGCGCGGCCAGTCCGGGCCCCCAGGACCACCAACCTCGGTTCCAAGACCAACCTGCGAAGGAACCGCGACAACTGAATTGGGGGGGGAGGAGGCATAAATCCTGTGATACTGATTCCAAGGCACCACCAGCGCATTAGAGGCGGCTGCCAGATCGCGTCTACTTGCAACGAGCCTTCCCACGTTTAGAGGAGGCGCGCCATCGCGCACACAGCAACTGAAAAACACCTCCGGGTGTAGGGACCATTCCCCCTGGTCTGGCGACTCAGATAGTCGGCCTGCCAGTGTTTCCATACCCGGAATGCGAACTGCCAAAAGCGCCAAGACCCACGTCTCGACCCAAGGTAAAATCTCGGCCACTTCCTTGGCCACCCGGGCACTCCTGGTGCCCCTTTGGTGATTGATGTACGCCACCGCAGTGGTGTTGTCCGCCTGCACCCGCACAGGGTGACCCTGAAGACGATCCCACCAACGGAGCAAACAGTCTGATCGTTCTCAGTTCCAAGGCATGTATCGGTAGGGAGGATTCCTCCTCCAACCAAGTGCCCTGGGCAGACAATTTTACCCAGAACGCCACCCCAGCCCGACAGGCTGGCGTCTGTGGTGAGCACCTTCCATAACGGCCGGAAGGATTTCCCTTCCGCAGAGTCAGAGACTGGAGCCACCACAGAAGGTCCGCTCTGACCCAGTGACTCAAAGATATCCTCCTGTCCAAGGACTGAGGATGCCTGTCCCACCCGGCTAGGATCTCCGTTTGCAGAGATCGCATGTGGAACCGTGCAAACGGCATCGCCTCGAAGGCTGACACCATCAATCCTAGGGACCGCATGCAGGTCCTGAGAGATGAGGATTCATTGTCCCTGAGGGACCTGACCTCATTCAGCAGAGTCCAGAGCATGTCCTCCGGCAGCAAAAACTTGCATGGGCGAAGTCCAGAACCATTCCCAGAGAAGGGATACGAACAGAAGGGAGCAATGTAGACTTGTGAAAGTTGATGGCCCGCCTGAACTCCTGGAGCGTCTGAACCGTGGTTGACAGATCACGCAACAGTTTAAACTGGAACTCGACCTTAACAGGAGATTGTCCAGATATCCAAGGATTGCGAACCCCTGCGCCCACAACAGGGCCAGAACAGGAGCCAAAGCGTCGGTAAAGCCCCTTGGAGCCGAAGTGAGACCAAAAGTAACGCCACGAACTGATAGAGCTCTTCCGCGATTGCGAATCAGAGGTACCTCCGATGACCCTCGAATACAAGGATGTGTAAAAACGCACCCTTGAGGTCGATTAAAGCCAGGAATCACCCGGGCTCAGAGAGGCCACCACCGATCAGAGGGATTCCATATGGAATCTTTGAACACGCACAAAGTGGTTTAGAAACTTCAGGTCCAGAATCGGACGCACCTTGCCCTCCTTTTAGGGCACCGCAAACAGATTTGAGTAAAAACCCCCAAAAACCCGTCCCGATGTAACACCGGGATGATCACCCCCTGGGCGAGGAGATCCTGAACCCCCCGTTGAAGATCGTGAAAAACGATCTGGGGGTCAATGAAGATTTGAGGGGAAGAACGTGTCTGCTGGGCGCAATTGAAATTCGATCTTGCAGCCCGACCGAATGAGTTCTTGAACCCATCAGTCCTGAAAGGCGGACGGGGCCGCTGTGCCAGAGTGGGCGGCTAAAGACTTGCCCGCCCAAGGCTTCTTCTGGCCACCAGAGGCCTTGAAGGATTCACCCTTGTCATGTGCCTTAAAGGCACGAAAGAACCCCTGGTTAGGATTAAAGGAAGGGCCCCGCTTACCGCAGAAAAAAAAAAAAAACTTGGACACATGGGGCAGCAGAGTGCTTTTACCCCAAGTGACCCCCCTTCACCAACTTGTCCAGGGAGTCCCCAAAAAGGCGATTCCCTGCATATGGGATGTCAGACAGTCTTCCTGGAAGTATGGACGCCGACCAGCTCTACAGTCACACAAGGCGACGGATTATCACTGCAACAGCAGAGAAGCGCAAGGCTAAAGGGGCCTCATCCAAGGCCGCATCACACAGGCATAAAACCGCCTGAACAATTTGGTCCACCATCTCCAAAGTAGCAGGAGGGGCGGAATCAGCCACAAGGGTGCATTCAAGCACCGTGGCCCAATCTACCACAGCCTGAGACCATTACTGAGGCGAACAGGGGCTTCAGCCATAGCAGCACGATCTCTGGCAGCCCCGATGGGGGAAACTTCACCCTCCTCCACTTCCCCCTCCGACTGAGAGGACAGAGCCCTTAGGTGGGGTATCTGTCCGTGACAACCATATCAGAATCTGAATCAGAAAAAAAAAAGCGCTGGACCTTTGTCTAAAAGACCATTCAGACATAAGCAGATCCACCTTTGATGTTAAAGTCGCAAGTGCAGTGCTAAGAGAGCTCTGCTCAGAGGACCCAGGCGTACCTGAATCCTCCACCAGAGCTGGGGGGGGGGGGGGGGGGATTGCTGTCCTGGGAATCTATATCAAAACGGATGAAGGTTTTGAAGGTGCTGGCCCTTTAAGAAGCAACCGCTGCGGACCGCACCGTGAGGTTCCGCAATAGAAATGAAATAGTGCTACAAGCAAACCGCAGGAAAGTGACTGCCAGCATGAAAAAACGACCCAGGAGAAGTGAAAAGACCCCCAGAAGTGCATATATACAGACTCTACGCTAGCTGGAACTGAGGAAAGGAAGTGATATCAGCTAGAGGACACAGACTAAGGGAAAATGGCTGCTCATGTGAAATAATGGGGAGGCTACAGAAAAATGGCAGCCGAGCACATTGTGAAGAGGACCGTGCCACATCCAAGATGGCGCCAAAAGGCACAAATTTGCTGCAGGGAGGAGTGCAGAAGCCCATACATGAAGCTGAAATGCATGCCCACACCAAAAATGGCGGCCCCGCAAATTTTCGCAGTGGGCCGCACGCACATGTCAGGTATCCCAAATTTGTACATAAAAGCACATCCCCCCCCCCACAGCGTGGCATAACTGCCATAGTGCCCTCAGGGACAGGGAGAGACCGGGAAGCACACTGACAGACAAGAGGGGAATAACACAGACATCAAAGACAGACTGCCATTCCCCACACAGAGGCCCCACAAACACCCCACAAATAGAGGGATTACTCACCGACCAGCGATAGCGTGGGTGCAGCCGTGAGACGGGAAGCCTCCCACCCCAGGTGAGGGTACCGTCAGCTGAACAGGACGCTAGCTACACGCAGCGCAGTAGAGACACCTAGTGAAGTGGCCACTTTGTGGGCTTTGTCCCTGAGGACAGGTCGTTTGCGAGGCCAGGGCATACGCATAGCCTGCTAAACGCTCGATGGCAGGCTGGGATTCCATAAGGTTCTCTGTCCTGGGACACCAGGACAACCAGTCCGATTCCCAGCTCCGCAAACGTTGTAGTCTTGCGAAGTCTGACTAAGCGCAGGAACAAATAAAAAGCTAGTAGTGTAAAGAAACATAAAATAAAAAATAATAAAACAGAAGAAAGCCTGAGACTGTAGCCCCAGCACAGGGATAGCCTATCTTACTCCTAACTAGGCAGAAGACGAACTGAGTTGGGAATGCTGTTAGCAGGGGGGTATTGGACCCGTGGGACAGCCCCCTACAGGTGTGTCTATGCAAATTGTTTTGTTTTTTTAACAAGTCTTATGCCTAGTTTGCTCCTATGGATAAGAGGTCAATGCCTATTGGCTAAAACTATTGAGGGGCGGCGACTGTCAGAGGACGTAAGAGAAAATCAAATTTTGCATAAATTCAGGTCAATATGTATTCTGCTACATATTTTTGCTAAAAAAAAATCCCAATAAGCATATGTGAAATGGTTTGCTCAAAAGTTATAGCTTTTAAAAACTATGCTTTTTACTATATTTTAACTAGTAATAGTCGCAATCAGCGACTTCTAGCGGGACTGGAATATTGCAGCGGACATTCTGACACTGACCTTTAGGGTTTCAGTGACACCATTACAGTGATCAGTAATATGAACTGTCCCTATACTGACTAGCTGGGAAGGGGGTTATCGGGGATGATCAAAGGGTTAACTGTGCCTAGCCAGTGTTTTACTACACTGAGGTAGGGAAGAGATGGAATTTATAGGGACACAAATTCCATACCCTCCCTTCTGTCAGAAGGGTGATCTACCTTGTTTACATAGGCAGACTGCAGTTCTGGCTCTCTGCCCAATGATCAGTGGATGCCGGCGGACATTGGGTACCA